>NC_090360.1:26940959-27559709 GCF_035084215.1 Heptranchias perlo
AGGAGCAGGAGGTGGAGAAGGAGCAGGAGGTGGAGACAGAGCAGAAGGAGGAGAACGAGCAGGAGGAGGAGAAGGAGCAGGAGTGGAGAAGGAGCAGGAGTGGAGAAGGAGCAGGAGAAGAAGAAGGAGCAGCAGGAGTAGTAGGAGCAGGAGGAGGAGAAGGAGCAGGAGGTGGAGAAGGAGCAGGAGAAGAAGAAGGAGCAGCAGGAGCAGTCGGAGCAGGAGGAGGAGAAGGAGCAGGAGGAGGAGAAGGCGCAAGATGAGGAGAAGGAGCAGGAGGTGGAGAAGGATCATGAGGTGGAGAAGGAGCAATAGGTGGAGAAGGAGCAAGAGGTGGAGAAGGAGCAGGAGTGGAAAAGGAGCAGGAGTGGAAAGGGAGCAAGAGGGCAGGAAGGAGCTGAAGGGCGAGAAGGAGGAGGAGGTGGACAAGGAGCAGCAGATGGACAAGGAGTAGGAGGTGGACACGGAGCAGGAGTTGGAGAAGGATCATGAGGTGGAGAAGGAGCAAGAGGTGGAGAAGGAGCAAGAGGTGGAGAAGGAGCAGGAGTGGAAAAGGAGCAGGAGTGGAAAGGGAGCAAGAGGGCAGGAAGGAGCAGGAGGGCGAGAAGGAGGAGGAGGTGGACAAGGAGCAGCAGATGGACAAGGAGTAGGAGGTGGACACGGAGCAGGAGGTGGAGAATGAGCAGGAGGTTGACAAGGACGGGGAGAAGGAGCAGGAAGGGTAGAAGGAGCAGGAGGGGTAGAAGGAGCAGCAGGGGGTGAAGGAGCAGGAGGTGTACAAGGAGCAGGAGGGGAAGGAGCAGGACGAGGAGGAGAAGGAGCATGAGCTGGAGATTGAGCAGAAATTGAGAAGGAGCAGGAGGAGAATAAGGAGCAGGCGGAGAAGAAGGAGCAGGAGAAGGAGAAGTTGCAGGAGAAGGAGAAGGAGCAGGAGGAGATGAAGGAGCAGGAGGAGATGAAGGAGCAGGAGTAGATGAAGGAGCAGGAGGAGGAGAAGCAGCAGGAGGTGGAGAAGGAGCAGGAGGTGGAGAAGGAGCAAGAGGTGGAGAAGGAGCACGAGGTGGAGAAGGAGCACGAGGTGGAGAAGGAGCAGGAATGAGACAAGGAGCGGCAGGTGGATAAGGAGGAGGAGGTGGACAAGGAGCAGGAGGTGGACAAGGAGCAGGAGGAGGTGAAGGAACAGGAGGTGGAGAACAAACAACAGGTGGAGAAGGAACAGGAGGCGTAGAAGGACCAGGAGCGGTGGGGGGGGGGGGGCGGTAGGAGAAGTATAGAATCATAGAATCATAGAATCATAGAATCATAGAAGTTACAACATGGAAACAGGCCCTTCGGCCCAACATGTCCATGTCGCCCAGTTTATACCACTAAGCTTGTCCCAATTGCCTGCACTTGGCCCATATCCCTCTATACCCATCTTACCCATGTCACTGTCCAAATGCTTTTTAAAAGACAAAATTGTACCCACCTCTCCTCCTGCCTCTGGCAGCTCGTTCCAGACACTCACCACCCTTTGAGTGAAAAAATTGCCCCTCTGGACCCTTTTGCATCTCTCCCCTCTCACCTTAAATCTATGCCCCCTCGTTATAGACTCCCCTACCATTGGGAAAAGATTTTGACTATCGACCTTATCTATGCCCCTCATTATTTTATAGACTTCTATAAGATCACCCCTTAACCTCCTACTCTCCAGGGAAAAAAGTCTCAGTCTATCCAACCTCTCCCTATAAGTCAAACCATCAAGTCCCGGTAGCATCCTAGTAAATCTTTTCTGCACTCTTTCTAGTTTAATAATATCCTTTCTATAATAGGGTGACCAGAACTGTACACAGTACTCCAAGTGTGGCCTCACCAATGCCCTGTACAACTTCAACAAGACATCCCAACTCCTGCATTCAATGTTCTGACCAATGAAACCAAGCATGCCGAATGCCTTCTTCACCACCCTATCCACCTGTGACTCCACTTTCAAGGAGCTATGAATCTGTACTCCTAGATCTCTTTGTTCTATAACTCTCCCCAACGCCCTACCATTAACGGAGTAGGTCCTGGACCGATTTGATCGAACAAAATGCATCACCTCACATTTATCTAAATTAAACTCCATCTGCCATTCATCGGCCCACTGGCCCAATTGATCAAGATCCCGTTGCAATCCCAGATAACCTTCTTCACTGTCCACAATGCCACAAATCTTGGTGTCATCTGCAAACTTACTAACCATGCCTCCTAAATTCTCATCCAAATCATTAATATAAATAACAAATAACAGCGGACCCAGCACCGATCCCTGAGGCACACCGCTGGACACAGGCATCCAGTTTGAAAAACAACCCTCTACAACCACCCTCTGTCTTCTGTCGTCAAGCCAATTTTGTATCCAATTGGCTACCTCACCTTGGATCCCATGAGATTTAACCTTATGTAACAACCGACCATGCGGTACCTTGTCAAATGCTTTGCTGAAGTCCATGTAGACCACGTCTACTGCACAGCCCTCATCTATCTTCTTGGTTACCCCTTCAAAAAACTCAATCAAATTCGTGAGACATGATTTTCCTCTCACAAAACCATGCTGACTGTTCCTAATTAGTCCCTGCCTCTCCAAATGCCTGTAGATCCTGTTCCTCAGAATACCCTCAAACAACTTACCCACTCCAGATGTCAGGCTCACTGGTCTGTAGTTCCCAGGCTTTTCCCTGCCGCCCTTCTTAAACAAAGGCACAACATTTGCTGCCCTCCAATGTTCAGCACCTCACCTGTAGCGGTGGATGATTCAAATATCTCTGCTAGGGGACCCGCAATTTCCTCCCTAACCTCCCATAACGTCCTGGGATACATTTCATCAGGTCCCGGAGATTTATCTACCTTGATGCGCGTTGAGACTTCCAGCACCTCCCTCTCTGTAATATGAACACTCCTCAAGACATCACTATTTATTTCCCCAAGTTCCCTAACATCCATGCCTTTCTCAACCGTAAATACCGATGTGAAATATTCATTCAGGATCTCACCCATTTCTTGTGGTTCCGCACATAGATGACCTTGTTGATCCTTAAGAGGCCCTACTCTCTCCCTTGTTACCCTTTTGCCCTTTATGTATTTGTAGAAGCTCTTTGGATTCACCTTTGCCTGATCTGCCAAAGCAATCTCATATCCCCTTTTTGCCCTCCTGATTTCTCTCTTAACTCTACTCCGGCAATCTCTATACTCTTCAAGGGATCCACTTGATCCCAGCTGCCTATGCATGTCATATGCCTCCTTCTTCTTTTTGACTAGTGCCTCAATCTCCCGAGTCATCCAAGGTTCCCTACTTCTACCAGCCTTGCCCTTCACTTTATAAGGAATGTGCTTACCCTGAACCCTGGTTAACACACTTTTGAAAGCCTCCCACTTACCAGACGTCCCTTTGCCTGCCAACAGACTCTCCCAATCAACTTCTGAAAGTTCCTGTCTAATACCATCAAAATTGGCCTTTCCCCAATTTAGAATTTTAACTTTTGGGCCAGACCTATCCTTCTCCATAGCTATCTTAAAACTAATGAAATTATGATCACTTGTCCCAAAGTGATCCCTCACCAACACTTCTGTCACCTGCCCTTCCTTATTTCCCAAGAGGAGGTCAAGTTTTGCCCCCTCTCTAGTCGGGCCATCCACATACTGAATGAGAAATTCCTCCGGAATACACTCAACAAATTTCTCTCCATCCAAGCCCCTAATGCTATGGCTGTCCCAGTCAATGTTGGGAAAGCTAAAGTCCCCTACTATTACCACCCTATTTTTCTTGCAGCTGTCTGTAATCTCCTTACATATTTGCTCCTCAATTTCCCGTTGACTATTTGGGGGTCTGTAGTACAATCCTATCAAAGTGATCTCTCCCTTCTTATTTTTCAGTTCTACCCATATAGACTCAGTGGGCGAACCCTCGGATATATCCCTTCTCACTACTGCCGTGATGTTCTCCCTAATCAAGAACGCAACTCCCCCTCCTCTCTTACCTCCTGCTCTATCTTTCCTATAGCATCTGTACCCTGGAACATTGAGCTGCCAGTCCTGCCCCTCCCTTATCCATGTTTCAGTAATAGCTATAACATCCCAGTCCCATGTACCCATCCATGCCCTGAGTTCATCTGCCTTGACCATCAGACTTCTTGCATTGAAATAAATGCAGTTTAATCTAGACTTCCCTTGGTCTTTGCCCTGCTTTCTCAGACCATCTGTCCGGTCATGTTCTGTACACTCTCCCTTACTGCCTTTTGTTTCTGTCACCATTTTATTTCCCACTGACTTCCTGCATCGGTTCCCATCCCCCTGCCACATTAGTTTAAACCCTCCCCAACAGCACTGGCAAACACTCCCCCTAGGACATTGGTTCCAGTCCTGCCCAGATGCAGACCGTCCAATTTGTACTGGTCCCACCTCCCCCAGAACCGGTTCCAATGGCCCAAGAATTTGAATCCCTCCCTCTTGCACCATCTCTCAAGCCACGTATTCATCTTAGCTATCCTGTCATTCCTACTCTGACTTGCCCGTGGCACTGGTAGCAATCCTGAGATTACTACCTTTGAGGTCCTACTCTTTAGTTTAACTCCTAACTCCCTAAATTCAGCTTGTAGGACCTTATCCTGATTTTTACCTATATCGTTGGTGCCTATATGCACCACGACAACTGGCTGTTCACCTTCCCCCTCCAGAATGTCCTGCAGCCGCTCCGAGACATCCTTGACCCTTGCACCAGGGAGGCAACATACCATCCTGGAGTCTCGGTTGCGTCCGCAGAAACGCCTGTCTATTCCCCTTACAATCGAGTCCCCTATCACGATAGCTCTGCCACTCTTTTTCCTGCCCTCCTGTGCAGCAGAGCCAGCCACGGTGCCATGAACCTGGCCACTGCCACCTTCCCCTGGTGAGCCATCTCCCCCAACAGTATCCAAAACGGTATACCTGTTTTGGAGGGAGATGACCGCAGGGGACCCCTGCACTGCCTTCCTACTCTTCCTCTGTCTGTTGGTCACCCATTCACTATCTCACTCAGTAATTTTTATCTGCGGTGTGACCAACTCACTGAATGTGCTATCCACGACTTTCTCAGCATCGCGGATGCTCCAAAGTGAGTCCATCCGCAGCTCCAGAGCCGTCAAGCGGTCAAACAATAGCTGCAGCTGGACACACTTCCCGCAGGTGAAGGAATCAGGGATACAGGAAGGAGCCCTGAATTCCCACATCTCACAAGAGGAACATGACACGGCTCTGGGATCTCCTGCCATGACTTAACCCCTAAGTTAGCTTAACAACAACTGCAATGTCAAGAGAAAAAAAAAGGAAAGAAAAACTACTTACCACTCCCTTTAAGGAGTTTACTCCTTTAAATTGTTCTCAATTTAGAGAATGTTAACTGCACTAGGGACCTTGATTCACTAAAAAATAAACGCTACTTCCTATAAGACCAGCAGACCTTCCCTTTCCTTTTACTTCGGTTACTGTCGATAAGTAGAAATACTCACCTGAACCTACTCACCAATCAGGTGCCTCCCCTGTGTCGCGTCCCGATCTGATTCCTGACCTCACTTCGAACTCGGTCGCAGCTCCGCTCGGCTGGGCTCCTCTCAGCTGTTCTCAGCGCTCTGAAATCCCGGCTTTTATCCGACGCTCCCTCAAATTAAATGAATCCCACCAATTTCACTTCAATTAAAAAGGTATACTCAAGGGCCCTTGCTGAACAGCAGTCCCCCACTACACAACAGAGACCAGAGAATCCACAAACTCTAACCTTCGACAAATTCAGCAGGAAAATACTCACCAGCCAATCACTTACCTCTTCCTTGGTGACGTCACACTTGGATTACTTTTTGCTTCTTATTTATCTTAGGTCCAGGAGTTAAGTCCCTGTGATGTCGCACAGTAGTTGTCTCTTGGTGCAGGTCTGCTGCTGCTTTTATTCCACAATCTCAGTCTTCTACTCTCAGGTCCACTACGCTCTGCAGGAAAAGCAAGGCAAAGCAGCACCTCCTTCCCCCACTTCACCAAACTCCCACACTTACCGAACTCTCAGCACACTGTGTTGTCCTCACACCGTGCTGTCCGCACTGACAGGCCCCTGTATTTCTACAGTTGAGACTCAGATGAGTCAGGCCTGCCCCACCTTCAGGGACCAATTGAATCTAGCTAACCAATTAACTTGCTACAGCAGCTCTCTGCTGAAGCCTGACAGAAACTTAGAAATTTAAACTTTTAAATTGACCTTAAACAGTTGAAGCAATATGCACTAGATTTAAAGAGATTAACCCTTCAACTCCCACACTTACCGAACTCTCATCACACTGTGTTGTCCTCACACCGTGCTGTCCGCACTGACAGGCCCCTGTATTTCTACAGTTGAGACTCAGATGAGTCAGGCCTGCCCCAACTTCAGGGACCAATTGAATCTAGCTTACCAATTAACTTGCTACAGCAGCTCTCTGCTGAAGCCTGACAGAAACTTAGAAATTTAAACTTTTAAATTGACCTTAAACAGTTGAAGCAATTTGCACTAGATTTAAAGAGATTAACCCTTCAACTCCCACACTTACCGAACTCTCAGCACACTGTGTTGTCCTCACACCGTGCTGTCCGCACTGACAGGCCCCTGTATTTCTGCAGTTGAGACTCAGATGAGTCAGGCCTGCCCCACCTTCAGGGACCAATTGAATCTAGCTAACCAGTTGGAGATGAAGCAGTAGGAGGAGCAGGAGCAGGAGGAGAAGAAGGAACAGGAGGTGGAGAAGAAACAACAGGTGGAGACGGAGCAGGAGAAGGAAAAGGTTCAGGAGGAGGAGAAGCAGAAGGTGTTGGAGATGAAGCAGTCGGAAGAGCAGGAGCAGGAGGAGAAGAAGGGGGAGGAGGTGGAGAAGGAGCAGGAGTTGGAGACGGAGCAGGAGGAGGAAAAGGTGCAGCAGAAGGAGAAGGAGCAGGAGAAGAAGAAGGAACAGGAGGAGGAGTAGGAGCAGGAGGAGGAGAAGGAGCAGGAGGTGGAGAAGGAGCAGGAGGACGAGAAGGAGCAGGAGGGCGCAGAGGATCAGGAGGTGGACAAGGAGCAGCAGATGGAAAGGAGCAGGAGGTGGACAATGAGCAGGAGGTGGACAAGAATCAGGGGGTGGACACGGAGGAGGTGGTGGACAAGGAGCAGGAGGTGGACAAGGAGCAGGAGGTGGACAAGGAGCAGGAGGTGGAGAAGGAGGTGGAGGAGGAGAAGGAGGTGGAGAAGGAGCAGGAGGAGGAGAAGGAACAGGAGAAGGAGAAGAAGCAATAGGTGGAGAAGGAGCAGGAAGCGGAGATGGACCAGGAGGAGGAGCACGAGAAGGAATTGGAGAAGAAGCAGGAGTAGGAGCAGGAGCAGGAGGAGAAGAAGGAACAGGAGGTTGAGAAGGAGCTTGAGGTGGAGAAGGAGCAGGAGGTGGAGAAGGAGCAGGAGGTGGGGAAGGAGGAACAGGTGGAGAAGGAGCAGGAGGTGAAGAAGGAACAGGAGGGAGACAAAGAGTGGGAGGTGGATAAGGAGGAGGAGGTGGACAAGGAGCAGGAGGTGAAGAAGGAGCAGGAGGGAGACAACGAGCCGGAGGTGGATAAGGAGGAGGTGGTGGACAAGTAGCAGGAGGTGGACAAGGAGCAGGAGGAGGAGAAGGAGGTGGAGGAGGAGGAGGTGGAGAAGGAGCAGGAGGAGGTGAAGGAACAGGAGGTGGAGAAGAAACAACAGGTGGAGAAGGAGCAGGAGGCGGAGAATGACCAGGAGGGGGAGTAGGAGAAGGTGTTGGAGATGAAGCAGTAGGAGGAGCAGGAGGAGAAGAAGGAGCAGGAGGTGGAGCAGGAGCAGCAGTGGAGAAGGAGCAGGAGAAGAAGAAGGAGCAGCAGGAGGAGTAGGAGCAGGAGGAGGAGAAGGAGCAGGAGGTGGAGAAGGCGAAAGATGAGGAGAAGGAGCAGGAGGTGGAGAAGCAGCAGGAGGTGGAGTAGGAGCAGGAGAAGGAGAAGGAGCAGGAGGTGGACAAGGAGCAGGAGGTGGACAAGGAGCAGGAGGTGGACAAGAATCAGGAGGTGGACACGGAGGAAGAGGTGGACAAGGAGGAGGAGGTGGACAAGGAGCAGGAGGTGGACAAGGAGCAGAAGGTGGAGAAGGAGGTGGAGGAGGAGAAGGAGGTGGAGATGGAGCAGGAGGAGGAGAACGAACAGAAGGTGGAGAAGGAGCAATAGGTGGAGAAGGAGGAGGATGCGCAGGAGGACCAGGAGGGGGAGGAGAGTAAGGAGTTGGAGAAGATGCAGGAAGAGGAGCAGCAGCAGGAGGAGAAGAAGGAGCAGGAGGTGGAGAAGGAGCAGGATGTGGAGAAGGAGCAGGAGGAGGAGAAGGAGCAGGAGGAGGAGCAGGAGCAGGAGGAGGATAATGAGCAGGAGTGGAGAAGCAGCAGGAGGTGGAGAAGGAGCAGGAGAAGGAGAAGGAGCAGGAGGTTGAGAACGAGCAGGAGGTGGAGAAGGAGCAGGAGGGCGAGAAGAAGCAGGTGGGCGAGAAGAAGCAGGAGGGTGAGAAGGGGCAGGAGGGCGAGAAGGAGCAGGAGGGCGAGAAGGAGCACTTGGTGGACAAGGAGCAGGAGGTGTACAAAGAACAGGAGGTGGGGAGAAGCAATAGTTGGAGAAGGAGCAGGAGGCGGAGAAGGACCAGGACGGGGAGTAGGAGAATGAGTTGGAGAAGAAGCAGGAGGAGGAGATGGAGCAGGAGGAGGAGAAGGAGCAGGAGGTGGAAAAAGAGCAGGAGTGGAGAAGGAGCAGGAGCTGGAGAAGGAGCAGGTGGAGGAGCAGGAGGAGGAGTAGCAGCAGGAGGAGGAGATGGAGCAGGAGGTGGAGAAGGCGCAAGATGAGGAGAAGGAGCAGGAGGTGGAGAAGGAGCAGGAGGTGGAGAAGAAGCTGGAGGTGAAGTAGGAGCAAGGGGTGGAGAATGAGCAGGAGGTTGAGAAGGAGCAGGAGGGAGACAAGGAGGGGGAGGTGGATAAGGAGCAGGAGGAGGAGAAGGAGGAGATGAAGGAGCAGAAGGTGGTGAATGAAAAGAAGTGGAGAAGGAGCAGCAGGTGGAGAAGGAGCAGGAGGTGGAGAAGGAGCAGGAGGGCGAGAAGGAGCACGAGGTGGACAAGGAGCAGGAGGTGGACAAGGAGCAGGAGGTGGAGAAGGAGAAGGCGGTGGACATGGAGCAGAAGGAGGGGAATGAGGTGGAGGAGGAGAAGGAGGTGGAGAAGGAACAGGAGGAGGAGCATGAGCAGGAGGAGAGGAAAGAGCAGGACGTGGAGATGGAGCAGGAGGGAGAAAAGGAGCAGGAGGAAGACAAGGAGTAGGAGGTGGAGAAGAAGCAGCAGGTGGACAAGGAGCATGAGGTGGACAAGGAGCAGGAGATGGACAAGGAGCAGGAGGTGGACAAGGAGCAGGAGATGGACAAGGAGCAGTAGGTGGACGAGGAGCAGGAGGAGGAGACGGAGGTTGATGAGAAGGGGGGGGGGAAGAGCAGGAGCTGGAGAAGGAGCAGGAGATGGAGAAGGAGCAGGAGGTGGAGTAGGAGCAGGAGGGAGAAAAGGAACAGGAGGAAGACAAGGAGCATGAGGTGCAGAAGTAGCAGGAGGAGGAGAAGGAGGAGAAGAAGGAGCAGGAGGTGATGAATGAGCTGGAGTGGAGAAGGAGCAGGAGGTGGAGAATGAGCAGGAGGGCGGGAAGGAGCAGGAGGGCGAGAAGAAGCAGGAGGTGGACAAGGACCAGGAGGTTGACAAGGAGCAGGAGGTCGACAAGGAGCAGGAGCTGGACATGGCCCAGTTATTGAGAAGGAGCAGGAGGAGAAGATGGATCAGGCGGAGAAGAAGGAGCAGGCGGTGGTGAATGAGCAGGAGTGGAGAAGGGGCAGCAGGTGGAGAAGGAGCAGGAGGTGGAGAAGGAGCAGGAGGGCGAGAAGGAGCAGGAGGGCTAGATGGAGCAGGTGGTGGACAATGAACAGGAGATGGACAAGGAGCAGGGGGTGGACAAGAATCAGGAGGAGGAGAAGGAGGTGGTGGAGGAGAAGGAGGTGGACAAGGAGCAGGAGGAGCAGAAGGAACAGGGGGTGGAGAAGAAGCAACAGGTGGAGATGGAGCAGGAGGCGGAGAAGGACCAGGAGAGGGACTCGGGGAAGGAGTTGGAGAAGAAGCAGGAGGAGCAGGGGCAGGAGGAGAAGAAGGAACAGGAGGTAGAGACGGAGCAGGAGGTGGAGAAGGAGCAGGAGGAGGAGAAGGAGCAGGAGGAGGAGAAGGAGCAGGAGGAGGAGAAGGAGCAGGAGTGGAGAAGGAGCAGGAGAAGAAGAAGGAGCAGGAGGAGGAGTAGGAGCAGGAGGGAGAAGAGGAGCAGGAGGAATACAAGGAGCAGGAGGTGCAGAAGGAGCAGGAGGAGGAGAAGGAGGAGAAGAAGGAGCAGGAGTGGAAAAGGAGCAGCAGGTGGAGAAAGAGTAGGAGGTGGAGATGGAGAAGGAGGGCGACAAGGAGCAGGAGGGCGAAAAGAAGCAGGAGGGCGAGAAGGAGCAGGAGGGCGAGAAGGAGCAGGAGGACGAGAAGGAACAGGAGGGCGAGAAGGAGCACTAAGTGGAAAAGGAGCAGGAGGTGGACAAGGAGCAGGAGGAGGAGAAGGAGTTTGAGGAGGAGAAGGAGGTGGAGAAGGATCAAGAGGAGGAGACGGAACAGGAGGTGGAGAAGAAGCAATAGGTGGAGAAGGAGCAGGAGGTGGAGAAGGACCAGGAGGGTGAGTAGGAGAAGGAGGAGAAGGAGCAGGAGGAGGAGAAGGAGCAGGAGTGGAGAATTAATAGGAGAAGAAGAACGAGCAGCAGGAGGAGTAGGAGCAGGAGGAGAAGGAGCAGGAGGAGGAGAAGGTGGAGAAGAAAGAGGAGGAGGTGGTGAATGAGCAGGAGTGGAGAAGGAGGAGCAGTTGAAGAAGGAGCAGGAGGTGGAGAAGGAGCAGTAGTGGAAAAGGAGCAGGAGGTGGAGAAGGAGCAGAAGGGCGTGAAGGAGCAGGAGGTGGACAAGGAGCAGGAGTGGAGAATTAATAGGAGAAGAAGAACGAGCAGCAGGAGGAGTAGGAGCAGGAGGACAAGGAGCAGGATGGGGAGAAGGTGCAAGATGAGGAGAAGGAGCAGGAGGTGGATTGGAGCAGGAGGTGGAGAAGGAGCAGGAGGTAGAGAAGGTGCAAGAGGTGGAGAAGGAGCAAGAGGAGGAGAAGGAGCAGGAGGGAGAAAAGGAGCAGGAGGGAAACAAGGAGCGTTAGGTGGAGAAGGACCAGGAGCAGGAGAAGGAGGAGAAGAAGCAGCAGGAGGTGTTAAATGAGCAGGAGTGGAGATGGAGCAGGAGGTGGAGAAGTAGCAGGAGGGGGAAAAGGAGCAGGAGGAAGAAAAGTAGCAGGTGGTGTAGAAGGAGCAGGAGGAGGAGAAGGAGCAGGAGGGAGAAAAGGAGCAGGAGGAAGACAAGGAACAGGAGGTGGAGAAGGACCAGGAGGAGGAGAAGGAGGAGAAGAAGCAGCAGGAGGTGGTGAATGAGCAGGAGTGGAGATGGAGCAGGAGGTGGAGAAGGAGCAGGAGGTCAGGAGGAGCAGGAGGGCGAGAAGGAGCAGCAGGTGGACAAGGAGCAGGAGGTGGTGAATGAGCAGGAGTGGAGAAGAGCAGCAGGTGGAGAAGAGCAGCAGGTGGAGAAGGAGCAGTAGGTGCAGAAGGAGCAGCAGGGCGAGATGGAGCAGGAGGGCAAGAAGGAGCAGGAGGGCGAGAAGGAGCTGGAGGTGGACAAGGAGCAGGGAGTGAACAAGGAGCAGGAGGTGGACAAGGAGCAGGAGGTGGACAAGGAGCGGGAGGTGGAGAAGGAGCAGTAGGAGGAGAAGGAGAAGAAGGAGCAGGAGGTGGTGAATGAGCAGAAGTGGAGAAGGAGCAGCAGGTGGAGAAGGAGCAGAAGGTGGAGAACGAGCAGGAGGGCGAGAAGGAGCAGGAGGGCGAGAAGGAGCATGAGGGCTAGATGGAGCCGGTGGTGAACAATGAGCAGGAGGTGGACAAGGAGCAGGAGGTGGACAAGAATCAGTAGTTGGACACGGAGCAGGAGGTGGACAAGGAGCAGGAGGTGTACAAGGAGCAGGAGCTGGACAAGGAGCAGGAGGAGGAGAAGGTACAGGAGATGGAGAAGGACGTGGAGGAGGAGAAGGAGGTGGACAAGGAGCAGGAGGAGGAGAAGGAACAGGAGGTGGAGAAGAAGCAACAGGTGGAGATGGAGCAGGAGGCTGAGAAGTACCAGGAGAGGGAGTAGGGGAAGGAGTTGGAGAAGAAGCAGGATGAGTTGGGGCAGCAGGTGGAGAAGGAGCAGGAGGAGGAGAAGCAGCAGGAGGAGGAGAAGGAGCAGGAGGAGGAGAAGGAGCAGGAGTGGAGGAGGAGCAGGAGAAGATGAAGGAGCAGAAGGAGGAGTAGAAGCAGGAGGAGGAGAAGGAGCAGGAGTTGGAGAAGGCGCAAGATGAGGAGAAGGAGCAGGAGGTGGAGAAGGAGCAGGAGGTGGAGAAGGAGCAGGAGAAGTTGAAGGAGCAGCAGGGGGAGAAAGAGCAGGAGGGGGAGAATGAGCAGGAGGGGAGAAGGAGCAGGCCGTGGACAAGGTGCAGGAGGGAGTGGAGCAGGACGAGGAGGAGAAGGAGCAGGAGCTGGAGGTGGAGCAGGAATTGAGAAGGAGGAGGAGGAGAAGAAGCAGCAGGTGGAGAGGAAGGAGCAGGAGATGGTGAATGAGCAGAAGTGGAGAAGGAGCAGCAGGTGGAGAATGAGCAGGATGTGGAGAAGGAGCAATCGGTGGAGATGGAGCAGGAGGCTGAGAAGTACCAGGAGAGGGAGGAGGAGAAGGAGTTGGAGAAGAAGCAGGAGGAGCAGGGGCAGGAGGAGATGAAGGAGCAGGAGGTGAAGAAGAAGCAGGAGGTTGAGAAGGAGCAGCAGGAGGAGAAGGAGCAGGAGGAGGAGAAGGAGCAGGAGGAGGAGAAGGAGCAGGAGTGGAGAAGGAGCAGGAGAAGAAGAAGGAGCAGGAGGAGGAGTAGGAGCAGGAAGAGGAGAAGGAGCAGGCGGTTGACAAGGAGCAGGAGGGGGAGGAGGAGGACGAGGAGGAGAAGGAGCAGGCGGAGAAGAAGGAGCGGGAGAAGGAGAAGGAGCAGGAGAAGGAGACGGAGCAGGAGGTGGAGAAGGAGAAGGAGGCGGAGAAGGAGCAGGAGGTGGAGAAGGAGCAAGCGGTGGTGAAGGAGCAGGAGGTGGAGAAGGAGCAGGAGGAGGAGAAGGAGCAGGAGGTGGAGAAGGAGCAGGAGGAGGAGAAGGAGAAGGAGAAGGAGAAGGATACGGAGCAAGAGGTGGAGAAGGAGCAGGAGGCGGAGAAGGAGCAGGAAGTGGAGAAGAAGCAACAGGTGGAGATGGAGCAGGAGGCTGAGCAGGACCAGGAGAGGGAGTCGGGGAAGGAGCTGGAGAAGAAGCAGGAGGAGCAGGGGCAGGAGGAGAAGAAGGAACAGGAGGTAGAGAAGCAGCAGGAGGTGGAGAAGCAACTGGAGGAGGAGAAGGAGCAGGAGGAGGAGAAGGAGCAGGAGTGGAGAAGGAGCAGGAGAAGAAGAAGGAGCAGGAGGAGGAGTAGGAGCAGGAGGGAGAAGAGGAGCAGTAGGAATACAAGGAGCAGGAGGTGCAGAAGGAGCAGGAGGAGGAGAAGGAGCAGCAGGTGGAGAAGGAGCAGGAGGGAGACAAGGAGCGGGAGGTGGATAAGGAGCAGGAGGAGGAGAAGGAGGAGAAGAAGCAGCAGGAGGTGGTGAATGAGCAGGGGTGGAGAAGGAGCAGCAGGTGGAGATGGACCAGGAGGTGGAGATGGAGAAGGAGGGCGAAAAGGAGCAGGAGGGCGAGAAGAAGCAGGAGGACGAGAAGGAACAGGAGGGCGAGAAGGAGCAACAGGTGGACAAGGAGCAGGAGGTGGACAAGGAGCAGGAGGTGGACAAGGAGCAGGAGGTGGACAAGGAGCAGGAGGTGGACAAGGAGCAGGAGGAGGAGAAGGACCAGGAGGGTGAGTAGGAGAAGGAGTTGGAGAAGAAGCTGGAGGAGGAGCAGGAGCAGGACGAGAAGAAGGAGCAGGGGGTGGAGAAGGAGCAGGAGGTGGAGACGGAGCAGGAGGAGGAGAAGGAGCAGGAGGAAGTGAAGGAGCAGGAGTGGAGAAGGAGCAGGAGAAGAAGAAGGAGCAGCAGGAGGAGTAGGAGCAGGAGGAGGAGAATGAGCACAAGGAGGAGAAGGCGAAAGATGAGGAGAAGGAGCAGGAGGTGGAGAAGGAGCATGAGGTGCAGAAGTAGCAGGAGGTGGAGAAGGAGCAGGGGGGAGACAATGAGAGTGAGGTGGATAAGGAGCCGGAGGAGGAGAAGGAGGAGAAGAAGTTGGATGAGGTGGTCAATGAGCAGGAGTGGAGAAGGAGCAGCAGGTGGAGCAGTAGCAGGATGTGGAGAAGGAGCAGGAGTGGAAAAGGAGCAGGATGTGGAGAAGGAGCAGGAGGGCAGGAAGGAGCAGGAGGGCGAGGAGGAGCAGGAGATGGACAAGGAGCAAGAGATGGACATGGAGCAGGAGGTGGACAAGGAGACTCCAGGATGGTATGTTGCCTCCCTGGTGCAAGGGTCAAGGATGTCTCGGAGCGGCTGCAGGACATTCTGGAGGGGGAGGGTGAACAGCCAGTTGTCGTGGTGCATATAGGCACCAATGATATAGGTAAAAAACAGGATGAGGTCCTACAAGCTGAATTTAGGGAGTTAGGAGTTAAACTAAAGAGTAGGACCTCAAAGGTAGTAATCTCAGGATTGCTACCAGTGCCACGGGTTAGTCAGAGTAGGAAT
The DNA here is from genome assembly GCF_035084215.1 of Heptranchias perlo. NCBI lineage: Eukaryota > Metazoa > Chordata > Chondrichthyes > Hexanchiformes > Hexanchidae > Heptranchias > Heptranchias perlo. Next base: position 26,955,834 of record NC_090360.1, read on the forward strand.
GACAGGATAGCTAAGATGAATACGTGGCTTGAGAGATGGTGCAAGAGGGAGGGATTCAAATTCTTGGGCCATTGGAACCGGTTCTGGGGGAGGTGGGACCAGTACAAATTGGACGGTCTGCATCTGGGCAGGACTGGAACCAATGTCCTAGGGGGAGTGTTTGCCAGTGCTGTTGGGGAGGGTTTAAACTAATGTGGCAGAGGGATGGGAACCGATGCAGGAAGTCAGTGGGAAATAAAGTGGTGACAGAAACAAAAGGCAGTAAGGGAGAGTGTGCAGAACATGACCGGACAGATGGTCTGAGAAAGCAGGGCAAAGACCAAGGGAAGTCTGGATTAAACTGCATTTATTTCAATGCAAGAAGTCTGATGGGCAAGGCAGATGAACTCAGGGCATGGATGGGTGCATGGGACTGGGATGTTATAGCTATTACTGAAACATGGCTAAGGGAGGGGCAGGACTGGCAGCTCAATGTTCCAAGGTACAGATGCTATAGGAAAGATAGAGCAGGAGGTAAGAGAGGAGGGGGAGTTGCGTTCTTGATTAGGGAGAACATCACGGCAGTAGTGAGAGGGGATATATCAGAGGGTTCGCCCACTGAGTCTATATGGGTAGAACTGAAAAATAAGAAGGGAGAGATCACTTTGATAGGATTGTACTACAGACCCCCAAATAGTCAACGGGAAATTGAGGAGCAAATATGTAAGGAGATTACAGACAGCTGCAAGAAAAATAGGGTGGTAATAGTCGGGGACTTTAACTTTCCCAACATTGACTGTGACAGCCATAGCATTAGGGGCTTGGATGGAGAGAAATATGTTGAGTGTATTCAGGAGAAATTTCTCATTCAGTATGTGGATGGCCCGACTAGAGAGGGGGCAAAACTTGACCTCCTCTTGGGAAATAAGGAAGGGCAGGTGACAGAAGTGAGGGATCACTTTGGGACCAGTGATCATAATTCCATTAGTTTTAAGATAGCTATGGAGAAGAATAGGTCTGGCCCAAAAGTTAAAATTCTAAATTGGGGAAAGGCCAATTTTGATGGTATTAGACAGGAACTTTCAGAAGTTGATTGGGAGAGTCTGTTGGCAGGCAAAGGGACGTCTGGTAAGTGGGAGGCTTTCAAAAGTGTGTAAACCAGGGTTCAGGGTAAGCACATTCCTTATAAAGTGAAGGGCAAGGCTGGTAGAAGTAGGGAACCTTGGATGACTCGGGAGATTGAGGCACTAGTCAAAAAGAAGAAGGAGGCATATGACATGCATAGGCAGCTGGGATCAAGTGGATCCCTTGAAGAGTATAGAGATTGCCGGAGTAGAGTTAAGAGAGAAATCAGGAGGGCAAAAAGGGGATATGAGATTGCTTTGGCAGATCAGGCAAAGGTGAATCCAAAGAGCTTCTACAAATACATAAAGGGCAAAAGGGTAACTAGGGAGATAGTAGGGCCTCTTAAGGATCAACAAGGTCATCTATGTGCGGAACCACAAGAGATGGGTGAGATCCTGAATGAATATTTCACATCGGTATTTACGGTTGAGAAAGGCATGGATGTTAGAGAACTTGGGGAAATAAATAGTGATGTCTTGAGGAGTGTTCATATTACAGAGAGGGAGGTGCATCAAGGTAGATAAATCTCCGGGACCTGATGAAATGTATCCCAGGACGTTATGGGAGGTTAGGGAGGAAATTGCGGGTCCCCTAGCAGAGATATTTGAATCATCCACCGCTACAGGTGAGGTGCCTGAAGATTGGAGGGTAGCAAATGTTGTGCCTTTGTTTAAGAAGGGCGGCAGGGAAAAGCCTGGGAACTACAGACCAGTGAGCCTGACATCTGTAGTGGGTAAGTTTTTAGAGGGTATTCTGAGGGACAGGATCTACAGGCATTTGGAGAGGCCGGGACTAATTAGGAACAGTCAGCATGGTTTTGTGAGAGGAAAATCATGTCTCACGAATTTGATTGAGTTTTTTGAAGGGGTAACCAAGAAGATAGATGAGGGCTGTGCAGTAGACGTGGTCTACATGGACTTCAGCAAAGCATTTGACAAGGTACCGCATGGTAGGTTGTTACATAACGTTAAATCTCATGGGATCCAAGGTGAGGTAGCCAATTGGATACAAAATTGGCTTGACGACAGAAGACAGAGGGTGGTTGTAGAGGGTTGTTTTTCAAACTGGATGCCTGTGTCCAGCGGTGTGCCTCAGGGATCGGTGCTGGGCCCGCTGTTATTTGTTATTTATATTAATGATTTGGGTGAGAATTTAGGAGGCATGGTTAGTAAGTTTGCAGATGACACCAAGATTTGTGGCATTGTGGACAGTGAAGAAGGTTATCTGGGATTGCAACGGGATCTTGATCAATTGGGCCAGTGGGCCGATGAATGGCAGATGGAGTTTAATTTAGATAAATGTGAGGTGATGCATTTTGGTAGATCGAATCGGGCCAGGACCTACTCCGTTAATGGTAGGGCGTTGGGGAGAGTAATAGAAAAAAGAGATCTGGAAGTACAGATTCATAGCTCCTTGAAAGTGGAGTCACAGGTGGATAGGGTGGTGAAGAAAGCATTCGGCATGCTTGGTTTCATTGGTCAGAACATTGAATGCAGGAGTTGGGATGTCTTGTTGAAGTTGTACAGGGCATTGGTGAGGCCACACTTGGAGTACTGTGTACAGTTCTGGTCACCCTATTATAGAAAGGATATTATTAAACTAGAAAGAGTGCAGAAAAGATTTACTAGGATGCTACCGGGACTTGATGGTTTGACTTACAGGGAGAGGTTAGACAGACTGGGACTTTTTTCCCTGGAGAGTAGGAGGTTAAGGGGTGATCTTATAGAAGTCTATAAAATAATGAGGGGCATAGATAAGGTCGATAGTCAAAATCTTTTCCCAAAGGTAGGGGAGTCAATAACGAGGGGGCACAGATTTAAGGTGAGAGGGGAGAGATACAAAAGGGTCCAGAGGGGCAATTTTTTCACTCAAAGGGTGGTGAGTGTCTGGAACGAGCTGCCAGAGGCAGTAGTAGAGGCGGGTACAATGTTGTCTTTTAAAAAGCATTTGGACAGTTACATGGGTAAGATGGGTATAGACGGATATGGGCCAAGTGCAGGCAATTGGGACTAGCTTAGTGGTATAAACTGGGCGACATGGACATGTTGGGCCGAAGGGCCTGTTTCCATGTTGTAACTTCTATGATTCTATGATTCTAACAAGGACGGGGAGAAGGAGCAGGAAGGGGAGAAGGAGCAGGAAGGGGACAAGGAGCAGGAGGGGGTGAAGGAGCAGGAGGTGTACAAGGAGCAGGAGGGGGAGGAGGAGGATGAGGAGGAGAAGGAGCAGCAGCTGGAGATTGAGCAGAAATTGAGAAGGAGCAGGAGGAGAAGAAGGAGCATGCGGAGAAGAAGGAGCAAAAGGTGGAGGAGAAGAAGGGGCAGGAGGTGGAGAAGGAGCAGGAGGTGGACAAGGAGCAGGAGGTGGACAAGGAGCAGGAGGAGGAGATGAAGGTGGAGGAGGAGAAGGAGGTGGAGAAGGAGCAGGAGGAGGAGAACGAACAAGAGGTGGAAAAGAAGCAATAGGTGGAGAAGGAGCAGCATGCGCAAAAGGACAAGGAGGGGGAGTAGGAGAAGGAGTTGGAGAAGAAGCAGGAAGAGGAGCAGCAGCAGAAGGAGAAGAAGGAGCAGGAGGTGGAGAAGGAGAAGGACGTGGAGAAGGAGCAGGAGGAGGAGAAGGAGCAGTAGGAGGATAAGGAGCAGGAGTGGAGAAGGCGCAAGATGAGAAGCAGCAGGAGGTGGAGAAGGAGCAGGAGGTGGAGAAGGAGCAGGAGAAGGAAAAGGAGCAGGAGGTTGAGAACGAGCAGGAGGTGCAGACGGAGCAGGAGGAGGAGAAGGAGCAGGAGGGAGACAAGGTGCAGGAGGAAGACAAGGAGCAGGAGGGGGAAAAGGAGCAGGAGGAGCAGAAGGAGCAGCAGGTGGAGAAGGAGCAGGAGGTGGAGAAGGAGCAGGAGGCGTGAAGGAGCAGGTGGGCGAGAAGAAGCTGGAAGGTGAGAAGGGGCAGGAGGGCGAGAAGGAGCAGGAGGTCGAGAAGGAGCAGGAGGTGGAGAAGGAGCAGGAGGGCAGGAAGTAGCAGGAGATGGAGAAGGAGCAGGAGGTGGAGAAGGAGCAGGAGGGAGACAAGGAGCAGGAGGAAGACAAGGAGCAGGAGGTGGAAAAGGACCATGAGGAGGAGAATGAGCAGAAGAAGGAGCAGGAGGTGGAGAAGGAGGAGGAGAAGGAGACGAAGCAGGAGTGGAGAAGGAGCAGCTGGTGGAGTAGGAGCAGCAGGTGGAGAAGGAGCAGGAGGGCGAGAAGGAGCAGGTGGTCGAGAAGGAGCAGGAAGGCGAGAAGGGGCAGGAGGGCGAGAAGGAGCAGGAGGTGGAGAAGGAGCAGGTGGTGGACATGGAGCAGGAGGTGGAGAAGGAGCAGGAGGTGGACACGGAGCAGGAGGAGGAGTAGGAGGTGGAGGAGGAGAAGGAGGTGGAGAAGGAGCAGGAGGAGGAGAACGAACAGGAGATGGAGTAGAAGCACTCGGTGGAGACAGAGCAGGTTGCGCAGAAGGACCAGGAGGGGGAGTAGGAGAAGGAGTTGGAGAAGAAGCAGGTCGAGCAGCAGCAGCAGGAGGAGAAGAAGGAGCAGGAGTTGGAGAAGGAGCAGGAGGTGGACAAGGAGCAGGAGGTGGACAAGGAGCAGGAGGTGGACAAGGAGCAGGAGGTGGACAAGGAGAAGGAGTTGGAGAAGAAGCAGGAGGAGCAGGGGCAGGAGGAGAAGAAGGGGTAGGAGGTGGAGAAAGAGCAGGAGGTGGAGAAGGAGCAGGAGGTGGAAAAGGAGCAGGAGGTGGACAAGGAGCAGGAGGATGAGAAGGAGGTGGAGGAGGAGAAGGAGGTGGAGAAGTAGAAGGAGGAGGAGAACGAACAGGAGGTGGAGAAGAAGCAATAGGTGGAGAAGGAGGAGGATGCGCAGGAGGACCAGGAGGGGGAGCAGGGTAAGGAGTTGGAGAAGATGCAGGAAGAGGAGCAGCAGCAGGAGGAGGAGAAGGAGCAGGAGGTGGAAAAAGAGCAGGAGTGGAGAAGGAGCAGGAGCTGGAGAAGGAGCAGGTGGAGGAGCAGGAGGAGGAGTAGCAGCAGGAGGAGGAGATGGAGCAGGAGGTGGAGAAGGCGCAAGATGAGGAGAAGGAGCAGGAGGTGGAGAAGGAGCAGGAGGTGGAGAAGAAGCTGGAGGTGAAGTAGGAGCAAGGGGTGGAGAATGAGCAGGAGGTGGAGAAGGAGCAGGAGGGAGACAAGGAGGGGGAGGTGGATAAGGAGCAGGAGGAGGAGAAGGAGGAGATGAAGGAGCAGAAGGTGGTGAATGAAAAGAAGTGGAGAAGGAGCAGCAGGTGGAGAAGGAGCAGGAGGTGGAGAAGGAGCAGGAGGGCGAGAAGGAGCACGAGGTGGACAAGAAGCAGGAGGTGGACAAGGAGCAGGAGGTGGAGAAGGAGAAGGCGGTGGACATGGAGCAGAAGGAGGGGAATGAGGTGGAGGAGGAGAAGGAGGTGGAGAAGGAACAGGAAAGGGAGAAGGAGAATGAGTTGGAGAAGAAGCAGGAGGAGGAGCATGAGCAGGAGGAGAGGAAAGAGCAGGACGTGGAGATGGAGCAGGAGGGAGAAAAGGAGCAGGAGGAAGACAAAGAGTAGGAGGTGGAGAAGAAGCAGCAGGTGGACAAGGAGCATGAGGTGGACAAGGAGCAGGAGATGGACAAGGAGCAGGAGGTGGACAAGGAGCAGGAGATGGACAAGGAGCAGGAGGTGGACGAGGAGCAGGAGGAGGAGACGGAGGTTGATGAGAAGGAGGGGGAAAGAGCAGGAGCTGGAGAAGGAGCAGGAGATGGAGAATGAGCAGGAGGTGGAGTAGGAGCAGGAGGGAGAAAATGAACAGGAGGAAGACAAGGAGCATGAGGTGCAGAAGTAGCAGGAGGAGGAGAAGGAGGAGAAGAAGGAGCAGGAGGTGATGAATGAGCTGGAGTGGAGAAGGAGCAGGAGGTGGAGAATGAGCAGGAGGGCGGGAAGGAGCAGGAGGGCGAGAAGGAGCAGAGGTGGACAAGGAGCAGGAGGTTGACAAGGAGCAGGAGGTCGACAAGGAGCAGGAGCTGGAGATGGCCCAGTTATTGAGAAGGAGCAGGAGGAGAAGATGGAGCAGGCGGAGAAGAAGGAGCAGGCGGTGGTGAATGAACAGGAGTGGAGAAGGAGCAGCAGGTGGAGAAGGAGCAGGAGGTGGAGAAGGAGCAGGAGGGCGAGAAGGAGCAGGAGGGCTAGATGGAGCAGGTGGTGGACAATGAACAGGAGATGGACAAGGAGCAGGGGGTGGACAAGAATCAGGAGGAGGAGAAGGAGGTGGTGGAGGAGAAGGAGGTGGACAAGGAGCAGGAGGAGCAGAAGGAACAGGGGGTGGAGAAGAAGCAACAGGTGGAGATGGAGCAGGAGGCGGAGAAGGACCAGGAGAGGGACTCGGGGAAGGAGTTGGAGAAGAAGCAGGAGGAGCAGGGGCAGGAGGAGAAGAAGGAACAGGAGGTAGAGACGGAGCAGGAGGTGGAGAAGGAGCAGGAGGAGGAGAAGGAGCAGGAGGAGGAGAAGGAGCAGGAGGAGGAGAAGGAGCAGGAGTGGAGAAGGAGCAGGAGAAGAAGAAGGAGCAGGAGGAGGAGTAGGAGCAGGAGGGAGAAGAGGAGCAGGAGGAATACAAGGAGCAGGAGGTGCAGAAGGAGCAGGAGGAGGAGAAGGAGGAGAAGAAGGAGCAGGAGTGGAGAAGGAGCAGCAGGTGGAGAAAGAGCAGCAGGTGGAGATGGAGAAGGAGGGCGACAAGGAGCAGGAGGGCGAAAAGAAGCAGGAGGGCGAGAAGGAGCAGGAGGGCGAGAAGGAGCAGGAGGACGAGAAGGAACAGGAGGGCGAGAAGGAGCACTAAGTGGAAAAGGAGCAGGAGGTGGACAAGGAGCAGGAGGAGGAGAAGGAGTTTGAGGAGGAGAAGGAGGTGGAGAAGGATCAAGAGGAGGAGACGGAACAGGAGGTGGAGAAGAAGCAATAGGTGGAGAAGGAGCAGGAGGTGGAGAAGGACCAGGAGGGGGAGTAGGAGAAGGAGGAGAAGGAGCAGGAGGAGGAGAAGGAGCAGGAGTGGAGAATTAATAGGAGAAGAAGAACGAGCAGCAGGAGGAGTAGGAGCAGGAGGAGAAGGAGCAGGAGGAGGAGAAGGTGGAGAAGAAAGAGGAGGAGGTGGTGAATGAGCAGGAGTGGAGAAGGAGGAGCAGTTGAAGAAGGAGCAGGAGGTGGAGAAGGAGCAGTAGTGGAAAAGGAGCAGGAGGTGGAGAAGGAGCAGAAGGGCGTGAAGGAGCAGGAGGTGCACAAAGAGCAGGGAGATGGACAAGGAGCAGGAGGTGAAAAAGGAGCAGGATTTGGACAAGGAGCAGGAGGTGGACAAGGAGCAGGAGTGGAGAATTAATAGGAGAAGAAGAACGAGCAGCAGGAGGAGTAGGAGCAGGAGGAGAAGGAGCAGGATGGGGAGAAGGTGCAAGATGAGGAGAAGGAGCAGGAGGTGGATTGGAGCAGGAGGTGGAGAAGGAGCAGGAGGTAGAGAAGGTGCAAGAGGTGGAGAAGGAGCAAGAGGAGGAGAAGGAGCAGGAGGGAGAAAAGGAGCAGGAGGGAAACAAGGAGCGTTAGGTGGAGAAGGACCAGGAGCAGGAGAAGGAGGAGAAGAAGCAGCAGGAGGTGTTAAATGAGCAGGAGTGGAGATGGAGCAGGAGGTGGAGAAGTAGCAGGAGGGGGAAAAGGAGCAGGAGGAAGAAAAGTAGCAGGTGGTGTAGAAGGAGCAGGAGGAGGAGAAGGAGCAGGAGGGAGAAAAGGAGCAGGAGGAAGACAAGGAACAGGAGGTGGAGAAGGACCAGGAGGAGGAGAAGGAGGAGAAGAAGCAGCAGGAGGTGGTGAATGAGCAGGAGTGGAGATGGAGCAGGAGGTGGAGAAGGAGCAGGAGGTCAGGAGGAGCAGGAGGGCGAGAAGGAGCAGCAGGTGGACAAGGAGCAGGAGGTGGTGAATGAGCAGGAGTGGAGAAGAGCAGCAGGTGGAGAAGGAGCAGTAGGTGGAGAAGGAGCAGCAGGGCGAGATGGAGCAGGAGGGCAAGAAGGAGCAGGAGGGCGAGAAGGAGCTGGAGGTGGACAAGGAGCAGGGAGTGAACAAGGAGCAGGAGGTGGACAAGGAGCAGGAGGTGGACAAGGAGCGGGAGGTGGAGAAGGAGCAGTAGGAGGAGAAGGAGAAGAAGGAGCAGGAGGTGGTGAATGAGCAGAAGTGGAGAAGGAGCAGCAGGTGGAGAAGGAGCAGAAGGTGGAGAACGAGCAGGAGGGCGAGAAGGAGCAGGAGGGCGAGAAGGAGCATGAGGGCTAGATGGAGCCGGTGGTGAACAATGAGCAGGAGGTGGACAAGGAGCAGGAGTTGGACAAGAATCAGTAGTTGGACACGGAGCAGGAGGTGGACAAGGAGCAGGAGGTGTACAAGGAGCAGGAGCTGGACAAGGAGCAGGAGGAGGAGAAGGTACAGGAGATGGAGAAGGACGTGGAGGAGGAGAAGGAGGTGGACAAGGAGCAGGAGGAGGAGAAGGAACAGGAGGTGGAGAAGAAGCAACAGGTGGAGATGGAGCAGGAGGCTGAGAAGTACCAGGAGAGGGAGTAGGGGAAGGAGTTGGAGAAGAAGCAGGATGAGTAGGGGCAGCAGGTGGAGAAGGAGCAGGAGGAGGAGAAGCAGCAGGAGGAGGAGAAGGAGCAGGAGGAGGAGAAGGAGCAGGAGTGGAGGAGGAGCAGGAGAAGATGAAGGAGCAGAAGGAGGAGTAGGAGCAGGAGGAGGAGAAGGAGCAGGAGTTGGAGAAGGCGCAAGATGAGGAGAAGGAGCAGGAGGTGGAGAAGGAGCAGGAGGTGGAGAAGGAGCAGGAGAAGTTGAAGGAGCAGCAGGGGGAGAAAGAGCAGGAGGGGGAGAATGAGCAGGAGGGGAGAAGGAGCAGGCCGTGGACAAGGTGCAGGAGGGGGTGGAGCAGGACGAGGAGGAGAAGGAGCAGGAGCTGGAGGTGGAGCAGGAATTGAGAAGGAGGAGGAGGAGAAGAAGCAGCAGGTGGAGAGGAAGGAGCAGGAGATGGTGAATGAGCAGGAGTGGAGAAGGAGCAGCAGGTGGAGAATGAGCAGGATGTGGAGAAGGAGCAATCGGTGGAGATGGAGCAGGAGGCTGAGAAGTACCAGGAGAGGGAGGAGGAGAAGGAGTTGGAGAAGAAGCAGGAGGAGCAGGGGCAGGAGGAGATGAAGGAGCAGGAGGTGGAGAAGAAGCAGGAGGTTGAGAAGGAGCAGCAGGAGGAGAAGGAGCAGGAGGAGGAGAAGGAGCAGGAGGAGGAGAAGGAGCAGGAGTGGAGAAGGAGCAGGAGAAGAAGAAGGAGCAGGAGGAGGAGTAGGAGCAGGAAGAGGAGAAGGAGCAGGCGGTTGACAAGGAGCAGGAGGGGGAGGAGGAGGACGAGGAGGAGAAGGAGCAGGCGGAGAAGAAGGAGCGGGAGAAGGAGAAGGAGCAGGAGAAGGAGACGGAGCAGGAGGTGGAGAAGGAGAAGGAGGCGGAGAAGGAGCAGGAGGTGGAGAAGGAGCAAGCGGTGGTGAAGGAGCAGGAGGTGGAGAAGGAGCAGGAGGAGGAGAAGGAGCAGGAGGTGGAGAAGGAGCAGGAGGAGGAGAAGGAGAAGGAGAAGGAGAAGGATACGGAGCAAGAGGTGGAGAAGGAGCAGGAGGCGGAGAAGGAGCAGGAAGTGGAGAAGAAGCAACAGGTGGAGATGGAGCAGGAGGCTGAGCAGGACCAGGAGAGGGAGTCGGGGAAGGAGCTGGAGAAGAAGCAGGAGGAGCAGGGGCAGGAGGAGAAGAAGGAGCAGGAGGTAGAGAAGCAGCAGGAGGTGGAGAAGCAACTGGAGGAGGAGAAGGAGCAGGAGGAGGAGAAGGAGCAGGAGTGGAGAAGGAGCAGGAGAAGAAGAAGGAGCAGGAGGAGGAGTAGGAGCAGGAGGGAGAAGAGGAGCAGGAGGAATACAAGGAGCAGGAGGTGCAGAAGGAGCAGGAGGAGGAGAAGGAGCAGCAGGTGGAGAAGGAGCAGGAGGGAGACAAGGAGCGGGAGGTGGATAAGGAGCAGGAGGAGGAGAAGGAGGAGAAGAAGCAGCAGGAGGTGGTGAATGAGCAGGGGTGGAGAAGGAGCAGCAGGTGGAGATGGACCAGGAGGTGGAGATGGAGAAGGAGGGCGAAAAGGAGCAGGAGGGCGAGAAGAAGCAGGAGGACGAGAAGGAACAGGAGGGCGAGAAGGAGCAACAGGTGGACAAGGAGCAGGAGGTGGACAAGGAGCAGGAGGTGGACAAGGAGCAGGAGGTGGACAAGGAGCAGGAGGTGGACAAGGAGCAGGAGGAGGAGAAGGACCAGGAGGGTGAGTAGGAGAAGGAGTTGGAGAAGAAGCTGGAGGAGGAGCAGGAGCAGGACGAGAAGAAGGAGCAGGAGGTGGAGAAGGAGCAGGAGGTGGAGACGGAGCAGGAGGAGGAGAAGGAGCAGGAGGAAGAGAAGGAGCAGGAGTGGAGAAGGAGCAGGAGAAGAAGAAGGAGCAGCAGGAGGAGTAGGAGCAGGAGGAGGAGAATGAGCAGGAGGAGGAGAAGGCGAAAGATGAGGAGAAGGAGCAGGAGGTGGAGAAGGAGCATGAGGTGCAGAAGTAGCAGGAGGTGGAGAAGGAGCAGGGGGGAGACAATGAGAGTGAGGTGGATAAGGAGCCGGACGAGGAGAAGGAGGAGAAGAAGTTGGATGAGGTGGTCAATGAGCAGGAGTGGAGAAGGAGCAGCAGGTGGAGCAGTAGCAGGATGTGGAGAAGGAGCAGGAGTGGAAAAGGAGCAGGATGTGGAGAAGGAGCAGGAGGGCAGGAAGGAGCAGGAGGGCGAGGAGGAGCAGGAGATGGACAAGGAGCAAGAGATGGACATGGAGCAGGAGGTGGACAAGGAGCAGGAGGTGGACAAGGAGCAGGAGGTTGACAAGGAGACTCCAGGATGGTATGTTGCCTCCCTGGTGCAAGGGTCAAGGATGTCTCGGAGCGGCTGCAGGACATTCTGGAGGGGGAGGGTGAACAGCCAGTTGTCGTGGTGCATATAGGCACCAACGATATAGGTAAAAAACAGGATGAGGTCCTACAAGCTGAATTTAGGTAGTTAGGAGTTAAACTAAAGAGTAGGACCTCAAAGGTAGTAATCTCAGGATTGCTACCAGTGCCACGGGTGAGTCAGAGGAGGAATGACAGGATAGCTAAGATGAATACGTGGCTTGAGAGATGGTGCAAGAGGGAGGGATTCAAATTCTTGGGCCATTGGAACCGGTTCTGGGGGAGGTGGGACCAGTACAAATTGGACGGTCTGCATCTGGGCAGGACTGGAACCAATGTCCAAGGGGGAGTGTTTGCCAGTGCTGTTGGGGAGGGTTTAAACTATTGTGGCAGAGGGATGGGAACCGATGCAGGAAGTCAGTGGGAAATAAAGTGGTGACAGAAACAAAAGGCAGTAAGGGAGAGTGTGCAGAACATGACCGGACAGATGGTCTGAGAAAGCAGGGCAAAGACCAAGGGAAGTCTGGATTAAACTGCATTTATTTCAATGCAAGAAGTCTGATGGGCAAGGCAGATGAACTCAGGGCATGGATGGGTGCATGGGACTGGGATGTTATAGCTATTACTGAAACATGGCTAAGGGAGGGGCAGGACTGGCAGCTCAATGTTCCAGGGTACAGATGCTATAGGAAAGATAGAGCAGGAGGTAAGAGAGGAGGGGGAGTTGCGTTCTTGATTAGGGAGAACATCACGGCAGTAGTGAGAGGGGATATATCAGAGGGTTCGCCCACTGAGTCTATATGGGTAGAACTGAAAAATAAGAAGGGAGAGATCACTTTGATAGGATTGTACTACAGACCCCCAAATAGTCAACGGGAAATTGAGTAGCAAATATGTAAGGAGATTACAGACAGCTGCAAGAAAAATAGGGTGGTAATAGTAGGGGACTTTAACTTTCCCGACATTGACTGGGACAGCCATAGCATTAGTGGCTTGGATGGAGAGAAATTTGTTGAGTGTATTCAGGAGAAATTTCTCATTCAGTATGTGGATGGCCCGACTAGAGAGGGGGCAAAACTTGACCTCCTCTTGGGAAATAAGGAAGGGCAGGTGACAGAAGTGAGGGATCACTTTGGGACCAGTGATCATAATTCCATTAGTTTTAAGATAGCTATGGAGAAGAATAGGTCTGGCCCAAAAGTTAAAATTCTAAATTGGGGAAAGGCCAATTTTGATGGTATTAGACAGGAACTTTCAGAAGTTGATTGGGAGAGTCTGTTGGCAGGCAAAGGGACGTCTGGTAAGTGGGAGGCTTTCAAAAGTGTGTAAACCAGGGTTCAGGGTAAGCACATTCCTTATAAAGTGAAGAGCAAGGCTGGTAGAAGTAGGGAACCTTGGATGACTCGGGAGATTGAGGCACTAGTCAAAAAGATGAAGGAGGCATATGACATGCATAGGCAGCTGGGATCAAGTGGATCCCTTGAAGAGTATAGAGATTGCCGGAGTAGAGTTAAGAGAGAAATCAGGAGGGCAAAAAGGGGATATGAGATTGCTTTGGCAGATCAGGCAAAGGTGAATCCAAAGAGCTTCTACAAATACATAAAGGGCAAAAGGGTAACTAGGGAGAGAGTAGGGCCTCTTAAGGATCAACAAGGTCATCTATGTGCGGAACCACAAGAGATGGGTGAGATCCTGAATGAATATTTCACATCGGTATTTACGGTTGAGAAAGGCATGGATGTTAGAGAACTTGGGGAAATTAATTGTGATGTCTTGAGGAGTGTTCATATTACAGAGAGGGAGGTGCTGGAAGTCTTAACGCGCATCAAGGTAGATAAATCTCCGGGACCTGATGAAATGTATCCCAGGACGTTATGGGAGGTTAGGGAGGAAATTGCGGGTCCCCTAGCAGAGATATTTGAATCATCCACCGCTACAGGTGAGGTGCCTGAAGATTGGAGGGTAGCAAATGTTGTGCCTTTGTTTAAGAAGGGCGGCAGGGAAAAGCCTGGGAACTACAGACCAGTGAGCCTGACATCTGTAGTGGGTAAGTTGTTAGAGGGTATTCTGAGGGACAGGATCTACAGGCATTTGGAGAGGCAGGGACGAATTAGGAACAGTCAGCATGGTTTTGTGAGAGGAAAATCATGTCTCACGAATTTGATTGAGTTTTTTGAAGGGGTAACCAAGAAGATAGATGAGGGCTGTGCAGTAGACGTGGTCTACATGGACTTCAGCAAAGCATTTGACAAGGTACCGCATGGTAGGTTGTTACATAAGGTTAAATCTCATGGGATCCAAGGTGAGGTAGCCAATTGGATACAAAATTGGCTTGACGACAGAAGACAGAGGGTGGTTGTAGAGGGTTGTTTTTCAAACTGGATGCCTGTGTCCAGCGGTGTGCCTCAGGGATCGGTGCTGGGCCCGCTGTTATTTGTTATTTATATTAATGATTTGGATGAGAATTTAGGAGGCATGGTTAGTAAGTTTGCAGATGACACCAAGATTTGTGGCATTGTGGACAGTGAAGAAGGTTATCTGGGATTGCAACGGGATCTTGATCAATTGGGCCAGTGGGCCGATGAATGGCAGATGGAGTTTAATTTAGATAAATGTGAGGTGATGCATTTTGGTAGATCGAATCGGGCCAGGACCTACTCCGTTAATGGTAGGGCGTTGGGGAGAGTAATAGAAAAAAGAGATCTGGAAGTACAGATTCATAGCTCCTTGAAAGTGGAGTCACAGGTGGATAGGGTGGTGAAGAAAGCATTCGGCATGCTTGGTTTCATTGGTCAGAACATTGAATGCAGGAGTTGGGATGTCTTGTTGAAGTTGTACAGGGCATTGGTGAGGCCACACTTGGAGTACTGTGTACAGTTCTGGTCACCCTATTATAGAAAGGATATTATTAAACTAGAAAGAGTGCAGAAAAGATTTACTAGGATGCTACCGGGACTTGATGGTTTGACTTACAGGGAGAGGTTAGACAGACTGGGACTTTTTTCCCTGGAGAGTAGGAGGTTAAGGGGTGATCTTATAGAAGTCTATAAAATAATGAGGGGCATAGATAAGGTCGATAGTCAAAATCTTTTCCCAAAGGTAGGGGAGTCAATAACGAGGGGGCACAGATTTAAGGTGAGAGGGGAGAGATACAAAAGGGTCCAGAGGGGCAATTTTTTCACTCAAAGGGTGGTGAGTGTCTGGAACGAGCTGCCAGAGGCAGTAGTAGAGGCGGGTACAATGTTGTCTTTTAAAAAGCATTTGGACAGTTACATGGGTAAGATGGGTATAGACGGATATGGGCCAAGTGCAGGCAATTGGGACTAGCTTAGTGGTATAAACTGGGCGACATGGACATGTTGGGCCGAAGGGCCTGTTTCCATGTTGTAACTTCTATGATTCTATGATTCTAACAAGGACGGGGAGAAGGAGCAGGAAGGGGAGAAGGAGCAGGAAGGGGACAAGGAGCAGGAGGGGGTGAAGGAGCAGGAGGTGTACAAGGAGCAGGAGGGGGAGGAGGAGGATGAGGAGGAGAAGGAGCAGCAGCTGGAGATTGAGCAGAAATTGAGAAGGAGCAGGAGGAGAAGAAGGAGCATGCGGAGAAGAAGGAGCAAAAGGTGGAGGAGAAGAAGGGGCAGGAGGTGGAGAAGGAGCAGGAGGTGGACAAGGAGCAGGAGGTGGACAAGGAGCAGGAGGAGGAGATGAAGGTGGAGAAGGAGAAGGAGGTGGAGAAGGAGCAGGAGGAGGAGAACGAACAGGAGGTGGAAAAGAAGAAATAGGTGGAGAAGGAGCAGCATGCGCAAAAGGACAAGGAGGGGGAGTAGGAGAAGGAGTTGGAGAAGAAGCAGGAAGAGGAGCAGCAGCAGAAGGAGAAGAAGGAGCAGGAGGTGGAGAAGGAGAAGGACGTGGAGAAGGAGCAGGAGGAGGAGAAGGAGCAGTAGGAGGATAAGGAGCAGGAGTGGAGAAGGCGCAAGATGAGAAGCAGCAGGAGGTGGAGAAGGAGCAGGAGGTGGAGAAGGAGCAGGAGAAGGAGAAGGAGCAGGAGGTTGAGAACGAGCAGGAGGTGGAGACGGAGCAGGAGGAGGAGAAGGAGCAGGAGGGAGACAAGGTGCAGGAGGAAGACAAGGAGCAGGAGGGGGAAAAGGAGCAGGAGGAGCAGAAGGAGCAGCAGGTGGAGAAGGAGCAGCAGGTGGAGAAGGAGCAGGAGGGCGTGAAGGAGCAGGTGGGCGAGAAGAAGCAGGAAGGTGAGAAGGGGCAGGAGGGCGAGAAGGAGCAGGAGGTCGAGAAGGAGCAGGAGGTGGAGAAGGAGCAGGAGGGCAGGAAGTAGCAGGAGATGGAGAAGGAGCAGGAGGTGGAGAAGGAGCAGGAGGGAGACAAGGAGCAGGAGGAAGACAAGGAGCAGGAGGTGGAAAAGGACCATGAGGAGGAGAATGAGCAGAAGAAGGAGCAGGAGGTGGAGAAGGAGCAGGAGAAGGAGACGAAGCAGGAGTGGAGAAGGAGCAGCTGGTGGAGTAGGAGCAGCAGGTGGAGAAGGAGCAGGAGGGCGAGAATGAGCAGGTGGTCGAGAAGGAGCAGGAAGGCGAGAAGGGGCAGGAGGGCGAGAAGGAGCAGGAGGTGGAGAAGGAGCAGGTGGTGGACATGGAGCAGGAGGTGGAGAAGGAGCAGGAGGTGGACACGGAGCAGGAGGAGGAGTAGGAGGTGGAGGAGGAGAAGGAGGTGGAGAAGGAGCAGGAGGAGGAGAACGAACAGGAGGTGGAGTAGAAGCACTCGGTGGAGACAGAGCAGGTTGCGCAGAAGGACCAGGAGGGGGAGTAGGAGAAGGAGTTGGAGAAGAAGCAGGTAGAGCAGCAGCAGCAGGAGGAGAAGAAGGAGCAGGAGTTGGAGAAGGAGCAGGAGGTGGACAAGGAGCAGGAGGTGGACAAGGAGCACGAGGTGGACAAGGAGCAGGAGAAGAAGAAGAAGCAGGAGGAGGAGTAGAAGCAGGAGGAGGAGAAGGAGCAGGAGGTGGAGAAGGCGCAAGATGATAGTGGAGTCACAGTTGGATAGGGTGGTGAAGAAGGCATTCGGCATGCTTGGTTTCATTGGTCAGAACATTGAATGCAGGACTTGGGATGTCTTGTTGAAATTTTACAGGGCATTGGTGAGGCCACACTTGGAGTACTGTGTACAGTTCGGGTCACCCTATTATGGAAAGGATATTATTTAACTGGAAAGAGTGCAAAAAAGATTTACTAGCATGCTACCGGGACTTGATGGTTTGACTTATAGGGAGATATTAGACAGAGTGGGACTTTTTTCCCTGGAGAGTAGGAGGTTAAGGGGTGATCTTATAGAAGTCTACAAAATAATGAGGGGCATAGATAAGGTCGATAGTCAAAATCTTTTCCCAAAGGTAGGGAGTCCATAACGAGGGGACATAGATTTAAGTTGAGAGGGGAGAGATACAAAAGCGTCCAGAGGGGCAATTTTTCACTCAAAGGGTGGTGAGTGTCTGGAACGAGCTGCCAGAGGCAGTAGTAGAGGCGGGTACTATTTTGTCTTTTAAAAAGCATTTGGACAGTTACATGGGTAAGATGGGGATAGAGGGATATGGGCCAAGTGCAGGAATTTGGGACTGGCGTAGTGGTATCAACTGGCAACATGGACATGTTAGGCCGAAGGGCCTGTTTTTTATGTTTTAACTTCTGTGATTCTATGATTCTATGAGAAGCAGCAGGAGGTGGAGAAGGAGCAGGAGTTGGAGAAGGAGCAGGAGAAGGAGAAGGAGCAGGAGGTTGAGAACGAGTAGGAGGTGGAGACTGAGCAGGAGGAGGAGAAGGAGCAGGAGGGCAACAAGGAGCAGGAGGAAGTCAAGGAGCAGGAGGTGGAAAAGGAGCAGGAGGAGGAGAAGGATGAGAAGAAGGAGCAGGAGGCGGTGAATGAGCAGGAGTGGAGAAGGAGCAGGAGGTGGAGAAGGAGAAGGAGGGCAGGAAGTAGCAGGAGTTGGAGAAGGAGCAGGAGGTGGAGAAGGAGCAGGAGGGAGACAAGGAGCAGGAGGAAGACAAGGAGCAGGAGGTGGAAAAGGACCATGAGGAGGAGAAGGAGGAGAAGAAGGGGCAGGAGTTGGACAAGGAGCAGGAGGTGGACAAGGAGCAGGAGGTGGACAAGGAGCAGGAGGTGGACAAGGAGCAGGAGGAGGAGAAGGAGGTGGAGGAGGAGAAGGAGGTGGAGAAGGAGCAGAATGAGGAGAACGAACAGGAGGTGGAGAAGAAGCAATAGGTGGAGAAGGAGCAGGAGACGGAGAAGGACCAGGAGGGGGAGTAGGAGAGTGAGTTGGAGAAGAAGCAGGAGGAGGGGCAGGAGCAGGAGGAGAAGAAGGATCAGGAGGTGGAGATGGAGCAGGAGAAGGAGACGAAGCAGTAGTGGAGAAGGAGCAGCAGGTGGAGAAGGAGCAGCAGGTGGAGAAGGAGCAGGAGGGCGAGAAGGAGCACGTGGGCGAGAAGAAGCAGGAGGGCGAGAAGGAGCCTTTGGTGGACAAGGAGCAGGAGGTGGACAAGGAGCAGCAGGTGGACAAAGAGCAGGAGATGCAGAAGGAAGTGGAGAAAGAGCAGCAGGAGGAGAAGGACCAGGAGGGGGAGCAGGAGAATGAGTTGGAGAAGAAGCATCAGGAGGAGAAGGAGCAGCAGGAGGAGAAGGAGCAGGAGGTGGAAATGGAGCAGGAGTGGAGAATGAGTAGGAGGTGGAGAAGTAGAAGGTGCAGGAGCAGGAGGAGGAGTAGGAGCAGGAGGTGGACAAGGAGCAGGATGTGGAGATGAAGCAGGAGGAGGAGAAGGAGCAGGAGGACGAGAAGGAGCAGGAGGAGGATAAGGAGCAGGAGTGGAGAAGGAGCAGGAGAAGAAGAAGGAGCAGGAGATTGAGAACGAGCAGGAGGTGGAGACGGAGCAGGAGGAGGAGAAGGAGCAGGAGGGAGACAAGGAGCAGAAGGAAGACAAGGAGCAGGAGGTGGAAAAGTAGCAGGAGGAGGAGAAGGAGGAGAAGAAGGAGCAGGAGGTGGTCAATGAGCAGGAGTGGAGAAGGAGCAGGAGGTGGAGAAGGAGCAGGAGGGCAGGAAGTAGCCGGAGTTGGAGAAGGAGCAGGAGGTGGAGAAGGAGCAGGAGGGAGACAAGGAGCAGGAGGAAGACAAGGAGCAGGAGGTGGAAAAGGACCATGAGGAGGAGAAGGAGGAGAAGAAGGGGCAGGGTTCGAACAAGGAGCAGGAGGTGGACAGGGAGCAGGAGGTGGACAAGGAGCTGGAGGTGGGCAAGGAGCAGAAGGAGGCGAATGAGGTGGAGGAGGACAAGAAGGCAGAGACGGAGCATGAGGCAGAAAAGGAGCAGAAGGAAGACAAGGTGCAGGAGGTGCAGAAGGAGCAGGAGGACTACAAGGAGGAGAAGAAGGAGCAGGAGTTGGTGAATGAGCAGGAGTGGAGAAGGAGCTGGAGGTGGAGAAGGAGCAGGAGGGCAGGAAGGAGCAGGAGGGCGAGAAGGAGCAGGAGGTGGACAAGGGGCAGGAGGTTGACCAGGAGCTGGAGATGGCCCAGGAATTGAGAAGGAGCAGGAGGAGAAGATGGAGCAGGCGGAGAAGAAGGAGCAGGAGAAGGAGAAGGAGAAGGAGCAGGAGGTGGAGAAGGATCAGGAGGGAGACAAGGAGCGGGGGGTGGAGGAGGAGCAGGAGGAGGAGAAGGAGGAGAAGAAGCAGCAGGAGGTGGTGAATGAGCAGGAGTGGAGAAGGAGCAGCAGGTGGAGAAGGAACATTAGGTGGAGAAGGAGCAAGAGGGCGAGAAGGAGCAGGAGTGCGAGAAGAAGCAGGTGGGCGAGAAGGAGCAGGAGGGCTAGATGGAGCAGGAGGTGGACAATGAGCAGGAGGTGGACAAGGAGCAGGAGGTGGACACGGAGCACGAGTTGGACAAGGAGCAGGAGGTGTGCAAGGAGCAGGAGGTGGTCAAGAAGCGGCAGGTGGACAGGGAGCAGGAGGAGGAGAAGTAGGTGGAGGAGGAGGAGACCGTGGAGATGGAGCAGGGGGAGGAGAAGGTACCGGAGGTGGAGAAGAAGCATTAGTTGGAAATGGAGCACGACGCGTAGAAGGACCAGGAGGAGGAGTAGGAGAAGGAGTTGGAGAAGATGCAGGAGGAGGAGCAGGAGCAGCAGGAGAAGAAGGAGCAGGAGGTGGAGAAGGAGCAGGAGGTGGAGAAGGAGCAGGAGGAGGAGAAGGAGCAGGAGGTGGAGAAGGAGCAGGAGGAGGAGAAGGAGCAGGAGGAGGAGAAGGAGCAGGAGGTGGAGAAGGAGCAGGAGGAGGAGAAGGAGCATGAGGTGGAGAAGGAGCAGGAGGTGGAGAAGGAGCAGGAGGAGGAGAAGGAGCAGGAGGAGGAGAAGGAGCAGGAGTGGAGAACTTGAAAGAGAAGAAGAAGGAACAGGAGGAGGAGTAGGAGCAGGAGGAGGAGAAGGAGCAGGAGGTGGAGAAGGCGCAAGATGAGAAGAAGGAGCAGGAGGTGGAGATGTAGCAGGAGCAGGAGAAGGAGCAGAAGGGGGAGAAAGAGCTGGATGGGGAGAATGAGCTGAGGGGGAGAAGGAGCAGGCGGTGGACAAGGAGCAGGAGGGGGTGGAGGAGGACGAGGAGGAGAAGGAGCAGGAGCTGGAGATGGAGCAGGAATTGAGAAGGAGGAGGAGGACAAGAAGGAGCAGGTGAAAAAATGGAGCAGGAGGTGGTGAATGAGCAGGAGTGGAGAAGGAGCAGCAGGAGTGGAAGGAGCATGAGGTGGAGAAAGAGCAGCAGGGCGAGAAAAAGCAGGAGGGCAAGAAGGACCAGGATGTCGAGAAGGAGCAGGAGGAGGAGAAGGAGGTGGATGAGGAGAAGGAGGTGCTGAAAGAGCCGGAGGGGGACAAGGAGCAGGAGGTGGAGAAGGAGCAGGAGGGGGAGTAAGTACAGAAGAAGGAGAAGCAGCAGGAGAAGGAGAAGGAGCAGGAGGTGGAGAAGGATCAGAAGGGAAAGATGGAGCGGAAGGTGGAGGAGGAGCAGGAGGAGAAGGAGGAGAAGAAGGAGCAGGAGGTGGTGAATGAGCAGGAGTGGAGAAGGAGCAGGAGGGCGAGAAGCAGAAGGAGGAAGACAAGGAGCAGGAGGTGGAGAAGGAGCAGGAGGTGGAGAAGGAGCAGGAGGGCGAGAAGCAGAAGGAGGAAGACAAGGAGCAGGAGGTGGAAAAGGACCATGAAGAGGAGAAGGAGGAGAAGAAGGGGCAGGAGTTGGACAAGGAGCAGGAGGTGGACAGGGAGCAGGATGTGGACAAGGTGCAGGAGGTGGACAAGGAGCAGGAGGAGGAGAAGGAGGTGGAGGAGGAGAAGGATGTGGAGAAGGAGCAGGAGACGGAGAAGGACCAGGAGGGGGAGTGGGAGAATGAGTTGGAGAAGAAGCAGGAGGAGGGGCAGGAGCAGGAGGAGAAGAAGGAGCAGGAGGTGGAGGAGGAGCAGCAGTTGGAGAAGGAGCAGCAGGTGCTGAAGGAGCAGGAGGGCGAGAAGGAGCAGGTTGGCGAGAAGGAGCAGGAGGGCGAGAAGGAGAAGGAGGGAGAGAAGGAGAAGGAGAACGAGAAGGAGCAGGAGGGCGAGAAAGAGCAGGAGGTGGACAAGAAGCATGAGGTGGACAAGGAGCAGGAGGTGGACAAGGAGCAGGATGTGGGCAAGGAGCAGAAGGAGGAGAATGAGGTGGAGGAGGACAAGGAGGTGGAGAAGGAGCAGGAGGCAGAAAAGGAGCAGGAGGAAGACAAGGTGCAGGAGGTGCAGAAGGAGCAGGAGGACTAGAAGCAGGAGAAGATGGAGCAGGAGGTGGTGAATGAGCAGGAGTGGAGAAGGAGCAGGAGGTGGAGAAGGAACAGGAGGGCAGGAAGAAGCAGGAGGGCGAGAAGGAGCAGGAGGTGGACAAGGAGAAGGAGGTTGACAAGGAGCAGGAGGTGGACAATTAGCAGGAGCTGGAATGGCCCAGGAATTGAGAAGGAGCAGGAGGAGAAGATGGAGCAGGCGGAGAAGAAGGAGCAGGAGAAGGAGAAGGAGAAGGAGAAGGAGCAGGAGGTAGAGAAGGATCAGGAGGGAGACAAGGAGCGGGAGGTGGAGGAGGAGCAGGAGGAGGAGAAGGAGGAGAAGAAGCAGCAGGAGGTGGTGAATGAGCAGGAGTGGAGAAGGAGCAGCAGGTGGAGAAGGAACATGAGGTGGAGAAGGAGCAAGAGGGCGAGAAGGAGCAGGAGTGCGAGAAGAAGGAAGTGGGTGAGAAGGAGCAGGAGGGCTAGATGGAGCGGAGGTGGATAATGAGCAGGAGGTGGACAAGGAGCAGGAGGTGGACACGGAGCACGAGGTGCACAAGGAGCAGGAGGTGTACAAGGAGCAGGAGGTGGACAAGGAGCGGCAGGTGGACAAAAGCAGGAGGAGGAGAAGTGGGTGGAGGAGGAGGAGACGGTGGAGATGGAGCTGGGGGAGCAGAAGGAGCAGGAGGTGGATCAGGCGCAAGATGAGTAGCAGCAGGAGGTGGAGCAGGAGCAGGAGGTGGAGAAGGAACAGGAGAAGTAGAACGAGCAGGAGGTGGAGACGGAGCAGGAGGAGGAGAAGGAGCAGGAGGGAGACAAGGAGCAGAAGGAAGACAAGGAGCAGGAGGTGGAAAAGTAACAGGAGGAGGAGAAGGAGGAGAAGAAGGAGCAGGAGGTGGTGAATGAGCAGGAGTGGAGAAGGAGCAGGAGGTGGAGAAGGAGCAGGAGGGCAGGAAGTTGCCGGAGTTGGAGAAGGAGCAGCAGGTGGAGAAGGAGCAGGAGGTGGAAAAGGACCATGAGGAGGAGAAGGAGGAGAAGAAGAGGCAGGAGTTGGACTAGGAGCAGGAGGTGGACCGGGAGCAGGAGGTGGACAAGGAGCAGGAGGTGGACAAGAAGCAGGAGGAGGAGAAGGAGGTGGAGGAGGAGAAGGATGTGGAGAAGGAGCAGGAGACGGAGAAGGACCAGGAGGGGGAGTGGGAGAATGAGTTGGAGAAGAAGCAGGAGGAGAAGAAGGAGCAGGAGGTGGAGAAGGAGCAGGAGAAGGAGACGAAGCAGGAGTGGAGAAGGAGCAGCAGTTGGAGAAGGAGCAGCAGGTGCAGAAGGAGCAGGAGGGCGAGAAGGAGCAGGTGGGCGAGAAGGAGCGGGAGGGCGAGGAGGAGCAGGAGGCCGAGAAGGAGAAGGAGAACGAGAAGGAGCAGGAGGGCGAGAAAGAGCAGGAGGTGGACAAGAAGCATGAGGTGGACAAGGAGCAGGAGGTGGACAAGGAGCAGGAGGTGGGCAAGGAGCAGAAGGAGGAGAATGAGGTGGAGGAGAACAAGGAGGCGGAGACGGAGCAGGAGGCAGAAAACGATCAGGAGGAAGACAAGGTGCAGGAGGTGCAGAAGGAGAAGGAGGACTAGAAGGAGGAGAAGGAGCAGGAGCTGGTGAATCAGCAGGAGTGGAGAAGGAGCAGGGGGTGAAGAAAAAGCAGGAGGGCAGGAAGGAGCATGAGGGCGAGAAGGAGCAGCAGGTGGACAAGGAGCAGGAGGTTGACAAGGAGCAGGAGGTGGACAATTAGCAGGAGCTGGGGATGGCCCAGCAATTGAGAAGGAGCAGGAGGAGAAGATGGAGCATGCGGAGAAGAAGGAGCAGGAGAAGGAGAAGGAGAAGGAGAAGGAGGAGGAGCAGGAGGTGGAGAAGGATCAGGAGAGAGACAAGGAGCGGGAGGTGGAGGAGGAGCAGGAGGAGGAGAAGGAGGAGAAGAAGCAGCAGCAGGTGGTGAATGAACAGGAGTGGAGAAGGAGCAGCAGGTGGAGAAGGAACATGAGGTGGAGAAGGAGCAATAGGGCGAGAAGGAGCAGGAGTGCGAGAAGAAGCAGGTGGTCGAGAAGGAGCAGGAGGGCTAGATGGAGCAGGAGGTGGACAATGAGCAGGAGTTGGACAAGGAGCAGGAGGTGGACACGGAGCACGAGGTGGACAAGGAGCGGGAGGTGGACAAGGAGCGGCAGGTGGACAGGGAGCAGGAGGAGGAGAAGTAGGTGGAGGAGGAGGAGACGGTGGAGATGGAGCAGGGGGAGGAGAAGGAACAGGAGGTGGAGAAGAAGCATTAGTTGGAGATGGAGCACGACGCGGAGAAGGACCAGGAGGAGGAGTAGGAGAAGGAGTTGGAGAAGATGCAGGAGGAGGAGCAGGAGCAGCAGGAGAAGAAGGAGCAGGACGTGGAGAAGGAGCAGGAGGTGGAGAAGGAGCAGGAGGAGGAGAAGAAGCAGGAGGTGGAGAAGGAGCAGGAGGAGGAGAAGGAGCAGGAGGAGGAGAAGGAGCAGGAGGAGGAGAAGGAGCAGGAGTGGAGAACCAGAAAGAGAAGAAGAAGGAGCAGGAGGAGGAGTAGGAGCAGGAGGAGGAGAAGGAGCAGGAAGTGGAGAAGGAGCAGGAGGGGGAGAAAGAGCTGGAGGGGGAGAAAGAGCAGGAGGGGGACAAGGAGCAGGCGGTGGACAAGGAGCACGAGGTGGTGGAGGAGGACGAGGAGGAGAAGGAGCAGGAGCTGGAGATGGAGTAGGAATTGAGAAGGAGGAGGAGGACAAGATGGAGCAGGTGAAGAAGATGGAGCAGGAGGTGGTGAATGAGCAGGAGTGGAGAAGGAGCAGCAGGTGTAGAAGGAGCATGAGGTGGAGAAAGAGCAGCAGGGCGAGAAAAAGCAGGAGGGCAAGAAGGACCAGGAGGTCGAGAAGGAGCAGGAGGAGGAGAAGGAGATGGATGAGGAGAAGGAGGGGGTGAAAGAGCAGGAGGGGGACAAGGAGCAGGAGGTGGAGAAGGAGCAGGAGGGGGAGTAGGAACAGGAGAAGGAGAAGCAGCAGGAGAAGGAGAAGGAGCAGCAGGTGGAGAAGGATCAGAAGGGAGACATGGAGCGGAAGGTGGAGGAGGAGCAGGAGGAGAAGGAGGAGAAGAAGGAGCAGGAGGTGGTGAATGAGCAGGAGTGGAGAAGGAGCAGCAGGTGGAGAAGGAGCAGGAGGTGGAGAAGGAGCAGGAGGGCGAGAAGCAGCAGGAGTGCGAGAAGAAGCAGGTGGGCGAGAAGGAGCAGGAGGACGAGAAGGAGCAGGAGGGCGAGATGGAGCAAGAGGAGGAGAAGGAGAAGGAGTGGAGAAGGAGCAGGAGAAGAAGAAGGAGCAGCAGGAGGAGTAGGAGCAGGAGGAGGAGAAGGGGCAGGAGCAGGAGAAGGCGCAAGATGAGGAGAAGGAGCAGGAGGTGGAGAAGGAGCATGAGGTGGAGAAGGAGCGGCAGGTGGACAGGGAGCAGGAGGAGGAGAAGTAGGTGGAGGAGGAGGAGACGGTGGAGATGGAGCAGGGGGAGGAGAAGGAACAGGAGGTGGAGAAGAAGCATTAGTTGGAGATGGAGCACGACGCGGAGAAGGACCAGGAGGAGGAGTAGGAGAAGGAGTTGGAGAAGATGCAGGAGGAGGAGCAGGAGCAGCAGGAGAAGAAGGAGCAGGACGTGGAGAAGGAGCAGGAGGTGGAGAAGGAGCAGGAGGAGGAGAAGAAGCAGGAGGTGGAGAAGGAGCAGGAGGAGGAGAAGGAGCAGGAGGAGGAGAAGGAGCAGGAGGAGGAGAAGGAGCAGGAGTGGAGAACCAGAAAGAGAAGAAGAAGGAGCAGGAGGAGGAGTAGGAGCAGGAGGAGGAGAAGGAGCAGGAGGTGGAGAAGGAGCAGGAGTGGGAGAAAGAGCTGGAGGGGGAGAAAGAGCAGGAGGGGGACAAGGAGCAGGCGGTGGACAAGGAGCACGAGGTGGTGGAGGAGGACGAGGAGGAGAAGGAGCAGGAGCTGGAGATGGAGTAGGAATTGAGAAGGAGGAGGAGGACAAGATGGAGCAGGTGAAGAAGATGGAGCAGGAGGTGGTGAATGAGAAGGAGTGGAGAAGGAGCAGCAGGTGTAGAAGGAGCATGAGGTGGAGAAAGAGCAGCAGGGCGAGAAAAAGCAGGAGGGCAAGAAGGACCAGGAGGTCGAGAAGGAGCAGGAGGAGGAGAAGGAGGTGGATGAGGAGAAGGAGGGGGTGAAAGAGCAGGAGGGGGACAAGGAGCAGGAGGTGGAGAAGGAGCAGGAGGGGGAGTAGGAACAGGAGAAGGAGAAGCAGCAGGAGAAGGAGAAGGAGCAGGAGGTGGAGAAGGATCAGAAGGGAGACATGGAGCGGAAGGTGGAGGAGGAGCAGGAGGAGAAGGAGGAGAAGAAGGAGCAGGAGGTGGTGAATGAGCAGGAGTGGAGAAGGAGCAGCAGGTGGAGAAGGAGCAGGAGGTGGAGAAGGAGAAGGAGCAGGAGGGCGAGAAGCAGCAGGAGCGCGAGAAGAAGCAGGTGGGCGAGAAGGAGCAGGAGGACGAGAAGGAGCAGGAGGGCGAGATGGAGCAAGAGGAGGAGAAGGAGAAGGAGTGGAGAAGGAGCAGGAGAAGAAGAAGGAGCAGCAGGAGGAGTAGGAGCAGGAGGAGGAGAAGGGGCAGGAGGAGGAGAAGGCGCAAGATGAGGAGAAGGAGCAGGAGGTGGAGAAGGAGAAGGAGCATGAGGTGGAGAAGGAGCAAGAGGTGGAGTAGGAGCAGGAGGTGGAGAAGGAGCAGGAGGGAGACAAGGAGCATGAGGTGGATGAGGATCAGGAGGAGGAGAAGGAGAAGAAGAAGGAGCAGCAGGAGGAGAAGGAGCAGGAGGAGGAGAAGCAGCAGTAGGTGGAGAAGGCGCAAGATGAGGAGAAGGAGCCGGAGGTGGAGAAGGAGCAGGAGGTGGACATGGAGCAGTAGGAGGAGAAGGAGGTGGAGGAGGAGGAGGAGTTGGAGATCAAGCAGTAGGAGGAGCAGGAGGAGAAGAATGAGCAGGAGGTGTAGAAGGAGCAGGAGGTGGAGGCGGAGCTGGAGGAGGAGAAGTAGCAGGAGGTGGAGAAGGCGCAAGATGAGGAGAAGGAGCAGGAGGTGGAGAAGGAGCAGGAGGTAGAGTAGTAGCAGGAGAAGGAGAAAGAGCAGGAGGTGGAGAAGGAGCAGGAGCAGGAGAAGGAGCAGGAGGTGGAGAAGGAGCAGGAGGAGGAGAAGGAGCAGGACGTGGAGAAGGAGCAGGAGGAGGAGAAGGAGAAATAGGTGGAGAAGGAGCAGGAGTAGGAGAAGGAGCAGGAGGAGGAGAAGGAGCAGGAGGTGGAGAAGGCGCAAGATGAGGAGAAGGAGCAGGAGGTGGAGAAGGAACAGGAGGTGGAGATGGAGCAGGAGCAGGAGAAGGAGCAGGAGGGAGAGAAAGAGCTGGAGGGGGAGAATGAGCAGGAGGGGAAAAGGAGCAGGCGGTGGACAAGGAGCACGAGGGGGTGGAGGAGGACGAGGAGGTGAAGGAGCAGGAGCTGGAGATGGAGCAGGAATTGAGAAGGAGGAGGAGGACAAGATGGAGCAGGTGAAGAAGATGGAGCAGGAGGTGGTGAATGAGCAGGAGTGGAGAAGGAGCAGCAGGTGTAGCAGGAGCATGAGGTGGAGAAAGAGCAGCAGGGCGAGAAAAAGCAGGAGGGCAAGAAGGACCAGGAGGTCGAGAAGGAGCAGGAGGAGGAGAAGGGGGTGGATGAGGAGAAGGAGGGGGTGAAAGAGCAGGAGGGGGACAAGGAGCAGGAGGTGGAGAAGGAGCAGGAGGGGGAGTAGGAACAGGAGAAGGAGAAGCAGCAGGAGAAGGAGAAGGAGCAGGAGGTGGAGAAGGATCAGAAGGGAGACATGGAGCGGAAGGTGGAGGAGGAGCAGGAGGAGAAGGAGGAGAAGAAGGAGCAGGAGGTGGTGAATGAGCAGGAGTGGAGAAGGAGCAGCAGGTGGAGAAGGAGCAGGAGGTGGAGAAGGAGCAGGAGGGCGAGAAGCAGCAGGAGTGCGAGAAGAAGCAGGTGGGCGAGAAGGAGTAGGAGGACGAGAAGGAGCAGGAGGGCGAGATGGAGCAAGAGGAGGAGAAGGAGAAGGAGTGGAGAAGGAGCAGGAGAAGAAGAAGGAGCAGCAGGAGGAGTAGGAGCAGGAGGAGGAGAAGGGGCAGGAGGAGGAGAAGGCGCAAGATGAGGAGAAGGAGCAGGAGGTGGAGAAGGAGAATGAGGTGGAGAAGGAGGAAGAGGTGGAGTAGGAGCAGGAGGTGGAGAAGGAGCAGGAGGGAGACAAGGAGCATGAGGTGGATGAGGATCAGGAGGAGGAGAAGGAGAAGAAGAAGGAGCAGCAGGAGGAGAAGGAGCAGGAGGAGGAGAAGCAGCAGTAGGTGGAGAAGGCGCAAGATGAGGAGAAGGAGCAGGAAGTGGAGAAGGAGCAGGAGGTGGAGAAGGAGCAGTAGGAGGAGAAGGAGGTGGAGGACGAGGAGGAGTTGGAGATCAAGCAGTAGGAGGAGCAGGAGGAGAAGAAGGAGCAGGAGTTGGAAAAGGAGCAGGAGGTGGAGACGGATCAGGAGGAGGAGAAGTAGCAGGAGGTGGAGAAGGCGCAAGATGAGGAGAAGGAGCAGGAGGTGGAGAAGGAGCAGGAGGTGGAGTAGCAGCAGGAGATGGAGAAGGAGCAGGAGGTGGAGAAGGAGCAGGAGGAGGAGAAGGAGCAGGAGCTGGAGTAGCAGCAGGAGAAGGAGAAGGACCAGGAGGTGGAGAAGGAGCAGGGGAGCGAGAAGGAGCAGGAGGGCGAGAAGGAGCAGCAAGACGAGAAGGATCAGGAGGGCGATAAGGAGCAGGAGGTGGACAATGAGCAGGAGGTGGACAAGAATCAGGACGTGGACACGGAGGAGGAGGAGGACAAGGAGCAGGAGGTGGGCAAGGAGCAGAAGGTGGACAAGGAGCAGGAGGTGGAGAAGGAGGTGGAGGAAGAGAAGGAGGTGGAGAAGGACCAGGAGGAGGAGAATGAACAGGAGAAGGAGGAGAAGCAATAGGTGGAGAAGGAGCAGGAGGCGGAGAAGGTCCAGGAGGAGGAGCAGGAGAAGGAGTTGGAGAAGATGCAGGAGGAGGAGCAGGTGCAATAAGGGAAGAAGGGGCAGGAGGTGGAGAATGAGCAGGAGGTTGAGAAGGAGCAGGAGGTGGACAAGGAGCAGGAGGTGGAGAAGAAGCAGGAGGTGGACAAGGAGCAGGTGGAGGAGAAGGAGGTGGAGGAGGAGAAGGAGGTGGAGAAGGAGCAGGAGGAGGAGAAGGAACAGGCGAAGGAGAAGAAGCCAAATGTGGAAAAGGAGCAGGAGGCGGAGAAGGACCAGGAGGAGGAGCTGGAGAAGGAGTTGGAGAAGAAGCAGGAGGAGGAGCAGGAGCAGGAGTTGGACAAGGAGCAGGAGTTGGAAAAGGAGCAGGAGGTGGAGAACGAACAGGAGGTGGAGAAGAAGCAATAGGTGGAGAAGGAGCAGGATGCGCAGAAGGACCAGGAGGTGGAGTAGGAGAAGTAGTTGGAGAAGGAGCAGGATGTGGAGATGGAGCAGGAGGAGAAGAAGGAGCAGGAGGACGAGAAGGAGCAGGAGGAGGAAAAAGATCAGGAGTGGAGAAGGAGCAGGAGAAGAAGAAGAAGAAGAAGAAGCCGGAAGAGGAGTAGAAGCAGGAGGAGGAGAAGGAGCAGGAGGGCAGGAAGTAGCAGGAGTTGGAAAAGGAGCAGGATGTGGAGAAGGAGCAGGAGGGAGACAAGGAGCAGGAGGTAGACAAGGAGCAGTAGGTGGAAAAGGACCATGAGGAGGAGAAGGAGGAGAAGAAGGGGCAGGAGTTGGACAAGGAGCAGGAGGAGGAGAAGGAGCAGGAGGACGAGAAGGAGCAGGAGGAGGATAAGGAGCAGGAGTGGAGAAGGAGCAGGAGAAGAAGAAGAAGAAGAAGCCGGAGGAGGAGTAGAAGCAGGAGGAGGAGAAGGAGCAGGAGGGCAGGAAGTAGCAGGAGTTGGAGAAGGAGCAGGAGGTGGAGAAGGAGCAGGAGGGAGACAAGGAGCAGGAGGTAGACAAGGAGCAGTAGGTGGAAAAGGACCATGAGGAGGAGAAGGAGGAGAAGAAGGGGCAGGAGTTGGACAAGGAGCAGGAGGTGGACAGGGAGCAGGAGGTGGACAAGGAGCAGGAGACGGAGAAGACGAGGAGGGGGAGTACGAGAATGAGTTGGAGAAGAAGCAGGAGGAGGGGCACGAGCAGGAGGAGAAGAAGGAGCAGGAGGTGGAGAAGGAGCAGAAGAAGGAGACGAAGCAGGAGTGGAGAAGGAGCAGCAGTTGGAGAAGGAGCAGCAGGTGGAGAAGGAGCAGGAGGGCGAGAAGGAGCACTTGGTGGACAAAGAGCAGGAGGTGGACAAGTATCAGGATGTGGACAAAGAGCAGGAGGTGGAGAAGGAGCAGCAGGAGGAGAAGGAACAGGAGGTGGGGAGAAGCAATAGGTGGAGAAGGAGCTGGAGGCGGAGAAGGACCAGAAGGGGGAGTCGGAGAACGAGTTGGAGAAGAAGCAGGAGGAGGAGTTGGAGCAGGAGGAGGAGATGTAGCAGGAGGTGGAAATGGAGCAGGAGTGGTGAAGGAACGGGAGGTGGAGAAGGAGCAGGTGGAGGAGCAGGAGGAGGAGTAGGAGCAGGAGGAGGAGATGGAGCAGGAGGTGGAGAAGGCGCAAGATGAGGAGAAGGAGCAGGAGGTGGAGAAGGAGCAGGAGGTGGATGAGGATCAGGAGGAGGAGAAGGAGAAGAAGAAGGAGCAGCAGGAGGAGAAGGAGCAGGAGGAGAAGCAGCAGTAGGTGGAGAAGGCGCAAGATGAGGAGAAGGAGCAGGAGGTGGAGAAGGAGCAGGAGGTGGACAAGGAGCAGTAGGAGGAGAAGGAGGTGGAGGACGAGGAGGAGTTGGAGATCAAGCAGTAGGAGGAGCAGGAGGAGAAGAAGGAGCAGGAGGTGGAAAAGGAGCAGGAGGTGGAGACGGAGCAGGAGGAGGAGAAGTAGCAGGAGGTGGAGAAGGCGCAAGATGAGGAGAAGGAGCAGGAGGTGGAGAAGGAGCAGGAGGTGGACACGGAGGAGGAGGAGGACAAGGAGCAGGAGGTGGGCAAGGAGCAGGAGGTGGACAAGGAGCAGGAGGTGGAGAAGGAGGTGGAGGAAGAGAAGGAGGTGGAGAAGGACCAGGAGGAGGAGAATGAACAGGAGAAGGAGGAGAAGCAATAGGTGGAGAAGGAGCAGGAGGTGGAAAAGGAGCAGGACGTGGACACGGAGGAGGAGGAGGACAAGGAGCAGGAGGTGGGCAAGGAGCAGGAGGTGGACAAGGAGCAGGAGGTGGAGAAGGAGGTGGAGGAATAGAAGGAGGTGGAGAAGGACCAGGAGGAGGAGAATGAACAGGAGAAGGAGGAGAAGCAATAGGTGGAGAAGGAGCAGGAGGCGGAGAAGGTCCAGGAGGAGGAGCAGGAGAAGGAGTTGGAGAAGATGCAGGAGGAGGAGCAGGTGCAATAAGGGAAGAAGCGGCAGGAGGTGGAGAATGAGCAGGAGGTTGAGAAGGAGCAGGAGGTGGACAAGGAGCAGGAGGTGGAGAAGAAGCAGGAGGTGGACAAGGAGCAGGTGGAGGAGAAGGAGGTGGAGGAGGAGAAGGAGGTGGAGAAGGAGCAGGAGGAGGAGAAGGAACAGGCGAAGGAGAAGAAGCCAAAGGTGGAAACGGAGCAGGAGGCGGAGAAGGACCAGGAGGAGGAGCTGGAGAAGGAGTTGGAGAAGAAGCAGGAGGAGGAGCAGGAGCAGGAGTTGGACAAGGAGCAGGAGTTGGAAAAGGAGCAGGAGGTGGAGAACGAACAGGAGGTGGAGAAGAAGCAATAGGTGGAGAAGGAGCAGGATGCGCAGAAGGACCAGGAGGTGGAGTAGGAGAAGTAGTTGGAGAAGGAGCAGGATGTGGAGATGGAGCAGGAGGAGGAGAAGGAGTAGGAGGACGAGAAGGAGCAGGAGGAGGATAAGGAGCAGGAGTGGAGAAGGAGCAGGAGAAGAAGAAGAAGAAGAAGCCGGAGGAGGAGTCGAAGCAGGAGGAGGAGAAGGAGCAGGAGGGCAGGAAGTAGCAGGAGTTGGAGAAGGAGCAGGAGGTGGAGAAGGAGCAGGGGGGAGACAAGGAGCAGGAGGAAGACAAGGAGCAGTAGGTGGAAAAGGACCATGAGGAGGAGAATGAGGAGAAGAAGGGGCAGGAGTTGGACAAGGAGCAGGAGGTGGACAGGGAGCAGGAGGTGGACAAGGAGCAGGAGGTGGACAAGGAGCAGGAGGAGGAGAAGGAGGTGGAGGAGGAGCAGGATGTGGAGAAGGAGCAGGAGACGGAGAAGGACGAGGAGGGGGAGTAGGAGAATGAGTTGGAGAAGAAGCAGGAGGAGGGGCACGAGCAGGAGGAGAAGAAGGAGCAGGAGGTGGAGAAGGAGCAGGAGAAGGAGACGAAGCAGGAGTGGAGAAGGAGCAGCAGTTGGAGAAGGAGCAGCAGGTGGAGAAGGAGCAGGAGGGCGAGAAGGAGCACTTGGTGGACAAGGAGCAGGAGGTGGACAAGGATCAGGATGTGGACAAAGAGCAGGAGGTGGAGAAGGAGCAGCAGGAGGAGAAGGAACAGGAGGTGGGGAGAAGCAATAGGTGGAGAAGGAGCTGGAGGCGGAGAAGGACCAGAAGGGGGAGTCGGAGAACGAGTTGGAGAAGAAGCAGGAGGAGGAGAAGGAGCAGGAGGAGGAGATGTGGCAGGAGGTGGAAATGGAGCAGGAGTGGTGAAGGAACGGGAGGTGGAGAAGGAGCAGGTGGAGGAGCAGGAGGAGGAGTAGGAGCAGGAGGAGGAGATGGAGCAGGAGGTGGAGAAGGCGCAAGATGAGGAGAAGGAGCAGGAGGTGGAGAAGGAGCAGGAGGTGGAGAAGGAGCAGGTGGTGGAGTAGGAGCAAGAGGTGGAGAATGAACACGAGGTGGAGAAGGAGCAGGTGGAGGAGAAGGAACAGGAGGTGGAGATGGAGCAGGAGGGAGACAAGGAGCGGTAGGAGGAGAATGAGGTGGAGGAGGAGAAGGAGTTGGAGAAGGAGCAGCAGGAGGATAAGGAACAAGAGGTGGGGAGAAGCAATAGGTGGAGAAGGAGCAGGAGGAGGAGAAGGAACAGGAAGGGGAGTAGGAGAATGAGTTGGAGAAGGAGCAGGAGGAGGAGCAGGAGCAGGAGGAGTGGAATGAGCAGGAGGTGGAGATGGAGCAGGAGGGAGAAAAGGAGCAGGAGGAAGACAAGGAGTAGGAGGTGGAGAAGGAGTAGGAGGAGGAGAAGGAGGAGAAGAATGAGCAGCAGGTGGTGAATGAGCAGGAGTGGAGAAGGAGCAGGAGGGCGAGAAGGAGCACTTGGTGGACAAAGAGCAGGAGGTGGACAAGTATCAGGATGTGGACAAAGAGCAGGAGGTGGAGAAGGAGCAGCAGGAGGAGAAGGAACAGGAGGTGGGGAGAAGCAATAGGTGGAGAAGGAGCTGGAGGCGGAGAAGGACCAGAAGGGGGAGTCGGAGAACGAGTTGGAGAAGAAGCAGGAGGAGGAGTTGGAGCAGGAGGAGGAGATGTAGCAGGAGGTGGAAATGGAGCAGGAGTGGTGAAGGAACGGGAGGTGGAGAAGGAGCAGGTGGAGGAGCAGGAGGAGGAGTAGGAGCAGGAGGAGGAGATGGAGCAGGAGGTGGAGAAGGCGCAAGATGAGGAGAAGGAGCAGGAGGTGGAGAAGGAGCAGGAGGTGGATGAGGATCAGGAGGAGGAGAAGGAGAAGAAGAAGGAGCAGCAGGAGGAGAAGGAGCAGGAGGAGAAGCAGCAGTAGGTGGAGAAGGCGCAAGATGAGGAGAAGGAGCAGGAGGTGGAGAAGGAGCAGGAGGTGGACAAGGAGCAGTAGGAGGAGAAGGAGGTGGAGGACGAGGAGGAGTTGGAGATCAAGCAGTAGGAGGAGCAGGAGGAGAAGAAGGAGCAGGAGGTGGAAAAGGAGCAGGAGGTGGAGACGGAGCAGGAGGAGGAGAAGTAGCAGGAGGTGGAGAAGGCGCAAGATGAGGAGAAGGAGCAGGAGGTGGAGAAGGAGCAGGAGGTGGACACGGAGGAGGAGGAGGACAAGGAGCAGGAGGTGGGCAAGGAGCAGGAGGTGGACAAGGAGCAGGAGGTGGAGAAGGAGGTGGAGGAAGAGAAGGAGGTGGAGAAGGACCAGGAGGAGGAGAATGAACAGGAGAAGGAGGAGAAGCAATAGGTGGAGAAGGAGCAGGAGGTGGAAAAGGAGCAGGACGTGGACACGGAGGAGGAGGAGGACAAGGAGCAGGAGGTGGGCAAGGAGCAGGAGGTGGACAAGGAGCAGGAGGTGGAGAAGGAGGTGGAGGAATAGAAGGAGGTGGAGAAGGACCAGGAGGAGGAGAATGAACAGGAGAAGGAGGAGAAGCAATAGGTGGAGAAGGAGCAGGAGGCGGAGAAGGTCCAGGAGGAGGAGCAGGAGAAGGAGTTGGAGAAGATGCAGGAGGAGGAGCAGGTGCAATAAGGGAAGAAGCGGCAGGAGGTGGAGAATGAGCAGGAGGTTGAGAAGGAGCAGGAGGTGGACAAGGAGCAGGAGGTGGAGAAGAAGCAGGAGGTGGACAAGGAGCAGGTGGAGGAGAAGGAGGTGGAGGAGGAGAAGGAGGTGGAGAAGGAGCAGGAGGAGGAGAAGGAACAGGCGAAGGAGAAGAAGCCAAAGGTGGAAACGGAGCAGGAGGCGGAGAAGGACCAGGAGGAGGAGCTGGAGAAGGAGTTGGAGAAGAAGCAGGAGGAGGAGCAGGAGCAGGAGTTGGACAAGGAGCAGGAGTTGGAAAAGGAGCAGGAGGTGGAGAACGAACAGGAGGTGGAGAAGAAGCAATAGGTGGAGAAGGAGCAGGATGCGCAGAAGGACCAGGAGGTGGAGTAGGAGAAGTAGTTGGAGAAGGAGCAGGATGTGGAGATGGAGCAGGAGGAGGAGAAGGAGTAGGAGGACGAGAAGGAGCAGGAGGAGGATAAGGAGCAGGAGTGGAGAAGGAGCAGGAGAAGAAGAAGAAGAAGAAGCCGGAGGAGGAGTCGAAGCAGGAGGAGGAGAAGGAGCAGGAGGGCAGGAAGTAGCAGGAGTTGGAGAAGGAGCAGGAGGTGGAGAAGGAGCAGGAGGGAGACAAGGAGCAGGAGGAAGACAAGGAGCAGTAGGTGGAAAAGGACCATGAGGAGGAGAATGAGGAGAAGAAGGGGCAGGAGTTGGACAAGGAGCAGGAGGTGGACAGGGAGCAGCAGGTGGACAAGGAGCAGGAGGTGGACAAGGAGCAGGAGGAGGAGAAGGAGGTGGAGGAGGAGCAGGATGTGGAGAAGGAGCAGGAGACGGAGAAGGACGAGGAGGGGGAGTAGGAGAATGAGTTGGAGAAGAAGCAGGAGGAGGGGCACGAGCAGGAGGAGAAGAAGGAGCAGGAGGTGGAGAAGGAGCAGGAGAAGGAGACGAAGCAGGAGTGGAGAAGGAGCAGCAGTTGGAGAAGGAGCAGCAGGTGGAGAAGGAGCAGGAGGGCGAGAAGGAGCACTTGGTGGACAAGGAGCAGGAGGTGGACAAGGATCAGGATGTGGACAAAGAGCAGGAGGTGGAGAAGGAGCAGCAGGAGGAGAAGGAACAGGAGGTGGGGAGAAGCAATAGGTGGAGAAGGAGCTGGAGGCGGAGAAGGACCAGAAGGGGGAGTCGGAGAACGAGTTGGAGAAGAAGCAGGAGGAGGAGAAGGAGCAGGAGGAGGAGATGTGGCAGGAGGTGGAAATGGAGCAGGAGTGGTGAAGGAACGGGAGGTGGAGAAGGAGCAGGTGGAGGAGCAGGAGGAGGAGTAGGAGCAGGAGGAGGAGATGGAGCAGGAGGTGGAGAAGGCGAAAGATGAGGAGAAGGAGCAGGAGGTGGAGAAGGAGCAGGAGGTGGAGAAGGAGCAGGTGGTGGAGTATGAGCAAGAGGTGGAGCATGAACACGAGGTGGAGAAGGAGCAGGTGGAGGAGAAGGAACAGGAGGTGGAGAAGGAGCAGGAGGTGGAGTAGGAGCAAGAGGTGGAGAATGAACAGGAGGTGGAGATGGAGCAGGAGGGAGACAAGGAGCGGTAGGAGGAGAATGAGGTGGAGGAGGAGAAGGAGTTGGAGAAGGAGCAGCAGGAGGATAAGGAACAAGAGGTGGGGAGAAGCAATAGGTGGAGAAGGAGCAGGAGGAGGAGAAGGAACAGGAAGGGGAGTAGGAGAATGAGTTGGAGAAGGAGCAGGAGGAGGAGCAGGAGCAGGAGGAGTGGAATGAGCAGGAGGTGGAGATGGAGCAGGAGGGAGAAAAGGAGCAGGAGGAAGACAAGGAGTAGGAGGTGGAGAAGGAGTAGGAGGAGGAGAAGGAGGAGAAGAATGAGCAGCAGGTGGTGAATGAGCAGGAGTGGAGAAGGAGCAGGAGGGCGAGAAGGAGCACTTGGTGGACAAAGAGCAGGAGGTGGACAAGTATCAGGATGTGGACAAAGAGCAGGAGGTGGAGAAGGAGCAGCAGGAGGAGAAGGAACAGGAGGTGGGGAGAAGCAATAGGTGGAGAAGGAGCTGGAGGCGGAGAAGGACCAGAAGGGGGAGTCGGAGAACGAGTTGGAGAAGAAGCAGGAGGAGGAGTTGGAGCAGGAGGAGGAGATGTAGCAGGAGGTGGAAATGGAGCAGGAGTGGTGAAGGAACGGGAGGTGGAGAAGGAGCAGGTGGAGGAGCAGGAGGAGGAGTAGGAGCAGGAGGAGGAGATGGAGCAGGAGGTGGAGAAGGCGCAAGATGAGGAGAAGGAGCAGGAGGTGGAGAAGGAGCAGGAGGTGGATGAGGATCAGGAGGAGGAGAAGGAGAAGAAGAAGGAGCAGCAGGAGGAGAAGGAGCAGGAGGAGAAGCAGCAGTAGGTGGAGAAGGCGCAAGATGAGGAGAAGGAGCAGGAGGTGGAGAAGGAGCAGGAGGTGGACAAGGAGCAGTAGGAGGAGAAGGAGGTGGAGGACGAGGAGGAGTTGGAGATCAAGCAGTAGGAGGAGCAGGAGGAGAAGAAGGAGCAGGAGGTGGAAAAGGAGCAGGAGGTGGAGACGGAGCAGGAGGAGGAGAAGTAGCAGGAGGTGGAGAAGGCGCAAGATGAGGAGAAGGAGCAGGAGGTGGAGAAGGAGCAGGAGGTGGACACGGAGGAGGCGGAGGACAAGGAGCAGGAGGTGGGCAAGGAGCAGGAGGTGGACAAGGAGCAGGAGGTGGAGAAGGAGGTGGAGGAAGAGAAGGAGGTGGAGAAGGACCAGGAGGAGGAGAATGAACAGGAGAAGGAGGAGAAGCAATAGGTGGAGAAGGAGCAGGAGGTGGAAAAGGAGCAGGACGTGGACACGGAGGAGGAGGAGGACAAGGAGCAGGAGGTGGGCAAGGAGCAGGAGGTGGACAAGGAGCAGGAGGTGGAGAAGGAGGTGGAGGAAGAGAAGGAGGTGGAGAAGGACCAGGAGGAGGAGAATGAACAGGAGAAGGAGGAGAAGCAATAGGTGGAGAAGGAGCAGGAGGCGGAGAAGGTCCAGGAGGAGGAGCAGGAGAAGGAGTTGGAGAAGATGCAGGAGGAGGAGCAGGTGCAATAAGGGAAGAAGCGGCAGGAGGTGGAGAATGAGCAGGAGGTTGAGAAGGAGCAGGAGGTGGACAAGGAGCAGGTGGAGGAGAAGGAGGTGGAGGAGGAGAAGGAGGTGGAGAAGGAGCAGGAGGAGGAGAAGGAACAGGCGAAGGAGAAGAAGCCAAAGGTGGAAACGGAGCAGGAGGCGGAGAAGGACCAGGAGGAGGAGCTGGAGAAGGAGTTGGAGAAGAAGCAGGAGGAGGAGCAGGAGCAGGAGTTGGACAAGGAGCAGGAGTTGGAAAAGGAGCAGGAGGTGGAGAACGAACAGGAGGTGGAGAAGAAGCAATAGGTGGAGAAGGAGCAGGATGCGCAAAAGGACCAGGAGGTGGAGTAGGAGAAGTAGTTGGAGAAGGAGCAGGAGGTGGAGATGGAGCAGGAGGAGGAGAAGGAGTAGGAGGACGAGAAGGAGCAGGAGGAGGATAAGGAGCAGGAGTGGAGAAGGAGCAGGAGAAGAAGAAGAAGAAGAAGCCGGAGGAGGAGTCGAAGCAGGAGGAGGAGAAGGAGCAGGAGGGCAGGAAGTAGCAGGAGTTGGAGAAGGAGCAGGAGGTGGAGAAGGAGCAGGAGGGAGACAAGGAGCAGGAGGAAGACAAGGAGCAGTAGGTGGAAAAGGACCATGAGGAGGAGAAGGAGGAGAAGAAGGGGCAGGAGTTGGACAAGGAGCAGGAGGTGGACAGGGAGCAGGAGGTGGACAAGGAGCAGGAGGTGGACAAGGAGCAGGAGGAGGAGAAGGAGGTGGAGGAGCAGCAGGATGTGGAGAAGGAGCAGGAGACGGAGAAGGACGAGGAGGGGGAGTAGGAGAATGAGTTGGAGAAGAAGCAGGAGGAGGGGCACGAGCAGGAGGAGAAGAAGGAGCAGGAGGTGGAGAAGGAGCAGGAGAAGGAGACGAAGCAGGAGTGGAGAAGGAGCAGCAGTTGGAGAAGGAGCAGCAGGTGGAGAAGGAGCAGGAGGGCGAGAAGGAGCACTTGGTGGACAAGGAGCAGGAGGTGGACAAGGATCAGGATGTGGACAAAGAGCAGGAGGTGGAGAAGGAGCAGCAGGAGGAGAAGGAACAGGAGGTGGGGAGAAGCAATAGGTGGAGAAGGAGCTGGAGGCGGAGAAGGACCAGAAGGGGGAGTCGGAGAACGAGTTGGAGAAGAAGCAGGAGGAGGAGAAGGAGCAGGAGGAGGAGATGTGGCAGGAGGTGGAAATGGAGCAGGAGTGGTGAAGGAACGGGAGGTGGAGAAGGAGCAGGTGGAGGAGCAGGAGGAGGAGTAGGAGCAGGAGGAGGAGATGGAGCAGGAGGTGGAGAAGGCGCAAGATGAGGAGAAGGAGCAGGAGATGGAGAAGGAGCAGGAGGTGGAGAAGGAGCAGGTGGTGGAGTAGGAGCAAGAGGTGGAGAATGAACACGAGGTGGAGAAGGAGCAGGTGGAGGAGAAGGAACAGGAGGTGGAGAAGGAGCAGGAGGTGGAGTAGGAGCAAGAGGTGGAGAATGAACAGGAGGTGGA
Source organism: Heptranchias perlo (assembly GCF_035084215.1). NCBI lineage: Eukaryota > Metazoa > Chordata > Chondrichthyes > Hexanchiformes > Hexanchidae > Heptranchias > Heptranchias perlo. The sequence continues at coordinate 26,993,925 of NC_090360.1, forward strand.
GATGGAGCAGGAGGGAGACAAGGAGCGGTAGGAGGAGAATGAGGTGGGGGAGGAGAAGGAGTTGGAGAAGGAGCAGCAGGAGGATAAGGAACAAGAGGTGGGGAGAAGCAATAGGTGGAGAAGGAGCAGGAGGAGGAGAAGGAACAGGAAGGGGAGTAGGAGAATGAGTTGGAGAAGGAGCAGGAGGAGGAGAAGGAGCAGGAGGAGTGGAATGAGCAGGAGGTGGAGATGGAGCAGGAGGGAGAAAAGGAGCAGGAGGAAGACAAGGAGTAGGAGGTGGAAAAGGAGTAGGAGGAGGAGAAGGAGGAGAAGAATGAGCAGCAGGTGGTGAATGAGCAGGAGTGGAGAAGGAGCAGGAGGTGTAGAAGGAGCAGGAGGGCTAGATGGAGCAGGAGGTGGACAATGAGCAGGAGGTGGAGAAGTAGGTGGAGGGGGAGGAGGCAGTGGAGATGGAGCAGGAGGAGGGGAAGGAACGTGAGGTGGAGAAGAGGCAATAGGTGGAGAAGGAGCACGCGGAGAAGGACCAGGAGGAGGAGGAGGAGAAGGAGTTGGTGAAGATGCAGGAGGAGGAGCAGGAGCAGGAGGAGAAGTAGGAGCAGGAGGTGGAGAAGGAGCAGGCGGTGGAGAAGGAGCAGGGGGAGGAGAATGAGAAGGAGGAGGAGAAGGAGCAGGAGAAGAAGAAGGAGCAGGAGGAGGAGTAGGAGCAGGAGCAGGAGAAGGAGCAGGAGGTGGAGAAGGATCAGGATGTGGAGAAGGATCAGGATGTGGAGAAGGAGCATGAGAAGGAGAAGGAGCAGGAGGTGGAGAAGGAGCAGGAGGTGGAGATGGAGCAGGAGGTGGAGAAGGAGCAGTAGTGAGAAAAGGAACAGGAGGAAGACAAGGATCAGGAGGTGCAGAACGTGCAGGAGGAGGAGAAGGAGGAGAAGAAGCAGTAGTAGGTGGTGAATGAGCAGGATTGGAGAAGGAGCAGGAGTGGGAGAAGGAGCAGGAGGAGGAGAAGGAGGTGGAGGAGGAGAAGTAGGTGGAGAAGGAGCAGGAGACGGAGAAGGACCGGGAGGGGAAGTAGGAGAATGAGTTGGAGAAGAAGCAGGTGGAGGGGCAGGAGCAGGAGGAGAAGAAGGAGCAGGAGCTGGAGAAGGAGCAGGAGAAGGAGACGAAGCAGGAGTGGACAATGAGCAGCAGTTCGAGAAGGAGCAGCAGGTGGAGAAGGAGCAGGAGGGCGAGAAGGAGCAGGTGGGCGAGAAGGAGCAGGAGGGTGAGAAGAGGCAGGAGGGCGAGAATGAGCAGGAGGGCGAGAAGGAGCACTTGGTGGACAAGGAGCGGGAGGTGAACAAGGAGCAGGAGGTGGACAAAGAGCACGAGGTGGAGAAGGAGCAGCAGGAGGAGAAGGAACACGAGGTGGAGAAGGACCAGAATGGGGAGTCGGAGAATGAGTTGGAGAAGAAGCAGGAGGAGTAGAAGGAGCAGGAGGAGGAGAAGGAGCAGGAGGTGGAAATGGAGCAGGAGTGGAGAAGGAACAGGAGGTGGAGAAGGAGCAGGTGGACGAGCAGGAGGAGGAGTAGGAGCAGGAGGAGGAGTAGGAGCAGGAGGTGGAGAAGGTACAAGATGAGGAGAAGGAGCAGGAGGTGGAGAAGGAGCAGCAGGTGGAGAAGGAGCAGGAGGAGGAGAAGGAACAGGAAGGGGAGTAGGAGAATGAGTTGGAGAAGAAGCAGGAGGAGGAGCAGGAGCAGGAGGAGAGGAAGGAGCAGGAGGTGGAGATGGAGCAGGAGGGAGAAAAGGAGCAGGAGGAAGACAAGGAGTAGGAGGTGGAGAAGGAGTGGGAGGAGGAGAATGAGGTGTAGGAGGAGAAGGAGGTGGAGAAGGAGCAGCAGGAGGAGAAGGAACAGGAGGTGGGGAGAAGCAACAGGTGGAGAAGGAGCAGGAGGAGGAGAAGGAGCAGGAGGAGAGGAAGGAGCAGGAGGTGGAGATGGAGCAGGAGGGAAAAAAGGAGCAGGAGGAAGAAAAGGAGTAGGAGGTGGAGAAGGAGTGGGAGGAGGAGAAGGAGGAGAAGAAGGAGCAGGAGGTGGTGAATGGGCAGGAGTGGAGAAGGAGCAGGAGTTGTCGAAGGAGCAGGAGGGCAGGAAGGAGCAGGAGGGCGAGAAGGAGCAGCAGGTGGATAAGGAGCAGGAGGTGGACACGGAGCAGGAGATGGGCAAGGAGCAGGAGGTGGACAAGGAGCAGGAGGTGGACAAGGAGCAGGAGAAGGAGACTGAGGTGGATGAGGAGAAGGAGGGGGAGAAAGAGCAGGAGCTGGATAAGGAGCAGGAGATGGAGAAGGAGCAGGAGGTGGAGTAGGAGCAGGAGGGAGAAAAGGAGCAGGAGGAAGACAAGGAGCAGGAGGTGCAGATGGAGCAGGAGGAGGAGAAGGAGGAGAAGAAGGAGCAGGAGGTGGTGAATGAGCAGGAGTGGAGAAGGAGCAGGAGGTGGAGAAGGAGCAGGAGGTCAGGAAGGAGCAGGAGGGCGAGAAGGAGCAGGAGGTGATCAAGGAGCAGGAGGTTGACAAGGAGCAGGTGCTGGAGATGGCACAGGAATTGAGAAGGAGCAGGAGGAGAAGATGGAGCAGGCGGAGAAGGAGGAGCAGGAGAAGGAGAAGGAGAAGGAGAAGGAGCAGGAGGTGGAGAAGGATCAAGAGGGAGACAAGGAGCGGGAGGTGGAGGAGGAGCAGGAGGAGGAGAAGGAGGAGAAGAAGGAGCAGGAGGTGGAGAAGGAGCAGTAGGGCGAGAAGGAGCAGCTGTGCGAGAAGAAGCAGGTGGGCGAGAAGGAGCAGGAGGGCGAGAAGGAGCAGGAGGGCGAGAAGGAGCAGGAGGGCTAGTTGGAGCAGGAGGTGGACAATGAGCAGGAGGTGGACAAGGAGCAGGAGGTGGACACGGAGCACGAGGTGGACAAGGAGCAGGAGTTGTACAAGGAGCAGGAGGTGGACAAGGAGCGGCAGGTGGACAGCGAGCAGGAAGAGGAGAAGTAGGTGGAGGAGGAGGAGGCGGTGGAGATGGTGCAGGAGGAGGAGAATGAACATGAGGTGGAGAAGAAGCAATAGGTGGAGAAGGAGCACGACGCGGAGAAGGACCAGGAGGAGGAGTCGGAGAAGGAGTTGGAGAAGATGCAGAAGGAGGAGCAGGAGCAGGAGGAGAAGAAGGAGTAGGAGGAGAAGGAGCAGGAGTGCGAGAAGAAGCAGGTGGGCGAGAAGGAGCAGGAGGGCTAGATGGAGCAGGAGGTGGACAATGAGCAGGAGGTGGACAAGGAGCAGGAGGTGGACACGGAGCACGAGGTGGACAAGGAGCAGGAGGTGTACAAGGAGCAGGTGCTGGAGATGGCACAGGAATTGAGAAGGAGCAGGAGGAGAAGATGGAGCAGGCGGAGAAGGAGGAGCAGGAGAAGGAGAAGGAGAAGGAGCAGGAGGTGGAGAAGGATCAAGAGGGAGACAAGGAGCGGGAGGTGGAGGAGGAGCAGGAGGAGGAGAAGGAGGAGAAGAAGGAGCAGGAGGTGGAGAAGGAGCAGGAGGGCGAGAAGGAGCAGGAGGGCTAGTTGGAGCAGGAGGTGGACAATGAGCAGGAGGTGGACAAGGAGCAGGAGGTGGACACGGAGCACGAGGTGGACAAGGAGCAGGAGTTGTACAAGGAGCAGGAGGTGGACAAGGAGCGGCAGGTGGACAGCGAGCAGGAAGAGGAGAAGTAGGTGGAGGAGGAGGAGGCGGTGGAGATGGTGCAGGAGGAGGAGAATGAACATGAGGTGGAGAAGAAGCAATAGGTGGAGAAGGAGCACGACGCGGAGAAGGACCAGGAGGAGGAGTCGGAGAAGGAGTTGGAGAAGATGCAGAAGGAGGAGCAGGAGCAGGAGGAGGAGAAGGAGTAGGAGGAGAAGGAGCAGGAGTGGAGAAGGAGCAGGAGAAGAAGAAGGAGCAGGAGGAGGAGTCGGAGCAGGAGGAGGAGAAGGAGCAGGAGGTGGAGAAGACGCAAGATGTGGTTAGACAGACTGGGACTTTATTCCCTGGAGAGTAGGAGGTTAAGGGGTGATCTTATAGAAGTCTATAAAATAATGAGGGGCATAGATAAGGTCGATAGTCAAAATCTTTTCCCAAAGGTAGGGGAGTCTATAACGAGGGGGCACAGATTTAAGGTGAGAGGGGAGAGATACAAAAGGATCCAGAGGGGCAATTTTTTCACTCAAAGGGTGGTGAGTGTCTGGAACGAGCTGCCAGAGGCAGTAGTAGAGGCGGGTACAATTTTGTCTTTTAAAAAGCATTTGGACAGTTACATGGGGAAGATGGGTATCGAGGGATATGGGCCAAGTGCAGGCAATTGGGACTAGCTTAGTGGTATAAACTGGGCGACATGGACATGTTGGGCCGAAGGGCCTGTTTCCATGTTGTAACTTCTATGATTCTATGATTCTATGTGGAGAAGGAGCAGGAGGTGGAGAAGGATCAGGATGTGGAGAAGGAGCATGAGAAGGAGAAGGAGCAGGAGGTGGAGAAATAGCAGGAGGTGGAGATGGAGCAAGAGGTACAGAAGGAGCCGGAGTGAGAAAAGGAGCAGGAGGAAGACAAGGAACAGGAGGTGGAGGAGGAGCAGGAGGAAGAGAAGGAGGAGAAGAAGCAGTAGGAGGTGGTGAATGAGCAGGAGTGGAGAAGGAGCAGGAGGTGGAGAAGGAGCAGGAGGCAGGAAGCGCAGGAGGGCGAGATGGAACCGGTGGTGGAAAGGAGCAGGAGGTGGACAAAGAGCAGGAGGTGGACAAGGAGCAGGAGGTGGACAAGGAGCAGGACGTGGAGAAGGAGCATGAGAGGAGATGGAGGTGGACGAGGAGAAGGTGGGGTAGAAAGAGTAGGAGGGGGAGAAGGATCAGGAAGGGCAGAACGAGCAGGAGGGTGAGAAGGAGGAGGAGAAGGAGCAGGCGGTGGACAAGGAGCAGGAGGGGGGGAGCAGGACGAGGAGGAGAAGGAGCAGTAGCTGGAGATGGAGCAGGAATTGAGAAGGAGCAGCAGGAGAACAAGGAGCAGGCGGAGAAGATGGAGCAGGATGTGGAGAATGAGCAGGAGTGGAGAAGGAGCAGCAGGTGGAGAAGGAGCAGGAGGTGGAGAAGGAGCAGCAGGGCAAGAAGTAGCAGGAGAGCGAGAAGGAGCAGGAGGGCTAGATGGAGCAGGTGGTGGACAATGAGCAGGAGGTGGACAAGAATCAGAAGGTGGACACGGAGCAGGAGGTGGTCAAGGAGCAGTAGGTGTACAAGGGGCAGGAGGTGGACAAGGAGCAGGAGGAGGAGAAGGAGGTGGAGGAGGAGATGGAGGTGGAGAAGGAGCAGGAGGAGGAGAAGGAGCAGGAGGGAGACAAGGAGCGGGAGTTGGACAATGATCAGGAGGATGAGACGGAGGATAAGAAGGAGTGGGAGGTGGTGAATCCGCAGGATTGGAGAAGGAGCAGCAGGTGGAGAAGGAGCAGGAGGTGGAGAAGGAGCAGCAGGGGGAGAAGGGGCAGGAGGGCAAGAAGGAGCAGGAGGGCTAGATGAAGCAGGTGGTGGACAAAGAGCAGGAGGTGGACAAGGAGCAGGAGGTGGACAAGGAGCAGGAGGTGGACACGGAGCAGGAGGAGGAGATGGAGGTGGAGGAGGAGAAGGAGGTGGACAAGGAGCAGGATTAGGAGAAGGAACAGGAGGTGGAGAATAAGCAATAGGTGGAGATGTAGCAGGAGGCGGAGAAGGACCAGTAGAGGGAGTCGGGGAAGGAGTTGGAGAAGAAGTAGGAGGAGCAGGGGCAGGAGGAGAAGAAGGAGCAGGAGTTGGAGATGGAGAAGGAGGGCGACAAGCAGCAGGAGGGCGAGAAGAATCAGGAGGGCGAGAAGGAGCATGAGGGCGAGAAGGAGAAGGAGTACGAGAAGGAACAGGAGGGCGAGAAGGAGCACTAAGTGGACAAGGAGCAGGAGGTGGACAAGGAGTCGGAGGTGGACAAGGATTAGGAGGTGGAGAAGGAGCAGGAGGAGAAGGAGCAGGAGGGAGAAAAGGAGCAGGAGGAAGACAAGGGGCAGGAGTTGGAGAAGGAGCAGGAGGAGGAGAAGGAGGAGAAGAAGCAGCAGGAGGTCGAGACGGACAAGGAGGTGGACGAGGAGAAGGAGGTGGAGGAGGAGGACGAGGAGGAGAAGGAGCAGGCGGAGAAGAAGGAGCAGGAGGTGGTGAATGAGCAGGAGTGGAAAAGGAGCAGCAGGTGGAGAAGGAGCAGTAGGTGGGGAGGGAGCAGCAGGGCGAGAGGGAGCAGGAGGACATGAAGGAGCAGGATGGCGAGAAGGAGCAGGAGGTGGACAAGGAGCAGGAGGTGGACAAGGAGCAGGAGGTGGACAAGGAGCAGGAGGTGGACAAGGAGCGGGAGGTGGAGAAGGAGCAGGAGGAGGAGAAGGTGGAGAAGAAGCAGCAGGAGGTGGTGAATGATCAGAAGTGGAGAAGAAGCAGCAGGTGGAGAGGGAGCAGGAGTGGAAAAGGAGCAGGAGGTGGAGAAGGAGCAAGACGGCAGGAAGGAGCAGTAGGGCGAGAAGGAGCAGGAGGGCGAGAAGGAGCAGGAGGGCGAGAAGGAGCAGGTGGTGAAAAATGAGCAGGCGGTGGACAAGGAGCAGGAGGTGGACAAGAATCAGGAGTTGGACACGGAGCAGGAGGTGGACAAGGAGCAGGAGGAGGAGAAGGAGCAGGAGTGGAGAAGGAGCAGGAGAAGAAGAAGAAGGAGCAGGAGGAGGAGTAGGAGCAGGAGGAGGAGAAGGAGCAGGAGGTGGAGAAGGCGCAAGATGAGGAGATGGAGCAGGAGGTGGAGAAGGAGCAGGACGTGGAGAAGGAGCAGGAGAAGGAGAATGAGCAGGAGGAGGAGAAAGAGCAGGAGGGGGAGAATGAGTAGGAGGGGGAGAAGGAGCAGGCGATGGAGAAGGAGCAGGAGGGGGAGAAGGAGCAGGAGGAGGAGAAGGAGGTGGATGAAGAGAAGGCGGGGGAGAAAGAGCAGGAGGGTGAGAAGGAGCAGGAGGTGGAGAAGGAGCAGGAGGGGGAGTAGGAGCAGAAGAAGGAGAAGGAGCAGGAGGTGGAAAAGCATCAGGAAGGAGACAAGGAGCGGGAGGTGGAGGAGGAGCAGGAGGAGGAGAAGGAGGGGAAGATGGAGCAGGATGTGGTGAATGAGCAGGAGTGGAGAAGGAGCAGCAGGTGGAGAAGAAGCAGGAGGTGGAGAAGGAGCAGGAGGGCAAGGAGCAGGAGTGCGAGAAGAAGCAGGTGGGCGAGAAGGAGCAGGAGGGAGAGAAGGAGCAGGAGGACTAGGTGGAGCAGGAAGTGGACGATGAGCAGGAGGTGGACAAGGAGCAGGAGGTGGACAAGAATCAGGAGGTGGACACGGAGTAGTACGTGGACAAGGAGCAGGAGTTGGACAAGGAAAAGTAGGTGTACCCGGAGCAGGAGGTGGACAAGGAGCAGGAGGTGGACAAGGAGCAGGAGGAGGAGAAGGAGCAGGAGGGAGAAAAGGAGCAGGAGGAAGACAAGGAGCAGGAGGTGGACAAGGAGCAGGAGGAGCAGAAGGTGGTTGATGAGGAGAAGGAGGGGGAGAAAGTGCAGGACGGGGAGAAGGAGCAGGAGGGGAAGGAGGAGATGGAGTGGGAGAGCAGTGGTGTTCATTTAGGGAGTTATTTTACAACTTTCAAAATAAATATATTCCACTGAGGAAAAAAGGGTGTAAAAGAAATGACAGCCACCCGTGGCTAAGTAAAGAAATCAAGGATAGTATCCGACTAAAAACAAGGACATATAAGGTAGCCAAACTTAGTGGGAGGATAGAAGATTGGGAATTCTTCAAAAGACAGCAAAAAGTAACTAAAGGATTGATTAAGAAAGGGAAGTTAGATTATGAAAAGAAATTAGCAAAAAATATAAAAACAGATAGCAAGAGTTTCTATAGTTATATAAAAAGAAAAAGGGTGGCTAAGGCAAACATAGGTCCCTTAGAGGATGAGACCGGGAAATTAATGGTGGGAAACATGGAGATGGCAAAAATGCTGAACAAATATTTTGTTTCAGTCTTTACAGTAGAGGACACTAAGAATATCCCAACACTGGACAAACAGGGGACTCTCGGGGGGGAGGAGCTAAATACGATTAAAATCACTCAAGAGATGGTACTCAGTAAAATAATGGGACTCAAGGCGGATAAATCCCCTGGACCTGATGGCTTCCATCCTAGGGTCTTGAGGGAAGTGGCAGTACGGATTGTGGATGCTTTGGTGATAGTTTTCCAAAATTCCCTGGACTCAGGAGAGGTCCCGGCAGATTGGAAAACTGCTAATGTAACACCGTTATTTAAAAAGGGTAGTAGGCAGAAGGCTGGAAATTATAGGCCAGTTAGCTTAACATCTGTGGTGGGTAAAATTTTGGAGTCTATTATTAAGGAGACAGTAACGGAACATTTAGATAAGCATAATTTAATAGGACAAAGTCAGCATGGCTTTATGAAGGGGAAGTCATGTCTGACAAATTTGCTTGAGTTCTTCGAGGATATAACGTATAGGGTGGATAAAGGGGAACCAGTGGACGTAGTGTATTTAGACTTCCAGAAGGCATTCGACAAGGTGCCACATAAAAGATTATTACTTAAGATAAAAAATCACGGGATTGGGGGTAATATTCTGGCATGGGTGGAGGATTGGTTATCAAACAGGAAGCAGAGAGTTGGGATAAATGGTTCATTTTCGGACTGGCAACCAGTAACCAGTGGTGTTCCACAGGGGTCGGTGCTGGGTCCCCAACTCTTTACAATCTATATTAACGATTTGGAGGAGGGGACCGAGTGCAACATATCAAAATTTGCAGATGATACAAAGATGGGAGGGAAAGTAGAGAGTGAGGAGGACATAAAAAACCTGCAAGGGGATATAGACAGGCTGGGTGAGTGGGCGGAGATTTGGCAGATGCAATATAATATTGGAAAATGTGAGGTTATGCACTTTGGCAGGAAAAATCAGAGAGCAAGTTATTTTCTTAATGGCGAGAGACTGGAAAGTACTGCAGTACAAAGGGATCTGGGGGTCCTAGTGCAAGAAAATCAAAAAGTTGGTATGCAGGTGCAGCAGGTGATCAAGAAAGCCAACGGAATGTTGGCTTTTATTGCTAGGGGGATAGAATATAAAAACAAGGAGGTATTGCTGCAGTTATATAAGGTATTGGTGAGACCGCACCTGGAATACTGCATACAGTTTTGGTCTCCATACTTAAGAAAAGACATACTTGCTCTCGAGGCAGTACAAAGAAGGTACACTCGGTTAATCCCGGGGATGAGGGGGCGGACATATGAGGAGAGGTTGAGTAGATTGGGACTCTACTCATTGGAGTTCAGAAGAATGAGAGGCGATCTTATTGAAACATATAAGATTGTGAAGGGTCTTGATCGGGTGGATGCAGTAAGGATGTTCCCAAAGATGGGTGAAACTAGAACTAGGGGGCATAATCTTAGAATAAGGGGCTGCTCTTTCAAAACTGAGATGAGGAGAAACTTCTTCACTCAGAGGGTGGTAGGTCTGTGGAATTTGCTGCCCCAGGAAGCTGTGGAAGCTACATCATTAGATAAATTTAAAACAGAAATAGACAGTTTCCTAGAAGTAAAGGGAATTAGGGGTTATGGGGAGCGGGCAGGAAATTGGACATGAAGCTGAGTTCGGATCGGTCAATGCCCTGTGGGTGGCGGAGAGGGCCCAGGGGCTATGTGGCCGGGTCCTGCTCCGACTTCTTGTGTTCTTTAGATTTGTGGTTGGGATCAGATCAGCCATGATCTTATTGAATGGCGGAGCAGGCTCGAGGGGCCGATTGGCCTACTCCTGCTCCAATTTCTTATGTTCTTATGTTCTTATGTTCTTATGGAGAAGGAGGGCGACAATGAGCAGGAGGTGGACAAGGAGCCGGAGGAGGACAAGGAGCAGGAGCTGGACAAGGAGCAAGAGGTGGACAAGGAGCAGGAGGTGGACAAGGAGCACGAGGTGGAGAAGGAGCAGGAGGAGGAGAAGGACCAGGAGGGGGATTAGGAGAGGGAGTTGGAGAAGAAGCTGGAGGAGGAGCAGGAGCAGGGTTAGAAGAAGGAGCAGGAAGTGGAGAAGGAGCAGGAGGTGGAGTCAGAGGAGAAGGAGGAGAAGGAGCAGGAGGAGGAGAAGGAGCAGGAGGAGGAGAATGAGCAGGAGTGGAGAAGGAGCTGGAGAAGAAGAAGGAGCAGCAGGAGTAGGAGGAACAGGAGGAGGAGAAGGAACAGGAGGAGGAGAAGGAGCAGGAGGAGGAGAAGGAGCAGGAGTGCAGAAGGAGCAGGAGAAGAAGAAGGAGCAGCAGGAGGAGTAGGAGCAGGAGGAGGAGAAGGAGCAGGAGGAGGAGAAGGAGCATGAGGTGGAGAAGGAGCAAGAGGTGGAGAAGGAGCAGGAGGTGGAGAAAGAGCAGGAGTGGAAAAGGAGCAGGAGGTGGAGAAGGAGCAGGAGGTGGAGAAGGAGCAAAAGGGCAGGAAAGAGCAGGAGGGCGAGAAGGAGGAGGAGGTGGAAAAGGAGCAGGAGATGGACAAGGAGCAGGAGGTGGACAAGGAGCAGGAGGTGGACAAGGAGCACGAGGTGGAGAAGGAGCAGGAGGAGGTGAAGGACCATGAGGGGGAGTAGGAGATGGAGATGGAGATGGAGAAGGAGGGCGACAAGGAGCAGGAGGTGGACAAGGAGCAGGAGCTGGACAATGATCAGGAGGAGGACAAGGAGCAGGAGGTGGACAAGGAGCACGAGGTGGAGAACGAGCAGGAGGAGGAGAAGGACCAGGAGGGGGATTAGGAAATGGAGTTGGAGAAGAAGCTGGAGGAGGAGCAGGAGCAGGATTAGAAGAAGGAGCAGGAGGTGGAGAATGAGCAGGAGGTGGAGACAGAGCAGAAGGAGGAGAAGGAGCAGGAGGAGGAGAAGGAGCAGGAGGAGGAGAAGGAGCAGGAGTGGAAAAGGAGCAGGATGTGGAGAAGGAGCAGAAGGGCAGGAAGGAGCAGGAGGGCGAGAAGCAGCAGGAGATGGACAAGGAGCAGGAGATGGACAAGCAGCAGGAGGTGGACAAGGAGCAGGAGGTGGACAAGGAGCAGGAGGTGGACACGGAGCAGGAGGAGGAGATGGAGGTGGAGGAGGAGAAGGAGGTGGACAAGGAGCAGGATTAGGAGAAGGAACAGGAGAGGGAGTCGGGGAAGGAGTTGGAGAAGAAGTAGGAGGAGCAGGGGCAGGAGGAGAAGAAGGAGCAGGAGTTGGAGATGGAGAAGGAGGGGGTGAAGGAGCAGGAGGTCTACAAGGAGCAGGAGGGGGAGGAGGAGGACGAGGAGGAGAAGCAGCAGGAGCTGGAGATTGAGCAGAAATTGAGAAGGAGCAGGAGGAGAAGAAGGAGCAGGCGGAGATGAAGGAGCAGGAGAAGGAGAAGGAGCAAGGAGAAGGAGAAGGAGTAGGAGTAGGAGGTGGAGGAGGAGCAGGACGAGAAGGAGCAGGAGGAGGTGAAGGAGCAGGAGGTGGAGAATGAGCATGAGGTGGAGATGGAACAGGAGGTGGAAATGGAGCAGAAGGGAGAAAAGGAGCAGGAGGAAGACAAGGAGCAGGAGGACGAGAAGGAGCAGGAGGACGAGAAGGAGCAGGAAGACGAGAAGGATCAGGAAGACGAGAAGGATCAGGAAGACGAGAACGATCAGGAAGATGAGAAGGATCAGGAGGAGGGGAAGAAGCAGTAGACGGAGAAGGAGCAGTTGAGGGAGAGGGAGCAGGAGGTGGAGGAGGGGCTAGAGGGCGAGAATGATCAGGAGGGTGTGAACGGGCAGTAGGCGGAGGAGGAGCGGGAGGCATAGAAGGAGCAGGAGGCGGAGAAGGAGCAGGAGGCGGAGAAGGAGCAGGAGGCCGAGAAGGAGCAGGAGGCGGAGGTGGAGCTGCTGTTGAAGAAGGAGCAGGACGGGGAGAAGGAGCTGGAAGAGGAGAAGGAGCTGGAGGAGGAGAACGAACAAGAGGAGGAGAAGGAGCAGGAGGGGTAGAAGGAGGAGGAGGGGTTAAAGGAGCAGGAGGTGGAGGAGGAGCAGAAGGAGGAGAAGGAGCAGAAGGTGGAGAAGGAGCAGGAAGAGAAGAAGGAGCAGGAGGAGGTGGTTGAGCAGAGAAGGAGCAGGACGAGGAGAAGCAGCAGGAGGAGGAGAAGGAGCACGAAGAGAAGAATGAGCAGGAGGAGGAGATGGAGCCAGACGTTGAGAAGGAGCAGGAGGTGGAGAAGGAGCAACAGGAGGAGAAGGAGCAGGAGAGGGAGAAGGAGCAGGAGGACGAGAAGGAGCAGGAGGACGAGAAGGAGCAGGAGGACGAGAAGGAGCAGGAAGACGAGAAGGATCAGGAAGACGAGACGGATCAGGAAGACGAGAAGGATCAGGAAGACGAGAAGGAGCAGTTGAGGGAGAGGGAGCAGGAGGTGGAGGAGCGGCTCGAGGGCGAGAATGATCAGGAGGGTGTGAACGAGCAGTAGGAGGAGGAGGAGCGGGAGCCATAGAAGGAGCAGGAGGCGGAGAATGAGCAGGAGGCGGAGAAGGAGCAGGAGGCGGAGAAGGAACAGTAGGCGGAGAAGGAGCAGGAGGTGGAGAAGGAGCAGGAGGAGGAGGTTGAGCGGGACGAGGAGAAGGAGCAGGAGGGGGAGAGTGAGCAGGGGGGGAGAGTGAGCAGGAGGTGGAGAAGGAGCAGGACGGGGAAAAGGAGCAGGAGGTAGAGATGGAGCGGGAGGGGGAGAAGGAGCAGGAGGCGGAGAAGGAGTGGGATGCAAAGCAAGAGCAAGAGGGGTCGAATGAGCAGGAGGAGGAGAATGATCAGGAGGACGAGAAGGAGCAGGAGGAGGGGAAGAAGCAGGAGGAGGAGACGGAGCAGGTGGGGTTGAACGAGCAGGATGCAGAGAAGCAGCTGGATGCATCGAAGGAGCAGGAGGCGTTGAAGCAGCAGGAGAGGGAGAAGGAGCCGGAGGTGGAGAAGGAGCAGGAGCTGGACAATGATCAGGAGGAGGACAAGGAGCAGGAGGTGGACAAGGAGCACGAGGTGGAGAAGGAGCAGGAGGAGGAGAAGGACCAGGAGGGGGATTAGGAAATGGAGTTGGAGAAGAAGCTGGAGGAGGAGCAGGAGCAGGATTAGAAGAAGGAGCAGGAGGTGGAGAATGAGCAGGAGGTGGAGACAGAGCAGAAGGAGGAGAAGGAGCAGGAGGAGGAGAAGGAGCAGGAGGAGGAGAAGGAGCAGGAGTGGAAAAGGAGCAGGATGTGGAGAAGGAGCAGAAGGGCAGGAAGGAGCAGGAGGGCGAGAAGCAGCAGGAGATGGACAAGGAGCAGGAGATGGACAAGCAGCAGGAGGTGGACAAGGAGCAGGAGGTGGACAAGGAGCAGGAGGTGGACACGGAGCAGGAGGAGGAGATGGAGGTGGAGGAGGAGAAGGAGGTGGACAAGGAGCAGGATTAGGAGAAGGAACAGGAGGTGGAGAATAAGCAATAGGTGGAGATGCAGCAGGAGGCGGAGAAGGACCAGGAGAGGGAGTCGGGGAAGGAGTTGGAGAAGAAGTAGGAGGAGCAGGGGCAGGAGGAGAAGAAGGAGCAGGAGTTGGAGATGGAGAAGGAGGGGGTGAAGGAGCAGGAGGTCTACAAGGAGCAGGAGGGGGAGGAGGAGGACGAGGAGGAGAAGCAGCAGGAGCTGGAGATTGAGCAGAAATTGAGAAGGAGCAGGAGGAGAAGAAGGAGCAGGCGGAGATGAAGGAGCAGGAGAAGGAGAAGGAGCAAGGAGAAGGAGAAGGAGTAGGAGTAGGAGGTGGAGGAGGAGCAGGACGAGAAGGAGCAGGAGGAGGTGAAGGAGCAGGAGGTGGAGAATGAGCATGAGGTGGAGATGGAACAGGAGGTGGAAATGGAGCAGAAGGGAGAAAAGGAGCAGGAGGAAGACAAGGAGCAGGAGGACGAGAAGGAGCAGGAGGACGAGAAGGAGCAGGAAGACGAGAAGGATCAGGAAGACGAGAAGGATCAGGAAGACGAGAACGATCAGGAAGATGAGAAGGATCAGGAGGAGGGGAAGAAGCAGTAGACGGAGAAGGAGCAGTTGAGGGAGAGGGAGCAGGAGGTGGAGGAGGGGCTAGAGGGCGAGAATGATCAGGAGGGTGTGAACGGGCAGTAGGCGGAGGAGGAGCGGGAGGCATAGAAGGAGCAGGAGGCGGAGAAGGAGCAGGAGGCGGAGAAGGAGCAGGAGGCCGAGAAGGAGCAGGAGGCGGAGGTGGAGCTGCTGTTGAAGAAGGAGCAGGACGGGGAGAAGGAGCTGGAAGAGGAGAAGGAGCTGGAGGAGGAGAACGAACAAGAGGAGGAGAAGGAGCAGGAGGGGTAGAAGGAGGAGGAGGGGTTAAAGGAGCAGGAGGTGGAGGAGGAGCAGAAGGAGGAGAAGGAGCAGAAGGTGGAGAAGGAGCAGGAAGAGAAGAAGGAGCAGGAGGAGGTGGTTGAGCAGAGAAGGAGCAGGACGAGGAGAAGCAGCAGGAGGAGGAGAAGGAGCACGAAGAGAAGAATGAGCAGGAGGAGGAGATGGAGCCAGACGTTGAGAAGGAGCAGGAGGTGGAGAAGGAGCAACAGGAGGAGAAGGAGCAGGAGAGGGAGAAGGAGCAGGAGGACGAGAAGGAGCAGGAGGACGAGAAGGAGCAGGAGGACGAGAAGGAGCAGGAAGACGAGAAGGATCAGGAAGACGAGACGGATCAGGAAGACGAGAAGGATCAGGAAGACGAGAAGGAGCAGTTGAGGGAGAGGGAGCAGGAGGTGGAGGAGCGGCTCGAGGGCGAGAATGATCAGGAGGGTGTGAACGAGCAGTAGGAGGAGGAGGAGCGGGAGCCATAGAAGGAGCAGGAGGCGGAGAATGAGCAGGAGGCGGAGAAGGAGCAGGAGGTGGAGAAGGAGCAGGAGGAGGAGGTTGAGCGGGACGAGGAGAAGGAGCAGGAGGGGGAGAGTGAACAGGGGGGGAGAGTGAGCAGGAGGTGGAGAAGGAGCAGGACGGGGAAAAGGAGCAGGAGGTAGAGATGGAGCGGGAGGGGGAGAAGGAGCAGGAGGCGGAGAAGGAGTGGGATGCAAAGCAAGAGCAAGAGGGGTCGAATGAGCAGGAGGAGGAGAATGATCAGGAGGACGAGAAGGAGCAGGAGGAGGGGAAGAAGCAGGAGGAGGAGACGGAGCAGGTGGGGTTGAACGAGCAGGATGCAGAGAAGCAGCTGGATGCATCGAAGGAGCAGGAGGCGTTGAAGCAGCAGGAGAGGGAGAAGGAGCCGGAGGTGGAGAAGGAGCAGGAGGTGGGGAACGACCAGTTGGAGGAGAAGGAGGAGGAGGAGACGAACGAGGAGGAAGTGGAGAATGAACAGGAGTTGTAGAAAGCTTCAGTTGGAGAAGGAGCTGGAGGAGAATAAGGAGCAGGACGGGGAGTTGGAGCTGGAGGAGGAGAAGGAGCAGGACGTGGAGATGGAGCAAGAGGAGGAGGAGAAGGAGCTGGAGGTGGAGTAGGATTAGGAGGTGGAGATGGAGCAGGAGGTGGAGAAGGAGCAGGAGGTGGAGAAGGAGCAGGAGGTGGAGAAGGAGCAGGAGGTGGAGAAGGAGCAGGAGGTGGAGAAGGAGCAGGAGGTGGAGAATGAACAGTTGGAGGAGAAGGAGGAGGAGGAGAAGGAGCAGTGGTTGGAGAAGGAGCATGAGGTGGAGAAGGAGCAGGATGTGGAGGTGGAGCTGGATATGGAAAAAGAGCAGGAGGTGGAGAAGGAAAGGAGATGAAAGAGGAGCAGCAGGAGGTGGAGAAGGAGCAGGAGGTGGAGAAGGAGCAGGAGGTGGAGAAGGAGCAATAGGCGGAGAAGGAGCAGGAGGTGGAGAAGGAGCAGGAGGAGGAGTTTGAGCGGGACGAGGAGAAGGAGCAGGAGGGGGAGAGTGAGCAGGGGGGGAGAGTGAGCAGGAGGTGGAGAAGGAGCAGGACGGGGAAAAGGAGCAGGAGGTAGAGATGGAGCGGGAGGGGGAGAAGGAGCAGGAGGCGGAGAAGGACTGGGATGCAAAGCAAGAGCAAGAGGGGTCGAATGAGCAGGAGGACGAGAATGATCAGGAGGAAGAGAAGGAGCAGGAGGAGGGGAAGAAGCAGGAGGAGGAGACGGAGCATGTGGAGTTGAACGAGCAGGATGCAGAGAAGCAGCTGGATGCATCGAAGGAGCAGGAGGCGTTGAAGCAGCAGGAGAGTGAGAAGGAGCCGGAGGTGGAGAAGGAGCAGGAGGTGGGGAACGACCAGTTGGAGGAGGAGGAGGAGGAGGAGGAGGAGGAGGCGAACGAGCAGGAAGTGGAGAATGAACAGGAGTTGGAGAAAGCTTCAGTTGGAGAATGAGCTGGAGGAGAATAAGGAGCAGGACGGTGAGTTGGAGCTGGAGGAGGAGAAGGAGCAGGACGTGGAGATGGAGCATGAGGAGGAGAAGGAGCTGGAGGTGGAGTCTGATTAGGAGGTGGAGATGGAGCAGGAGGTGGAAAAGCAGCAGGAGGTGGAGAAGGAGCAGGAGGTGGAGAAGGAGCAGGAGGTGGAGAAGGAGCAGGAGGTGGAGAAGGAGCAGGAGGTGGAGAAGGAGCAGGAGGTGGAGAATGAACAGTTGGAGGAGAAGGAGGAGGAGGAGAAGGAGCAGTGGTTGGAGAAGGAGCATGAGGTGGAGAAGGAGCAGGATATGGAGGTGGAGCTGGATATGGAAAAAGAGCAGGAGGTGGGGAAGGAAAGGAGATGAAGGAGGAGCAGCAGGAGGTGGAGAAGGAGCAGGAGGTGGAGAAGGAGCAGGAGGTGGAGAAGGAGCAGGAGGTGGAGAAGGAGCAGGAGGCGGAGAAGGAGCACGAGGCGGAGAAGGAGCAGGAGGAGGAGGTTGAGTGGGAAGAGGAGAAGTAGCAGGAGGGGGTGAGTGAGCAGCAGAGGGAGAGTGAGCAGAAGGTGGAGAAGGATCAGGACGGGGAAAAGGAGCAGGAGGTAGAGATGGAGCGGGAGGGGGAGAAGGAGCAGGAGGCGGAGGTAGAGATGGAGCGGGAGGCATAGAAGCAGCAGGAGGCGGAGAAAGAGCAGGAGGCGGAGAAGGAGCAGGAGGCGGAGAAGGAGCAGTGGGTGGAGTAGGAGCAGGAGGTGGAGAAGGAGCAGGCGGTGGAGAATGAACAGTTGGAGGAGAAGGAGCAGTGGTTGGAGAAGGAGCATGAGGTGGAGAAGGAGCAGGATGTGGAGGTGGAGCTGGAAATGGAAAAAGAGCAGGAGGTTGAGAAGGAAAGGAGATGAAGGAGGAGCAGCTGGAGGTAGAGAAGGAGCAGGAGGTGGAGAATGAGCAGCTGGGGGAGAAGGAGCAGGAGGTGGAGAAGGAGCAGGAGGTGGAGAAGGAGCAGGAGGTGGAGAAGGAGCAGGAGGTGGAGAAGTAGCAGGAGGTGGAGAAGGAGCAGGAGGTGGAGAAGGAGCAGGAGGAAGAGATGGAGGAGAAGAAGGAGCAGGAGGTGGTGAATGAGCAGGAGTGCAGAAGGAGCAGGAGGTGGAGAAGGAGCAGGAGGGCGAGAAGGAGCGGGAGATCGAGATGCAGCAGGTGGGTGAGATGCAGCAGGAGGGCGAGAATGCGCAGGAGGTGGACAAGGAGCAGGAGGTGGACAAGCAGCAGGAGGAGGAGGTTGAGCAGGAGGTGGCGAAGGAGCAAAAGGTGGAGATGGAGCATGAGAAGAAGAAGGAGCAGGAGGAGGATTAGGAGCAGGAGGAGGGGAAGGAGCAGGTGGTGGAGATGGAGCAGGGGGAGGAGAAGGAGCAGGAGGAGGAGAAGGAGCAGGAGGAGGAGAAGGAGCAGGAGGAGTAGAAGGAGCAAGAAGAGGAGAAGGAGCAGGAGGTGGAGAAGGAACAGGAGGTGGATAAGGAGCAGTAGGTGGAGAAGGAGCAGGAGGGAGGCATGGAGCAGGAGTTGGAGATGGAGCAGGAGGTGGAGAAGGAGGAGAAGAAGGAGCAGGAGGTGGAGAAGGAGCAGGAGGTGGGGAAGGAGCAGGGGACGGAGAAGGAGCAGGAGGTGGAGATGGAGCAGGAGGTGGAGAAGGAGCAGGAGGTGGAGAAGGAGCAGGAGGGAGATAAGGAGCAGGAGGGAGTCAAAGAGCCGGAGGTGGAGAAGGAGCAGGAGGAGGAGAAGGAGAAGGAGGAGAAGAAGAAGCAGGAGGTGGTGAATGAGCAGGAGTAGAGAAGGAGCAGGAGGTGGAGAAGGAGCAGGAGGTGGACAAGGAGCAGGAGGTGGGCAAGAAACAGAAGGAGGAGAAGAAGCAAGAGGTGGAGAACGAGCAGGTGGCGGAACAGGACCAAGGAGGGCGAGTAGGAGAAGGAGTTGGAGAAGAAGCAGCAGGAGGAGCAGGATCAGAAGGAGAAGAAGGAGCAGGAGGTGGAGAATGAGCAGGAGGTGGGGAAGGAGCAGGGGAAGGAGAAGGAGCAGGAGGTGGAAATGGAGCAGGAGGTGGAGAAGGAGCAGGAGGGAGATAAGGAGCAGGAGGGAGTCAAAGAGCCGGAGGTGGAGAAGGAGCAGGAGGAGGAGAAGCAGCAGGAGGTGGAGATGGAGCAAGAAGAGGAGAAGGAGCAGGAGGTGGAGAAGGAGCAGGAGGTGGAGAAGGAGCAGGAGGGAGATAAGGAGCAGGAGGTGGAGAAGGAGCAGGAGGAGGAGAAGGACGAGAAGAAGGAACAGGAGATTGTGAATGAGCAGGAGTGGAGAAGGAGCATGAGGTGGAGAAGGAGCAGGAGAAGCAGATGGAGAAGCAGCAGCAGGAGCAGAAGAAGCAGCAGGAGGAGAAGTAACAGCAGGAGGAGACGGAGCAGAAGCGGGTGAAGGAGCAGAAGCAGGAGTAGGAGCAGGAGTAGGAGAATGAGCAGAGGGTGGAGAAGGCCCAAGATGAGGAGAAGGAGCAGGAGGTAGTGAAGGAGCAGGAGATGGACAATGAGCAGGAGGAGGAGAAGGAGGTGGAGAAGGAGGAGGAGGAGAAGGAACAGGATGTGGAGAAGAAGAAATAGGTCGAGAAGGAACAGGAGGCGAAGAAGGACCAGGAGGGGGAGTGGAGAAGGAGTTGGAGAAGAAGCAGGAGGATGAGCAGAAGCAGGAGTAGAAGAAGGAGCAGGAGGTGGAGAAGGTACGGGAGGTGGAGAAAGAGCAGGAGGTGGAGAAGGATCAGGAGGAGGAGAAGGATCAGGAGGAGGAGAAGGAGCAGGAGGAGGAAAAGGAGCAGGAGGAGGAGAAGTAGCAGGAAGTGGAGATGGAGCAGGAGTGGAGGAGGAGCAGGAGAAGAAAAAGGAGCAGGAGGAGGAGGAGAAGCAAAAGGAGGCGAAGAAGTAGAAGGAGAAGGCGCAAGATGAGGAGAAGGAGCAGGAGGTGGAGAAGGAGCAAGAGAAGGAGAAGGAGCAGGAGGTGGTGAAGGAGAAGGAGGAGGAGGGAGATAAGCAGCAGGAGGTGGAGAAGGAGCAGTAGGAAGAGAAGGAGGAGAGGAAGGAGCAGGGGGTGGTGAATGAGCATGTGTGGAGAAGGAGCAGGAGGTAGAGAAGGAGCAGGAGGGCGAAAAGTAGCAGGAGGTCGAGAAGCAGCAGGTGGGCGAGATGCAGCAGGAGGGCGAAAATGCGCAGGAGGTGGAAAAGGAGCAGGAGGTGGACAAGCAGCAGGAGGAGGAGAAGGAGCTGGAGAAGGAGCTGGCGGAGGAGAAGGAGCAAGAGGTGAAGAAGGAGCAGGACGTGGAGAAGGAGCAGGGGTGGAGAACAAGGAGGAGGAGGAGATTGAGCAAGAGGAGGAGGGAGAGCTGGAGGAGCTGAAGGAGCAGGAGGAGGAGGAGGAAAACGAGCAGGTGGAGGTTGAGCAGCAGGTTGAGAATGAGCAGGAGGTGGAGAAAGAGCAGTAGGAGGAATCTGGGCAGGAAGGGGAGAAGGAGCAGGAGGGGGAGAAGGAGCAGGAGGGAGACAAGGAGCAGGAGGTGGAGAAGGAGCAGGAGGAGGAGAAGGAGGAGAAGAAGGAAAAGGAGATTGTGAATGAGCAGGAGTGGAGAAGGAGCATGAGGCGGAGAAGGAGCAGGAGAAGGAGATGGAGAAGTAGCAGCAGGAGCAGAAGAAGCAGCAGGAGGAGAAGTAACAGCAGGAGGAGACGGAGCAGAAGCGGGTAGGAGCAGGAGTCGGAGAATGAGCAGAAGGTGGAGAAGGCGCAAGATGAGGAGAAGGAGCAGGAGGTGGAGAAGGAGCAGAAGGTGGAGAAGGCGCAAGATGAGGAGAAGGAGCAGGAGGTGGAGAAGGAGCAGGAGATGGACAAGGAGCAGGAGGAGGAGGAGAAGGAACAGGATGTGGAGAAGAAGCAATAGGTCGAGAAGGAGCAGGTGGCGAAGAAGGACCAGGAGGGGGAGTAGAGAAGGAGTTGGAGAAGAAGCAGGAGGATGAGCAGAAGCTGGAGTAGAAGAAGGAGCAGGAGGTGGAGAAGGTGCGGGAGGTGGAGAATGAGCAGGAGGTGGAGAAGGATCAGGAGGAGGAGAAGGATCAGGAGGAGGAGATGGAGCAGGAGTGGAGGAGGAGCAGGAGAAGAAAAAGGAGCAGGAGGAGGAGTAGAAGCAAAAGGAGGCGAAGAAGTAGAAGGAGAAGGCGCAAAATGAGGAGAAGGAGCAGGAGGTGGAGAAGGAGCAAGAGAAGGAGAACGAGCAGGGGGTGGAGAAGGAGAAGGAGGGAGAGAAGGAGAAGGAGGGAGAGAAGGAGGAGGAGGGAGACAAGCAGCAGGAGGTGGAGAATGAGCAAGAGGAAGAGAAGGAGGAGAAGAAGGAGCAGGAGGTGGTGAATGAGCAGGTGTGGAGAAGGAGCAGGAGGTGGAGAAGGAGCAGGAGGGCGAGAAGGAGCAGGAGGTCGAGAAGCAGCAGGTGGGCGAGATGCAGCAGGAGGGCGAAAATGCGCAGGAGGTGGACAAGGAGCAGGAGGTGGACAAGCAGCAGGAGGAGGAGAAGGAGCTGGAGAAGGAGCAGGAGGAGGAGAAGGAACTGGAGGTGGAGAATAAGCAATAGCGTTAGAAGGAGCAAGAGGCAGAGAAGGACCAGAAGGGGGAGTAGGATAAGGAGTTGGAGAAGAAGCAGGAGGAGGAGGTTGAGCAGGAGTTGGAGAAGAAGCAGGAGGAGCAGGTTGAGCAGCAGGTGGAGAAAGAGTAGGAGGTGGAGATGGAGCAGGAGAAGAAGAAGGAGCAGGAGGAGGAATAGGAGCAGGAGGAGGAGAAGGAGTAGGTGGTGGAGATGGAGCAAGAAGAGGAGAGGGAGCAGGAGGTGGAGAAGGAGCAGGAGCTGGAGAAGGAGCAGGAGGTGGAGAAGGAGCAGGAGGGAGACAAGGAGCAGGAGGTGGAGAAGGAGCAGGAGGAGGAGAAGGAGGAGAAGAAGGAACAGGAGGTGGAGAAGGAGCAGGAGAAGGAGATGGAGAAGTAGCAGCAGGAGCAGAAGAAGCAGCAGGAGGAGAAGTAACAGCAGGAGGAGACGGAGCAGAAGCGGGTGAAGGAGCATGAAGTGGAGAAGGAGCAGGAGGAGGAGTTTGAGCAAAAGCCGAGAAGGAGCAGGAGGTGGAGAATGATGAGGAGGTGGAGAAGGAGCAGAGGTGGAGAACAAGGAGGAGGAGGAGATTGAGCAAGAGGAGGAGGGAGAGCTGGAGGAGCTGAAGGAGCAGGAGGAGGAGGAGGAAAACGAGCAGGTGGAGGTTGAGCAGCAGGTTGAGAATGAGCAGGAGGTGGAGAAGGAGCAGGAGGAGGAGTTTGAGCAGGAAGGGGAGAATGAGCAGGAGGGGGAGAAGGAGCAGGAGGGGAGAAGGAGCAGGAGGTGGAGAAGGAGCAGGAGGGGAGGAGGAGGAGAAGGAGCAGGCGAAGGAGAAGGCGAAAGATGAGGAGAAGGAGCAGGAGGTGGAGAAGGAGCATAAGGTGGACAAGGAGCAGGAGGTGGACAAGGAGCAGGAGGGAGACAAGGAGCGTGAGGTGAAAAAGGAGCAGGAGGAGGAGAAGGAGGAGAAGAAGGTGGAGGAGGTGGTGAATGAGCAGGAGTGGAGCAGGAGCAGCAGGTGGAGAAGGAGCAGGAGGTGGAGAAGGAGTGGAAAAGGAGCAGGAGGTGGACAAGGAGCAGGAGGGGGATAAGGAGCTGGCGGTTGAAAAGGACGGGGAGAAGGAGCAGGAAGGGGAGAAGGAGCAGAAGGGGGAGAAGGAGGAGGAGGTGGAGACGGAGCAGGAGGAGGAGAAGGTGCAGGAGGAGGAGAAGGAGCAGGAGGAGGAGAAGGAGCAGCAGTGGAAAAGGTGCAGGAGAAGAAGAAGGAGCAGGAGGAGGAGTAGGAGCAGGAGGAGGAGAAGGAGCAAGATGAGGAGAAGGAGCAGGAGGTGGAGAAGGAGCAGGAGGTGGAGACGGAGCAGGAGGAGGAGAAGGTGAAGGAGGAAGAGAAGGAGCAGGAGGAGGAGAAGGAGCAGGAGGGCGATAAGGAGCAGGTGGGCGCGGAGGAGCAGGAGGTGGACAAGGGGCAGGAGATGGACAAGGAGCAGGAGGTGGACAAGGAGCAGGAGGTGGATAAGGAGCAGGAGGTTGAAAAGGACGGGGAGAAGGAGCAGGAAGGGGAGAAGGAGCAGGAGGGGAAGAAGGAGGAGGAGGGGGTGAAGGATCAGGAGGTGGAGAAGGAGCAAGAGGTGGAGAAGGAGCAGGAGGTGGAGAAGGAGCAGGAGGTGGAGAAGGATCAGGAGGTGGAGAAGGAGCAAGAGGTGGAGAAGGAGCAGGAGGTGGAGACGGAGCAGGAGGAGGAGAAGGTGCAGGAGGAGGAGAAGGAGCAGGAGGAGGAGAAGGAGCAGCAGTGGAGAATGTGCAGGAGAAGAAGAAGGAGCATGAGGAGGAGAAGGAGCAAGAGGTGGAGAAGGCGCAAGATGAGGAGAAGGAGCAGGAGGTGGAGAAGGAACAGGTGGTGGAGCAGGAGAAGGAGAATGAGCAGGAGGTGGAGAAGGAGCAGGGGAGCGAGATGTAGCAGGCGTGCGAGAAGGAGCATGAGGACGAGAAGGAGCAGGAGGGCGATAAGGAGCAGGTGGGCGCGGAGGAGCAGGAGGTGGACAAGGGGCACGAGATGGACAAGGAGCAGGAGGTGGACAAGAATCAGGAGGTGGACACGGAGGAGGAGGTGGACAAGGATCAGGAGGTGGACAAGGAGCAGGAGGTTGTCAAGGAGCAGGAGGTGGAGAAGGAAGTGGAGGAGGAGAAGGATGTGGAGAAGGAGCAGGAGGAGGAGAATGAACAGGAGAAGGAGAAGAAGCAATAGGTGGAGAAGGAGCAGGAGGCGGAGACCGACTAGGATGAGGAGCAGGAGAAGGAGTTAGAGAAGAAGCAGAGGAGGAGCAGGAGCAGGAGGAGAAGAAGGGGCAGGAGATGGAGAAGGAGCAGGAGGTGGAGAAGGAGCAGGAGGTAGAGAAGGAGCAGGAGGTGGAGAAGGAGCAAGAGGTGGAGAAGGAGCAGGAGGTGGAGAAGGAGCAGGAGGGAGACAAGGAGCGGGAGGTGGATAAGGAGGAGGAGGTGGACAAGGAGCAGGAGGTGGACAAGGAGCAGGAGGAGGAGAAGGAGGTGGAGGAGGAGTGGAGGTGGAGAAACATCAGGAGGACGTGAAGGAACAGGAGGTGGAGAAGAAACAACAGGTGGAGAAGGAACAGGAGGTGGAGGAGGACCAGGAGGGGGGGCAGGAGAAGGATTTGGAGATGAAGCAGCAGGAAGAACAGGAGCAGGAGGAGAAGAAGGAGAAGGAGGTGGAGAAGGATCAGGAGGTGGAGAAGGAGCAGCTGTGGAAAAGGTGCAGGAGAAGAAGAAGGAGCAGGAGGAGGAGAAGGAGCAAGAGGTGGAGAAGGCGCAAGATGAGGAGAAGGAGCAGGAGGTGGAGAAGGAACAGGAGGTGGAGTAGGAGCAGGAGAAGGAGAAGGAGCAGGAGGTGGAGAAGGAGCAGGGGAGCGAGATGGAGCAGGCGTGCGAGAAGGAGCATGAGGACGAGAAGGAGCAGGAGGGCGATAAGGAGCAGGTGGGCGCGGAGGAG
Source organism: Heptranchias perlo (assembly GCF_035084215.1). Taxonomy (NCBI): domain Eukaryota; kingdom Metazoa; phylum Chordata; class Chondrichthyes; order Hexanchiformes; family Hexanchidae; genus Heptranchias; species Heptranchias perlo. Next base: position 27,017,980 of record NC_090360.1, read on the forward strand.
CAGGAGGTGGACAAGGGGCACGTGATGGACAAGGAGCAGGAGGTGGACAAGAATCAGGAGGTGGACACGGAGGAGGAGGTGAACAAGGATCAGGAGGTGGACAAGGAGCAGAAGGTTGACAAGGAGCAGGAGGTGGAGAAGGAAGTGGAGGAGGAGAAGGATGTGGAGAAGGAGCAGGAGGAGGAGAATGAACAGGAGAAGGAGAAGAAGCAATAGGTGGAGAAGGAGCAGGAGGCGGAGACCGACGAGGATGAGGAGCAGGAGAAGGAGTTGGAGAAGAAGCAGAGGAGGAGCAGGAGCAGGAGGAGAAGAAGGGGCAGGAGATGGAGAAGGAGCAGGAGGGAGAGAAGGAGCAGGAGGTGGAGAAGGAACAAGAGGTGGAGAAGGAGCAGTAGGTGGAGAAGGAGCAGGAGGTGGACAAGGAGCAGGAGGTGGACAAGGAGCAGAAGGAGGAGAAGGAGGTGGAGGAGGAGTGGAGGTGGAGAAACATCAGGAGGACGTGAAGGAACAGGAGGTGGAGAAGAAACAACAGGTGGAGAAGGAGCAGGAGGCGGAGGAGGACCAGGAGGGGGAGCAGGAGAAGGATTTGGAGATGAAGCAGCAGGAAGAACAGGAGCAGGAGGAGAAGAAGGAGCAGGAGGTGAAGAAGGAGCAGGAGGTTGAGACGGAGCAGGAGGAGGAGAAGGTGCAGGAAGAGGAGAAGGAGCAGGAGGAGGAGAAGGAGCAGCAGTGGAGAAGGAGCAGGAGAAGAAGATGTAGCAGGAGGAGGAGTAGGAGCAGGAGGAGGAGAAGGAGCTGGAGGTGGAGAAGGCGCAAGATAAGGAGAAGGAGCAGGAGGTGGAGAAGGAGCAGGAGGTGGAGTAGGAGCAGGAGAAGGTGAAGGAGCAGGAGGTGGAGAAGGAGCAGGGGAGCGAGAAGGAGCAGGAGAGCGAGAAGGAGCAGGAGGACGAGAAGGAGCAGGAGGGCGATAAGGAGCACCAGGGCGCAGAGGATCAGGAGGTGGACAAGGAGCAGGAGATGGACAAGGAGCAGGAGTTGGACAAGGAGCAGGAGGTGGACAAGAATCAGGAGGTGGACACGGAGGAGGAGGTGGACAAGGAGCAGGAGGTGCACAAGGAGCAGGGGGTGGACAAGGAGCAGGAGGTGGAGAAGGAGGTGGAGGAGGAGAAGGATGTGGAGAAGGAGCAGGAGACGGAGAAGGACCAGGAGGGGGAGTGGGAGAATGAGTTGGAGAAGAAGCAGGAGGAGGGGCAGGAGCAGGAGGAGAAGAAGGAGCAGGAGGTGGAGAAGGAGCAGGAGGTGGAGAAGGAGCAGTTGGTGGACATGGAGCAGGAGGTGGAGAAGGAGCAGGATGTGGACACTGAGCAGGAGGAGGAGTAGGAGGTGGAGGAGGAGAAGGAGGTGGAGAAGGAGCAGGAGGAGGAGAACAAACAGGAGGTAGAGTAGAAGCACTCGGTGGAGACGGAGCAGGATGCGCAGAAGGACCAGGAGGGGGAGTAGGAGAAGGAGTTGGAGAAATAGCAGGTAGAGGAGCAGCAGCAGGAGGAGAAGAAGGAGCAGGAGTTGGAGAAGGAGCAGGAGGTGGACAAGGAGCAGGAGGTGGACAAGGAGCAGGAGGTGGACAAGGAGCAGGAGAAGAAAAAGAAGCAGGAGGAGGAGTAGAAGCAGGAGGAGGAGAAGGAGCAGAAGGTGGAGAAGGCGCAAGATGAAAGTGGAGTCAGATGTGGATAGGATGGTGAAGAAGGCATTCGGCATGCTTGGTTTCATTGGTCAGAACATTGAATGCAGGACTTGGGATGTCTTGTTGAAGTTGTACAGGGCATTGGTGAGGCCACACTTGGAGTACTGTGTACAGTTCGGGTCGCCCTGTTATGGAAAGGATATTATTTAACTAGAAAGAGTGCAAAAAAGATTTACTAGTTTGCTACCGGGACTTGATGGTTTGACTTATAGGGAGATATTAGACAGAGTGGGACTTTTTTCTCTGGAGAGTAGGAGGTTAAGGTGTGATCTTATGGAAGTCTACAAAATAATGAGGGGCATAGATAAGGTCGATAGTCAAAATCTTTTCCCAAAGGTAGGGGAGTCCACAACGAGGGGGCATAGATTTAAGTTGAGAGGGGAGAGATACAAAAGGGTCCAGAGGGGCAATTTTTCACTCAAAGGGTGGTGAGTGTCTGGAACGAGCTGCCAGAGGCAGTAGTAGAGGCGGGTACAATTTTGTCTTTTAAAAAGCATTTGGACAGTTACATGGGTAAGATGGGGATAGAGGGATATGGGCCAAGTGCAGGAAATTGGGACTGGCTTAGTGGTATAAACTGGCAACATGGACATGTTAGGCCGAAGGGCCTGTTTCCATGTTGTAACTTCTGTGATTCTAAGATTCTATGAGAAGCAGCAGGAGGTGGAGAAGGAGCAGGAGTTGGAGAAGGAGCAGGAGGGAGACAAGGAGCAGCAGGAAGTCTAGGAGCAGGAGGCGGAAAAGGACCATGAGGAGGAGAAGGAGGAGAAGAAGGGGCAGGAGTTGGACAAGGAGCAGGAGGTGGACAAGGAGCAGGAGGTGGAGAATGAGCAGGAGGGCAGGAAGTAGCAGGAGTTGGAGAAGGAGCAGGAGGTGGAGAAGGAGCAGGAGGGAGACAAGGAGCAGGAGGAAGACAAGGAGCAGGAGGTGGAAAAGGACCATGAGGAGGAGAAGGAGGAGAAGAAGGGGCAGGAGTTGGACAAGGAGCAGGAGGTGGACAAGGAGCAGGAGGTGGACAAGGAGCAGGAGGTGGACCAGGAGCAGGAGGAGGAGAAAGAGGTGGAGGAGGAGAAGGAGTTGGAGAAGGAGCAGAATGAGGAGAACGAACAGGAGGTGGAGAAGAAGCAATAGGTGGAGAAGGAGCAGGAGACGGAGAAGGACCAGGAGGGGGAGTAGGAGAGTGAGTTGGAGAAGAAGCAGGAGGAGGGGCAGGAGCAGGAGGAGAAGAAGGATCAGGAGGTGGAGATGGAGCAGGAGAAGCAGACGAAGCAGGAGTGGAGAAGGAGCAGCAGGTGGAGAAGGAGCAGCAGGTGGAGAAGGAGCAGGAGGGCGAGAAGGAGCACGTGGGCGAGAAGAAGCAGCAGGGTGAGAAGGGGCAGGAGGGCGAGAAGGAGCAGGAGGGCGAGAAGGAGCACTTGGTGGACAAGGAGCAGGAGGTGGACAAGGAGCAGGAGTTGGACAAATAGCAGGAGGTGGAGAAGGAAGTGGAGAAAGAGCAGCAGGAGGAGAAGGACCACGAGGGGGAGCAGGAGAATGAGTTGGAGAAGAAGCATGAGGAGGAGAAGGAGCAGCAGGAGGACAAGGAGCAGGATGTGAAGATGGAGCAGGAGGAGGAGAAGGAGCAGGAGGACGAGAAGGAGCAGGAGAAGAATAAGGAGTAGGAGTGGAGAATGAGCAGGAGAAGAAGAAGGAGAAGCCGGAGGAGGAGTAGAAGCAGGAGGAAGAGAAGGAGCAGGTGGTGGATCAGGCGCAAGATGAGTAGCAGCAGGAGGTGGAGAAGGAGCAAGAGGTGGAGAAGGAGCAGGAGAAGGAGAAGGAGCAGGAGGTTGAGAACGAGCAGGAGGTGGAGACGGAGCAGGAGGAGGAGAAGGAGCAGGAGGGAGACAAGGAGCAGAAGGAAGACAAGGAGCAGGAGGTGGAAAAGTAGCAGGAGGAGGAGAAGGAGGAGAAGAAGGAGCAGGAGGTGGTGAATGAGCAGGAGTGGAGAAGGAGCAGGAGGTGGAGAAGGAGCAGGAGGGCAGGAAGTATCCGGAGTTGGAGAAGGAGCAAGAGGTGGAGAAGGAGCAGGAGGGAGACAAGGAGCAGGAGGAAGACAAGGAGCAGGAGGTGGAAAAGGACCATGAGGAGGAGAAGGAGGAGAAGAAGGGGCAGGAGTTGGACAAGGAGCAGGAGGTGGACAGGGAGCAGGAGGTGGACAAGGAGCAGGAGGTGGACAAGGAGCAGGAGGAGGAGAAGGAGGTGGAGGAGGACAAGGAGGTGGAGAAGGAGCAGGAGGCAGAAAAGGAGCAGGAGGAAGACAAGGTGCAGGAGGTGCAGAAGGAGCAGGAGGACTAGAAGGAGGAGAAGAAGGAGCAGGAGGTGGTGAATGAGCAGGAGTGGAGAAGGAGCAGGAGGTGGAGAAGGAGCAGGAGGGCAGGAAGGAGCAGGAGGGCGAGAAGGAGCAGGAGGTGGACAAGGAGCAGAAGGTTGACAAGGAGCAGGAGGTGGACAATTCTCAGGAGCTGGAGATGGCCCAGGAATTGAGAAGGAGCAGGAGGAGAAGTTGGAGCAGGGGGAGAAGAAGGAGCAGGAGAAGGAGAAGGAGAAGGAGAAGGAGAAGGAGAAGGAGCAGGAGGTGGAAAAGGACCATGAGGAGGAGAAGGAGGAGAAGAAGGGGCAGGAGTTGGACAAGGAGCAGGAGGTGGACAGGGAGCAGGAGGTGGACAAGGAGCAGGAGGTGGACAAGGAGCAGGAGGTGGAGAAGGAGGTGGAGGAGGAGAAGGATGTGGAGAAGGAGCAGGAGACGGAGAAGGACCAGGAGGGGGAGCGGGAGAATGAGTTGGAGAAGAAGCTGGAGGAGGGGCAGGAGCAGGAGGAGAAGAAGGAGCAGGAGGTGGAGAAGGAGCAGCAGGTGCAGAAGGAGCAGGAGGGCGAGAAGGAGCAGGTGGGCGAGTAGGAGCAGGAGGGCGAGAAGGAGCAGGAGGGCGAGAAGGAGAAGGAGAACGAGAAGGAGCAGGAGGGCGAGAAAGAGCAGGAGGTGGACAAGAAGCATGAAGTGGACAAGGAGCAGGAGGTGTACAAGGAGCAGGAGGTGGGCAAGGAGCAGAAGGAGGAGAATGAGGTGGAGGAGGACCAGGAGGTGGAGACGGAGCAGGAGGCAGAAAAGGAGCAGGAGGAAGACAAGGTGCAGGAGGTGCAGAAGGAGCAGGAGGACTAGAAGGAGGAGAAGAAGGAGCAGGAGGTGGTGAATGAGCAGGAGTGGAGAAGGAGCAGGAGGTGGAGAAGGAGCAGGAGGGCAGGAAGGAGCAGGAGGGCGAGAAGGAGCAGGAGGAGAAGATGGAGCAGGCGGAGAAGAAGGAGCTGGAGAAGGAGAAGGAGAAGGAGAAGGAGAAGGAGAAGGAGCAGGAGGTGGAGAAGGATCAGGAGGGAGACAAGGAGCGGGAGGTGGAGGAGGAGCAGGAGGAGGAGAAGGAGGAGAAAAAGCAGCAGGAGGTGGTGAATGAGCAGGAGTGGAGAAGGAGCAGCAGGTGGAGAAGGAACATGAGGTGGAGAAGGAGCAAGAGGGCGAGAAGGAGCAGGAGTGCGAGAAGAAGCAGGTGGGCGAGAAGGAGCAGGGGGGCTTGATGGAGCAGGAGGTGGACAATGAGCAGGAGGTGGACAAGGAGCAGGAGGTGGACACGGAGCACGAGGTGGACAAGGAGCAGGAGGTGTACAAGGAGCAGGTGCTGGAGATGGCACAGGAATTGAGAAGGAGCAGGAGGAGAAGATGGAGCAGGCGGCGAAGGAGGAGCAGGAGAAGGAGAAGGAGAAGGAGCAGGAGGTGGAGAAGGATCAAGAGGGAGACAAGGAGTGGGAGGTGGAGGAGGAGCAGGAGGAGGAGAAGGAGGAGAAGAAGGAGCAGGAGGTGGAGAAGGAGCAGGAGGGCGAGAAGGAGCAGGAGGGCTAGTTGGAGCAGGAGGTGGACAATGAGCAGGAGGTGGACAAGGAGCCGGAGGTGGACTCGGAGCACGAGGTGGACAAGGAGCAGGAGTAGTACAAGGAGCAGGAGGTGGACAAGGAGCGGCAGGTGGACAGGGAGCAGGAAGAGGAGAAGTAGGTGTAGGAGGAGGAGGCGGTGGAGATGGAGCAGGAGGAGGAGAAGGAACATGAGGTGGAGAAGATGCAATAGGTGGAGAAGGAGCACGACGCGGAGAAGGACCAGGAGGAGGAGTCGGGGAAGGAGTTGGAGAAGATGCAGAAGGAGGAGCAGGAGCAGGAGGAGAAGAAGGAGAAGGAGGAGGAGAAGGAGCAGTAGGAGGAGAAGGAACAGGAGTGGAGAAGGAGCAGGAGCAGAAGAAGGAGCAAGAGGAGGAGTCGGAGCAGGAGGAGGAGAAGGAGCAGGAGGTGGAGAAGACGCAAGATGAGGAGAAGGAGCAGGAGGTGGAGAAGGATCAGGATGTGGATAAGGAGCAGGAGGTGGAGAAATAGCAGGAGGTGGAGATGGAGCAGGAGGTGCAGAAGGAGCCGGAGTGAGAAAAGGAGCAGGAGGAAGACAAGGAACAGGAGGTGGAGAAGGAGCAGGAGGAAGAGAAGGAGGAGAAGAAGCAGTAGGAGGTGGTGAATGAGCAGGAGTGGAGAAGGAGCAGGAGGTGGAGAAGGAGCAGGAGGGCAGGAAGGAGCAGGAGGGCGAGAAGGAGCAGGAGGTGGACAAGGAGCAGAAGGTTGACAAGGAGCAGGAGGTGGACAATTCTCAGGAGCTGGAGATGGCCCAGGAATTGAGAAGGAGCAGGAGGAGAAGTTGGAGCAGGGGGAGAAGAAGGAGCAGGAGAAGGAGAAGGAGAAGGAGAAGGAGCAGGAGGTGGAAAAGGACCATGAGGAGGAGAAGGAGGAGATGAAGGGGCAGGAGTTGGACAAGGAGCAGGAGGTGGACAGGGAGCAGGAGGTGGACAAGGAGCAAGAGGTGGTCAAGGAGCAGGAGGTGGAGAAGGAGGTGGAGGAGGAGAAGGATGTGGAGATGGAGCAGGAGACGGAGAAGGACCAGGAGGGGGAGTGGGAGAATGAGTTGGAGAAGAAGCAGGAGGAGGGGCAGGAGCAGGAGGAGAAAAAGGAGCAGGAGGTGGAGAAGGAGCAGCAGGTGCAGAAGGAGCAGGAGGGCGAGAAGGAGCAGGTGGGCGAGTAGGAGCAGGAGGGCGAGAAGGAGCAGGAGGGCGAGAAGGAGAAGGAGAACGAGAAGGAGCAGGAGGGCGAGAAAGAGCAGGAGGTGGACAAGAAGCATGAAGTGGACAAGGAGCAGGAGGTGTACAAGGAGCAGGAGGTGGGCAAGGAGCAGAAGGAGGAGAATGAGGTGGAGGAGGACCAGGAGGTGGAGACGGAGCAGGAGGCAGAAAAGGAGCAGGAGGAAGACAAGGTGCAGGAGGTGCAGAAGGAGCAGGAGGACTAGAAGGAGGAGAAGAAGGAGCAGGAGGTGGTGAATGAGCAGGAGTGGAGAAGGAGCAGGAGGTGGAGAAGGAGCAGGAGGGCAGGAAGGAGCAGGAGGGCGAGAAGGAGCAGGAGGTGGACAAGGAGCAGGAGGTTGACAAGGAGCAGGAGGTGGACAATTAGCAGGAGCTGGAGATGGCCCAGGAATTGAGAAGGAGCAGGAGGAGAAGATGGAGCAGGCGGAGAAGAAGGAGCTGGAGAAGGAGAAGGAGAAGGAGAAGGAGAAGGAGAAGGAGCAGGAGGTGGAGAAGGATCATGAGGGAGACAAGGAGCGGGAGGTGGAGGAGGAGCAGGAGGAGGAGAAGGAGGAGAAGAAGCAGCAGGAGGTGGTGAATGAGCAGGAGTGGAGAAGGAGCAGCAGGTGGAGAAGGAACATGAGGTGGAGAAGGAGCAAGAGGGCGAGAAGGAGCAGGAGTGCGAGAAGAAGCAGGTGGGCGAGAAGGAGCAGGAGGGCTAGATGGAGCAGGAGGTGGACAATGAGCAGGAGGTGGACAAGGAGCAGGAGGTGGACACGGAGCACGAGGTGGACAAGGAGCAGGAGGTGTACAAGGAGCAGGTGCTGGAGATGGCACAGGAATTGAGAAGGAGCAGGAGGAGAAGATGGAGCAGGCGGCGAAGGAGGAGCAGGAGAAGGAGAAGGAGAAGGAGCAGGAGGTGGAGAAGGATCAAGAGGGAGACAAGGAGTGGGAGGTGGAGGAGGAGCAGGAGGAGGAGAAGGAGGAGAAGAAGGAGCAGGAGGTGGAGAAGGAGCAGGAGGGCGAGAAGGAGCAGGAGGGCTAGTTGGAGCAGGAGGTGGACAATGAGCAGGAGGTGGACAAGGAGCCGGAGGTGGACTTGGAGCACGAGGTGGACAAGGAGCAGGAGTTGTACAAGGAGCAGGAGGTGGACAAGGAGCGGCAGGTGGACAGGGAGCAGGAAGAGGAGAAGTAGGTGTAGGAGGAGGAGGCGGTGGAGATGGAGCAGGAGGAGGAGAAGGAACATGAGGTGGAGAAGATGCAATAGGTGGAGAAGGAGCACGACGCGGAGAAGGACCAGGAGGAGGAGTCGGGGAAGGAGTTGGAGAAGATGCAGAAGGAGGAGCAGGAGCAGGAGGAGAAGAAGGAGTAGGAGGTGGAGAAGGAGCCGGAGGTGGAGAAGGAGCAGGTGGAGGAGAATGAGAAGGAGGAGGAGAAGGAGCAGTAGGAGGAGAAGGAACAGGAGTGGAGAAGGAGCAGGAGCAGAAGAAGGAGCAAGAGGAGGAGTCGGAGAAGGAGGAGGAGAAGGAGCAGGAGGTGGAGAAGACGCAAGATGAGGAGAAGGAGCAGGAGATGGAGAAGGATCAGGATGTGGATAAGGAGCAGGAGGTGGAGAAATAGCAGGAGGTGGAGATGGAGCAGGAGGTGCAGAAGGAGCCGGAGTGAGAAAAGGAGCAGGAGGAAGACAAGGAACAGGAGGTGGAGAAGGAGCAGGAGGAAGAGAAGGAGGAGAAGAAGCAGTAGGAGGTGGTGAATGAGCAGGAGTGGAGAAGGAGCAGGAGGTGGAGAAGGAGCAGGAGGGCAGGAAGGAGCAGGAGGGCGAGAAGGAGCAGGAGGTGGACAAGGAGCAGAAGGTTGACAAGGAGCAGGAGGTGGACAATTCTCAGGAGCTGGAGATGGCCCAGGAATTGAGAAGGAGCAGGAGGAGAAGTTGGAGCAGGGGGAGAAGAAGGAGCAGGAGAAGGAGAAGGAGAAGGAGAAGGAGCAGGAGGTGGAAAAGGACCATGAGGAGGAGAAGGAGGAGATGAAGGGGCAGGAGTTGGACAAGGAGCAGGAGGTGGACAGGGAGCAGGAGGTGGACAAGGAGCAAGAGGTGGTCAAGGAGCAGGAGGTGGAGAAGGAGGTGGAGGAGGAGAAGGATGTGGAGATGGAGCAGGAGACGGAGAAGGACCAGGAGGGGGAGTGGGAGAATGAGTTGGAGAAGAAGCAGGAGGAGGGGCAGGAGCAGGAGGAGAAAAAGGAGCAGGAGGTGGAGAAGGAGCAGCAGGTGCAGAAGGAGCAGGAGGGCGAGAAGGAGCAGGTGGGCGAGTAGGAGCAGGAGGGCGAGAAGGAGCAGGAGGGCGAGAAGGAGAAGGAGAACGAGAAGGAGCAGGAGGGCGAGAAAGAGCAGGAGGTGGACAAGAAGCATGAAGTGGACAAGGAGCAGGAGGTGTACAAGGAGCAGGAGGTGGGCAAGGAGCAGAAGGAGGAGAATGAGGTGGAGGAGGACCAGGAGGTGGAGACGGAGCAGGAGGCAGAAAAGGAGCAGGAGGAAGACAAGGTGCAGGAGGTGCAGAAGGAGCAGGAGGACTAGAAGGAGGAGAAGAAGGAGCAGGAGGTGGTGAATGAGCAGGAGTGGAGAAGGAGCAGGAGGTGGAGAAGGAGCAGGAGGGCAGGAAGGAGCAGGAGGGCGAGAAGGAGCAGGAGGTGGACAAGGAGCAGGAGGTTGACAAGGAGCAGGAGGTGGACAATTAGCAGGAGCTGGAGATGGCCCAGGAATTGAGAAGGAGCAGGAGGAGAAGATGGAGCAGGCGGAGAAGAAGGAGCTGGAGAAGGAGAAGGAGAAGGAGAAGGAGAAGGAGCAGGAGGTGGAGAAGGATCATGAGGGAGACAAGGAGCGGGAGGTGGAGGAGGAGCAGGAGGAGGAGAAGGAGGAGAAGAAGCAGCAGGAGGTGGTGAATGAGCAGGAGTGGAGAAGGAGCAGCAGGTGGAGAAGGAACATGAGGTGGAGAAGGAGCAAGAGGGCGAGAAGGAGCAGGAGTGCGAGAAGAAGCAGGTGGGCGAGAAGGAGCAGGAGGGCTAGATGGAGCAGGAGGTGGACAATGAGCAGGAGGTGGACAAGGAGCAGGAGGTGGACACGGAGCACGAGGTGGACAAGGAGCAGGAGGTGTACAAGGAGCAGGTGCTGGAGATGGCACAGGAATTGAGAAGGAGCAGGAGGAGAAGATGGAGCAGGCGGCGAAGGAGGAGCAGGAGAAGGAGAAGGAGAAGGAGCAGGAGGTGGAGAAGGATCAAGAGGGAGACAAGGAGTGGGAGGTGGAGGAGGAGCAGGAGGAGGAGAAGGAGGAGAAGAAGGAGCAGGAGGTGGAGAAGGAGCAGGAGGGCGAGAAGGAGCAGGAGGGCTAGTTGGAGCAGGAGGTGGACAATGAGCAGGAGGTGGACAAGGAGCCGGAGGTGGACTTGGAGCACGAGGTGGACAAGGAGCAGGAGTTGTACAAGGAGCAGGAGGTGGACAAGGAGCGGCAGGTGGACAGGGAGCAGGAAGAGGAGAAGTAGGTGTAGGAGGAGGAGGCGGTGGAGATGGAGCAGGAGGAGGAGAAGGAACATGAGGTGGAGAAGATGCAATAGGTGGAGAAGGAGCACGACGCGGAGAAGGACCAGGAGGAGGAGTCGGGGAAGGAGTTGGAGAAGATGCAGAAGGAGGAGCAGGAGCAGGAGGAGAAGAAGGAGTAGGAGGTGGAGAAGGAGCCGGAGGTGGAGAAGGAGCAGGTGGAGGAGAATGAGAAGGAGGAGGAGAAGGAGCAGTAGGAGGAGAAGGAACAGGAGTGGAGAAGGAGCAGGAGCAGAAGAAGGAGCAAGAGGAGGAGTCGGAGAAGGAGGAGGAGAAGGAGCAGGAGGTGGAGAAGACGCAAGATGAGGAGAAGGAGCAGGAGATGGAGAAGGATCAGGATGTGGATAAGGAGCAGGAGGTGGAGAAATAGCAGGAGGTGGAGATGGAGCAGGAGGTGCAGAAGGAGCCGGAGTGAGAAAAGGAGCAGGAGGAAGACAAGGAACAGGAGGTGGAGAAGGAGCAGGAGGAAGAGAAGGAGGAGAAGAAGCAGTAGGAGGTGGTGAATGAGCAGGAGTGGAGAAGGAGCAGGAGGTGGAGAAGGAGCAGGAGGGCAGGAAGGAGCAGGAGGGCGAGAAGGAGCAGGAGGTGGACAAGGAGCAGAAGGTTGACAAGGAGCAGGAGGTGGACAATTCTCAGGAGCTGGAGATGGCCCAGGAATTGAGAAGGAGCAGGAGGAGAAGTTGGAGCAGGGGGAGAAGAAGGAGCAGGAGAAGGAGAAGGAGAAGGAGAAGGAGCAGGAGGTGGAAAAGGACCATGAGGAGGAGAAGGAGGAGATGAAGGGGCAGGAGTTGGACAAGGAGCAGGAGGTGGACAGGGAGCAGGAGGTGGACAAGGAGCAAGAGGTGGTCAAGGAGCAGGAGGTGGAGAAGGAGGTGGAGGAGGAGAAGGATGTGGAGATGGAGCAGGAGACGGAGAAGGACCAGGAGGGGGAGTGGGAGAATGAGTTGGAGAAGAAGCAGGAGGAGGGGCAGGAGCAGGAGGAGAAAAAGGAGCAGGAGGTGGAGAAGGAGCAGCAGGTGCAGAAGGAGCAGGAGGGCGAGAAGGAGCAGGTGGGCGAGTAGGAGCAGGAGGGCGAGAAGGAGCAGGAGGGCGAGAAGGAGAAGGAGAACGAGAAGGAGCAGGAGGGCGAGAAAGAGCAGGAGGTGGACAAGAAGCATGAAGTGGACAAGGAGCAGGAGGTGTACAAGGAGCAGGAGGTGGGCAAGGAGCAGAAGGAGGAGAATGAGGTGGAGGAGGACCAGGAGGTGGAGACGGAGCAGGAGGCAGAAAAGGAGCAGGAGGAAGACAAGGTGCAGGAGGTGCAGAAGGAGCAGGAGGACTAGAAGGAGGAGAAGAAGGAGCAGGAGGTGGTGAATGAGCAGGAGTGGAGAAGGAGCAGGAGGTGGAGAAGGAGCAGGAGGGCAGGAAGGAGCAGGAGGGCGAGAAGGAGCAGGAGGTGGACAAGGAGCAGGAGGTTGACAAGGAGCAGGAGGTGGACAATTAGCAGGAGCTGGAGATGGCCCAGGAATTGAGAAGGAGCAGGAGGAGAAGATGGAGCAGGCGGAGAAGAAGGAGCTGGAGAAGGAGAAGGAGAAGGAGAAGGAGAAGGAGAAGGAGCAGGAGGTGGAGAAGGATCATGAGGGAGACAAGGAGCGGGAGGTGGAGGAGGAGCAGGAGGAGGAGAAGGAGGAGAAGAAGCAGCAGGAGGTGGTGAATGAGCAGGAGTGGAGAAGGAGCAGCAGGTGGAGAAGGAACATGAGGTGGAGAAGGAGCAAGAGGGCGAGAAGGAGCAGGAGTGCGAGAAGAAGCAGGTGGGCGAGAAGGAGCAGGAGGGCTAGATGGAGCAGGAGGTGGACAATGAGCAGGAGGTGGACAAGGAGCAGGAGGTGGACACGGAGCACGAGGTGGACAAGGAGCAGGAGGTGTACAAGGAGCAGGTGCTGGAGATGGCACAGGAATTGAGAAGGAGCAGGAGGAGAAGATGGAGCAGGCGGAGAAGGAGGAGCAGGAGAAGGAGAAGGAGAAGGAGCAGGAGGTGGAGAAGGATCAAGAGGGAGACAAGGAGCGGGAGGTGGAGGAGGAGCAGGAGGAGGAGAAGGAGGAGAAGAAGGAGCAGGAGGTGGAGAAGGAGCAGGAGGGCGAGAAGGAGCAGGAGGGCTAGTTGGAGCAGGAGGTGGACAATGAGCAGGAGTTCGACAAGGAGCAGGAGGTGGACTCGGAGCACGAGGTGGACAAGGAGCAGGAGTTGTACAAGGAGCAGGAGGTGGACAAGGAGCGGCAGGTGGACAGGGAGCAGGAAGAGGAGAAGTAATGTAGGAGGAGGAGGCGGTGGAGATGGAGCAGGAGGAGAAGGAACATGAGGTGGAGAAGATGCAATAGGTGGAGAAGGAGCACGACGCGGAGAAGGACCAGGAGGAGGAGTCGGAGAAGGAGTTGGAGAAGATGCAGAAGGAGGAGCAGGAGCAGGAGGAGAAGAAGGAGTAGGAGGTGGAGAAGGAGCCGGAGGTGGAGAAGGAGCAGGTGGAGGAGAATGAGAAGGAGGAGGAGAAGGAGCAGTAGGAGGAGAAGGAACAGGAGTGGAGAAGGAGCAGGAGCAGAAGAAGGAGCAGGAGGAGGAGTCGGAGCAGGAGGAGGAGAAGGAGCAGGAGGTGGAGAAGACGCAAGATGAGGAGAAGGAGCAGGAGGTGGAGAAGGATCAGGATGTGGAGAAGGAGCAGGAGGTGGAGAAATAGCAGGAGGTGGAGATGGAGCAGGAGGTGCAGAAGGAGCCGGAGTGAGAAAAGGAGCAGGAGGAAGACAAGGAACAGGAGGTGGAGAAGGAGCAGGAGGAAGAGAAGGAGGAGAAGAAGCAGTAGGAGGTGGTGAATGAGCAGGAGTGGAGAAGGAGCAGGAGGTGGAGAAGGAGCAGGAGGCAGGAAGCGCAGGAGGGCGAGATGGAACCGGAGGTGGAAAGGAGCAGGAGGTGGACAAGGAGCAGGAGGTGGACAAGGAGCAGGAGGTGGACAAGGAGCAGGACGTGGAGAAGGAGCATGAGAGGAGAAGGAGGTGGACGAGGAGAAGGTGGGGTAGAAAGAGTAGGAGGGGGAGAAGGAGCAGGAAGGGCAGAACGAGCTGGAGTGGGAGAAGGAGGAGGAGAAGGAGCAGGCGGTGGACAAGGAGCAGGAGGGGGGGAGCAGGACGAGGAGGAGAAGGAGCAGTAGCTGGAGATGGAGCAGGAATTGAGAAGGAGCAGCAGGGCAAGAAGGAGCAGGAGAGCGAGAAGGAGCATGAGGGCTAGATGGAGCAGGTGGTGTACAATGAGCAGGAGGTGGACAAGAATCAGAATGTGGACACGGAGCAGGAGGTGGTCAAGGAGCAGTAGGTGTACAAGGGGCAGGAGGTGGACAAGGAGCAGCAGGTGGACAAGGAGCAGGAGGAGGAGAAGGAGGTGGAGGAGGAGATGGAGGTGGAGAAGGAGCAGAAGGTTGACAAGGAGCAGGAGGTGGACAATTCTCAGGAGCTGGAGATGCACCAGGAATTGAGAAGGAGCAGGAGGAGAAGTTGGAGCAGGGGGAGAAGAAGGAGCAGGAGAAGGAGAAGGAGAAGGAGAAGGAGAAGGAGCAGGAGGTGGAAAAGGACCATGAGGAGGAGAAGGAGGAGAAGAAGGGGCAGGAGTTGGACAAGGAGCAGGAGGTGGACAGGGAGCAGGAGGTGGACAAGGAGCAGGAGGTGGATAAGGAGCAGGAGGTGGAGAAGGAGGTGGAGGAGGAGAAGGATGTGGAGAAGGAGCAGGAGACGGAGAAGGACCAGGAGGGGGAGGGGGAGAATGAGTTGGAGAAGAAGCAGGAGGAGGGGCAGGAGCAGCAGGTGCAGAAGGAGCAGGAGGGCGAGAAGGAGCAGGTGGGCGAGTAGGAGCAGGAGGGCGAGAAGGAGCAGGAGGGCGAGAAGGAGAAGGAGAACGAGAAGGAGCAGGAGGGCGAGAAAGAGCAGGAGGTGGACAAGAAGCATGAAGTGGACAAGGACCAGGAGGTGTACAAGGAGCAGAAGGTGGGCAAGGAGCAGAAGGAGGAGAATGAGGTGGAGGAGGACCAGGAGGTGGAGACGGAGCAGGAGGCAGAAAAGGAGCAGGAGGAAGACAAGGTGCAGGAGGTGCAGAAGAAGCAGGAGGACTAGAAGGAGGAGAAGAAGGAGCAGGAGGTGGTGAATGAGCAGGAGTGGAGAAGGAGCAGGAGGTGGAGAAGGAGCAGGAGGCAGGAAGGAGCAGGAGGGCGAGAAGGAGCAGGAGGTGGACAAGGAGCAGAAGGTTGACAAGGAGCAGGAGGTGGACAATTCTCAGGAGCTGGAGATGGCCCAGGAATTGAGAAGGAGCAGGAGGAGAAGTTGGAGCAGGGGGAGAAGAAGGAGCAGGAGAAGGAGAAGGAGAAGGAGAAGGAGAAGGAGCAGGAGGTGGAAAAGGACCATGAGGAGGAGAAGGAGGAGAAGAAGGGGCAGGAGTTGGACAAGGAGCAGGAGGTGGACAGGGAGCAGGAGGTGGACAAGGAGCAAGAGGTGGTCAAGGAGCAGGAGGTGGAGAAGGAGGTGGAGGAGGAGAAGGATGTGGAGATGGAGCAGGAGACGGAGAAGGACCAGGAGGGGGAGTGGGAGAATGAGTTGGAGAAGAAGCAGGAGGAGGGGCAGGAGCAGGAGGAGAAGAAGGAGCAGGAGGTGGAGAAGGAGCAGCAGGTGCAGAAGGAGCAGGAGGGCGAGAAGGAGCAGGTGGGCGAGTAGGAGCAGGAAGGCGAGAAGGAGCAGGAGGTGGACAAGGAGCAGGAGGTTGACAAGGAGCAGAAGGTGGACAATTAGCAGGAGCTGGAGATGGCCCAGGAATTGAGAAGGAGCAGGAGGAGAAGATGGAGCAGGCGGAGAAGAAGGAGCTGGAGAAGGAGAAGGAGAAGGAGAAGGAGAAGGAGAAGGAGCAGGAGGTGGAGAAGGATCATGAGGGAGACAAGGAGCGGGAGGTGGAGGAGGAGCAGGAGGAGGAGAAGGAGGAGAAGAAGCAGCAGGAGGTGGTGAATGAGCAGGAGTGGAGAAGGAGCAGCAGGTGGAGAAGGAACATGAGGTGGAGAAGGAGCAAGAGGGCGAGAAGGAGCAGGAGTGCGAGAAGAAGCAGGTGGGCGAGAAGGAGGAGGAGGGCTAGATGGAGCAGGAGGTGGACAATGAGCAGGAGGTGGACAAGGAGCAGGAGGTGGACACGGAGCACGAGGTGGACAAGGAGCAGGAGGTGTACAAGGAGCAGGTGCTGGAGATGGCACAGGAATTGAGAAGGAGCAGGAGGAGAAGATGGAGCAGGCGGCGAAGGAGGAGCAGGAGAAGGAGAAGGAGAAGGAGCAGGAGGTGGAGAAGGATCAAGAGGGAGACAAGGAGTGGGAGGTGGAGGAGGAGCAGTAGGAGGAGAAGGAGGAGAAGAAGGAGCAGGAGGTGGAGAAGGAGCAGGAGGGCGAGAAGGAGCAGGAGGGCTAGTTGGAGCAGGAGGTGGACAATGAGCAGGAGGTGGACAAGGAGCAGGAGGTGGACTCGGAGCACGAGGTGGACAAGGAGCAGGAGTTGGACAAGGAGCAGGAGGTGGACAAGGAGCGGCAGGTGGACAGGGAGCAGGAAGAGGAGAAGTAATGTAGGAGGAGGAGGCGGTGGAGATGGAGCAGGAGGAGAAGGAACATGAGGTGGAGAAGATGCAATAGGTGGAGAAGGAGCACGACGCGGAGAAGGACCAGGAGGAGGAGTCGGAGAAGGAGTTGGAGAAGATGCAGAAGGAGGAGCAGGAGCAGGAGGAGAAGAAGGAGTAGGAGGTGGAGAAGGAGCCGGAGGTGGAGAAGGAGCAGGTGGAGGAGAATGAGAAGGATGTGGAGAAGACGCAAGATGAGGAGAAGGAGCAGGAGGTGGAGAAGGATCAGGATGTGGAGAAGGAGCAGGAGGTGGAGAAATAGCAGGAGGTGGAGATGGAGCAGGAGGTGCAGAAGGAGCCGGAGTGAGAAAAGGAGCAGGAGGAAGACAAGGAACAGGAGGTGGAGAAGGAGCAGGAGGAAGAGAAGGAGGAGAAGAAGCAGTAGGAGGTGGTGAATGAGCAGGAGTGGAGAAGGAGCAGGAGGTGGAGAAGGAGCAGGAGGCAGGAAGCGCAGGAGGGCGAGATGGAACCGGAGGTGGAAAGGAGCAGGAGGTGGACAAGGAGCAGGAGGTGGACAAGGAGCAGGAGGTGGACAAGGAGCAGGACGTGGAGAAGGAGCATGAGAGGAGAAGGAGGTGGACGAGGAGAAGGTGGGGTAGAAAGAGTAGGAGGGGGAGAAGGAGCAGGAAGGGCAGAACGAGCTGGAGTGGGAGAAGGAGGAGGAGAAGGAGCAGGCGGTGGACAAGGAGCAGGAGGGGGGGAGCAGGACGAGGAGGAGAAGGAGCAGTAGCTGGAGATGGAGCAGGAATTGAGAAGGAGCAGCAGGAGAAGAAGGAGCAGGCGGAGAAGATGGAGCAGGATGTGGAGAATGAGCAGGAGTGGAGAAGGAGCAGCAGGGCAAGAAGGAGCAGGAGAGCGAGAAGGAGCATGAGGGCTAGATGGAGCAGGTGGTGGACAATGAGCAGGAGGTGGACAAGAATCAGAATGTGGACACGGAGCAGGAGGTGGTCAAGGAGCAGTAGGTGTACAAGGGGCAGGAGGTGGACAAGGAGCAGGAGGAGGAGAAGGAGGTGGAGGAGGAGATGGAGGTGGAGAAGGAGCAGAAGGTTGACAAGGAGCAGGAGGTGGACAATTCTCAGGAGCTGGAGATGCCCCAGGAATTGAGAAGGAGCAGGAGGAGAAGTTGGAGCAGGGGGAGAAGAAGGAGCAGGAGAAGGAGAAGGAGAAGGAGAAGGAGAAGGAGAAGGAGCAGGTGGTGGAAAAGGACCATGAGGAGGAGAAGGAGGAGAAGAAGGGGCAGGAGTTGGACAAGGAGCAGGAGGTGGACAGGGAGCAGGAGGTGGACAAGGAGCAGGAGGTGGATAAGGAGCAGGAGGTGGAGAAGGAGGTGGAGGAGGAGAAGGATGTGGAGAAGGAGCAGGAGACGGAGAAGGACCAGGAGGGGGAGTGGGAGAATGAGTTGGAGAAGAAGCAGGAGGAGGGGCAGGAGCAGCAGGTGCAGAAGGAGCAGGAGGGCGAGAAGGAGCAGGTGGGCGAGTAGGAGCAGGAGGGCGAGAAGGAGCTGGAGGGCGAGAAGGAGAAGGAGAACGAGAAGGAGCAGGAGGGCGAGAAAGAGCAGGAGGTGGACAAGAAGCATGAAGTGGACAAGGACCAGGAGGTGTACAAGGAGCAGAAGGTGGGCAAGGAGCAGAAGGAGGAGAATGAGGTGGAGGAGGACCAGGAGGTGGAGACGGAGCAGGAGGCAGAAAAGGAGCAGGAGGAAGACAAGGTGCAGGAGGTGCAGAAGGAGCAGGAGGACTAGAAGGAGGAGAAGAAGGAGCAGGAGGTGGTGAATGAGCAGGAGTGGAGAAGGAGCAGGAGGTGGAGAAGGAGCAGGAGGGCAGGAAGGAGCAGGAGGGCGAGAAGGAGCAGGAGGTGGACAAGGAGCAGGAGGTTGACAAGGAGCAGGAGGTGGACAATTAGCAGGAGCTGGAGATGGCCCAGGAATTGAGAAGGAGCAGGAGGAGAAGATGGAGCAGGCGGAGAAGAAGGAGCTGGAGAAGGAGAAGGAGAAGGAGAAGGAGAAGGAGAAGGAGCAGGAGGTGGAGAAGGATCAGGAGGGAGACAAGGAGCGGGAGGTGGAGGAGGAGCAGGAGGAGGAGAAGGAGGAGAAGAAGCAGCAGGAGGTGGTGAATGAGCAGGAGTGGAGAAGGAGCAGCAGGTGGAGAAGGAACATGAGGTGGAGAAGGAGCAAGAGGGCGAGAAGGAGCAGGAGTGCGAGAAGAAGCAGGTGGGCGAGAAGGAGCAGGAGGGCTAGATGGAGCAGGAGGTGGACAATGAGCAGGAGGTGGACAAGGAGCAGGAGGTGGACACGGAGCACGAGGTGGACAAGGAGCAGGAGGTGTACAAGGAGCAGGTGCTGGAGATGGCACAGGAATTGAGAAGGAGCAGGAGGAGAAGATGGAGCAGGCGGAGAAGGAGGAGCAGGAGAAGGAGAAGGAGAAGGAGCAGGAGGTGGAGAAGGATCAAGAGGGAGACAAGGAGTGGGAGGTGGAGGAGGAGCAGGAGGAGGAGAAGGAGGAGAAGAAGGAGCAGGAGGTGGAGAAGGAGCAGGAGGGCGAGAAGGAGCAGGAGGGCTAGTTGGAGCAGGAGGTGGACAATGAGCAGGAGGTGGACAAGGAGCCGGAGGTGGACTCGGACCACGAGGTGGACAAGGAGCAGGAGTTGTACAAGGAGCAGGAGGTGGACAAGGAGCGGCAGGTGGACAGGGAGCAGGAAGAGGAGAAGTAGGTGTAGGAGGAGGAGGCGGTGGAGATGGAGCAGGAGGAGGAGAAGGAACATGAGGTGGAGAAGATGCAATAGGTGGAGAAGGAGCTCGACGCGGAGAAGGACCAGGAGGAGGAGTCGGGGAAGGAGTTGGAGAAGATGCAGAAGGAGGAGCAGGAGCAGGAGGAGAAGAAGGAGTAGGAGGTGGAGAAGGAGCCGGAGGTGGAGAAGGAGCAGGTGGAGGAGAATGAGAAGGAGGAGGAGAAGGAGCAGTAGGAGGAGAAGGAACAGGAGTGGAGAAGGAGCAGGAGCAGAAGAAGGAGCAGGAGGAGGAGTCGGAGCAGGAGGAGGAGAAGGAGCAGGAGGTGGAGAAGACGCAAGATGAGGAGAAGGAGCAGGAGGTGGAGAAGGATCAGGATGTGGAGAAGGAGCAGGAGGTGGAGAAATAGCAGGAGGTGGAGATGGAGCAGGAGGTGCAGAAGGAGCCGGAGTGAGAAAAGGAGCAGGAGGAAGACAAGGAACAGGAGGTGGAGAAGGAGCAGGAGGAAGAGAAGGAGGAGAAGAAGCAGTAGGAGGTGGTGAATGAGCAGGAGTGGAGAAGGAGCAGGAGGTGGAGAAGGAGCAGGAGGCAGGAAGGAGCAGGAGGGCGAGAAGGAGCAGGAGGTGGACAAGGAGCAGAAGGTTGACAAGGAGCAGGAGGTGGACAATTCTCAGGAGCTGGAGATGGCCCAGGAATTGAGAAGGAGCAGGAGGAGAAGTTGGAGCAGGGGGAGAAGAAGGAGCAGGAGAAGGAGAAGGAGAAGGAGAAGGAGAAGGTGCAGGAGGTGGAAAAGGACCATGAGGAGGAGAAGGAGGAGAAGAAGGGGCAGGAGTTGGACAAGGAGCAGGAGGTGGACAGGGAGCAGGAGGTGGACAAGGAGCAAGAGGTGGTCAAGGAGCAGGAGGTGGAGAAGGAGGTGGAGGAGGAGAAGGATGTGGAGATGGAGCAGGAGACGGAGAAGGACCAGGAGGGGGAGTGGGAGAATGAGTTGGAGAAGAAGCAGGAGGAGGGGCAGGAGCAGGAGGAGAAGAAGGAGCAGGAGGTGGAGAAGGAGCAGCAGGTGCAGAAGGAGCAGGAGGGCGAGAAGGAGCAGGTGGGCGAGTAGGAGCAGGAGGGCGAGAAGGAGCAGGAGGGCGAGAAGGAGAAGGAGAACGAGAAGGAGCAGGAGGGCGAGAAAGAGCAGGAGGTGGACAAGAAGCATGAAGTGGACAAGGAGCAGGAGGTGTACAAGGAGCAGGAGGTGAGCAAGGAGCAGAAGGAGGAGAATGAGGTGGAGGAGGACCAGGAGGTGGAGACGGAGCAGGAGGCAGAAAAGGAGCAGGAGGAAGACAAGGTGCAGGAGGTGCAGAAGGAGCAGGAGGACTAGAAGGAGGAGAAGAAGGAGCAGGAGGTGGTGAATGAGCAGGAGTGGAGAAGGAGCAGGAGGTGGAGAAGGAGCAGGAGGGCAGGAAGGAGCAGGAGGGCGAGAAGGAGCAGGAGGTGGACAAGGAGCAGGAGGTTGACAAGGAGCAGGAGGTGGACAATTAGCAGGAGCTGGAGATGGCCCAGGAATTGAGAAGGAGCAGGAGGAGAAGATGGAGCAGGCGGAGAAGGAGGAGCAGGAGAAGGAGAAGGAGAAGGAGCAGGAGGTGGAGAAGGATCAAGAGGGAGACAAGGAGCGGGAGGTGGAGGAGGAGCAGGAAGAGGAGAAGGAGGAGAAGAAGGAGCAGGAGGTGGAGAAGGAGCAGGAGGGCGAGAAGGAGCAGGAGGGCTAGTTGGATCAGGAGGTGGACAATGAGCAGGAGGTGGACAAGGAGCAGGAGGTGGACTCGGAGCACGAGGTGGACAAGGAGCAGGAGTTGTACAAGGAGCAGGAGGTGGACAAGGAGCGGCAGGTGGACAGGGAGCAGGAAGAGGAGAAGTAAGTGTAGGAGGCGGAGGCGGTGGAGATGGAGCAGGAGGAGAAGGAACATGAGGTGGAGAAGATGCAATAGGTGGAGAAGGAGCACGACGCGGAGAAGGACCAGGAGGAGGAGTCGGAGAAGGAGTTGGAGAAGATGCAGAAGGAGGAGCAGGAGCAGGAGGAGAAGAAGGAGTAGGAGGTGGAGAAGGAGCCGGAGGTGGAGAAGGAGCAGGTGGAGGAGAATGAGAAGGAGGAGGAGAAGGAGCAGTAGGAGGAGAAGGAACAGGAGTGGAGAAGGAGCAGGAGCAGAAGAAGGAGCAGGAGGAGGAGTCGGAGCAGGAGGAGGACAAGGAGCAGGAGGTGGAGAAGACGCAAGATGAGGAGAAGGAGCAGGAGGTGGAGAAGGATCAGGATGTGGAGAAGGAGCAGGAGGTGGAGAAATAGCAGGAGGTGGAGATGGAGCAGGAGGTGCAGAAGGAGCCGGAGTGAGAAAATGAGCAGGAGGAAGACAAGGAACAGGAGGTGGAGAAGGAGCAGGAGGAAGAGAAGGAGGAGAAGAAGCAGTAGGAGGTGGTGAATGAGCAGGAGTGGAGAAGGAGCAGGAGGTGGAGAAGGAGCAGGAGGCAGGAAGCGCAGGAGGGCGAGATGGAACCGGAGGTGGAAAGGAGCAGGAGGTGGACAACGAGCAGGAGGTGGATAAGGAGCAGGAGGTGGACAAGGAGCAGGACGTGGAGAAGGAGCATGAGAGGAGAAGGAGGTGGACGAGGAGAAGGTGGGGTAGAAAGAGTAGGAGGGGGAGAAGGAGCAGGAAGGTCAGAACGAGCTGGA
Source organism: Heptranchias perlo (assembly GCF_035084215.1). Classification (NCBI taxonomy): domain Eukaryota; kingdom Metazoa; phylum Chordata; class Chondrichthyes; order Hexanchiformes; family Hexanchidae; genus Heptranchias; species Heptranchias perlo. The sequence continues at coordinate 27,039,575 of NC_090360.1, forward strand.
GTGGGAGAAGGAGGAGGAGAAGGAGCAGGCGGTGGACAAGGAGCAGGAGGGGGGGAGCAGGACGAGGAGGAGAAGGAGCAGTAGCTGGAGATGGAGCAGGAATTGAGAAGGAGCAGCAGGAGAAGAAGGAGCAGGCGGAGAAGATGGAGCCGGATGTGGAGAATGAGCAGGAGTGGAGAAGGAGCAGCAGGGCAAGAAGGAGCAGGAGAGCGAGAAGGAGCATGAGGGCTAGATGGAGCAGGTGGTGGACAATGAGCAGGAGGTGGACAAGAATCAGAATGTGGACACGGAGCAGGAGGTGGTCAAGGAGCAGTAGGTGTACAAGGGTCAGGAGGTGGACAAGGAGCAGCAGGTGGACAAGGAGCAGGAGGAGGAGAAGGAGGTGGAGGAGGAGATGGAGGTGGAGAACGAGCAGGAGGAGGAGAAAGAGCAGGAGGGAGACAAGGAGCGGGAGTTGGACAAGGATCAGGAGGATGAGACGGAGGATAAGAAGGAGCGGGAGGTGGTGAATCCGCAGGATTGGAGAAGGAGCAGCAGGTGGAGAAGGAGCAGGAGGTGGAGAAGGAGCAGCAGGGTGAGAAGGAGCAGGAGGGCAAGAAGGAGCAGGAGGGCTAGATGAAGCAGGTGGTGGACAAAGAGCAGGAGGTGGACAATGAGCAGGAGGTGGACAAGGAGCAGGAGGTGGACACGGAGCAGGAGGAGGCGATCGAGGTGGAGGAGGAGAAGGAGGTGGACAAGGAGCAGGATTAGGAGAAGGAACAGGAGGTGGAGAATAAGCAATCGGTGGAGATGTAGCAGGAGGCGGAGAAGGACCAGGAGAGGGAGTCGGGGAAGGAGTTGGAGAAGAAATAGGAGGAGCAGGGGCAGGAGGAGAAGAAGGAGCAGGAGTTGGAGATGGAGAAGGAGGGCGACAAGCAGCAGGAGGGCGAGGAGAATCAGGAGGGCGAGAAGGAGCAGGAGGGCGAGAAGGAGAAGGAGGACGAGAAGGAACAGGAGGGCGAGAAGGAGCACTAAGTGGACAAGGAGCAGGAGATGGACAAGGAGTCGGAGTTGGACAAGGATCAGGAGGTGGAGAAGGAGCAGGAGGAGAAGGAGCAGGAGGGAGAAAAGGAGCAGGAGGAAGACAAGGAGCAGGAGTTGGAGAAGGAGCAGGAGGAGGAAAAGGAGGAGAAGAAGCAGCAGGAGGTCGAGACGGAGAAGGAGGTGGACGAGGAGAAGGAGGTGGAGGAGGAGGACGAGGAGGAGAAGGAGCAGGAGCTGGAGATGGAGCAGGAATTGAGAAGAAGGAGGAGGAGAAGAAGGAGCAGGCGGAGAAGAAGGAGCAGGAGGTGGTGAATGAGCAGGAGTGGAGAAGGAGCAGCAGGTGGAGAAGGAACAATAGGTGGGGAGGGAGCAGCAGGGCGAGAAGGAGCAGGAGGACAAGAAGGAGCAGGAAGGCGAGAAGGAGCAGGAGGTGGACAAGGAGCAGGAGTTGGACAAGGAGCAGGAGATGGACAAGGAGCAGGAGGTGGACAAGGAGCGGGAGGTGGAGAAGGAGCAGGAGGAGGAGAAGGTGGAGAATAAGGAGCAGGAGGTGGTGAATGATCAGAAGTGGAGAAGGAGCAGCAGATGGAGAGGGAGCAGGAGTGGAAAAGGAGCAGGAGGTGGAGAAGGAGCAAGACGGCAGGAAGGAGCAGTAGGGCGAGAAGGAGCAGGAGGGCGAGAAGGAGCAGGTGGTGAACAATGAGCAGGCGGTGGACAAGGAGCAGGAGGTGGACAAGAATCAGGAGTTGGACACGGAGCAGGAGGTGGATAAGGAGCAGGAGGAGGAGAAGGAGCAGGAGTGGAGAAGGAGCAGGAGAAGAAGAAGAGGAAGCAGGAGGAGGAGTAGGAGCAGGAGGAGGAGAAGGAGCAGGAGGTGGAGAAGGCGCAAGATGAGGAGAAGGAGCAGGAGGTGGAGAAGGAGCAGGAGAAGGAGAATGAGTAGGAGGAGGAGAAAGAGCAGGAGGGGGAGATTGAGTAGGAGGGGGAGAAGGAGCAGGCGATGGACAAGGAGCAGGAGGGGGAGAAGGAGCAGGTGGAGGAGAAGGAGGTGGATGAGGAGAAGGCGGGGGAGAAAGAGCAGGAGGGTGAGAAGGAGCAGGAGGTGGAGAAGGAGCAGGAGGGGGAGTAGGAGCAGGAGAAGGAGAAGGAGCAGGAGGTGGAAAAGGATCAGGAAGGAGACAAGGAGCGGGAGGTGGAGGAGGAGCAGGAGGAGGAGAAGGAGGAGAAGATGGAGCAGGATGTGGTGAATGAGCAGGAGTGGAGAAGGAGCAGCAGGTGGAGAAGGAGCAGGAGGTGGAGAAGGAGCAGGAGGGCAAGAAGGAGCAGGAGTGCGAGAAGAAGCAGGTGGGCGAGAAGGAGCAGGAGGGAGAGAAGGAGCAGGAGGGCTAGGTGGAGCAGGAGGTGGACAATGAGCAGGAGGTGGACAAGAATCAGGAGGTGGACACGGAGTAGTAGGTGGACAAGGAGCAGGAGTTGGACAAGGAAAAGTAGGTGTTCCCGGAGCAGGAGGTGGACAAGGAGCAGGAGGTGGACAAGGAGCAGGAGGAGGAGAAGTAGATGGAGGAGGAGAAGGAGCACGAGGAGGAGAAGGAGCAGGAGGGAGAAAAGGAGCAGGAGGAAGACAAGGAGCAGGAGGTGGACAAGGAGCAGGAGGAGCAGAAGGTGGTTGATGAGGAGAAGGAGGGGGAGAAAGCGCAGGACGGGGAGAAGGAGCAGGAGGGGGAGGAGGAGATGGAGTTGGAGATGGAGAAGGAGGGCGACAATGAGCAGGAGATGGACAAGGAGCCGGAGGTGGACAGGGGTCAGGAGGTGGACACGGAGCAGGAGGAGGACAAGCAGCAGGAGCTGGACAAGGAGCAAGAGGTGGACAAGGAGCAGGAGGTAGACAAGGAGCACGAGGTGGTGAAGGAGCAGGTGGAGGAGAAGGACCGGGAGGGGGATTAGGAGAGGGAGTTGGAGAAGAAGCTGGAGGAGGAGCAGGAGCAGGATTAGAAGAAGGAGCAGGAAGTGGAGAAGGAGCAGGAGGTGGAGTCAGAGGAGAAGGAGGAGAAGGAGCAGGAGGAGGAGAAGGAGCAGGAGGAGGAGAATGAGCAGGAGTGGAGAAGGAGCTGGAGAAGAAGAAGGAGCAGCAGGAGTAGGAGGAACAGGAGGAGGAGAAGGAAGAGGAGGAGGAGAAGGAGCAGGAGGAGGAGAAGGAGCAGGAGTGCAGAAGGAGCAGGAGAAGAAGAAGGAGCAGCAGGAGGAGTAGGAGCAGGAGGAGGAGAAGGAGCAGGAGGAGGAGAATGCGCAAGATGAGGAGAAGGAGCAGGAGTTGGAGAAGGAGCATGAGGTGGAGAAGGAGCAAGAGGTGGAGTAGGAGCTGGAGGTGGAGAAGGAGCAGGAGGTGGAGAAAGAGCAGGAGTGGAAAAGGAGCAGGAGGTGGAGAAGGAGCAAGAGGGCAGGAAGGAGCAGGAGGGCGAGAAGGAGGAGGAGGTGGAAAAGGAGCAGTAGATGGACAAGGAGCAGGAGGTGGACAAGGAGCAGCAGGTGGACAAGGAGCACGAGGTGGAGAAGGAGCAGGAGGAGGTGAAGGACCAGGAGGGGGAGTAGGAGATGGAGATGGAGATGGAGAAGGAGGGCGACAAGGAGCAGGAGGTGGACAAGGAGCCGGAGGTGGACAGGTTTCAGGAGGTGGACACGGAGCAGGAGGTGGACAAGGAGCAGGAGCTGGACAATGAGCAGGAGGAGGACAAGGAGCAGGAGGTGGACAAGGAGCACGAGGTGGAGAAGGAGCAGGAGGAGGAGAAGGACCAGGAGGGGGATTAGGAGATGGAGTTGGAGAAGAAGCTGGAGGAGGAGCAGGAGCAGCATTAGAAGAAGGAGCAGGAGGTGGAGAAGGAACAGGAGGTGGAGACACAGCAGAAGGAGGAGAAGGAGCAGGAGGAGGAGAAGGAGCAGGAGGAGGAGAAGGAGCAGGAGTGGAAAAGGAGCAGGAGGTGGAGAAGGAGCAGAAGGGCAGTAAGGAGCAGGAGGGCGAGAAGCAGCAGGAGATGGACAAGGAGCAGGAGATGGACAAGCAGCAGGAGGTGTACAAGGAGCAGGAGGTGGACAAGGAGCAGGAGGTGGACACGGAGCGGGAGGAGGAGATGGAGCTGGAGGAGGAGAAGGAGGTGGACAAGGAGCAGGATTTGGAGAAGGAACAGGAGGTGGAGAATAAGCAATAGGTGGAGATGTAGCAGGAGGCGGAGAAGGACCAGGAGAGGGAGTCGGGGAAGGAGTTGGAGAAGAAGTAGGAGTAGCAGGGGCAAGAGGAGAAGAAGGAGCAGGAGTTGGAGATGGAGAAGGAGGGGGTGATGGAGCAGGAGGTCTACAAGGAGCAGGAGGGGGAGGAGGAGGACGAGGAGGAGAAGCAGCAGGAGCTGGAGATTGAGCAGAAATTGAGAAGGAGCAGGAGGAGAAGAAGGAGCAGGCGGAGATGAAGGAGCAGGAGAAGGAGAAGGAGCAAGGAGAAGGAGAAGGAGTAGGAGGTGGAGGAGGAGCAGGAGGAGAAGGAGCAGGAGGAGGTGAAGGAGCAGGAGGTGGAGAATGAGCATGAGGTGGAGATGGAACAGGAGGTGGAAATGGAGCAGAAGGGAAAAAAGGAGCAGGAGGAAGACAAGAAGCAGGAAACGAGAAGGAGCAGGAGGACGAGAAGGAGCAGGAAGACGAGAAGGATCAGGAAGACGAGAAGGATCAGGAAGACGAGAACGATCAGGAAGATGAGAAGGATCAGGAGGAGGGGAAGAAGCAGGAGACGGAGAAGGAGCAGTTGAGGGAGAGGGAGCAGGAGGTGGAGGAGGGGCTCGAGGGCGAGAATGATCAGGAGGGTGTGAACGAGCAGTAGGCGGAGGAGGAGCGGGAGGCATAGAAGGAGCAGGAGGCGGAGAAGGAGCAGGAGGCGGAGAAGGAGCAGGAGGCCGAGAAGGAGCAGGAGGCGGAGAAGGAGCAGTAGGCGGAGAAGGAGCAGGAGGTGGAGAAGGAGCAGGAGGAGGAGGTTGAGCGGGACGAGAAGAAGGAGCAGGAGGGGGTGAGTGAGCAGCAGAGGGATAGTGAGCAGGAGGTGGAGAAGGATCAGGACGGGGAAAAGGAGCAGGAGGTAGAGATGGAGCGGGAGGGGGAGAAGGAGCAGGAGGCGGAGGTAGAGATGGAGCGGGAGGCATAGAAGCAGCAGGAGGCGGAGAAGGAGCAGGAGGCAGAGAAGGAGCAGGAGGCGGAGAAGGAGCAGGAGGCGGAGAAGGAGCAGGAGGCGGAGAAGGAGCAGTGGGTGGAGAAGGAGCAGGAGGTGGAGAAGGACCAGGAGGTGGAGAATGAACAGTTGGAGGAGAAGCAGGAGGAGGAGAAGAAGCAGTGGTTGGAGAAGGAGCAGGAGGTGGAGAAGTAGCAGGAGGTGGAGAAGGAGCAGGAGGTGGAGAAGGAGCTGGAGGTGGAGAAGGAGCAGGAGGTGGAGAAGGAGCAGGAGGTGAAGAAGGAGCAGGAGGTGGAGAAGGAGCAGTAGGAAGAGGTTGAGCTTGACGAGGAGAAGGAACATGAGACGGTGAATGAGCAGGAGGTTGAGTAGGAGCAGGAGCAGGAGGGGGTGAAGGAGCAGGAGGGGAGTAGGAGCAGCAGGCAAGCCAGGAGCAGGAGGGGGAGAAGGAGCAGGAGGAGGTGTTTGACCAGGAAGTGGAGAAGGAGCAGGAGGGGGAGGTTGAGCAGAAAGAGGAGATGGAGCAGGTGGAGTGGAAGCAGCAGGAGGTGGAGGTGGAGCTGGATGTGGTGGAAGGGCGTGATGTGGAGAAGGAGCAGTAGGCGGAGAAGAAGCAGGAGGTGGAGAAGGAGCAGGAGGTGGAGAAGGAGCAGGAGGCGGAGGTGGAGCTGCTGGTGAAGAAGGAGCAGGACGGGGAGAAGGAGCTGGAGGAGGAGAAGGAGCTGGAGGAGGAGAACGAACAAGAGGAGGAGAAGGAGCAGGAGGGGTAGAAGGAGGAGGAGGTAGAAGAAGCAGGAGGTGGAGGAGGAGCAGAAGGAGGAGAAGGAGCAGAAGGTGGAGAAGGAGCAGGAAAAGAAGAAGGAGCAGGAGGAGGTGGTTGAGCAGAGAAGGAGCAGGACGAGGAGAAGCAGCAGGAGGAGGAGAAGGAGCACGAAGAGAAGAATGAGCAGGAGGAGGAGATGGAGCCAGACGTTGAGAAGGAGCAGGAGGTGGAGAAGGAGCAGCAGGGCAAGAAGGAGCAGGAGAGCGAGAAGGAGCATGAGGGCTAGATGGAGCAGGTGGTGGACAATGAGCAGGAGGTGGACAAGAATCAGAAGGTGGACACGGAGCAGGAGGTGGTCAAGGAGCAGTAGGTGTACAAGGGGCAGGAGGTGGACAAGGAGCAGCAGGTGGACAAGGAGCAGGAGGAGGAGAAGGAGGTGGAGGAGGAGATGGAGGTGGAGAAGGAGCAGGAGGAGGAGAAGGAGCAGGAGGGAGACAATGAGCGGGAGTTGGACAAGGATCAGGAGGATGAGACGGAGGATAAGAAGGAGCGGGAGGTGGTGAATCCGCAGGATTGGAGAAGGAGCAGCAGGTGGAGAAGGAGCAGGAGGTGGAGAAGGAGCAGCAGGGTGAGAAGGAGCAGGAGGGCAAGAAGGAGCAGGAGGGCTAGATGAAGCAGGTGGTGGACAAAGAGCAGGAGGTGGACAAGGAGTAGGAGGTGGACAAGGAGCAGGAGGTGGACACGGAGCAGGAGGAGGAGATCGAGGTGGAGGAGGAGAAGGAGGTGGACAAGGAGCAGGATTAGGAGAAGGAACAGGAGGTGGAGAATAAGCAATAGGTGGAGATGTAGCAGGAGGCGGAGAAGGACCATGAGAGGGAGTCGGAGAAGGAGTTGGAGAAGAAATAGGAGGAGCAGGGGCAGGAGGAGAAGAAGGAGCAGGAGTTGGAGATGGAGAAGGAGGGCGACAAGCAGCAGGAGGGCGAGGAGAATCAGGAGGGCGAGAAGGAGCAGGAGGGCGAGAAGGAGAAGGAGGACGAGAAGGAACAGGAGGGCGAGAAGGAGCACTAAGTGGACAAGGAGCAGGAGATGGACAAGGAGTCGGAGTTGGACAAGGATCAGGAGGTGGAGAAGGAGCAGGAGGAGAAGGAGCAGGAGGGAGAAAAGGAGCAGGAGGAAGACAAGGAGCAGGAGTTGGAGAAGGAGCAGGAGGAGGAAAAGGAGGAGAAGAAGCAGCAGGAGGTCGAGACGGAGAAGGAGGTGGACGAGGAGAAGGAGGTGGAGGAGGAGGACGAGGAGGAGAAGGAGCAGGAGCTGGAGATGGAGCAGGAATTGAGAAGAAGGAGGAGGAGAAGAAGGAGCAGGCGGAGAAGAAGGAGCAGGAGGTGGTGAATGAGCAGGAGTGGAGAAGGAGCAGCAGGTGGAGAAGGAACAATAGGTGGGGAGGGAGCAGCAGGGCGAGAAGGAGCAGGAGGACAAGAAGGAGCAGGAAGGCGAGAAGGAGCAGGAGGTGGACAAGGAGCAGGAGTTGGACAAGGAGCAGGAGATGGACAAGGAGCAGGAGGTGGACAAGGAGCGGGAGGTGGAGAAGGAGCAGGAGGAGGAGAAGGTGGAGAAGAAGGAGCAGGAGGTGGTGAATGATCAGAAGTGGAGAAGGAGCAGCAGGTGGAGAGGGAGCAGGAGTGGAAAAGGAGCAGGAGGTGGAGAAGGAGCAAGACGGCAGGAAGGAGCAGTAGGGCGAGAAGGAGCAGGAGGGCGAGAAGGAGCAGGTGGTGAACAATGAGCAGGCGGTGGACAAGGAGCAGGAGGTGGACAAGAATCAGGAGTTGGACACGGAGCAGGAGGTGGATAAGGAGCAGGAGGAGGAGAAGGAGCAGGAGTGGAGAAGGAGCAGGAGAAGAAGAAGAGGAAGCAGGAGGAGGAGTAGGAGCAGGAGGAGGAGAAGGAGCAGGAGGTGGAGAAGGCGCAAGATGAGGAGAAGGAGCAGGAGGTGGAGAAGGAGCAGGATGTGGAGAAGGAGCAGGAGAAGGAGAATGAGTAGGAGGAGGAGAAAGAGCAGGAGGGGGAGATTGAGTAGGAGGGGGAGAAGGAGCAGGCGATGGACAAGGAGCAGGAGGGGGAGAAGGAGCAGGTGGAGGAGAAGGAGGTGGATGAGGAGAAGGCGGGGGAGAAAGAGCAGGAGGGTGAGAAGGAGCAGGAGGTGGAGAAGGAGCAGGAGGGGGAGTAGGAGCAGGAGAAGGAGAAGGAGCAGGAGGTGGAAAAGGATCAGGAAGGAGACAAGGAGCGGGAGGTGGAGGAGGAGCAGGAGGAGGAGAAGGAGGAGAAGATGGAGCAGGATGTGGTGAATGAGCAGGAGTGGAGAAGGAGCAGCAGGTGGAGAAGGAGCAGGAGGTGGAGAAGGAGCAGGAGGGCAAGAAGGAGCAGGAGTGCGAGAAGAAGCAGGTGGGCGAGAAGGAGCAAGAGGGAGAGAAGGAGCAGGAGGGCTCGGTGGAGCAGGAGGTGGACAATGAGCAGGAGGTGGACAATAATCAGGAGGTGGACACGGAGTAGTAGGTGGACAAGGAGCAGGAGTTGGACAAGGAAAGGTAGGTGTTCCCGGAGCAGGAGGTGGACAAGGAGCAGGAGGTGGACAAGGAGCAGGAGGAGGAGAAGGAGCAGGAGGCGGAGAAGGAGCAGGAGGCCGAGAAGGAGCAGGAGGCGGAGAAGGAGCAGTAGGCGGAGAAGGAGCAGGAGGTGGAGAAGGAGCAGGAGGAGGAGGTTGAGCGGGACGAGAAGAAGGAGCAGGAGGGGGTGAGTGAGCAGCAGAGGGATAGTGAGCAGGAGGTGGAGAAGGATCAGGACGGGGAAAAGGAGCAGGAGGTAGAGATGGAGCGGGAGGGGGAGAAGGAGCAGGAGGCGGAGGTAGAGATGGAGCGGGAGGCATAGAAGCAGCAGGAGGCGGAGAAGGAGCAGGAGGCAGAGAAGGAGCAGGAGGCGGAGAAGGAGCAGGAGGCGGAGAAGGAGCAGGAGGCCGAGAAGGAGCAGGAGGCGGAGAAGGAGCAGTAGGCGGAGGAGGAGCGGGAGGCATAGAAGGAGCAGGAGGCGGAGAAGGAGCAGGAGGCGGAGAAGGAGCAGGAGGCCGAGAAGGAGCAGGAGGCGGAGAAGGAGCAGTAGGCGGAGAAGGAGCAGGAGGTGGAGAAGGAGCAGGAGGAGGAGGTTGAGCGGGACGAGAAGAAGGAGCAGGAGGGGGTGAGTGAGCAGCAGAGGGATAGTGAGCAGGAGGTGGAGAAGGATCAGGACGGGGAAAAGGAGCAGGAGGTAGAGATGGAGCGGGAGGGGGAGAAGGAGCAGGAGGCGGAGGTAGAGATGGAGCGGGAGGCATAGAAGCAGCAGGAGGCGGAGAAGGAGCAGGAGGCAGAGAAGGAGCAGGAGGCGGAGAAGGAGCAGGAGGCGGAGAAGGAGCAGGAGGCGGAGAAGGAGCAGTGGGTGGAGAAGGAGCAGGAGGTGGAGAAGGACCAGGAGGTGGAGAACGAACAGTTGGAGGAGAAGCAGGAGAAGGAGAAGAAGCAGTGGTTGGAGAAGGAGCAGGAGGTGGAGAAGTAGCAGGAGGTGGAGAAGGAGCAGGAGGTGGAGAAGGAGCTGGAGGTGGAGAAGGAGCAGGAGGTGGAGAAGGAGCAGGAGGTGAAGAAGGAGCAGGAGGTGGAGAAGGAGCAGTAGGAAGAGGTTGAGCTTGACGAGGAGAAGGAACATGAGACGGTGAATGAGCAGGAGGTTGAGTAGGAGCAGGAGCAGGAGGGGGTGAAGGAGCAGGAGGGGAGTAGGAGCAGCAGGCAAGCCAGGAGCAGGAGGGGGAGAAGGAGCAGGAGGAGGTGTTTGACCAGGAAGTGGAGAAGGAGCAGGAGGGGGAGGTTGAGCAGAAAGAGGAGATGGAGCAGGTGGAGTGGAAGCAGCAGGAGGTGGAGGTGGAGCTGGATGTGGTGGAAGGGCGTGATGTGGAGAAGGAGCAGTAGGCGGAGAAGAAGCAGGAGGTGGAGAAGGAGCAGGAGGTGGAGAAGGAGCAGGAGGCGGAGGTGGAGCTGCTGGTGAAGAAGGAGCAGGACGGGGAGAAGGAGCTGGAGGAGGAGAAGGAGCTGGAGGAGGAGAACGAACAAGAGGAGGAGAAGGAGCAGGAGGGGTAGAAGGAGGAGGAGGTAGAAGAAGCAGGAGGTGGAGGAGGAGCAGAAGGAGGAGAAGGAGCAGAAGGTGGAGAAGGAGCAGGAAAAGAAGAAGGAGCAGGAGGAGGTGGTTGAGCAGAGAAGGAGCAGGACGAGGAGAAGCAGCAGGAGGAGGAGAAGGAGCACGAAGAGAAGAATGAGCAGGAGGAGGAGATGGAGCCAGACGTTGAGAAGGAGCAGGAGGTGGAGAAGGAGCAGCAGGGCAAGAAGGAGCAGGAGAGCGAGAAGGAGCATGAGGGCTAGATGGAGCAGGTGGTGGACAATGAGCAGGAGGTGGACAAGAATCAGAAGGTGGACACGGAGCAGGAGGTGGTCAAGGAGCAGTAGGTGTACAAGGGGCAGGAGGTGGACAAGGAGCAGCAGGTGGACAAGGAGCAGGAGGAGGAGAAGGAGGTGGAGGAGGAGATGGAGGTGGAGAAGGAGCAGGAGGAGGAGAAGGAGCAGGAGGGAGACAATGAGCGGGAGTTGGACAAGGATCAGGAGGATGAGACGGAGGATAAGAAGGAGCGGGAGGTGGTGAATCCGCAGGATTGGAGAAGGAGCAGCAGGTGGAGAAGGAGCAGGAGGTGGAGAAGGAGCAGCAGGGTGAGAAGGAGCAGGAGGGCAAGAAGGAGCAGGAGGGCTAGATGAAGCAGGTGGTGGACAAAGAGCAGGAGGTGGACAAGGAGTAGGAGGTGGACAAGGAGCAGGAGGTGGACACGGAGCAGGAGGAGGAGATCGAGGTGGAGGAGGAGAAGGAGGTGGACAAGGAGCAGGATTAGGAGAAGGAACAGGAGGTGGAGAATAAGCAATAGGTGGAGATGTAGCAGGAGGCGGAGAAGGACCAGGAGAGGGAGTCGGGGAAGGAGTTGGAGAAGAAATAGGAGGAGCAGGGGCAGGAGGAGAAGAAGGAGCAGGAGTTGGAGATGGAGAAGGAGGGCGACAAGCAGCAGGAGGGCGAGGAGAATCAGGAGGGCGAGAAGGAGCAGGAGGGCGAGAAGGAGAAGGAGGACGAGAAGGAACAGGAGGGCGAGAAGGAGCACTAAGTGGACAAGGAGCAGGAGATGGACAAGGAGTCGGAGTTGGACAAGGATCAGGAGGTGGAGAAGGAGCAGGAGGAGAAGGAGCAGGAGGGAGAAAAGGAGCAGGAGGAAGACAAGGAGCAGGAGTTGGAGAAGGAGCAGGAGGAGGAAAAGGAGGAGAAGAAGCAGCAGGAGGTCGAGACGGAGAAGGAGGTGGACGAGGAGAAGGAGGTGGAGGAGGAGGACGAGGAGGAGAAGGAGCAGGAGCTGGAGATGGAGCAGGAATTGAGAAGAAGGAGGAGGAGAAGAAGGAGCAGGCGGAGAAGAAGGAGCAGGAGGTGGTGAATGAGCAGGAGTGGAGAAGGAGCAGCAGGTGGAGAAGGAACAATAGGTGGGGAGGGAGCAGCAGGGCGAGAAGGAGCAGGAGGACAAGAAGGAGCAGGAAGGCGAGAAGGAGCAGGAGGTGGACAAGGAGCAGGAGTTGGACAAGGAGCAGGAGATGGACAAGGAGCAGGAGGTGGACAAGGAGCGGGAGGTGGAGAAGGAGCAGGAGGAGGAGAAGGTGGAGAAGAAGGAGCAGGAGGTGGTGAATGATCAGAAGTGGAGAAGGAGCAGCAGGTGGAGAGGGAGCAGGAGTGGAAAAGGAGCAGGAGGTGGAGAAGGAGCAAGACGGCAGGAAGGAGCAGTAGGGCGAGAAGGAGCAGGAGGGCGAGAAGGAGCAGGTGGTGAACAATGAGCAGGCGGTGGACAAGGAGCAGGAGGTGGACAAGAATCAGGAGTTGGACACGGAGCAGGAGGTGGATAAGGAGCAGGAGGAGGAGAAGGAGCAGGAGTGGAGAAGGAGCAGGAGAAGAAGAAGAGGAAGCAGGAGGAGGAGTAGGAGCAGGAGGAGGAGAAGGAGCAGGAGGTGGAGAAGGCGCAAGATGAGGAGAAGGAGCAGGAGGTGGAGAAGGAGCAGGATGTGGAGAAGGAGCAGGAGAAGGAGAATGAGTAGGAGGAGGAGAAAGAGCAGGAGGGGGAGATTGAGTAGGAGGGGGAGAAGGAGCAGGCGATGGACAAGGAGCAGGAGGGGGAGAAGGAGCAGGTGGAGGAGAAGGAGGTGGATGAGGAGAAGGCGGGGGAGAAAGAGCAGGAGGGTGAGAAGGAGCAGGAGGTGGAGAAGGAGCAGGAGGGGGAGTAGGAGCAGGAGAAGGAGAAGGAGCAGGAGGTGGAAAAGGATCAGGAAGGAGACAAGGAGCGGGAGGTGGAGGAGGAGCAGGAGGAGGAGAAGGAGGAGAAGAAGCAGCAGGAGGTGGTGAATGAGCAGGAGGGCGAGAAGGAGCAGGAGGGCTAGTTGGAGCAGGAGGTGTACAAGGAGCAGGAGCTGGACAAGGAGCAGGAGGAGGAGAAGGTACAGGAGATGGAGAAGGACGTGGAGGAGGAGAAGGAGGTGGACAAGGAGCAGGAGGAGGAGAAGGAACAGGAGGTGGAGAAGAAGCAACAGGTGGAGATGGAGCAGGAGGCTGAGAAGTACCAGGAGAGGGAGTAGGGGAAGGAGTTGGAGAAGAAGCAGGATGAGTAGGGGCAGCAGGTGGAGAAGGAGCAGGAGGAGGAGAAGCAGCAGGAGGAGGAGAAGGAGCAGGAGGAGGAGAAGGAGCAGGAGTGGAGGAGGAGCAGGAGAAGATGAAGGAGCAGAAGGAGGAGTAGGAGCAGGAGGAGGAGAAGGAGCAGGAGTTGGAGAAGGCGCAAGATGAGGAGAAGGAGCAGGAGGTGGAGAAGGAGCAGGAGGTGGAGAAGGAGCAGGAGAAGTTGAAGGAGCAGCAGGGGGAGAAAGAGCAGGAGGGGGAGAATGAGCAGGAGGGGAGAAGGAGCAGGCCGTGGACAAGGTGCAGGAGGGGGTGGAGCAGGACGAGGAGGAGAAGGAGCAGGAGCTGGAGGTGGAGCAGGAATTGAGAAGGAGGAGGAGGAGAAGAAGCAGCAGGTGGAGAGGAAGGAGCAGGAGATGGTGAATGAGCAGGAGTGGAGAAGGAGCAGCAGGTGGAGAATGAGCAGGATGTGGAGAAGGAGCAATCGGTGGAGATGGAGCAGGAGGCTGAGAAGTACCAGGAGAGGGAGGAGGAGAAGGAGTTGGAGAAGAAGCAGGAGGAGCAGGGGCAGGAGGAGATGAAGGAGCAGGAGGTGGAGAAGAAGCAGGAGGTTGAGAAGGAGCAGCAGGAGGAGAAGGAGCAGGAGGAGGAGAAGGAGCAGGAGGAGGAGAAGGAGCAGGAGTGGAGAAGGAGCAGGAGAAGAAGAAGGAGCAGGAGGAGGAGTAGGAGCAGGAAGAGGAGAAGGAGCAGGCGGTTGACAAGGAGCAGGAGGGGGAGGAGGAGGACGAGGAGGAGAAGGAGCAGGCGGAGAAGAAGGAGCGGGAGAAGGAGAAGGAGCAGGAGAAGGAGACGGAGCAGGAGGTGGAGAAGGAGAAGGAGGCGGAGAAGGAGCAGGAGGTGGAGAAGGAGCAAGCGGTGGTGAAGGAGCAGGAGGTGGAGAAGGAGCAGGAGGAGGAGAAGGAGCAGGAGGTGGAGAAGGAGCAGGAGGAGGAGAAGGAGAAGGAGAAGGAGAAGGATACGGAGCAAGAGGTGGAGAAGGAGCAGGAGGCGGAGAAGGAGCAGGAAGTGGAGAAGAAGCAACAGGTGGAGATGGAGCAGGAGGCTGAGCAGGACCAGGAGAGGGAGTCGGGGAAGGAGCTGGAGAAGAAGCAGGAGGAGCAGGGGCAGGAGGAGAAGAAGGAGCAGGAGGTAGAGAAGCAGCAGGAGGTGGAGAAGCAACTGGAGGAGGAGAAGGAGCAGGAGGAGGAGAAGGAGCAGGAGTGGAGAAGGAGCAGGAGAAGAAGAAGGAGCAGGAGGAGGAGTAGGAGCAGGAGGGAGAAGAGGAGCAGGAGGAATACAAGGAGCAGGAGGTGCAGAAGGAGCAGGAGGAGGAGAAGGAGCAGCAGGTGGAGAAGGAGCAGGAGGGAGACAAGGAGCGGGAGGTGGATAAGGAGCAGGAGGAGGAGAAGGAGGAGAAGAAGCAGCAGGAGGTGGTGAATGAGCAGGGGTGGAGAAGGAGCAGCAGGTGGAGATGGACCAGGAGGTGGAGATGGAGAAGGAGGGCGAAAAGGAGCAGGAGGGCGAGAAGAAGCAGGAGGACGAGAAGGAACAGGAGGGCGAGAAGGAGCAACAGGTGGACAAGGAGCAGGAGGTGGACAAGGAGCAGGAGGTGGACAAGGAGCAGGAGGTGGACAAGGAGCAGGAGGTGGACAAGGAGCAGGAGGAGGAGAAGGACCAGGAGGGTGAGTAGGAGAAGGAGTTGGAGAAGAAGCTGGAGGAGGAGCAGGAGCAGGACGAGAAGAAGGAGCAGGAGGTGGAGAAGGAGCAGGAGGTGGAGACGGAGCAGGAGGAGGAGAAGGAGCAGGAGGAAGAGAAGGAGCAGGAGTGGAGAAGGAGCAGGAGAAGAAGAAGGAGCAGCAGGAGGAGTAGGAGCAGGAGGAGGAGAATGAGCAGGAGGAGGAGAAGGCGAAAGATGAGGAGAAGGAGCAGGAGGTGGAGAAGGAGCATGAGGTGCAGAAGTAGCAGGAGGTGGAGAAGGAGCAGGGGGGAGACAATGAGAGTGAGGTGGATAAGGAGCCGGACGAGGAGAAGGAGGAGAAGAAGTTGGATGAGGTGGTCAATGAGCAGGAGTGGAGAAGGAGCAGCAGGTGGAGCAGTAGCAGGATGTGGAGAAGGAGCAGGAGTGGAAAAGGAGCAGGATGTGGAGAAGGAGCAGGAGGGCAGGAAGGAGCAGGAGGGCGAGGAGGAGCAGGAGATGGACAAGGAGCAAGAGATGGACATGGAGCAGGAGGTGGACAAGGAGCAGGAGGTGGACAAGGAGCAGGAGGTTGACAAGGAGACTCCAGGATGGTATGTTGCCTCCCTGGTGCAAGGGTCAAGGATGTCTCGGAGCGGCTGCAGGACATTCTGGAGGGGGAGGGTGAACAGCCAGTTGTCGTGGTGCATATAGGCACCAACGATATAGGTAAAAAACAGGATGAGGTCCTACAAGCTGAATTTAGGTAGTTAGGAGTTAAACTAAAGAGTAGGACCTCAAAGGTAGTAATCTCAGGATTGCTACCAGTGCCACGGGTGAGTCAGAGGAGGAATGACAGGATAGCTAAGATGAATACGTGGCTTGAGAGATGGTGCAAGAGGGAGGGATTCAAATTCTTGGGCCATTGGAACCGGTTCTGGGGGAGGTGGGACCAGTACAAATTGGACGGTCTGCATCTGGGCAGGACTGGAACCAATGTCCAAGGGGGAGTGTTTGCCAGTGCTGTTGGGGAGGGTTTAAACTATTGTGGCAGAGGGATGGGAACCGATGCAGGAAGTCAGTGGGAAATAAAGTGGTGACAGAAACAAAAGGCAGTAAGGGAGAGTGTGCAGAACATGACCGGACAGATGGTCTGAGAAAGCAGGGCAAAGACCAAGGGAAGTCTGGATTAAACTGCATTTATTTCAATGCAAGAAGTCTGATGGGCAAGGCAGATGAACTCAGGGCATGGATGGGTGCATGGGACTGGGATGTTATAGCTATTACTGAAACATGGCTAAGGGAGGGGCAGGACTGGCAGCTCAATGTTCCAGGGTACAGATGCTATAGGAAAGATAGAGCAGGAGGTAAGAGAGGAGGGGGAGTTGCGTTCTTGATTAGGGAGAACATCACGGCAGTAGTGAGAGGGGATATATCAGAGGGTTCGCCCACTGAGTCTATATGGGTAGAACTGAAAAATAAGAAGGGAGAGATCACTTTGATAGGATTGTACTACAGACCCCCAAATAGTCAACGGGAAATTGAGTAGCAAATATGTAAGGAGATTACAGACAGCTGCAAGAAAAATAGGGTGGTAATAGTAGGGGACTTTAACTTTCCCGACATTGACTGGGACAGCCATAGCATTAGTGGCTTGGATGGAGAGAAATTTGTTGAGTGTATTCAGGAGAAATTTCTCATTCAGTATGTGGATGGCCCGACTAGAGAGGGGGCAAAACTTGACCTCCTCTTGGGAAATAAGGAAGGGCAGGTGACAGAAGTGAGGGATCACTTTGGGACCAGTGATCATAATTCCATTAGTTTTAAGATAGCTATGGAGAAGAATAGGTCTGGCCCAAAAGTTAAAATTCTAAATTGGGGAAAGGCCAATTTTGATGGTATTAGACAGGAACTTTCAGAAGTTGATTGGGAGAGTCTGTTGGCAGGCAAAGGGACGTCTGGTAAGTGGGAGGCTTTCAAAAGTGTGTAAACCAGGGTTCAGGGTAAGCACATTCCTTATAAAGTGAAGAGCAAGGCTGGTAGAAGTAGGGAACCTTGGATGACTCGGGAGATTGAGGCACTAGTCAAAAAGATGAAGGAGGCATATGACATGCATAGGCAGCTGGGATCAAGTGGATCCCTTGAAGAGTATAGAGATTGCCGGAGTAGAGTTAAGAGAGAAATCAGGAGGGCAAAAAGGGGATATGAGATTGCTTTGGCAGATCAGGCAAAGGTGAATCCAAAGAGCTTCTACAAATACATAAAGGGCAAAAGGGTAACTAGGGAGAGAGTAGGGCCTCTTAAGGATCAACAAGGTCATCTATGTGCGGAACCACAAGAGATGGGTGAGATCCTGAATGAATATTTCACATCGGTATTTACGGTTGAGAAAGGCATGGATGTTAGAGAACTTGGGGAAATAAATAGTGATGTCTTGAGGAGTGTTCATATTACAGAGAGGGAGGTGCTGGAAGTCTTAACGCGCATCAAGGTAGATAAATCTCCGGGACCTGATGAAATGTATCCCAGGACGTTATGGGAGGTTAGGGAGGAAATTGCGGGTCCCCTAGCAGAGATATTTGAATCATCCACCGCTACAGGTGAGGTGCCTGAAGATTGGAGGGTAGCAAATGTTGTGCCTTTGTTTAAGAAGGGCGGCAGGGAAAAGCCTGGGAACTACAGACCAGTGAGCCTGACATCTGTAGTGGGTAAGTTGTTAGAGGGTATTCTGAGGGACAGGATCTACAGGCATTTGGAGAGGCAGGGACGAATTAGGAACAGTCAGCATGGTTTTGTGAGAGGAAAATCATGTCTCACGAATTTGATTGAGTTTTTTGAAGGGGTAACCAAGAAGATAGATGAGGGCTGTGCAGTAGACGTGGTCTACATGGACTTCAGCAAAGCATTTGACAAGGTACCGCATGGTAGGTTGTTACATAAGGTTAAATCTCATGGGATCCAAGGTGAGGTAGCCAATTGGATACAAAATTGGCTTGACGACAGAAGACAGAGGGTGGTTGTAGAGGGTTGTTTTTCAAACTGGATGCCTGTGTCCAGCGGTGTGCCTCAGGGATCGGTGCTGGGCCCGCTGTTATTTGTTATTTATATTAATGATTTGGATGAGAATTTAGGAGGCATGGTTAGTAAGTTTGCAGATGACACCAAGATTTGTGGCATTGTGGACAGTGAAGAAGGTTATCTGGGATTGCAACGGGATCTTGATCAATTGGGCCAGTGGGCCGATGAATGGCAGATGGAGTTTAATTTAGATAAATGTGAGGTGATGCATTTTGGTAGATCGAATCGGGCCAGGACCTACTCCGTTAATGGTAGGGCGTTGGGGAGAGTAATAGAAAAAAGAGATCTGGAAGTACAGATTCATAGCTCCTTGAAAGTGGAGTCACAGGTGGATAGGGTGGTGAAGAAAGCATTCGGCATGCTTGGTTTCATTGGTCAGAACATTGAATGCAGGAGTTGGGATGTCTTGTTGAAGTTGTACAGGGCATTGGTGAGGCCACACTTGGAGTACTGTGTACAGTTCTGGTCACCCTATTATAGAAAGGATATTATTAAACTAGAAAGAGTGCAGAAAAGATTTACTAGGATGCTACCGGGACTTGATGGTTTGACTTACAGGGAGAGGTTAGACAGACTGGGACTTTTTTCCCTGGAGAGTAGGAGGTTAAGGGGTGATCTTATAGAAGTCTATAAAATAATGAGGGGCATAGATAAGGTCGATAGTCAAAATCTTTTCCCAAAGGTAGGGGAGTCAATAACGAGGGGGCACAGATTTAAGGTGAGAGGGGAGAGATACAAAAGGGTCCAGAGGGGCAATTTTTCACTCAAAGGGTGGTGAGTGTCTGGAACGAGCTGCCAGAGGCAGTAGTAGAGGCGGGTACAATGTTGTCTTTTAAAAAGCATTTGGACAGTTACATGGGTAAGATGGGTATAGACGGATATGGGCCAAGTGCAGGCAATTGGGACTAGCTTAGTGGTATAAACTGGGCGACATGGACATGTTGGGCCGAAGGGCCTGTTTCCATGTTGTAACTTCTATGATTCTATGATTCTAACAAGGACGGGGAGAAGGAGCAGGAAGGGGAGAAGGAGCAGGAAGGGGACAAGGAGCAGGAGGGGGTGAAGGAGCAGGAGGTGTACAAGGAGCAGGAGGGGGAGGAGGAGGATGAGGAGGAGAAGGAGCAGCAGCTGGAGATTGAGCAGAAATTGAGAAGGAGCAGGAGGAGAAGAAGGAGCATGCGGAGAAGAAGGAGCAAAAGGTGGAGGAGAAGAAGGGGCAGGAGGTGGAGAAGGAGCAGGAGGTGGACAAGGAGCAGGAGGTGGACAAGGAGCAGGAGGAGGAGATGAAGGTGGAGAAGGAGAAGGAGGTGGAGAAGGAGCAGGAGGAGGAGAACGAACAGGAGGTGGAAAAGAAGAAATAGGTGGAGAAGGAGCAGCATGCGCAAAAGGACAAGGAGGGGGAGTAGGAGAAGGAGTTGGAGAAGAAGCAGGAAGAGGAGCAGCAGCAGAAGGAGAAGAAGGAGCAGGAGGTGGAGAAGGAGAAGGACGTGGAGAAGGAGCAGGAGGAGGAGAAGGAGCAGTAGGAGGATAAGGAGCAGGAGTGGAGAAGGCGCAAGATGAGAAGCAGCAGGAGGTGGAGAAGGAGCAGGAGGTGGAGAAGGAGCAGGAGAAGGAGAAGGAGCAGGAGGTTGAGAACGAGCAGGAGGTGGAGACGGAGCAGGAGGAGGAGAAGGAGCAGGAGGGAGACAAGGTGCAGGAGGAAGACAAGGAGCAGGAGGGGGAAAAGGAGCAGGAGGAGCAGAAGGAGCAGCAGGTGGAGAAGGAGCAGCAGGTGGAGAAGGAGCAGGAGGGCGTGAAGGAGCAGGTGGGCGAGAAGAAGCAGGAAGGTGAGAAGGGGCAGGAGGGCGAGAAGGAGCAGGAGGTCGAGAAGGAGCAGGAGGTGGAGAAGGAGCAGGAGGGCAGGAAGTAGCAGGAGATGGAGAAGGAGCAGGAGGTGGAGAAGGAGCAGGAGGGAGACAAGGAGCAGGAGGAAGACAAGGAGCAGGAGGTGGAAAAGGACCATGAGGAGGAGAATGAGCAGAAGAAGGAGCAGGAGGTGGAGAAGGAGCAGGAGAAGGAGACGAAGCAGGAGTGGAGAAGGAGCAGCTGGTGGAGTAGGAGCAGCAGGTGGAGAAGGAGCAGGAGGGCGAGAATGAGCAGGTGGTCGAGAAGGAGCAGGAAGGCGAGAAGGGGCAGGAGGGCGAGAAGGAGCAGGAGGTGGAGAAGGAGCAGGTGGTGGACATGGAGCAGGAGGTGGAGAAGGAGCAGGAGGTGGACACGGAGCAGGAGGAGGAGTAGGAGGTGGAGGAGGAGAAGGAGGTGGAGAAGGAGCAGGAGGAGGAGAACGAACAGGAGGTGGAGTAGAAGCACTCGGTGGAGACAGAGCAGGTTGCGCAGAAGGACCAGGAGGGGGAGTAGGAGAAGGAGTTGGAGAAGAAGCAGGTAGAGCAGCAGCAGCAGGAGGAGAAGAAGGAGCAGGAGTTGGAGAAGGAGCAGGAGGTGGACAAGGAGCAGGAGGTGGACAAGGAGCACGAGGTGGACAAGGAGCAGGAGAAGAAGAAGAAGCAGGAGGAGGAGTAGAAGCAGGAGGAGGAGAAGGAGCAGGAGGTGGAGAAGGCGCAAGATGATAGTGGAGTCACAGTTGGATAGGGTGGTGAAGAAGGCATTCGGCATGCTTGGTTTCATTGGTCAGAACATTGAATGCAGGACTTGGGATGTCTTGTTGAAATTTTACAGGGCATTGGTGAGGCCACACTTGGAGTACTGTGTACAGTTCGGGTCACCCTATTATGGAAAGGATATTATTTAACTGGAAAGAGTGCAAAAAAGATTTACTAGCATGCTACCGGGACTTGATGGTTTGACTTATAGGGAGATATTAGACAGAGTGGGACTTTTTTCCCTGGAGAGTAGGAGGTTAAGGGGTGATCTTATAGAAGTCTACAAAATAATGAGGGGCATAGATAAGGTCGATAGTCAAAATCTTTTCCCAAAGGTAGGGAGTCCATAACGAGGGGACATAGATTTAAGTTGAGAGGGGAGAGATACAAAAGCGTCCAGAGGGGCAATTTTTCACTCAAAGGGTGGTGAGTGTCTGGAACGAGCTGCCAGAGGCAGTAGTAGAGGCGGGTACTATTTTGTCTTTTAAAAAGCATTTGGACAGTTACATGGGTAAGATGGGGATAGAGGGATATGGGCCAAGTGCAGGAATTTGGGACTGGCGTAGTGGTATCAACTGGCAACATGGACATGTTAGGCCGAAGGGCCTGTTTTTTATGTTTTAACTTCTGTGATTCTATGATTCTATGAGAAGCAGCAGGAGGTGGAGAAGGAGCAGGAGTTGGAGAAGGAGCAGGAGAAGGAGAAGGAGCAGGAGGTTGAGAACGAGTAGGAGGTGGAGACTGAGCAGGAGGAGGAGAAGGAGCAGGAGGGCAACAAGGAGCAGGAGGAAGTCAAGGAGCAGGAGGTGGAAAAGGAGCAGGAGGAGGAGAAGGATGAGAAGAAGGAGCAGGAGGCGGTGAATGAGCAGGAGTGGAGAAGGAGCAGGAGGTGGAGAAGGAGAAGGAGGGCAGGAAGTAGCAGGAGTTGGAGAAGGAGCAGGAGGTGGAGAAGGAGCAGGAGGGAGACAAGGAGCAGGAGGAAGACAAGGAGCAGGAGGTGGAAAAGGACCATGAGGAGGAGAAGGAGGAGAAGAAGGGGCAGGAGTTGGACAAGGAGCAGGAGGTGGACAAGGAGCAGGAGGTGGACAAGGAGCAGGAGGTGGACAAGGAGCAGGAGGAGGAGAAGGAGGTGGAGGAGGAGAAGGAGGTGGAGAAGGAGCAGAATGAGGAGAACGAACAGGAGGTGGAGAAGAAGCAATAGGTGGAGAAGGAGCAGGAGACGGAGAAGGACCAGGAGGGGGAGTAGGAGAGTGAGTTGGAGAAGAAGCAGGAGGAGGGGCAGGAGCAGGAGGAGAAGAAGGATCAGGAGGTGGAGATGGAGCAGGAGAAGGAGACGAAGCAGTAGTGGAGAAGGAGCAGCAGGTGGAGAAGGAGCAGCAGGTGGAGAAGGAGCAGGAGGGCGAGAAGGAGCACGTGGGCGAGAAGAAGCAGGAGGGCGAGAAGGAGCCTTTGGTGGACAAGGAGCAGGAGGTGGACAAGGAGCAGCAGGTGGACAAAGAGCAGGAGATGCAGAAGGAAGTGGAGAAAGAGCAGCAGGAGGAGAAGGACCAGGAGGGGGAGCAGGAGAATGAGTTGGAGAAGAAGCATCAGGAGGAGAAGGAGCAGCAGGAGGAGAAGGAGCAGGAGGTGGAAATGGAGCAGGAGTGGAGAATGAGTAGGAGGTGGAGAAGTAGAAGGTGCAGGAGCAGGAGGAGGAGTAGGAGCAGGAGGTGGACAAGGAGCAGGATGTGGAGATGAAGCAGGAGGAGGAGAAGGAGCAGGAGGACGAGAAGGAGCAGGAGGAGGATAAGGAGCAGGAGTGGAGAAGGAGCAGGAGAAGAAGAAGGAGCAGGAGATTGAGAACGAGCAGGAGGTGGAGACGGAGCAGGAGGAGGAGAAGGAGCAGGAGGGAGACAAGGAGCAGAAGGAAGACAAGGAGCAGGAGGTGGAAAAGTAGCAGGAGGAGGAGAAGGAGGAGAAGAAGGAGCAGGAGGTGGTCAATGAGCAGGAGTGGAGAAGGAGCAGGAGGTGGAGAAGGAGCAGGAGGGCAGGAAGTAGCCGGAGTTGGAGAAGGAACAGGAGGTGGAGAAGGAGCAGGAGGGAGACAAGGAGCAGGAGGAAGACAAGGAGCAGGAGGTGGAAAAGGACCATGAGGAGGAGAAGGAGGAGAAGAAGGGGCAGGGTTCGAACAAGGAGCAGGAGGTGGACAGGGAGCAGGAGGTGGACAAGGAGCTGGAGGTGGGCAAGGAGCAGAAGGAGGCGAATGAGGTGGAGGAGGACAAGAAGGCAGAGACGGAGCATGAGGCAGAAAAGGAGCAGAAGGAAGACAAGGTGCAGGAGGTGCAGAAGGAGCAGGAGGACTACAAGGAGGAGAAGAAGGAGCAGGAGTTGGTGAATGAGCAGGAGTGGAGAAGGAGCTGGAGGTGGAGAAGGAGCAGGAGGGCAGGAAGGAGCAGGAGGGCGAGAAGGAGCAGGAGGTGGACAAGGGGCAGGAGGTTGACCAGGAGCTGGAGATGGCCCAGGAATTGAGAAGGAGCAGGAGGAGAAGATGGAGCAGGCGGAGAAGAAGGAGCAGGAGAAGGAGAAGGAGAAGGAGCAGGAGGTGGAGAAGGATCAGGAGGGAGACAAGGAGCGGGGGGTGGAGGAGGAGCAGGAGGAGGAGAAGGAGGAGAAGAAGCAGCAGGAGGTGGTGAATGAGCAGGAGTGGAGAAGGAGCAGCAGGTGGAGAAGGAACATTAGGTGGAGAAGGAGCAAGAGGGCGAGAAGGAGCAGGAGTGCGAGAAGAAGCAGGTGGGCGAGAAGGAGCAGGAGGGCTAGATGGAGCAGGAGGTGGACAATGAGCAGGAGGTGGACAAGGAGCAGGAGGTGGACACGGAGCACGAGTTGGACAAGGAGCAGGAGGTGTGCAAGGAGCAGGAGGTGGTCAAGAAGCGGCAGGTGGACAGGGAGCAGGAGGAGGAGAAGTAGGTGGAGGAGGAGGAGACCGTGGAGATGGAGCAGGGGGAGGAGAAGGTACCGGAGGTGGAGAAGAAGCATTAGTTGGAAATGGAGCACGACGCGTAGAAGGACCAGGAGGAGGAGTAGGAGAAGGAGTTGGAGAAGATGCAGGAGGAGGAGCAGGAGCAGCAGGAGAAGAAGGAGCAGGAGGTGGAGAAGGAGCAGGAGGTGGAGAAGGAGCAGGAGGAGGAGAAGGAGCAGGAGGTGGAGAAGGAGCAGGAGGAGGAGAAGGAGCAGGAGGAGGAGAAGGAGCAGGAGGTGGAGAAGGAGCAGGAGGAGGAGAAGGAGCATGAGGTGGAGAAGGAGCAGGAGGTGGAGAAGGAGCAGGAGGAGGAGAAGGAGCAGGAGGAGGAGAAGGAGCAGGAGTGGAGAACTTGAAAGAGAAGAAGAAGGAACAGGAGGAGGAGTAGGAGCAGGAGGAGGAGAAGGAGCAGGAGGTGGAGAAGGCGCAAGATGAGAAGAAGGAGCAGGAGGTGGAGATGTAGCAGGAGCAGGAGAAGGAGCAGAAGGGGGAGAAAGAGCTGGATGGGGAGAATGAGCTGAGGGGGAGAAGGAGCAGGCGGTGGACAAGGAGCAGGAGGGGGTGGAGGAGGACGAGGAGGAGAAGGAGCAGGAGCTGGAGATGGAGCAGGAATTGAGAAGGAGGAGGAGGACAAGAAGGAGCAGGTGAAAAAATGGAGCAGGAGGTGGTGAATGAGCAGGAGTGGAGAAGGAGCAGCAGGAGTGGAAGGAGCATGAGGTGGAGAAAGAGCAGCAGGGCGAGAAAAAGCAGGAGGGCAAGAAGGACCAGGATGTCGAGAAGGAGCAGGAGGAGGAGAAGGAGGTGGATGAGGAGAAGGAGGTGCTGAAAGAGCCGGAGGGGGACAAGGAGCAGGAGGTGGAGAAGGAGCAGGAGGGGGAGTAAGTACAGAAGAAGGAGAAGCAGCAGGAGAAGGAGAAGGAGCAGGAGGTGGAGAAGGATCAGAAGGGAAAGATGGAGCGGAAGGTGGAGGAGGAGCAGGAGGAGAAGGAGGAGAAGAAGGAGCAGGAGGTGGTGAATGAGCAGGAGTGGAGAAGGAGCAGGAGGGCGAGAAGCAGAAGGAGGAAGACAAGGAGCAGGAGGTGGAGAAGGAGCAGGAGGTGGAGAAGGAGCAGGAGGGCGAGAAGCAGAAGGAGGAAGACAAGGAGCAGGAGGTGGAAAAGGACCATGAAGAGGAGAAGGAGGAGAAGAAGGGGCAGGAGTTGGACAAGGAGCAGGAGGTGGACAGGGAGCAGGATGTGGACAAGGTGCAGGAGGTGGACAAGGAGCAGGAGGAGGAGAAGGAGGTGGAGGAGGAGAAGGATGTGGAGAAGGAGCAGGAGACGGAGAAGGACCAGGAGGGGGAGTGGGAGAATGAGTTGGAGAAGAAGCAGGAGGAGGGGCAGGAGCAGGAGGAGAAGAAGGAGCAGGAGGTGGAGGAGGAGCAGCAGTTGGAGAAGGAGCAGCAGGTGCTGAAGGAGCAGGAGGGCGAGAAGGAGCAGGTTGGCGAGAAGGAGCAGGAGGGCGAGAAGGAGAAGGAGGGAGAGAAGGAGAAGGAGAACGAGAAGGAGCAGGAGGGCGAGAAAGAGCAGGAGGTGGACAAGAAGCATGAGGTGGACAAGGAGCAGGAGGTGGACAAGGAGCAGGATGTGGGCAAGGAGCAGAAGGAGGAGAATGAGGTGGAGGAGGACAAGGAGGTGGAGAAGGAGCAGGAGGCAGAAAAGGAGCAGGAGGAAGACAAGGTGCAGGAGGTGCAGAAGGAGCAGGAGGACTAGAAGCAGGAGAAGATGGAGCAGGAGGTGGTGAATGAGCAGGAGTGGAGAAGGAGCAGGAGGTGGAGAAGGAACAGGAGGGCAGGAAGAAGCAGGAGGGCGAGAAGGAGCAGGAGGTGGACAAGGAGAAGGAGGTTGACAAGGAGCAGGAGGTGGACAATTAGCAGGAGCTGGAATGGCCCAGGAATTGAGAAGGAGCAGGAGGAGAAGATGGAGCAGGCGGAGAAGAAGGAGCAGGAGAAGGAGAAGGAGAAGGAGAAGGAGCAGGAGGTAGAGAAGGATCAGGAGGGAGACAAGGAGCGGGAGGTGGAGGAGGAGCAGGAGGAGGAGAAGGAGGAGAAGAAGCAGCAGGAGGTGGTGAATGAGCAGGAGTGGAGAAGGAGCAGCAGGTGGAGAAGGAACATGAGGTGGAGAAGGAGCAAGAGGGCGAGAAGGAGCAGGAGTGCGAGAAGAAGGAAGTGGGTGAGAAGGAGCAGGAGGGCTAGATGGAGCGGAGGTGGATAATGAGCAGGAGGTGGACAAGGAGCAGGAGGTGGACACGGAGCACGAGGTGCACAAGGAGCAGGAGGTGTACAAGGAGCAGGAGGTGGACAAGGAGCGGCAGGTGGACAAAAGCAGGAGGAGGAGAAGTGGGTGGAGGAGGAGGAGACGGTGGAGATGGAGCTGGGGGAGCAGAAGGAGCAGGAGGTGGATCAGGCGCAAGATGAGTAGCAGCAGGAGGTGGAGCAGGAGCAGGAGGTGGAGAAGGAACAGGAGAAGTAGAACGAGCAGGAGGTGGAGACGGAGCAGGAGGAGGAGAAGGAGCAGGAGGGAGACAAGGAGCAGAAGGAAGACAAGGAGCAGGAGGTGGAAAAGTAACAGGAGGAGGAGAAGGAGGAGAAGAAGGAGCAGGAGGTGGTGAATGAGCAGGAGTGGAGAAGGAGCAGGAGGTGGAGAAGGAGCAGGAGGGCAGGAAGTTGCCGGAGTTGGAGAAGGAGCAGCAGGTGGAGAAGGAGCAGGAGGTGGAAAAGGACCATGAGGAGGAGAAGGAGGAGAAGAAGAGGCAGGAGTTGGACTAGGAGCAGGAGGTGGACCGGGAGCAGGAGGTGGACAAGGAGCAGGAGGTGGACAAGAAGCAGGAGGAGGAGAAGGAGGTGGAGGAGGAGAAGGATGTGGAGAAGGAGCAGGAGACGGAGAAGGACCAGGAGGGGGAGTGGGAGAATGAGTTGGAGAAGAAGCAGGAGGAGAAGAAGGAGCAGGAGGTGGAGAAGGAGCAGGAGAAGGAGACGAAGCAGGAGTGGAGAAGGAGCAGCAGTTGGAGAAGGAGCAGCAGGTGCAGAAGGAGCAGGAGGGCGAGAAGGAGCAGGTGGGCGAGAAGGAGCGGGAGGGCGAGGAGGAGCAGGAGGCCGAGAAGGAGAAGGAGAACGAGAAGGAGCAGGAGGGCGAGAAAGAGCAGGAGGTGGACAAGAAGCATGAGGTGGACAAGGAGCAGGAGGTGGACAAGGAGCAGGAGGTGGGCAAGGAGCAGAAGGAGGAGAATGAGGTGGAGGAGAACAAGGAGGCGGAGACGGAGCAGGAGGCAGAAAACGATCAGGAGGAAGACAAGGTGCAGGAGGTGCAGAAGGAGAAGGAGGACTAGAAGGAGGAGAAGGAGCAGGAGCTGGTGAATCAGCAGGAGTGGAGAAGGAGCAGGGGGTGAAGAAAAAGCAGGAGGGCAGGAAGGAGCATGAGGGCGAGAAGGAGCAGCAGGTGGACAAGGAGCAGGAGGTTGACAAGGAGCAGGAGGTGGACAATTAGCAGGAGCTGGGGATGGCCCAGCAATTGAGAAGGAGCAGGAGGAGAAGATGGAGCATGCGGAGAAGAAGGAGCAGGAGAAGGAGAAGGAGAAGGAGAAGGAGGAGGAGCAGGAGGTGGAGAAGGATCAGGAGAGAGACAAGGAGCGGGAGGTGGAGGAGGAGCAGGAGGAGGAGAAGGAGGAGAAGAAGCAGCAGCAGGTGGTGAATGAACAGGAGTGGAGAAGGAGCAGCAGGTGGAGAAGGAACATGAGGTGGAGAAGGAGCAATAGGGCGAGAAGGAGCAGGAGTGCGAGAAGAAGCAGGTGGTCGAGAAGGAGCAGGAGGGCTAGATGGAGCAGGAGGTGGACAATGAGCAGGAGTTGGACAAGGAGCAGGAGGTGGACACGGAGCACGAGGTGGACAAGGAGCGGGAGGTGGACAAGGAGCGGCAGGTGGACAGGGAGCAGGAGGAGGAGAAGTAGGTGGAGGAGGAGGAGACGGTGGAGATGGAGCAGGGGGAGGAGAAGGAACAGGAGGTGGAGAAGAAGCATTAGTTGGAGATGGAGCACGACGCGGAGAAGGACCAGGAGGAGGAGTAGGAGAAGGAGTTGGAGAAGATGCAGGAGGAGGAGCAGGAGCAGCAGGAGAAGAAGGAGCAGGACGTGGAGAAGGAGCAGGAGGTGGAGAAGGAGCAGGAGGAGGAGAAGAAGCAGGAGGTGGAGAAGGAGCAGGAGGAGGAGAAGGAGCAGGAGGAGGAGAAGGAGCAGGAGGAGGAGAAGGAGCAGGAGTGGAGAACCAGAAAGAGAAGAAGAAGGAGCAGGAGGAGGAGTAGGAGCAGGAGGAGGAGAAGGAGCAGGAAGTGGAGAAGGAGCAGGAGGGGGAGAAAGAGCTGGAGGGGGAGAAAGAGCAGGAGGGGGACAAGGAGCAGGCGGTGGACAAGGAGCACGAGGTGGTGGAGGAGGACGAGGAGGAGAAGGAGCAGGAGCTGGAGATGGAGTAGGAATTGAGAAGGAGGAGGAGGACAAGATGGAGCAGGTGAAGAAGATGGAGCAGGAGGTGGTGAATGAGCAGGAGTGGAGAAGGAGCAGCAGGTGTAGAAGGAGCATGAGGTGGAGAAAGAGCAGCAGGGCGAGAAAAAGCAGGAGGGCAAGAAGGACCAGGAGGTCGAGAAGGAGCAGGAGGAGGAGAAGGAGATGGATGAGGAGAAGGAGGGGGTGAAAGAGCAGGAGGGGGACAAGGAGCAGGAGGTGGAGAAGGAGCAGGAGGGGGAGTAGGAACAGGAGAAGGAGAAGCAGCAGGAGAAGGAGAAGGAGCAGCAGGTGGAGAAGGATCAGAAGGGAGACATGGAGCGGAAGGTGGAGGAGGAGCAGGAGGAGAAGGAGGAGAAGAAGGAGCAGGAGGTGGTGAATGAGCAGGAGTGGAGAAGGAGCAGCAGGTGGAGAAGGAGCAGGAGGTGGAGAAGGAGCAGGAGGGCGAGAAGCAGCAGGAGTGCGAGAAGAAGCAGGTGGGCGAGAAGGAGCAGGAGGACGAGAAGGAGCAGGAGGGCGAGATGGAGCAAGAGGAGGAGAAGGAGAAGGAGTGGAGAAGGAGCAGGAGAAGAAGAAGGAGCAGCAGGAGGAGTAGGAGCAGGAGGAGGAGAAGGGGCAGGAGCAGGAGAAGGCGCAAGATGAGGAGAAGGAGCAGGAGGTGGAGAAGGAGCATGAGGTGGAGAAGGAGCGGCAGGTGGACAGGGAGCAGGAGGAGGAGAAGTAGGTGGAGGAGGAGGAGACGGTGGAGATGGAGCAGGGGGAGGAGAAGGAACAGGAGGTGGAGAAGAAGCATTAGTTGGAGATGGAGCACGACGCGGAGAAGGACCAGGAGGAGGAGTAGGAGAAGGAGTTGGAGAAGATGCAGGAGGAGGAGCAGGAGCAGCAGGAGAAGAAGGAGCAGGACGTGGAGAAGGAGCAGGAGGTGGAGAAGGAGCAGGAGGAGGAGAAGAAGCAGGAGGTGGAGAAGGAGCAGGAGGAGGAGAAGGAGCAGGAGGAGGAGAAGGAGCAGGAGGAGGAGAAGGAGCAGGAGTGGAGAACCAGAAAGAGAAGAAGAAGGAGCAGGAGGAGGAGTAGGAGCAGGAGGAGGAGAAGGAGCAGGAGGTGGAGAAGGAGCAGGAGTGGGAGAAAGAGCTGGAGGGGGAGAAAGAGCAGGAGGGGGACAAGGAGCAGGCGGTGGACAAGGAGCACGAGGTGGTGGAGGAGGACGAGGAGGAGAAGGAGCAGGAGCTGGAGATGGAGTAGGAATTGAGAAGGAGGAGGAGGACAAGATGGAGCAGGTGAAGAAGATGGAGCAGGAGGTGGTGAATGAGAAGGAGTGGAGAAGGAGCAGCAGGTGTAGAAGGAGCATGAGGTGGAGAAAGAGCAGCAGGGCGAGAAAAAGCAGGAGGGCAAGAAGGACCAGGAGGTCGAGAAGGAGCAGGAGGAGGAGAAGGAGGTGGATGAGGAGAAGGAGGGGGTGAAAGAGCAGGAGGGGGACAAGGAGCAGGAGGTGGAGAAGGAGCAGGAGGGGGAGTAGGAACAGGAGAAGGAGAAGCAGCAGGAGAAGGAGAAGGAGCAGGAGGTGGAGAAGGATCAGAAGGGAGACATGGAGCGGAAGGTGGAGGAGGAGCAGGAGGAGAAGGAGGAGAAGAAGGAGCAGGAGGTGGTGAATGAGCAGGAGTGGAGAAGGAGCAGCAGGTGGAGAAGGAGCAGGAGGTGGAGAAGGAGAAGGAGCAGGAGGGCGAGAAGCAGCAGGAGCGCGAGAAGAAGCAGGTGGGCGAGAAGGAGCAGGAGGACGAGAAGGAGCAGGAGGGCGAGATGGAGCAAGAGGAGGAGAAGGAGAAGGAGTGGAGAAGGAGCAGGAGAAGAAGAAGGAGCAGCAGGAGGAGTAGGAGCAGGAGGAGGAGAAGGGGCAGGAGGAGGAGAAGGCGCAAGATGAGGAGAAGGAGCAGGAGGTGGAGAAGGAGAAGGAGCATGAGGTGGAGAAGGAGCAAGAGGTGGAGTAGGAGCAGGAGGTGGAGAAGGAGCAGGAGGGAGACAAGGAGCATGAGGTGGATGAGGATCAGGAGGAGGAGAAGGAGAAGAAGAAGGAGCAGCAGGAGGAGAAGGAGCAGGAGGAGGAGAAGCAGCAGTAGGTGGAGAAGGCGCAAGATGAGGAGAAGGAGCCGGAGGTGGAGAAGGAGCAGGAGGTGGACATGGAGCAGTAGGAGGAGAAGGAGGTGGAGGAGGAGGAGGAGTTGGAGATCAAGCAGTAGGAGGAGCAGGAGGAGAAGAATGAGCAGGAGGTGTAGAAGGAGCAGGAGGTGGAGGCGGAGCTGGAGGAGGAGAAGTAGCAGGAGGTGGAGAAGGCGCAAGATGAGGAGAAGGAGCAGGAGGTGGAGAAGGAGCAGGAGGTAGAGTAGTAGCAGGAGAAGGAGAAAGAGCAGGAGGTGGAGAAGGAGCAGGAGCAGGAGAAGGAGCAGGAGGTGGAGAAGGAGCAGGAGGAGGAGAAGGAGCAGGACGTGGAGAAGGAGCAGGAGGAGGAGAAGGAGAAATAGGTGGAGAAGGAGCAGGAGTAGGAGAAGGAGCAGGAGGAGGAGAAGGAGCAGGAGGTGGAGAAGGCGCAAGATGAGGAGAAGGAGCAGGAGGTGGAGAAGGAACAGGAGGTGGAGATGGAGCAGGAGCAGGAGAAGGAGCAGGAGGGAGAGAAAGAGCTGGAGGGGGAGAATGAGCAGGAGGGGAAAAGGAGCAGGCGGTGGACAAGGAGCACGAGGGGGTGGAGGAGGACGAGGAGGTGAAGGAGCAGGAGCTGGAGATGGAGCAGGAATTGAGAAGGAGGAGGAGGACAAGATGGAGCAGGTGAAGAAGATGGAGCAGGAGGTGGTGAATGAGCAGGAGTGGAGAAGGAGCAGCAGGTGTAGCAGGAGCATGAGGTGGAGAAAGAGCAGCAGGGCGAGAAAAAGCAGGAGGGCAAGAAGGACCAGGAGGTCGAGAAGGAGCAGGAGGAGGAGAAGGGGGTGGATGAGGAGAAGGAGGGGGTGAAAGAGCAGGAGGGGGACAAGGAGCAGGAGGTGGAGAAGGAGCAGGAGGGGGAGTAGGAACAGGAGAAGGAGAAGCAGCAGGAGAAGGAGAAGGAGCAGGAGGTGGAGAAGGATCAGAAGGGAGACATGGAGCGGAAGGTGGAGGAGGAGCAGGAGGAGAAGGAGGAGAAGAAGGAGCAGGAGGTGGTGAATGAGCAGGAGTGGAGAAGGAGCAGCAGGTGGAGAAGGAGCAGGAGGTGGAGAAGGAGCAGGAGGGCGAGAAGCAGCAGGAGTGCGAGAAGAAGCAGGTGGGCGAGAAGGAGTAGGAGGACGAGAAGGAGCAGGAGGGCGAGATGGAGCAAGAGGAGGAGAAGGAGAAGGAGTGGAGAAGGAGCAGGAGAAGAAGAAGGAGCAGCAGGAGGAGTAGGAGCAGGAGGAGGAGAAGGGGCAGGAGGAGGAGAAGGCGCAAGATGAGGAGAAGGAGCAGGAGGTGGAGAAGGAGAATGAGGTGGAGAAGGAGGAAGAGGTGGAGTAGGAGCAGGAGGTGGAGAAGGAGCAGGAGGGAGACAAGGAGCATGAGGTGGATGAGGATCAGGAGGAGGAGAAGGAGAAGAAGAAGGAGCAGCAGGAGGAGAAGGAGCAGGAGGAGGAGAAGCAGCAGTAGGTGGAGAAGGCGCAAGATGAGGAGAAGGAGCAGGAAGTGGAGAAGGAGCAGGAGGTGGAGAAGGAGCAGTAGGAGGAGAAGGAGGTGGAGGACGAGGAGGAGTTGGAGATCAAGCAGTAGGAGGAGCAGGAGGAGAAGAAGGAGCAGGAGTTGGAAAAGGAGCAGGAGGTGGAGACGGATCAGGAGGAGGAGAAGTAGCAGGAGGTGGAGAAGGCGCAAGATGAGGAGAAGGAGCAGGAGGTGGAGAAGGAGCAGGAGGTGGAGTAGCAGCAGGAGATGGAGAAGGAGCAGGAGGTGGAGAAGGAGCAGGAGGAGGAGAAGGAGCAGGAGCTGGAGTAGCAGCAGGAGAAGGAGAAGGACCAGGAGGTGGAGAAGGAGCAGGGGAGCGAGAAGGAGCAGGAGGGCGAGAAGGAGCAGCAAGACGAGAAGGATCAGGAGGGCGATAAGGAGCAGGAGGTGGACAATGAGCAGGAGGTGGACAAGAATCAGGACGTGGACACGGAGGAGGAGGAGGACAAGGAGCAGGAGGTGGGCAAGGAGCAGAAGGTGGACAAGGAGCAGGAGGTGGAGAAGGAGGTGGAGGAAGAGAAGGAGGTGGAGAAGGACCAGGAGGAGGAGAATGAACAGGAGAAGGAGGAGAAGCAATAGGTGGAGAAGGAGCAGGAGGCGGAGAAGGTCCAGGAGGAGGAGCAGGAGAAGGAGTTGGAGAAGATGCAGGAGGAGGAGCAGGTGCAATAAGGGAAGAAGGGGCAGGAGGTGGAGAATGAGCAGGAGGTTGAGAAGGAGCAGGAGGTGGACAAGGAGCAGGAGGTGGAGAAGAAGCAGGAGGTGGACAAGGAGCAGGTGGAGGAGAAGGAGGTGGAGGAGGAGAAGGAGGTGGAGAAGGAGCAGGAGGAGGAGAAGGAACAGGCGAAGGAGAAGAAGCCAAATGTGGAAAAGGAGCAGGAGGCGGAGAAGGACCAGGAGGAGGAGCTGGAGAAGGAGTTGGAGAAGAAGCAGGAGGAGGAGCAGGAGCAGGAGTTGGACAAGGAGCAGGAGTTGGAAAAGGAGCAGGAGGTGGAGAACGAACAGGAGGTGGAGAAGAAGCAATAGGTGGAGAAGGAGCAGGATGCGCAGAAGGACCAGGAGGTGGAGTAGGAGAAGTAGTTGGAGAAGGAGCAGGATGTGGAGATGGAGCAGGAGGAGAAGAAGGAGCAGGAGGACGAGAAGGAGCAGGAGGAGGAAAAAGATCAGGAGTGGAGAAGGAGCAGGAGAAGAAGAAGAAGAAGAAGAAGCCGGAAGAGGAGTAGAAGCAGGAGGAGGAGAAGGAGCAGGAGGGCAGGAAGTAGCAGGAGTTGGAAAAGGAGCAGGATGTGGAGAAGGAGCAGGAGGGAGACAAGGAGCAGGAGGTAGACAAGGAGCAGTAGGTGGAAAAGGACCATGAGGAGGAGAAGGAGGAGAAGAAGGGGCAGGAGTTGGACAAGGAGCAGGAGGAGGAGAAGGAGCAGGAGGACGAGAAGGAGCAGGAGGAGGATAAGGAGCAGGAGTGGAGAAGGAGCAGGAGAAGAAGAAGAAGAAGAAGCCGGAGGAGGAGTAGAAGCAGGAGGAGGAGAAGGAGCAGGAGGGCAGGAAGTAGCAGGAGTTGGAGAAGGAGCAGGAGGTGGAGAAGGAGCAGGAGGGAGACAAGGAGCAGGAGGTAGACAAGGAGCAGTAGGTGGAAAAGGACCATGAGGAGGAGAAGGAGGAGAAGAAGGGGCAGGAGTTGGACAAGGAGCAGGAGGTGGACAGGGAGCAGGAGGTGGACAAGGAGCAGGAGACGGAGAAGACGAGGAGGGGGAGTACGAGAATGAGTTGGAGAAGAAGCAGGAGGAGGGGCACGAGCAGGAGGAGAAGAAGGAGCAGGAGGTGGAGAAGGAGCAGAAGAAGGAGACGAAGCAGGAGTGGAGAAGGAGCAGCAGTTGGAGAAGGAGCAGCAGGTGGAGAAGGAGCAGGAGGGCGAGAAGGAGCACTTGGTGGACAAAGAGCAGGAGGTGGACAAGTATCAGGATGTGGACAAAGAGCAGGAGGTGGAGAAGGAGCAGCAGGAGGAGAAGGAACAGGAGGTGGGGAGAAGCAATAGGTGGAGAAGGAGCTGGAGGCGGAGAAGGACCAGAAGGGGGAGTCGGAGAACGAGTTGGAGAAGAAGCAGGAGGAGGAGTTGGAGCAGGAGGAGGAGATGTAGCAGGAGGTGGAAATGGAGCAGGAGTGGTGAAGGAACGGGAGGTGGAGAAGGAGCAGGTGGAGGAGCAGGAGGAGGAGTAGGAGCAGGAGGAGGAGATGGAGCAGGAGGTGGAGAAGGCGCAAGATGAGGAGAAGGAGCAGGAGGTGGAGAAGGAGCAGGAGGTGGATGAGGATCAGGAGGAGGAGAAGGAGAAGAAGAAGGAGCAGCAGGAGGAGAAGGAGCAGGAGGAGAAGCAGCAGTAGGTGGAGAAGGCGCAAGATGAGGAGAAGGAGCAGGAGGTGGAGAAGGAGCAGGAGGTGGACAAGGAGCAGTAGGAGGAGAAGGAGGTGGAGGACGAGGAGGAGTTGGAGATCAAGCAGTAGGAGGAGCAGGAGGAGAAGAAGGAGCAGGAGGTGGAAAAGGAGCAGGAGGTGGAGACGGAGCAGGAGGAGGAGAAGTAGCAGGAGGTGGAGAAGGCGCAAGATGAGGAGAAGGAGCAGGAGGTGGAGAAGGAGCAGGAGGTGGACACGGAGGAGGAGGAGGACAAGGAGCAGGAGGTGGGCAAGGAGCAGGAGGTGGACAAGGAGCAGGAGGTGGAGAAGGAGGTGGAGGAAGAGAAGGAGGTGGAGAAGGACCAGGAGGAGGAGAATGAACAGGAGAAGGAGGAGAAGCAATAGGTGGAGAAGGAGCAGGAGGTGGAAAAGGAGCAGGACGTGGACACGGAGGAGGAGGAGGACAAGGAGCAGGAGGTGGGCAAGGAGCAGGAGGTGGACAAGGAGCAGGAGGTGGAGAAGGAGGTGGAGGAATAGAAGGAGGTGGAGAAGGACCAGGAGGAGGAGAATGAACAGGAGAAGGAGGAGAAGCAATAGGTGGAGAAGGAGCAGGAGGCGGAGAAGGTCCAGGAGGAGGAGCAGGAGAAGGAGTTGGAGAAGATGCAGGAGGAGGAGCAGGTGCAATAAGGGAAGAAGCGGCAGGAGGTGGAGAATGAGCAGGAGGTTGAGAAGGAGCAGGAGGTGGACAAGGAGCAGGAGGTGGAGAAGAAGCAGGAGGTGGACAAGGAGCAGGTGGAGGAGAAGGAGGTGGAGGAGGAGAAGGAGGTGGAGAAGGAGCAGGAGGAGGAGAAGGAACAGGCGAAGGAGAAGAAGCCAAAGGTGGAAACGGAGCAGGAGGCGGAGAAGGACCAGGAGGAGGAGCTGGAGAAGGAGTTGGAGAAGAAGCAGGAGGAGGAGCAGGAGCAGGAGTTGGACAAGGAGCAGGAGTTGGAAAAGGAGCAGGAGGTGGAGAACGAACAGGAGGTGGAGAAGAAGCAATAGGTGGAGAAGGAGCAGGATGCGCAGAAGGACCAGGAGGTGGAGTAGGAGAAGTAGTTGGAGAA
This sequence comes from Heptranchias perlo, assembly GCF_035084215.1. Taxonomy (NCBI): domain Eukaryota; kingdom Metazoa; phylum Chordata; class Chondrichthyes; order Hexanchiformes; family Hexanchidae; genus Heptranchias; species Heptranchias perlo. The sequence goes on from NC_090360.1 coordinate 27,074,476, forward strand.
GGAGCAGGATGTGGAGATGGAGCAGGAGGAGGAGAAGGAGTAGGAGGACGAGAAGGAGCAGGAGGAGGATAAGGAGCAGGAGTGGAGAAGGAGCAGGAGAAGAAGAAGAAGAAGAAGCCGGAGGAGGAGTCGAAGCAGGAGGAGGAGAAGGAGCAGGAGGGCAGGAAGTAGCAGGAGTTGGAGAAGGAGCAGGAGGTGGAGAAGGAGCAGGGGGGAGACAAGGAGCAGGAGGAAGACAAGGAGCAGTAGGTGGAAAAGGACCATGAGGAGGAGAATGAGGAGAAGAAGGGGCAGGAGTTGGACAAGGAGCAGGAGGTGGACAGGGAGCAGGAGGTGGACAAGGAGCAGGAGGTGGACAAGGAGCAGGAGGAGGAGAAGGAGGTGGAGGAGGAGCAGGATGTGGAGAAGGAGCAGGAGACGGAGAAGGACGAGGAGGGGGAGTAGGAGAATGAGTTGGAGAAGAAGCAGGAGGAGGGGCACGAGCAGGAGGAGAAGAAGGAGCAGGAGGTGGAGAAGGAGCAGGAGAAGGAGACGAAGCAGGAGTGGAGAAGGAGCAGCAGTTGGAGAAGGAGCAGCAGGTGGAGAAGGAGCAGGAGGGCGAGAAGGAGCACTTGGTGGACAAGGAGCAGGAGGTGGACAAGGATCAGGATGTGGACAAAGAGCAGGAGGTGGAGAAGGAGCAGCAGGAGGAGAAGGAACAGGAGGTGGGGAGAAGCAATAGGTGGAGAAGGAGCTGGAGGCGGAGAAGGACCAGAAGGGGGAGTCGGAGAACGAGTTGGAGAAGAAGCAGGAGGAGGAGAAGGAGCAGGAGGAGGAGATGTGGCAGGAGGTGGAAATGGAGCAGGAGTGGTGAAGGAACGGGAGGTGGAGAAGGAGCAGGTGGAGGAGCAGGAGGAGGAGTAGGAGCAGGAGGAGGAGATGGAGCAGGAGGTGGAGAAGGCGCAAGATGAGGAGAAGGAGCAGGAGGTGGAGAAGGAGCAGGAGGTGGAGAAGGAGCAGGTGGTGGAGTAGGAGCAAGAGGTGGAGAATGAACACGAGGTGGAGAAGGAGCAGGTGGAGGAGAAGGAACAGGAGGTGGAGATGGAGCAGGAGGGAGACAAGGAGCGGTAGGAGGAGAATGAGGTGGAGGAGGAGAAGGAGTTGGAGAAGGAGCAGCAGGAGGATAAGGAACAAGAGGTGGGGAGAAGCAATAGGTGGAGAAGGAGCAGGAGGAGGAGAAGGAACAGGAAGGGGAGTAGGAGAATGAGTTGGAGAAGGAGCAGGAGGAGGAGCAGGAGCAGGAGGAGTGGAATGAGCAGGAGGTGGAGATGGAGCAGGAGGGAGAAAAGGAGCAGGAGGAAGACAAGGAGTAGGAGGTGGAGAAGGAGTAGGAGGAGGAGAAGGAGGAGAAGAATGAGCAGCAGGTGGTGAATGAGCAGGAGTGGAGAAGGAGCAGGAGGGCGAGAAGGAGCACTTGGTGGACAAAGAGCAGGAGGTGGACAAGTATCAGGATGTGGACAAAGAGCAGGAGGTGGAGAAGGAGCAGCAGGAGGAGAAGGAACAGGAGGTGGGGAGAAGCAATAGGTGGAGAAGGAGCTGGAGGCGGAGAAGGACCAGAAGGGGGAGTCGGAGAACGAGTTGGAGAAGAAGCAGGAGGAGGAGTTGGAGCAGGAGGAGGAGATGTAGCAGGAGGTGGAAATGGAGCAGGAGTGGTGAAGGAACGGGAGGTGGAGAAGGAGCAGGTGGAGGAGCAGGAGGAGGAGTAGGAGCAGGAGGAGGAGATGGAGCAGGAGGTGGAGAAGGCGCAAGATGAGGAGAAGGAGCAGGAGGTGGAGAAGGAGCAGGAGGTGGATGAGGATCAGGAGGAGGAGAAGGAGAAGAAGAAGGAGCAGCAGGAGGAGAAGGAGCAGGAGGAGAAGCAGCAGTAGGTGGAGAAGGCGCAAGATGAGGAGAAGGAGCAGGAGGTGGAGAAGGAGCAGGAGGTGGACAAGGAGCAGTAGGAGGAGAAGGAGGTGGAGGACGAGGAGGAGTTGGAGATCAAGCAGTAGGAGGAGCAGGAGGAGAAGAAGGAGCAGGAGGTGGAAAAGGAGCAGGAGGTGGAGACGGAGCAGGAGGAGGAGAAGTAGCAGGAGGTGGAGAAGGCGCAAGATGAGGAGAAGGAGCAGGAGGTGGAGAAGGAGCAGGAGGTGGACACGGAGGAGGAGGAGGACAAGGAGCAGGAGGTGGGCAAGGAGCAGGAGGTGGACAAGGAGCAGGAGGTGGAGAAGGAGGTGGAGGAAGAGAAGGAGGTGGAGAAGGACCAGGAGGAGGAGAATGAACAGGAGAAGGAGGAGAAGCAATAGGTGGAGAAGGAGCAGGAGGTGGAAAAGGAGCAGGACGTGGACACGGAGGAGGAGGAGGACAAGGAGCAGGAGGTGGGCAAGGAGCAGGAGGTGGACAAGGAGCAGGAGGTGGAGAAGGAGGTGGAGGAATAGAAGGAGGTGGAGAAGGACCAGGAGGAGGAGAATGAACAGGAGAAGGAGGAGAAGCAATAGGTGGAGAAGGAGCAGGAGGCGGAGAAGGTCCAGGAGGAGGAGCAGGAGAAGGAGTTGGAGAAGATGCAGGAGGAGGAGCAGGTGCAATAAGGGAAGAAGCGGCAGGAGGTGGAGAATGAGCAGGAGGTTGAGAAGGAGCAGGAGGTGGACAAGGAGCAGGAGGTGGAGAAGAAGCAGGAGGTGGACAAGGAGCAGGTGGAGGAGAAGGAGGTGGAGGAGGAGAAGGAGGTGGAGAAGGAGCAGGAGGAGGAGAAGGAACAGGCGAAGGAGAAGAAGCCAAAGGTGGAAACGGAGCAGGAGGCGGAGAAGGACCAGGAGGAGGAGCTGGAGAAGGAGTTGGAGAAGAAGCAGGAGGAGGAGCAGGAGCAGGAGTTGGACAAGGAGCAGGAGTTGGAAAAGGAGCAGGAGGTGGAGAACGAACAGGAGGTGGAGAAGAAGCAATAGGTGGAGAAGGAGCAGGATGCGCAGAAGGACCAGGAGGTGGAGTAGGAGAAGTAGTTGGAGAAGGAGCAGGATGTGGAGATGGAGCAGGAGGAGGAGAAGGAGTAGGAGGACGAGAAGGAGCAGGAGGAGGATAAGGAGCAGGAGTGGAGAAGGAGCAGGAGAAGAAGAAGAAGAAGAAGCCGGAGGAGGAGTCGAAGCAGGAGGAGGAGAAGGAGCAGGAGGGCAGGAAGTAGCAGGAGTTGGAGAAGGAGCAGGAGGTGGAGAAGGAGCAGGAGGGAGACAAGGAGCAGGAGGAAGACAAGGAGCAGTAGGTGGAAAAGGACCATGAGGAGGAGAATGAGGAGAAGAAGGGGCAGGAGTTGGACAAGGAGCAGGAGGTGGACAGGGAGCAGGAGGTGGACAAGGAGCAGGAGGTGGACAAGGAGCAGGAGGAGGAGAAGGAGGTGGAGGAGGAGCAGGATGTGGAGAAGGAGCAGGAGACGGAGAAGGACGAGGAGGGGGAGTAGGAGAATGAGTTGGAGAAGAAGCAGGAGGAGGGGCACGAGCAGGAGGAGAAGAAGGAGCAGGAGGTGGAGAAGGAGCAGGAGAAGGAGACGAAGCAGGAGTGGAGAAGGAGCAGCAGTTGGAGAAGGAGCAGCAGGTGGAGAAGGAGCAGGAGGGCGAGAAGGAGCACTTGGTGGACAAGGAGCAGGAGGTGGACAAGGATCAGGATGTGGACAAAGAGCAGGAGGTGGAGAAGGAGCAGCAGGAGGAGAAGGAACAGGAGGTGGGGAGAAGCAATAGGTGGAGAAGGAGCTGGAGGCGGAGAAGGACCAGAAGGGGGAGTCGGAGAACGAGTTGGAGAAGAAGCAGGAGGAGGAGAAGGAGCAGGAGGAGGAGATGTGGCAGGAGGTGGAAATGGAGCAGGAGTGGTGAAGGAACGGGAGGTGGAGAAGGAGCAGGTGGAGGAGCAGGAGGAGGAGTAGGAGCAGGAGGAGGAGATGGAGCAGGAGGTGGAGAAGGCGAAAGATGAGGAGAAGGAGCAGGAGGTGGAGAAGGAGCAGGAGGTGGAGAAGGAGCAGGTGGTGGAGTATGAGCAAGAGGTGGAGCATGAACACGAGGTGGAGAAGGAGCAGGTGGAGGAGAAGGAACAGGAGGTGGAGAAGGAGCAGGAGGTGGAGTAGGAGCAAGAGGTGGAGAATGAACAGGAGGTGGAGATGGAGCAGGAGGGAGACAAGGAGCGGTAGGAGGAGAATGAGGTGGAGGAGGAGAAGGAGTTGGAGAAGGAGCAGCAGGAGGATAAGGAACAAGAGGTGGGGAGAAGCAATAGGTGGAGAAGGAGCAGGAGGAGGAGAAGGAACAGGAAGGGGAGTAGGAGAATGAGTTGGAGAAGGAGCAGGAGGAGGAGCAGGAGCAGGAGGAGTGGAATGAGCAGGAGGTGGAGATGGAGCAGGAGGGAGAAAAGGAGCAGGAGGAAGACAAGGAGTAGGAGGTGGAGAAGGAGTAGGAGGAGGAGAAGGAGGAGAAGAATGAGCAGCAGGTGGTGAATGAGCAGGAGTGGAGAAGGAGCAGGAGGGCGAGAAGGAGCACTTGGTGGACAAAGAGCAGGAGGTGGACAAGTATCAGGATGTGGACAAAGAGCAGGAGGTGGAGAAGGAGCAGCAGGAGGAGAAGGAACAGGAGGTGGGGAGAAGCAATAGGTGGAGAAGGAGCTGGAGGCGGAGAAGGACCAGAAGGGGGAGTCGGAGAACGAGTTGGAGAAGAAGCAGGAGGAGGAGTTGGAGCAGGAGGAGGAGATGTAGCAGGAGGTGGAAATGGAGCAGGAGTGGTGAAGGAACGGGAGGTGGAGAAGGAGCAGGTGGAGGAGCAGGAGGAGGAGTAGGAGCAGGAGGAGGAGATGGAGCAGGAGGTGGAGAAGGCGCAAGATGAGGAGAAGGAGCAGGAGGTGGAGAAGGAGCAGGAGGTGGATGAGGATCAGGAGGAGGAGAAGGAGAAGAAGAAGGAGCAGCAGGAGGAGAAGGAGCAGGAGGAGAAGCAGCAGTAGGTGGAGAAGGCGCAAGATGAGGAGAAGGAGCAGGAGGTGGAGAAGGAGCAGGAGGTGGACAAGGAGCAGTAGGAGGAGAAGGAGGTGGAGGACGAGGAGGAGTTGGAGATCAAGCAGTAGGAGGAGCAGGAGGAGAAGAAGGAGCAGGAGGTGGAAAAGGAGCAGGAGGTGGAGACGGAGCAGGAGGAGGAGAAGTAGCAGGAGGTGGAGAAGGCGCAAGATGAGGAGAAGGAGCAGGAGGTGGAGAAGGAGCAGGAGGTGGACACGGAGGAGGCGGAGGACAAGGAGCAGGAGGTGGGCAAGGAGCAGGAGGTGGACAAGGAGCAGGAGGTGGAGAAGGAGGTGGAGGAAGAGAAGGAGGTGGAGAAGGACCAGGAGGAGGAGAATGAACAGGAGAAGGAGGAGAAGCAATAGGTGGAGAAGGAGCAGGAGGTGGAAAAGGAGCAGGACGTGGACACGGAGGAGGAGGAGGACAAGGAGCAGGAGGTGGGCAAGGAGCAGGAGGTGGACAAGGAGCAGGAGGTGGAGAAGGAGGTGGAGGAAGAGAAGGAGGTGGAGAAGGACCAGGAGGAGGAGAATGAACAGGAGAAGGAGGAGAAGCAATAGGTGGAGAAGGAGCAGGAGGCGGAGAAGGTCCAGGAGGAGGAGCAGGAGAAGGAGTTGGAGAAGATGCAGGAGGAGGAGCAGGTGCAATAAGGGAAGAAGCGGCAGGAGGTGGAGAATGAGCAGGAGGTTGAGAAGGAGCAGGAGGTGGACAAGGAGCAGGTGGAGGAGAAGGAGGTGGAGGAGGAGAAGGAGGTGGAGAAGGAGCAGGAGGAGGAGAAGGAACAGGCGAAGGAGAAGAAGCCAAAGGTGGAAACGGAGCAGGAGGCGGAGAAGGACCAGGAGGAGGAGCTGGAGAAGGAGTTGGAGAAGAAGCAGGAGGAGGAGCAGGAGCAGGAGTTGGACAAGGAGCAGGAGTTGGAAAAGGAGCAGGAGGTGGAGAACGAACAGGAGGTGGAGAAGAAGCAATAGGTGGAGAAGGAGCAGGATGCGCAAAAGGACCAGGAGGTGGAGTAGGAGAAGTAGTTGGAGAAGGAGCAGGAGGTGGAGATGGAGCAGGAGGAGGAGAAGGAGTAGGAGGACGAGAAGGAGCAGGAGGAGGATAAGGAGCAGGAGTGGAGAAGGAGCAGGAGAAGAAGAAGAAGAAGAAGCCGGAGGAGGAGTCGAAGCAGGAGGAGGAGAAGGAGCAGGAGGGCAGGAAGTAGCAGGAGTTGGAGAAGGAGCAGGAGGTGGAGAAGGAGCAGGAGGGAGACAAGGAGCAGGAGGAAGACAAGGAGCAGTAGGTGGAAAAGGACCATGAGGAGGAGAAGGAGGAGAAGAAGGGGCAGGAGTTGGACAAGGAGCAGGAGGTGGACAGGGAGCAGGAGGTGGACAAGGAGCAGGAGGTGGACAAGGAGCAGGAGGAGGAGAAGGAGGTGGAGGAGCAGCAGGATGTGGAGAAGGAGCAGGAGACGGAGAAGGACGAGGAGGGGGAGTAGGAGAATGAGTTGGAGAAGAAGCAGGAGGAGGGGCACGAGCAGGAGGAGAAGAAGGAGCAGGAGGTGGAGAAGGAGCAGGAGAAGGAGACGAAGCAGGAGTGGAGAAGGAGCAGCAGTTGGAGAAGGAGCAGCAGGTGGAGAAGGAGCAGGAGGGCGAGAAGGAGCACTTGGTGGACAAGGAGCAGGAGGTGGACAAGGATCAGGATGTGGACAAAGAGCAGGAGGTGGAGAAGGAGCAGCAGGAGGAGAAGGAACAGGAGGTGGGGAGAAGCAATAGGTGGAGAAGGAGCTGGAGGCGGAGAAGGACCAGAAGGGGGAGTCGGAGAACGAGTTGGAGAAGAAGCAGGAGGAGGAGAAGGAGCAGGAGGAGGAGATGTGGCAGGAGGTGGAAATGGAGCAGGAGTGGTGAAGGAACGGGAGGTGGAGAAGGAGCAGGTGGAGGAGCAGGAGGAGGAGTAGGAGCAGGAGGAGGAGATGGAGCAGGAGGTGGAGAAGGCGCAAGATGAGGAGAAGGAGCAGGAGATGGAGAAGGAGCAGGAGGTGGAGAAGGAGCAGGTGGTGGAGTAGGAGCAAGAGGTGGAGAATGAACACGAGGTGGAGAAGGAGCAGGTGGAGGAGAAGGAACAGGAGGTGGAGAAGGAGCAGGAGGTGGAGTAGGAGCAAGAGGTGGAGAATGAACAGGAGGTGGAGATGGAGCAGGAGGGAGACAAGGAGCGGTAGGAGGAGAATGAGGTGGGGGAGGAGAAGGAGTTGGAGAAGGAGCAGCAGGAGGATAAGGAACAAGAGGTGGGGAGAAGCAATAGGTGGAGAAGGAGCAGGAGGAGGAGAAGGAACAGGAAGGGGAGTAGGAGAATGAGTTGGAGAAGGAGCAGGAGGAGGAGAAGGAGCAGGAGGAGTGGAATGAGCAGGAGGTGGAGATGGAGCAGGAGGGAGAAAAGGAGCAGGAGGAAGACAAGGAGTAGGAGGTGGAAAAGGAGTAGGAGGAGGAGAAGGAGGAGAAGAATGAGCAGCAGGTGGTGAATGAGCAGGAGTGGAGAAGGAGCAGGAGGTGTAGAAGGAGCAGGAGGGCTAGATGGAGCAGGAGGTGGACAATGAGCAGGAGGTGGAGAAGTAGGTGGAGGGGGAGGAGGCAGTGGAGATGGAGCAGGAGGAGGGGAAGGAACGTGAGGTGGAGAAGAGGCAATAGGTGGAGAAGGAGCACGCGGAGAAGGACCAGGAGGAGGAGGAGGAGAAGGAGTTGGTGAAGATGCAGGAGGAGGAGCAGGAGCAGGAGGAGAAGTAGGAGCAGGAGGTGGAGAAGGAGCAGGCGGTGGAGAAGGAGCAGGGGGAGGAGAATGAGAAGGAGGAGGAGAAGGAGCAGGAGAAGAAGAAGGAGCAGGAGGAGGAGTAGGAGCAGGAGCAGGAGAAGGAGCAGGAGGTGGAGAAGGATCAGGATGTGGAGAAGGATCAGGATGTGGAGAAGGAGCATGAGAAGGAGAAGGAGCAGGAGGTGGAGAAGGAGCAGGAGGTGGAGATGGAGCAGGAGGTGGAGAAGGAGCAGTAGTGAGAAAAGGAACAGGAGGAAGACAAGGATCAGGAGGTGCAGAACGTGCAGGAGGAGGAGAAGGAGGAGAAGAAGCAGTAGTAGGTGGTGAATGAGCAGGATTGGAGAAGGAGCAGGAGTGGGAGAAGGAGCAGGAGGAGGAGAAGGAGGTGGAGGAGGAGAAGTAGGTGGAGAAGGAGCAGGAGACGGAGAAGGACCGGGAGGGGAAGTAGGAGAATGAGTTGGAGAAGAAGCAGGTGGAGGGGCAGGAGCAGGAGGAGAAGAAGGAGCAGGAGCTGGAGAAGGAGCAGGAGAAGGAGACGAAGCAGGAGTGGACAATGAGCAGCAGTTCGAGAAGGAGCAGCAGGTGGAGAAGGAGCAGGAGGGCGAGAAGGAGCAGGTGGGCGAGAAGGAGCAGGAGGGTGAGAAGAGGCAGGAGGGCGAGAATGAGCAGGAGGGCGAGAAGGAGCACTTGGTGGACAAGGAGCGGGAGGTGAACAAGGAGCAGGAGGTGGACAAAGAGCACGAGGTGGAGAAGGAGCAGCAGGAGGAGAAGGAACACGAGGTGGAGAAGGACCAGAATGGGGAGTCGGAGAATGAGTTGGAGAAGAAGCAGGAGGAGTAGAAGGAGCAGGAGGAGGAGAAGGAGCAGGAGGTGGAAATGGAGCAGGAGTGGAGAAGGAACAGGAGGTGGAGAAGGAGCAGGTGGACGAGCAGGAGGAGGAGTAGGAGCAGGAGGAGGAGTAGGAGCAGGAGGTGGAGAAGGTACAAGATGAGGAGAAGGAGCAGGAGGTGGAGAAGGAGCAGCAGGTGGAGAAGGAGCAGGAGGAGGAGAAGGAACAGGAAGGGGAGTAGGAGAATGAGTTGGAGAAGAAGCAGGAGGAGGAGCAGGAGCAGGAGGAGAGGAAGGAGCAGGAGGTGGAGATGGAGCAGGAGGGAGAAAAGGAGCAGGAGGAAGACAAGGAGTAGGAGGTGGAGAAGGAGTGGGAGGAGGAGAATGAGGTGTAGGAGGAGAAGGAGGTGGAGAAGGAGCAGCAGGAGGAGAAGGAACAGGAGGTGGGGAGAAGCAACAGGTGGAGAAGGAGCAGGAGGAGGAGAAGGAGCAGGAGGAGAGGAAGGAGCAGGAGGTGGAGATGGAGCAGGAGGGAAAAAAGGAGCAGGAGGAAGAAAAGGAGTAGGAGGTGGAGAAGGAGTGGGAGGAGGAGAAGGAGGAGAAGAAGGAGCAGGAGGTGGTGAATGGGCAGGAGTGGAGAAGGAGCAGGAGTTGTCGAAGGAGCAGGAGGGCAGGAAGGAGCAGGAGGGCGAGAAGGAGCAGCAGGTGGATAAGGAGCAGGAGGTGGACACGGAGCAGGAGATGGGCAAGGAGCAGGAGGTGGACAAGGAGCAGGAGGTGGACAAGGAGCAGGAGAAGGAGACTGAGGTGGATGAGGAGAAGGAGGGGGAGAAAGAGCAGGAGCTGGATAAGGAGCAGGAGATGGAGAAGGAGCAGGAGGTGGAGTAGGAGCAGGAGGGAGAAAAGGAGCAGGAGGAAGACAAGGAGCAGGAGGTGCAGATGGAGCAGGAGGAGGAGAAGGAGGAGAAGAAGGAGCAGGAGGTGGTGAATGAGCAGGAGTGGAGAAGGAGCAGGAGGTGGAGAAGGAGCAGGAGGTCAGGAAGGAGCAGGAGGGCGAGAAGGAGCAGGAGGTGATCAAGGAGCAGGAGGTTGACAAGGAGCAGGTGCTGGAGATGGCACAGGAATTGAGAAGGAGCAGGAGGAGAAGATGGAGCAGGCGGAGAAGGAGGAGCAGGAGAAGGAGAAGGAGAAGGAGAAGGAGCAGGAGGTGGAGAAGGATCAAGAGGGAGACAAGGAGCGGGAGGTGGAGGAGGAGCAGGAGGAGGAGAAGGAGGAGAAGAAGGAGCAGGAGGTGGAGAAGGAGCAGTAGGGCGAGAAGGAGCAGCTGTGCGAGAAGAAGCAGGTGGGCGAGAAGGAGCAGGAGGGCGAGAAGGAGCAGGAGGGCGAGAAGGAGCAGGAGGGCTAGTTGGAGCAGGAGGTGGACAATGAGCAGGAGGTGGACAAGGAGCAGGAGGTGGACACGGAGCACGAGGTGGACAAGGAGCAGGAGTTGTACAAGGAGCAGGAGGTGGACAAGGAGCGGCAGGTGGACAGCGAGCAGGAAGAGGAGAAGTAGGTGGAGGAGGAGGAGGCGGTGGAGATGGTGCAGGAGGAGGAGAATGAACATGAGGTGGAGAAGAAGCAATAGGTGGAGAAGGAGCACGACGCGGAGAAGGACCAGGAGGAGGAGTCGGAGAAGGAGTTGGAGAAGATGCAGAAGGAGGAGCAGGAGCAGGAGGAGAAGAAGGAGTAGGAGGAGAAGGAGCAGGAGTGCGAGAAGAAGCAGGTGGGCGAGAAGGAGCAGGAGGGCTAGATGGAGCAGGAGGTGGACAATGAGCAGGAGGTGGACAAGGAGCAGGAGGTGGACACGGAGCACGAGGTGGACAAGGAGCAGGAGGTGTACAAGGAGCAGGTGCTGGAGATGGCACAGGAATTGAGAAGGAGCAGGAGGAGAAGATGGAGCAGGCGGAGAAGGAGGAGCAGGAGAAGGAGAAGGAGAAGGAGCAGGAGGTGGAGAAGGATCAAGAGGGAGACAAGGAGCGGGAGGTGGAGGAGGAGCAGGAGGAGGAGAAGGAGGAGAAGAAGGAGCAGGAGGTGGAGAAGGAGCAGGAGGGCGAGAAGGAGCAGGAGGGCTAGTTGGAGCAGGAGGTGGACAATGAGCAGGAGGTGGACAAGGAGCAGGAGGTGGACACGGAGCACGAGGTGGACAAGGAGCAGGAGTTGTACAAGGAGCAGGAGGTGGACAAGGAGCGGCAGGTGGACAGCGAGCAGGAAGAGGAGAAGTAGGTGGAGGAGGAGGAGGCGGTGGAGATGGTGCAGGAGGAGGAGAATGAACATGAGGTGGAGAAGAAGCAATAGGTGGAGAAGGAGCACGACGCGGAGAAGGACCAGGAGGAGGAGTCGGAGAAGGAGTTGGAGAAGATGCAGAAGGAGGAGCAGGAGCAGGAGGAGGAGAAGGAGTAGGAGGAGAAGGAGCAGGAGTGGAGAAGGAGCAGGAGAAGAAGAAGGAGCAGGAGGAGGAGTCGGAGCAGGAGGAGGAGAAGGAGCAGGAGGTGGAGAAGACGCAAGATGTGGTTAGACAGACTGGGACTTTATTCCCTGGAGAGTAGGAGGTTAAGGGGTGATCTTATAGAAGTCTATAAAATAATGAGGGGCATAGATAAGGTCGATAGTCAAAATCTTTTCCCAAAGGTAGGGGAGTCTATAACGAGGGGGCACAGATTTAAGGTGAGAGGGGAGAGATACAAAAGGATCCAGAGGGGCAATTTTTTCACTCAAAGGGTGGTGAGTGTCTGGAACGAGCTGCCAGAGGCAGTAGTAGAGGCGGGTACAATTTTGTCTTTTAAAAAGCATTTGGACAGTTACATGGGGAAGATGGGTATCGAGGGATATGGGCCAAGTGCAGGCAATTGGGACTAGCTTAGTGGTATAAACTGGGCGACATGGACATGTTGGGCCGAAGGGCCTGTTTCCATGTTGTAACTTCTATGATTCTATGATTCTATGTGGAGAAGGAGCAGGAGGTGGAGAAGGATCAGGATGTGGAGAAGGAGCATGAGAAGGAGAAGGAGCAGGAGGTGGAGAAATAGCAGGAGGTGGAGATGGAGCAAGAGGTACAGAAGGAGCCGGAGTGAGAAAAGGAGCAGGAGGAAGACAAGGAACAGGAGGTGGAGGAGGAGCAGGAGGAAGAGAAGGAGGAGAAGAAGCAGTAGGAGGTGGTGAATGAGCAGGAGTGGAGAAGGAGCAGGAGGTGGAGAAGGAGCAGGAGGCAGGAAGCGCAGGAGGGCGAGATGGAACCGGTGGTGGAAAGGAGCAGGAGGTGGACAAAGAGCAGGAGGTGGACAAGGAGCAGGAGGTGGACAAGGAGCAGGACGTGGAGAAGGAGCATGAGAGGAGATGGAGGTGGACGAGGAGAAGGTGGGGTAGAAAGAGTAGGAGGGGGAGAAGGATCAGGAAGGGCAGAACGAGCAGGAGGGTGAGAAGGAGGAGGAGAAGGAGCAGGCGGTGGACAAGGAGCAGGAGGGGGGGAGCAGGACGAGGAGGAGAAGGAGCAGTAGCTGGAGATGGAGCAGGAATTGAGAAGGAGCAGCAGGAGAACAAGGAGCAGGCGGAGAAGATGGAGCAGGATGTGGAGAATGAGCAGGAGTGGAGAAGGAGCAGCAGGTGGAGAAGGAGCAGGAGGTGGAGAAGGAGCAGCAGGGCAAGAAGTAGCAGGAGAGCGAGAAGGAGCAGGAGGGCTAGATGGAGCAGGTGGTGGACAATGAGCAGGAGGTGGACAAGAATCAGAAGGTGGACACGGAGCAGGAGGTGGTCAAGGAGCAGTAGGTGTACAAGGGGCAGGAGGTGGACAAGGAGCAGGAGGAGGAGAAGGAGGTGGAGGAGGAGATGGAGGTGGAGAAGGAGCAGGAGGAGGAGAAGGAGCAGGAGGGAGACAAGGAGCGGGAGTTGGACAATGATCAGGAGGATGAGACGGAGGATAAGAAGGAGTGGGAGGTGGTGAATCCGCAGGATTGGAGAAGGAGCAGCAGGTGGAGAAGGAGCAGGAGGTGGAGAAGGAGCAGCAGGGGGAGAAGGGGCAGGAGGGCAAGAAGGAGCAGGAGGGCTAGATGAAGCAGGTGGTGGACAAAGAGCAGGAGGTGGACAAGGAGCAGGAGGTGGACAAGGAGCAGGAGGTGGACACGGAGCAGGAGGAGGAGATGGAGGTGGAGGAGGAGAAGGAGGTGGACAAGGAGCAGGATTAGGAGAAGGAACAGGAGGTGGAGAATAAGCAATAGGTGGAGATGTAGCAGGAGGCGGAGAAGGACCAGTAGAGGGAGTCGGGGAAGGAGTTGGAGAAGAAGTAGGAGGAGCAGGGGCAGGAGGAGAAGAAGGAGCAGGAGTTGGAGATGGAGAAGGAGGGCGACAAGCAGCAGGAGGGCGAGAAGAATCAGGAGGGCGAGAAGGAGCATGAGGGCGAGAAGGAGAAGGAGTACGAGAAGGAACAGGAGGGCGAGAAGGAGCACTAAGTGGACAAGGAGCAGGAGGTGGACAAGGAGTCGGAGGTGGACAAGGATTAGGAGGTGGAGAAGGAGCAGGAGGAGAAGGAGCAGGAGGGAGAAAAGGAGCAGGAGGAAGACAAGGGGCAGGAGTTGGAGAAGGAGCAGGAGGAGGAGAAGGAGGAGAAGAAGCAGCAGGAGGTCGAGACGGACAAGGAGGTGGACGAGGAGAAGGAGGTGGAGGAGGAGGACGAGGAGGAGAAGGAGCAGGCGGAGAAGAAGGAGCAGGAGGTGGTGAATGAGCAGGAGTGGAAAAGGAGCAGCAGGTGGAGAAGGAGCAGTAGGTGGGGAGGGAGCAGCAGGGCGAGAGGGAGCAGGAGGACATGAAGGAGCAGGATGGCGAGAAGGAGCAGGAGGTGGACAAGGAGCAGGAGGTGGACAAGGAGCAGGAGGTGGACAAGGAGCAGGAGGTGGACAAGGAGCGGGAGGTGGAGAAGGAGCAGGAGGAGGAGAAGGTGGAGAAGAAGCAGCAGGAGGTGGTGAATGATCAGAAGTGGAGAAGAAGCAGCAGGTGGAGAGGGAGCAGGAGTGGAAAAGGAGCAGGAGGTGGAGAAGGAGCAAGACGGCAGGAAGGAGCAGTAGGGCGAGAAGGAGCAGGAGGGCGAGAAGGAGCAGGAGGGCGAGAAGGAGCAGGTGGTGAAAAATGAGCAGGCGGTGGACAAGGAGCAGGAGGTGGACAAGAATCAGGAGTTGGACACGGAGCAGGAGGTGGACAAGGAGCAGGAGGAGGAGAAGGAGCAGGAGTGGAGAAGGAGCAGGAGAAGAAGAAGAAGGAGCAGGAGGAGGAGTAGGAGCAGGAGGAGGAGAAGGAGCAGGAGGTGGAGAAGGCGCAAGATGAGGAGATGGAGCAGGAGGTGGAGAAGGAGCAGGACGTGGAGAAGGAGCAGGAGAAGGAGAATGAGCAGGAGGAGGAGAAAGAGCAGGAGGGGGAGAATGAGTAGGAGGGGGAGAAGGAGCAGGCGATGGAGAAGGAGCAGGAGGGGGAGAAGGAGCAGGAGGAGGAGAAGGAGGTGGATGAAGAGAAGGCGGGGGAGAAAGAGCAGGAGGGTGAGAAGGAGCAGGAGGTGGAGAAGGAGCAGGAGGGGGAGTAGGAGCAGAAGAAGGAGAAGGAGCAGGAGGTGGAAAAGCATCAGGAAGGAGACAAGGAGCGGGAGGTGGAGGAGGAGCAGGAGGAGGAGAAGGAGGGGAAGATGGAGCAGGATGTGGTGAATGAGCAGGAGTGGAGAAGGAGCAGCAGGTGGAGAAGAAGCAGGAGGTGGAGAAGGAGCAGGAGGGCAAGGAGCAGGAGTGCGAGAAGAAGCAGGTGGGCGAGAAGGAGCAGGAGGGAGAGAAGGAGCAGGAGGACTAGGTGGAGCAGGAAGTGGACGATGAGCAGGAGGTGGACAAGGAGCAGGAGGTGGACAAGAATCAGGAGGTGGACACGGAGTAGTACGTGGACAAGGAGCAGGAGTTGGACAAGGAAAAGTAGGTGTACCCGGAGCAGGAGGTGGACAAGGAGCAGGAGGTGGACAAGGAGCAGGAGGAGGAGAAGGAGCAGGAGGGAGAAAAGGAGCAGGAGGAAGACAAGGAGCAGGAGGTGGACAAGGAGCAGGAGGAGCAGAAGGTGGTTGATGAGGAGAAGGAGGGGGAGAAAGTGCAGGACGGGGAGAAGGAGCAGGAGGGGAAGGAGGAGATGGAGTGGGAGAGCAGTGGTGTTCATTTAGGGAGTTATTTTACAACTTTCAAAATAAATATATTCCACTGAGGAAAAAAGGGTGTAAAAGAAATGACAGCCACCCGTGGCTAAGTAAAGAAATCAAGGATAGTATCCGACTAAAAACAAGGACATATAAGGTAGCCAAACTTAGTGGGAGGATAGAAGATTGGGAATTCTTCAAAAGACAGCAAAAAGTAACTAAAGGATTGATTAAGAAAGGGAAGTTAGATTATGAAAAGAAATTAGCAAAAAATATAAAAACAGATAGCAAGAGTTTCTATAGTTATATAAAAAGAAAAAGGGTGGCTAAGGCAAACATAGGTCCCTTAGAGGATGAGACCGGGAAATTAATGGTGGGAAACATGGAGATGGCAAAAATGCTGAACAAATATTTTGTTTCAGTCTTTACAGTAGAGGACACTAAGAATATCCCAACACTGGACAAACAGGGGACTCTCGGGGGGGAGGAGCTAAATACGATTAAAATCACTCAAGAGATGGTACTCAGTAAAATAATGGGACTCAAGGCGGATAAATCCCCTGGACCTGATGGCTTCCATCCTAGGGTCTTGAGGGAAGTGGCAGTACGGATTGTGGATGCTTTGGTGATAGTTTTCCAAAATTCCCTGGACTCAGGAGAGGTCCCGGCAGATTGGAAAACTGCTAATGTAACACCGTTATTTAAAAAGGGTAGTAGGCAGAAGGCTGGAAATTATAGGCCAGTTAGCTTAACATCTGTGGTGGGTAAAATTTTGGAGTCTATTATTAAGGAGACAGTAACGGAACATTTAGATAAGCATAATTTAATAGGACAAAGTCAGCATGGCTTTATGAAGGGGAAGTCATGTCTGACAAATTTGCTTGAGTTCTTCGAGGATATAACGTATAGGGTGGATAAAGGGGAACCAGTGGACGTAGTGTATTTAGACTTCCAGAAGGCATTCGACAAGGTGCCACATAAAAGATTATTACTTAAGATAAAAAATCACGGGATTGGGGGTAATATTCTGGCATGGGTGGAGGATTGGTTATCAAACAGGAAGCAGAGAGTTGGGATAAATGGTTCATTTTCGGACTGGCAACCAGTAACCAGTGGTGTTCCACAGGGGTCGGTGCTGGGTCCCCAACTCTTTACAATCTATATTAACGATTTGGAGGAGGGGACCGAGTGCAACATATCAAAATTTGCAGATGATACAAAGATGGGAGGGAAAGTAGAGAGTGAGGAGGACATAAAAAACCTGCAAGGGGATATAGACAGGCTGGGTGAGTGGGCGGAGATTTGGCAGATGCAATATAATATTGGAAAATGTGAGGTTATGCACTTTGGCAGGAAAAATCAGAGAGCAAGTTATTTTCTTAATGGCGAGAGACTGGAAAGTACTGCAGTACAAAGGGATCTGGGGGTCCTAGTGCAAGAAAATCAAAAAGTTGGTATGCAGGTGCAGCAGGTGATCAAGAAAGCCAACGGAATGTTGGCTTTTATTGCTAGGGGGATAGAATATAAAAACAAGGAGGTATTGCTGCAGTTATATAAGGTATTGGTGAGACCGCACCTGGAATACTGCATACAGTTTTGGTCTCCATACTTAAGAAAAGACATACTTGCTCTCGAGGCAGTACAAAGAAGGTACACTCGGTTAATCCCGGGGATGAGGGGGCGGACATATGAGGAGAGGTTGAGTAGATTGGGACTCTACTCATTGGAGTTCAGAAGAATGAGAGGCGATCTTATTGAAACATATAAGATTGTGAAGGGTCTTGATCGGGTGGATGCAGTAAGGATGTTCCCAAAGATGGGTGAAACTAGAACTAGGGGGCATAATCTTAGAATAAGGGGCTGCTCTTTCAAAACTGAGATGAGGAGAAACTTCTTCACTCAGAGGGTGGTAGGTCTGTGGAATTTGCTGCCCCAGGAAGCTGTGGAAGCTACATCATTAGATAAATTTAAAACAGAAATAGACAGTTTCCTAGAAGTAAAGGGAATTAGGGGTTATGGGGAGCGGGCAGGAAATTGGACATGAAGCTGAGTTCGGATCGGTCAATGCCCTGTGGGTGGCGGAGAGGGCCCAGGGGCTATGTGGCCGGGTCCTGCTCCGACTTCTTGTGTTCTTTAGATTTGTGGTTGGGATCAGATCAGCCATGATCTTATTGAATGGCGGAGCAGGCTCGAGGGGCCGATTGGCCTACTCCTGCTCCAATTTCTTATGTTCTTATGTTCTTATGTTCTTATGGAGAAGGAGGGCGACAATGAGCAGGAGGTGGACAAGGAGCCGGAGGAGGACAAGGAGCAGGAGCTGGACAAGGAGCAAGAGGTGGACAAGGAGCAGGAGGTGGACAAGGAGCACGAGGTGGAGAAGGAGCAGGAGGAGGAGAAGGACCAGGAGGGGGATTAGGAGAGGGAGTTGGAGAAGAAGCTGGAGGAGGAGCAGGAGCAGGGTTAGAAGAAGGAGCAGGAAGTGGAGAAGGAGCAGGAGGTGGAGTCAGAGGAGAAGGAGGAGAAGGAGCAGGAGGAGGAGAAGGAGCAGGAGGAGGAGAATGAGCAGGAGTGGAGAAGGAGCTGGAGAAGAAGAAGGAGCAGCAGGAGTAGGAGGAACAGGAGGAGGAGAAGGAACAGGAGGAGGAGAAGGAGCAGGAGGAGGAGAAGGAGCAGGAGTGCAGAAGGAGCAGGAGAAGAAGAAGGAGCAGCAGGAGGAGTAGGAGCAGGAGGAGGAGAAGGAGCAGGAGGAGGAGAAGGAGCATGAGGTGGAGAAGGAGCAAGAGGTGGAGAAGGAGCAGGAGGTGGAGAAAGAGCAGGAGTGGAAAAGGAGCAGGAGGTGGAGAAGGAGCAGGAGGTGGAGAAGGAGCAAAAGGGCAGGAAAGAGCAGGAGGGCGAGAAGGAGGAGGAGGTGGAAAAGGAGCAGGAGATGGACAAGGAGCAGGAGGTGGACAAGGAGCAGGAGGTGGACAAGGAGCACGAGGTGGAGAAGGAGCAGGAGGAGGTGAAGGACCATGAGGGGGAGTAGGAGATGGAGATGGAGATGGAGAAGGAGGGCGACAAGGAGCAGGAGGTGGACAAGGAGCAGGAGCTGGACAATGATCAGGAGGAGGACAAGGAGCAGGAGGTGGACAAGGAGCACGAGGTGGAGAACGAGCAGGAGGAGGAGAAGGACCAGGAGGGGGATTAGGAAATGGAGTTGGAGAAGAAGCTGGAGGAGGAGCAGGAGCAGGATTAGAAGAAGGAGCAGGAGGTGGAGAATGAGCAGGAGGTGGAGACAGAGCAGAAGGAGGAGAAGGAGCAGGAGGAGGAGAAGGAGCAGGAGGAGGAGAAGGAGCAGGAGTGGAAAAGGAGCAGGATGTGGAGAAGGAGCAGAAGGGCAGGAAGGAGCAGGAGGGCGAGAAGCAGCAGGAGATGGACAAGGAGCAGGAGATGGACAAGCAGCAGGAGGTGGACAAGGAGCAGGAGGTGGACAAGGAGCAGGAGGTGGACACGGAGCAGGAGGAGGAGATGGAGGTGGAGGAGGAGAAGGAGGTGGACAAGGAGCAGGATTAGGAGAAGGAACAGGAGAGGGAGTCGGGGAAGGAGTTGGAGAAGAAGTAGGAGGAGCAGGGGCAGGAGGAGAAGAAGGAGCAGGAGTTGGAGATGGAGAAGGAGGGGGTGAAGGAGCAGGAGGTCTACAAGGAGCAGGAGGGGGAGGAGGAGGACGAGGAGGAGAAGCAGCAGGAGCTGGAGATTGAGCAGAAATTGAGAAGGAGCAGGAGGAGAAGAAGGAGCAGGCGGAGATGAAGGAGCAGGAGAAGGAGAAGGAGCAAGGAGAAGGAGAAGGAGTAGGAGTAGGAGGTGGAGGAGGAGCAGGACGAGAAGGAGCAGGAGGAGGTGAAGGAGCAGGAGGTGGAGAATGAGCATGAGGTGGAGATGGAACAGGAGGTGGAAATGGAGCAGAAGGGAGAAAAGGAGCAGGAGGAAGACAAGGAGCAGGAGGACGAGAAGGAGCAGGAGGACGAGAAGGAGCAGGAAGACGAGAAGGATCAGGAAGACGAGAAGGATCAGGAAGACGAGAACGATCAGGAAGATGAGAAGGATCAGGAGGAGGGGAAGAAGCAGTAGACGGAGAAGGAGCAGTTGAGGGAGAGGGAGCAGGAGGTGGAGGAGGGGCTAGAGGGCGAGAATGATCAGGAGGGTGTGAACGGGCAGTAGGCGGAGGAGGAGCGGGAGGCATAGAAGGAGCAGGAGGCGGAGAAGGAGCAGGAGGCGGAGAAGGAGCAGGAGGCCGAGAAGGAGCAGGAGGCGGAGGTGGAGCTGCTGTTGAAGAAGGAGCAGGACGGGGAGAAGGAGCTGGAAGAGGAGAAGGAGCTGGAGGAGGAGAACGAACAAGAGGAGGAGAAGGAGCAGGAGGGGTAGAAGGAGGAGGAGGGGTTAAAGGAGCAGGAGGTGGAGGAGGAGCAGAAGGAGGAGAAGGAGCAGAAGGTGGAGAAGGAGCAGGAAGAGAAGAAGGAGCAGGAGGAGGTGGTTGAGCAGAGAAGGAGCAGGACGAGGAGAAGCAGCAGGAGGAGGAGAAGGAGCACGAAGAGAAGAATGAGCAGGAGGAGGAGATGGAGCCAGACGTTGAGAAGGAGCAGGAGGTGGAGAAGGAGCAACAGGAGGAGAAGGAGCAGGAGAGGGAGAAGGAGCAGGAGGACGAGAAGGAGCAGGAGGACGAGAAGGAGCAGGAGGACGAGAAGGAGCAGGAAGACGAGAAGGATCAGGAAGACGAGACGGATCAGGAAGACGAGAAGGATCAGGAAGACGAGAAGGAGCAGTTGAGGGAGAGGGAGCAGGAGGTGGAGGAGCGGCTCGAGGGCGAGAATGATCAGGAGGGTGTGAACGAGCAGTAGGAGGAGGAGGAGCGGGAGCCATAGAAGGAGCAGGAGGCGGAGAATGAGCAGGAGGCGGAGAAGGAGCAGGAGGCGGAGAAGGAACAGTAGGCGGAGAAGGAGCAGGAGGTGGAGAAGGAGCAGGAGGAGGAGGTTGAGCGGGACGAGGAGAAGGAGCAGGAGGGGGAGAGTGAGCAGGGGGGGAGAGTGAGCAGGAGGTGGAGAAGGAGCAGGACGGGGAAAAGGAGCAGGAGGTAGAGATGGAGCGGGAGGGGGAGAAGGAGCAGGAGGCGGAGAAGGAGTGGGATGCAAAGCAAGAGCAAGAGGGGTCGAATGAGCAGGAGGAGGAGAATGATCAGGAGGACGAGAAGGAGCAGGAGGAGGGGAAGAAGCAGGAGGAGGAGACGGAGCAGGTGGGGTTGAACGAGCAGGATGCAGAGAAGCAGCTGGATGCATCGAAGGAGCAGGAGGCGTTGAAGCAGCAGGAGAGGGAGAAGGAGCCGGAGGTGGAGAAGGAGCAGGAGCTGGACAATGATCAGGAGGAGGACAAGGAGCAGGAGGTGGACAAGGAGCACGAGGTGGAGAAGGAGCAGGAGGAGGAGAAGGACCAGGAGGGGGATTAGGAAATGGAGTTGGAGAAGAAGCTGGAGGAGGAGCAGGAGCAGGATTAGAAGAAGGAGCAGGAGGTGGAGAATGAGCAGGAGGTGGAGACAGAGCAGAAGGAGGAGAAGGAGCAGGAGGAGGAGAAGGAGCAGGAGGAGGAGAAGGAGCAGGAGTGGAAAAGGAGCAGGATGTGGAGAAGGAGCAGAAGGGCAGGAAGGAGCAGGAGGGCGAGAAGCAGCAGGAGATGGACAAGGAGCAGGAGATGGACAAGCAGCAGGAGGTGGACAAGGAGCAGGAGGTGGACAAGGAGCAGGAGGTGGACACGGAGCAGGAGGAGGAGATGGAGGTGGAGGAGGAGAAGGAGGTGGACAAGGAGCAGGATTAGGAGAAGGAACAGGAGGTGGAGAATAAGCAATAGGTGGAGATGCAGCAGGAGGCGGAGAAGGACCAGGAGAGGGAGTCGGGGAAGGAGTTGGAGAAGAAGTAGGAGGAGCAGGGGCAGGAGGAGAAGAAGGAGCAGGAGTTGGAGATGGAGAAGGAGGGGGTGAAGGAGCAGGAGGTCTACAAGGAGCAGGAGGGGGAGGAGGAGGACGAGGAGGAGAAGCAGCAGGAGCTGGAGATTGAGCAGAAATTGAGAAGGAGCAGGAGGAGAAGAAGGAGCAGGCGGAGATGAAGGAGCAGGAGAAGGAGAAGGAGCAAGGAGAAGGAGAAGGAGTAGGAGTAGGAGGTGGAGGAGGAGCAGGACGAGAAGGAGCAGGAGGAGGTGAAGGAGCAGGAGGTGGAGAATGAGCATGAGGTGGAGATGGAACAGGAGGTGGAAATGGAGCAGAAGGGAGAAAAGGAGCAGGAGGAAGACAAGGAGCAGGAGGACGAGAAGGAGCAGGAGGACGAGAAGGAGCAGGAAGACGAGAAGGATCAGGAAGACGAGAAGGATCAGGAAGACGAGAACGATCAGGAAGATGAGAAGGATCAGGAGGAGGGGAAGAAGCAGTAGACGGAGAAGGAGCAGTTGAGGGAGAGGGAGCAGGAGGTGGAGGAGGGGCTAGAGGGCGAGAATGATCAGGAGGGTGTGAACGGGCAGTAGGCGGAGGAGGAGCGGGAGGCATAGAAGGAGCAGGAGGCGGAGAAGGAGCAGGAGGCGGAGAAGGAGCAGGAGGCCGAGAAGGAGCAGGAGGCGGAGGTGGAGCTGCTGTTGAAGAAGGAGCAGGACGGGGAGAAGGAGCTGGAAGAGGAGAAGGAGCTGGAGGAGGAGAACGAACAAGAGGAGGAGAAGGAGCAGGAGGGGTAGAAGGAGGAGGAGGGGTTAAAGGAGCAGGAGGTGGAGGAGGAGCAGAAGGAGGAGAAGGAGCAGAAGGTGGAGAAGGAGCAGGAAGAGAAGAAGGAGCAGGAGGAGGTGGTTGAGCAGAGAAGGAGCAGGACGAGGAGAAGCAGCAGGAGGAGGAGAAGGAGCACGAAGAGAAGAATGAGCAGGAGGAGGAGATGGAGCCAGACGTTGAGAAGGAGCAGGAGGTGGAGAAGGAGCAACAGGAGGAGAAGGAGCAGGAGAGGGAGAAGGAGCAGGAGGACGAGAAGGAGCAGGAGGACGAGAAGGAGCAGGAGGACGAGAAGGAGCAGGAAGACGAGAAGGATCAGGAAGACGAGACGGATCAGGAAGACGAGAAGGATCAGGAAGACGAGAAGGAGCAGTTGAGGGAGAGGGAGCAGGAGGTGGAGGAGCGGCTCGAGGGCGAGAATGATCAGGAGGGTGTGAACGAGCAGTAGGAGGAGGAGGAGCGGGAGCCATAGAAGGAGCAGGAGGCGGAGAATGAGCAGGAGGCGGAGAAGGAGCAGGAGGTGGAGAAGGAGCAGGAGGAGGAGGTTGAGCGGGACGAGGAGAAGGAGCAGGAGGGGGAGAGTGAACAGGGGGGGAGAGTGAGCAGGAGGTGGAGAAGGAGCAGGACGGGGAAAAGGAGCAGGAGGTAGAGATGGAGCGGGAGGGGGAGAAGGAGCAGGAGGCGGAGAAGGAGTGGGATGCAAAGCAAGAGCAAGAGGGGTCGAATGAGCAGGAGGAGGAGAATGATCAGGAGGACGAGAAGGAGCAGGAGGAGGGGAAGAAGCAGGAGGAGGAGACGGAGCAGGTGGGGTTGAACGAGCAGGATGCAGAGAAGCAGCTGGATGCATCGAAGGAGCAGGAGGCGTTGAAGCAGCAGGAGAGGGAGAAGGAGCCGGAGGTGGAGAAGGAGCAGGAGGTGGGGAACGACCAGTTGGAGGAGAAGGAGGAGGAGGAGACGAACGAGGAGGAAGTGGAGAATGAACAGGAGTTGTAGAAAGCTTCAGTTGGAGAAGGAGCTGGAGGAGAATAAGGAGCAGGACGGGGAGTTGGAGCTGGAGGAGGAGAAGGAGCAGGACGTGGAGATGGAGCAAGAGGAGGAGGAGAAGGAGCTGGAGGTGGAGTAGGATTAGGAGGTGGAGATGGAGCAGGAGGTGGAGAAGGAGCAGGAGGTGGAGAAGGAGCAGGAGGTGGAGAAGGAGCAGGAGGTGGAGAAGGAGCAGGAGGTGGAGAAGGAGCAGGAGGTGGAGAATGAACAGTTGGAGGAGAAGGAGGAGGAGGAGAAGGAGCAGTGGTTGGAGAAGGAGCATGAGGTGGAGAAGGAGCAGGATGTGGAGGTGGAGCTGGATATGGAAAAAGAGCAGGAGGTGGAGAAGGAAAGGAGATGAAAGAGGAGCAGCAGGAGGTGGAGAAGGAGCAGGAGGTGGAGAAGGAGCAGGAGGTGGAGAAGGAGCAATAGGCGGAGAAGGAGCAGGAGGTGGAGAAGGAGCAGGAGGAGGAGTTTGAGCGGGACGAGGAGAAGGAGCAGGAGGGGGAGAGTGAGCAGGGGGGGAGAGTGAGCAGGAGGTGGAGAAGGAGCAGGACGGGGAAAAGGAGCAGGAGGTAGAGATGGAGCGGGAGGGGGAGAAGGAGCAGGAGGCGGAGAAGGACTGGGATGCAAAGCAAGAGCAAGAGGGGTCGAATGAGCAGGAGGACGAGAATGATCAGGAGGAAGAGAAGGAGCAGGAGGAGGGGAAGAAGCAGGAGGAGGAGACGGAGCATGTGGAGTTGAACGAGCAGGATGCAGAGAAGCAGCTGGATGCATCGAAGGAGCAGGAGGCGTTGAAGCAGCAGGAGAGTGAGAAGGAGCCGGAGGTGGAGAAGGAGCAGGAGGTGGGGAACGACCAGTTGGAGGAGGAGGAGGAGGAGGAGGAGGAGGAGGCGAACGAGCAGGAAGTGGAGAATGAACAGGAGTTGGAGAAAGCTTCAGTTGGAGAATGAGCTGGAGGAGAATAAGGAGCAGGACGGTGAGTTGGAGCTGGAGGAGGAGAAGGAGCAGGACGTGGAGATGGAGCATGAGGAGGAGAAGGAGCTGGAGGTGGAGTCTGATTAGGAGGTGGAGATGGAGCAGGAGGTGGAAAAGCAGCAGGAGGTGGAGAAGGAGCAGGAGGTGGAGAAGGAGCAGGAGGTGGAGAAGGAGCAGGAGGTGGAGAAGGAGCAGGAGGTGGAGAAGGAGCAGGAGGTGGAGAATGAACAGTTGGAGGAGAAGGAGGAGGAGGAGAAGGAGCAGTGGTTGGAGAAGGAGCATGAGGTGGAGAAGGAGCAGGATATGGAGGTGGAGCTGGATATGGAAAAAGAGCAGGAGGTGGGGAAGGAAAGGAGATGAAGGAGGAGCAGCAGGAGGTGGAGAAGGAGCAGGAGGTGGAGAAGGAGCAGGAGGTGGAGAAGGAGCAGGAGGTGGAGAAGGAGCAGGAGGCGGAGAAGGAGCACGAGGCGGAGAAGGAGCAGGAGGAGGAGGTTGAGTGGGAAGAGGAGAAGTAGCAGGAGGGGGTGAGTGAGCAGCAGAGGGAGAGTGAGCAGAAGGTGGAGAAGGATCAGGACGGGGAAAAGGAGCAGGAGGTAGAGATGGAGCGGGAGGGGGAGAAGGAGCAGGAGGCGGAGGTAGAGATGGAGCGGGAGGCATAGAAGCAGCAGGAGGCGGAGAAAGAGCAGGAGGCGGAGAAGGAGCAGGAGGCGGAGAAGGAGCAGTGGGTGGAGTAGGAGCAGGAGGTGGAGAAGGAGCAGGCGGTGGAGAATGAACAGTTGGAGGAGAAGGAGCAGTGGTTGGAGAAGGAGCATGAGGTGGAGAAGGAGCAGGATGTGGAGGTGGAGCTGGATATGGAAAAAGAGCAGGAGGTGGAGAAGGAAAGGAGATGAAGGAGGAGCAGCTGGAGGTAGAGAAGGAGCAGGAGGTGGAGAATGAGCAGCTGGGGGAGAAGGAGCAGGAGGTGGAGAAGGAGCAGGAGGTGGAGAAGGAGCAGGAGGTGGAGAAGGAGCAGGAGGTGGAGAAGTAGCAGGAGGTGGAGAAGGAGCAGGAGGTGGAGAAGGAGCAGGAGGAAGAGATGGAGGAGAAGAAGGAGCAGGAGGTGGTGAATGAGCAGGAGTGCAGAAGGAGCAGGAGGTGGAGAAGGAGCAGGAGGGCGAGAAGGAGCGGGAGATCGAGATGCAGCAGGTGGGTGAGATGCAGCAGGAGGGCGAGAATGCGCAGGAGGTGGACAAGGAGCAGGAGGTGGACAAGCAGCAGGAGGAGGAGGTTGAGCAGGAGGTGGCGAAGGAGCAAAAGGTGGAGATGGAGCATGAGAAGAAGAAGGAGCAGGAGGAGGATTAGGAGCAGGAGGAGGGGAAGGAGCAGGTGGTGGAGATGGAGCAGGGGGAGGAGAAGGAGCAGGAGGAGGAGAAGGAGCAGGAGGAGGAGAAGGAGCAGGAGGAGTAGAAGGAGCAAGAAGAGGAGAAGGAGCAGGAGGTGGAGAAGGAACAGGAGGTGGATAAGGAGCAGTAGGTGGAGAAGGAGCAGGAGGGAGGCATGGAGCAGGAGTTGGAGATGGAGCAGGAGGTGGAGAAGGAGGAGAAGAAGGAGCAGGAGGTGGAGAAGGAGCAGGAGGTGGGGAAGGAGCAGGGGACGGAGAAGGAGCAGGAGGTGGAGATGGAGCAGGAGGTGGAGAAGGAGCAGGAGGTGGAGAAGGAGCAGGAGGGAGATAAGGAGCAGGAGGGAGTCAAAGAGCCGGAGGTGGAGAAGGAGCAGGAGGAGGAGAAGGAGAAGGAGGAGAAGAAGAAGCAGGAGGTGGTGAATGAGCAGGAGTAGAGAAGGAGCAGGAGGTGGAGAAGGAGCAGGAGGTGGACAAGGAGCAGGAGGTGGGCAAGAAACAGAAGGAGGAGAAGAAGCAAGAGGTGGAGAACGAGCAGGTGGCGGAACAGGACCAAGGAGGGCGAGTAGGAGAAGGAGTTGGAGAAGAAGCAGCAGGAGGAGCAGGATCAGAAGGAGAAGAAGGAGCAGGAGGTGGAGAATGAGCAGGAGGTGGGGAAGGAGCAGGGGAAGGAGAAGGAGCAGGAGGTGGAAATGGAGCAGGAGGTGGAGAAGGAGCAGGAGGGAGATAAGGAGCAGGAGGGAGTCAAAGAGCCGGAGGTGGAGAAGGAGCAGGAGGAGGAGAAGCAGCAGGAGGTGGAGATGGAGCAAGAAGAGGAGAAGGAGCAGGAGGTGGAGAAGGAGCAGGAGGTGGAGAAGGAGCAGGAGGGAGATAAGGAGCAGGAGGTGGAGAAGGAGCAGGAGGAGGAGAAGGACGAGAAGAAGGAACAGGAGATTGTGAATGAGCAGGAGTGGAGAAGGAGCATGAGGTGGAGAAGGAGCAGGAGAAGCAGATGGAGAAGCAGCAGCAGGAGCAGAAGAAGCAGCAGGAGGAGAAGTAACAGCAGGAGGAGACGGAGCAGAAGCGGGTGAAGGAGCAGAAGCAGGAGTAGGAGCAGGAGTAGGAGAATGAGCAGAGGGTGGAGAAGGCCCAAGATGAGGAGAAGGAGCAGGAGGTAGTGAAGGAGCAGGAGATGGACAATGAGCAGGAGGAGGAGAAGGAGGTGGAGAAGGAGGAGGAGGAGAAGGAACAGGATGTGGAGAAGAAGAAATAGGTCGAGAAGGAACAGGAGGCGAAGAAGGACCAGGAGGGGGAGTGGAGAAGGAGTTGGAGAAGAAGCAGGAGGATGAGCAGAAGCAGGAGTAGAAGAAGGAGCAGGAGGTGGAGAAGGTACGGGAGGTGGAGAAAGAGCAGGAGGTGGAGAAGGATCAGGAGGAGGAGAAGGATCAGGAGGAGGAGAAGGAGCAGGAGGAGGAAAAGGAGCAGGAGGAGGAGAAGTAGCAGGAAGTGGAGATGGAGCAGGAGTGGAGGAGGAGCAGGAGAAGAAAAAGGAGCAGGAGGAGGAGGAGAAGCAAAAGGAGGCGAAGAAGTAGAAGGAGAAGGCGCAAGATGAGGAGAAGGAGCAGGAGGTGGAGAAGGAGCAAGAGAAGGAGAAGGAGCAGGAGGTGGTGAAGGAGAAGGAGGAGGAGGGAGATAAGCAGCAGGAGGTGGAGAAGGAGCAGTAGGAAGAGAAGGAGGAGAGGAAGGAGCAGGGGGTGGTGAATGAGCATGTGTGGAGAAGGAGCAGGAGGTAGAGAAGGAGCAGGAGGGCGAAAAGTAGCAGGAGGTCGAGAAGCAGCAGGTGGGCGAGATGCAGCAGGAGGGCGAAAATGCGCAGGAGGTGGAAAAGGAGCAGGAGGTGGACAAGCAGCAGGAGGAGGAGAAGGAGCTGGAGAAGGAGCTGGCGGAGGAGAAGGAGCAAGAGGTGAAGAAGGAGCAGGACGTGGAGAAGGAGCAGGGGTGGAGAACAAGGAGGAGGAGGAGATTGAGCAAGAGGAGGAGGGAGAGCTGGAGGAGCTGAAGGAGCAGGAGGAGGAGGAGGAAAACGAGCAGGTGGAGGTTGAGCAGCAGGTTGAGAATGAGCAGGAGGTGGAGAAAGAGCAGTAGGAGGAATCTGGGCAGGAAGGGGAGAAGGAGCAGGAGGGGGAGAAGGAGCAGGAGGGAGACAAGGAGCAGGAGGTGGAGAAGGAGCAGGAGGAGGAGAAGGAGGAGAAGAAGGAAAAGGAGATTGTGAATGAGCAGGAGTGGAGAAGGAGCATGAGGCGGAGAAGGAGCAGGAGAAGGAGATGGAGAAGTAGCAGCAGGAGCAGAAGAAGCAGCAGGAGGAGAAGTAACAGCAGGAGGAGACGGAGCAGAAGCGGGTAGGAGCAGGAGTCGGAGAATGAGCAGAAGGTGGAGAAGGCGCAAGATGAGGAGAAGGAGCAGGAGGTGGAGAAGGAGCAGAAGGTGGAGAAGGCGCAAGATGAGGAGAAGGAGCAGGAGGTGGAGAAGGAGCAGGAGATGGACAAGGAGCAGGAGGAGGAGGAGAAGGAACAGGATGTGGAGAAGAAGCAATAGGTCGAGAAGGAGCAGGTGGCGAAGAAGGACCAGGAGGGGGAGTAGAGAAGGAGTTGGAGAAGAAGCAGGAGGATGAGCAGAAGCTGGAGTAGAAGAAGGAGCAGGAGGTGGAGAAGGTGCGGGAGGTGGAGAATGAGCAGGAGGTGGAGAAGGATCAGGAGGAGGAGAAGGATCAGGAGGAGGAGATGGAGCAGGAGTGGAGGAGGAGCAGGAGAAGAAAAAGGAGCAGGAGGAGGAGTAGAAGCAAAAGGAGGCGAAGAAGTAGAAGGAGAAGGCGCAAAATGAGGAGAAGGAGCAGGAGGTGGAGAAGGAGCAAGAGAAGGAGAACGAGCAGGGGGTGGAGAAGGAGAAGGAGGGAGAGAAGGAGAAGGAGGGAGAGAAGGAGGAGGAGGGAGACAAGCAGCAGGAGGTGGAGAATGAGCAAGAGGAAGAGAAGGAGGAGAAGAAGGAGCAGGAGGTGGTGAATGAGCAGGTGTGGAGAAGGAGCAGGAGGTGGAGAAGGAGCAGGAGGGCGAGAAGGAGCAGGAGGTCGAGAAGCAGCAGGTGGGCGAGATGCAGCAGGAGGGCGAAAATGCGCAGGAGGTGGACAAGGAGCAGGAGGTGGACAAGCAGCAGGAGGAGGAGAAGGAGCTGGAGAAGGAGCAGGAGGAGGAGAAGGAACTGGAGGTGGAGAATAAGCAATAGCGTTAGAAGGAGCAAGAGGCAGAGAAGGACCAGAAGGGGGAGTAGGATAAGGAGTTGGAGAAGAAGCAGGAGGAGGAGGTTGAGCAGGAGTTGGAGAAGAAGCAGGAGGAGCAGGTTGAGCAGCAGGTGGAGAAAGAGTAGGAGGTGGAGATGGAGCAGGAGAAGAAGAAGGAGCAGGAGGAGGAATAGGAGCAGGAGGAGGAGAAGGAGTAGGTGGTGGAGATGGAGCAAGAAGAGGAGAGGGAGCAGGAGGTGGAGAAGGAGCAGGAGCTGGAGAAGGAGCAGGAGGTGGAGAAGGAGCAGGAGGGAGACAAGGAGCAGGAGGTGGAGAAGGAGCAGGAGGAGGAGAAGGAGGAGAAGAAGGAACAGGAGGTGGAGAAGGAGCAGGAGAAGGAGATGGAGAAGTAGCAGCAGGAGCAGAAGAAGCAGCAGGAGGAGAAGTAACAGCAGGAGGAGACGGAGCAGAAGCGGGTGAAGGAGCATGAAGTGGAGAAGGAGCAGGAGGAGGAGTTTGAGCAAAAGCCGAGAAGGAGCAGGAGGTGGAGAATGATGAGGAGGTGGAGAAGGAGCAGAGGTGGAGAACAAGGAGGAGGAGGAGATTGAGCAAGAGGAGGAGGGAGAGCTGGAGGAGCTGAAGGAGCAGGAGGAGGAGGAGGAAAACGAGCAGGTGGAGGTTGAGCAGCAGGTTGAGAATGAGCAGGAGGTGGAGAAGGAGCAGGAGGAGGAGTTTGAGCAGGAAGGGGAGAATGAGCAGGAGGGGGAGAAGGAGCAGGAGGGGAGAAGGAGCAGGAGGTGGAGAAGGAGCAGGAGGGGAGGAGGAGGAGAAGGAGCAGGCGAAGGAGAAGGCGAAAGATGAGGAGAAGGAGCAGGAGGTGGAGAAGGAGCATAAGGTGGACAAGGAGCAGGAGGTGGACAAGGAGCAGGAGGGAGACAAGGAGCGTGAGGTGAAAAAGGAGCAGGAGGAGGAGAAGGAGGAGAAGAAGGTGGAGGAGGTGGTGAATGAGCAGGAGTGGAGCAGGAGCAGCAGGTGGAGAAGGAGCAGGAGGTGGAGAAGGAGTGGAAAAGGAGCAGGAGGTGGACAAGGAGCAGGAGGGGGATAAGGAGCTGGCGGTTGAAAAGGACGGGGAGAAGGAGCAGGAAGGGGAGAAGGAGCAGAAGGGGGAGAAGGAGGAGGAGGTGGAGACGGAGCAGGAGGAGGAGAAGGTGCAGGAGGAGGAGAAGGAGCAGGAGGAGGAGAAGGAGCAGCAGTGGAAAAGGTGCAGGAGAAGAAGAAGGAGCAGGAGGAGGAGTAGGAGCAGGAGGAGGAGAAGGAGCAAGATGAGGAGAAGGAGCAGGAGGTGGAGAAGGAGCAGGAGGTGGAGACGGAGCAGGAGGAGGAGAAGGTGAAGGAGGAAGAGAAGGAGCAGGAGGAGGAGAAGGAGCAGGAGGGCGATAAGGAGCAGGTGGGCGCGGAGGAGCAGGAGGTGGACAAGGGGCAGGAGATGGACAAGGAGCAGGAGGTGGACAAGGAGCAGGAGGTGGATAAGGAGCAGGAGGTTGAAAAGGACGGGGAGAAGGAGCAGGAAGGGGAGAAGGAGCAGGAGGGGAAGAAGGAGGAGGAGGGGGTGAAGGATCAGGAGGTGGAGAAGGAGCAAGAGGTGGAGAAGGAGCAGGAGGTGGAGAAGGAGCAGGAGGTGGAGAAGGATCAGGAGGTGGAGAAGGAGCAAGAGGTGGAGAAGGAGCAGGAGGTGGAGACGGAGCAGGAGGAGGAGAAGGTGCAGGAGGAGGAGAAGGAGCAGGAGGAGGAGAAGGAGCAGCAGTGGAGAATGTGCAGGAGAAGAAGAAGGAGCATGAGGAGGAGAAGGAGCAAGAGGTGGAGAAGGCGCAAGATGAGGAGAAGGAGCAGGAGGTGGAGAAGGAACAGGTGGTGGAGCAGGAGAAGGAGAATGAGCAGGAGGTGGAGAAGGAGCAGGGGAGCGAGATGTAGCAGGCGTGCGAGAAGGAGCATGAGGACGAGAAGGAGCAGGAGGGCGATAAGGAGCAGGTGGGCGCGGAGGAGCAGGAGGTGGACAAGGGGCACGAGATGGACAAGGAGCAGGAGGTGGACAAGAATCAGGAGGTGGACACGGAGGAGGAGGTGGACAAGGATCAGGAGGTGGACAAGGAGCAGGAGGTTGTCAAGGAGCAGGAGGTGGAGAAGGAAGTGGAGGAGGAGAAGGATGTGGAGAAGGAGCAGGAGGAGGAGAATGAACAGGAGAAGGAGAAGAAGCAATAGGTGGAGAAGGAGCAGGAGGCGGAGACCGACTAGGATGAGGAGCAGGAGAAGGAGTTAGAGAAGAAGCAGAGGAGGAGCAGGAGCAGGAGGAGAAGAAGGGGCAGGAGATGGAGAAGGAGCAGGAGGTGGAGAAGGAGCAGGAGGTAGAGAAGGAGCAGGAGGTGGAGAAGGAGCAAGAGGTGGAGAAGGAGCAGGAGGTGGAGAAGGAGCAGGAGGGAGACAAGGAGCGGGAGGTGGATAAGGAGGAGGAGGTGGACAAGGAGCAGGAGGTGGACAAGGAGCAGGAGGAGGAGAAGGAGGTGGAGGAGGAGTGGAGGTGGAGAAACATCAGGAGGACGTGAAGGAACAGGAGGTGGAGAAGAAACAACAGGTGGAGAAGGAACAGGAGGTGGAGGAGGACCAGGAGGGGGGGCAGGAGAAGGATTTGGAGATGAAGCAGCAGGAAGAACAGGAGCAGGAGGAGAAGAAGGAGAAGGAGGTGGAGAAGGATCAGGAGGTGGAGAAGGAGCAGCTGTGGAAAAGGTGCAGGAGAAGAAGAAGGAGCAGGAGGAGGAGAAGGAGCAAGAGGTGGAGAAGGCGCAAGATGAGGAGAAGGAGCAGGAGGTGGAGAAGGAACAGGAGGTGGAGTAGGAGCAGGAGAAGGAGAAGGAGCAGGAGGTGGAGAAGGAGCAGGGGAGCGAGATGGAGCAGGCGTGCGAGAAGGAGCATGAGGACGAGAAGGAGCAGGAGGGCGATAAGGAGCAGGTGGGCGCGGAGGAGCAGGAGGTGGACAAGGGGCACGTGATGGACAAGGAGCAGGAGGTGGACAAGAATCAGGAGGTGGACACGGAGGAGGAGGTGAACAAGGATCAGGAGGTGGACAAGGAGCAGAAGGTTGACAAGGAGCAGGAGGTGGAGAAGGAAGTGGAGGAGGAGAAGGATGTGGAGAAGGAGCAGGAGGAGGAGAATGAACAGGAGAAGGAGAAGAAGCAATAGGTGGAGAAGGAGCAGGAGGCGGAGACCGACGAGGATGAGGAGCAGGAGAAGGAGTTGGAGAAGAAGCAGAGGAGGAGCAGGAGCAGGAGGAGAAGAAGGGGCAGGAGATGGAGAAGGAGCAGGAGGGAGAGAAGGAGCAGGAGGTGGAGAAGGAACAAGAGGTGGAGAAGGAGCAGTAGGTGGAGAAGGAGCAGGAGGTGGACAAGGAGCAGGAGGTGGACAAGGAGCAGAAGGAGGAGAAGGAGGTGGAGGAGGAGTGGAGGTGGAGAAACATCAGGAGGACGTGAAGGAACAGGAGGTGGAGAAGAAACAACAGGTGGAGAAGGAGCAGGAGGCGGAGGAGGACCAGGAGGGGGAGCAGGAGAAGGATTTGGAGATGAAGCAGCAGGAAGAACAGGAGCAGGAGGAGAAGAAGGAGCAGGAGGTGAAGAAGGAGCAGGAGGTTGAGACGGAGCAGGAGGAGGAGAAGGTGCAGGAAGAGGAGAAGGAGCAGGAGGAGGAGAAGGAGCAGCAGTGGAGAAGGAGCAGGAGAAGAAGATGTAGCAGGAGGAGGAGTAGGAGCAGGAGGAGGAGAAGGAGCTGGAGGTGGAGAAGGCGCAAGATAAGGAGAAGGAGCAGGAGGTGGAGAAGGAGCAGGAGGTGGAGTAGGAGCAGGAGAAGGTGAAGGAGCAGGAGGTGGAGAAGGAGCAGGGGAGCGAGAAGGAGCAGGAGAGCGAGAAGGAGCAGGAGGACGAGAAGGAGCAGGAGGGCGATAAGGAGCACCAGGGCGCAGAGGATCAGGAGGTGGACAAGGAGCAGGAGATGGACAAGGAGCAGGAGTTGGACAAGGAGCAGGAGGTGGACAAGAATCAGGAGGTGGACACGGAGGAGGAGGTGGACAAGGAGCAGGAGGTGCACAAGGAGCAGGGGGTGGACAAGGAGCAGGAGGTGGAGAAGGAGGTGGAGGAGGA
This sequence comes from Heptranchias perlo, assembly GCF_035084215.1. NCBI lineage: Eukaryota > Metazoa > Chordata > Chondrichthyes > Hexanchiformes > Hexanchidae > Heptranchias > Heptranchias perlo. The sequence goes on from NC_090360.1 coordinate 27,106,886, forward strand.
GAAGGATGTGGAGAAGGAGCAGGAGACGGAGAAGGACCAGGAGGGGGAGTGGGAGAATGAGTTGGAGAAGAAGCAGGAGGAGGGGCAGGAGCAGGAGGAGAAGAAGGAGCAGGAGGTGGAGAAGGAGCAGGAGGTGGAGAAGGAGCAGTTGGTGGACATGGAGCAGGAGGTGGAGAAGGAGCAGGATGTGGACACTGAGCAGGAGGAGGAGTAGGAGGTGGAGGAGGAGAAGGAGGTGGAGAAGGAGCAGGAGGAGGAGAACAAACAGGAGGTAGAGTAGAAGCACTCGGTGGAGACGGAGCAGGATGCGCAGAAGGACCAGGAGGGGGAGTAGGAGAAGGAGTTGGAGAAATAGCAGGTAGAGGAGCAGCAGCAGGAGGAGAAGAAGGAGCAGGAGTTGGAGAAGGAGCAGGAGGTGGACAAGGAGCAGGAGGTGGACAAGGAGCAGGAGGTGGACAAGGAGCAGGAGAAGAAAAAGAAGCAGGAGGAGGAGTAGAAGCAGGAGGAGGAGAAGGAGCAGAAGGTGGAGAAGGCGCAAGATGAAAGTGGAGTCAGATGTGGATAGGATGGTGAAGAAGGCATTCGGCATGCTTGGTTTCATTGGTCAGAACATTGAATGCAGGACTTGGGATGTCTTGTTGAAGTTGTACAGGGCATTGGTGAGGCCACACTTGGAGTACTGTGTACAGTTCGGGTCGCCCTGTTATGGAAAGGATATTATTTAACTAGAAAGAGTGCAAAAAAGATTTACTAGTTTGCTACCGGGACTTGATGGTTTGACTTATAGGGAGATATTAGACAGAGTGGGACTTTTTTCTCTGGAGAGTAGGAGGTTAAGGTGTGATCTTATGGAAGTCTACAAAATAATGAGGGGCATAGATAAGGTCGATAGTCAAAATCTTTTCCCAAAGGTAGGGGAGTCCACAACGAGGGGGCATAGATTTAAGTTGAGAGGGGAGAGATACAAAAGGGTCCAGAGGGGCAATTTTTCACTCAAAGGGTGGTGAGTGTCTGGAACGAGCTGCCAGAGGCAGTAGTAGAGGCGGGTACAATTTTGTCTTTTAAAAAGCATTTGGACAGTTACATGGGTAAGATGGGGATAGAGGGATATGGGCCAAGTGCAGGAAATTGGGACTGGCTTAGTGGTATAAACTGGCAACATGGACATGTTAGGCCGAAGGGCCTGTTTCCATGTTGTAACTTCTGTGATTCTAAGATTCTATGAGAAGCAGCAGGAGGTGGAGAAGGAGCAGGAGTTGGAGAAGGAGCAGGAGGGAGACAAGGAGCAGCAGGAAGTCTAGGAGCAGGAGGCGGAAAAGGACCATGAGGAGGAGAAGGAGGAGAAGAAGGGGCAGGAGTTGGACAAGGAGCAGGAGGTGGACAAGGAGCAGGAGGTGGAGAATGAGCAGGAGGGCAGGAAGTAGCAGGAGTTGGAGAAGGAGCAGGAGGTGGAGAAGGAGCAGGAGGGAGACAAGGAGCAGGAGGAAGACAAGGAGCAGGAGGTGGAAAAGGACCATGAGGAGGAGAAGGAGGAGAAGAAGGGGCAGGAGTTGGACAAGGAGCAGGAGGTGGACAAGGAGCAGGAGGTGGACAAGGAGCAGGAGGTGGACCAGGAGCAGGAGGAGGAGAAAGAGGTGGAGGAGGAGAAGGAGTTGGAGAAGGAGCAGAATGAGGAGAACGAACAGGAGGTGGAGAAGAAGCAATAGGTGGAGAAGGAGCAGGAGACGGAGAAGGACCAGGAGGGGGAGTAGGAGAGTGAGTTGGAGAAGAAGCAGGAGGAGGGGCAGGAGCAGGAGGAGAAGAAGGATCAGGAGGTGGAGATGGAGCAGGAGAAGCAGACGAAGCAGGAGTGGAGAAGGAGCAGCAGGTGGAGAAGGAGCAGCAGGTGGAGAAGGAGCAGGAGGGCGAGAAGGAGCACGTGGGCGAGAAGAAGCAGCAGGGTGAGAAGGGGCAGGAGGGCGAGAAGGAGCAGGAGGGCGAGAAGGAGCACTTGGTGGACAAGGAGCAGGAGGTGGACAAGGAGCAGGAGTTGGACAAATAGCAGGAGGTGGAGAAGGAAGTGGAGAAAGAGCAGCAGGAGGAGAAGGACCACGAGGGGGAGCAGGAGAATGAGTTGGAGAAGAAGCATGAGGAGGAGAAGGAGCAGCAGGAGGACAAGGAGCAGGATGTGAAGATGGAGCAGGAGGAGGAGAAGGAGCAGGAGGACGAGAAGGAGCAGGAGAAGAATAAGGAGTAGGAGTGGAGAATGAGCAGGAGAAGAAGAAGGAGAAGCCGGAGGAGGAGTAGAAGCAGGAGGAAGAGAAGGAGCAGGTGGTGGATCAGGCGCAAGATGAGTAGCAGCAGGAGGTGGAGAAGGAGCAAGAGGTGGAGAAGGAGCAGGAGAAGGAGAAGGAGCAGGAGGTTGAGAACGAGCAGGAGGTGGAGACGGAGCAGGAGGAGGAGAAGGAGCAGGAGGGAGACAAGGAGCAGAAGGAAGACAAGGAGCAGGAGGTGGAAAAGTAGCAGGAGGAGGAGAAGGAGGAGAAGAAGGAGCAGGAGGTGGTGAATGAGCAGGAGTGGAGAAGGAGCAGGAGGTGGAGAAGGAGCAGGAGGGCAGGAAGTATCCGGAGTTGGAGAAGGAGCAAGAGGTGGAGAAGGAGCAGGAGGGAGACAAGGAGCAGGAGGAAGACAAGGAGCAGGAGGTGGAAAAGGACCATGAGGAGGAGAAGGAGGAGAAGAAGGGGCAGGAGTTGGACAAGGAGCAGGAGGTGGACAGGGAGCAGGAGGTGGACAAGGAGCAGGAGGTGGACAAGGAGCAGGAGGAGGAGAAGGAGGTGGAGGAGGACAAGGAGGTGGAGAAGGAGCAGGAGGCAGAAAAGGAGCAGGAGGAAGACAAGGTGCAGGAGGTGCAGAAGGAGCAGGAGGACTAGAAGGAGGAGAAGAAGGAGCAGGAGGTGGTGAATGAGCAGGAGTGGAGAAGGAGCAGGAGGTGGAGAAGGAGCAGGAGGGCAGGAAGGAGCAGGAGGGCGAGAAGGAGCAGGAGGTGGACAAGGAGCAGAAGGTTGACAAGGAGCAGGAGGTGGACAATTCTCAGGAGCTGGAGATGGCCCAGGAATTGAGAAGGAGCAGGAGGAGAAGTTGGAGCAGGGGGAGAAGAAGGAGCAGGAGAAGGAGAAGGAGAAGGAGAAGGAGAAGGAGAAGGAGCAGGAGGTGGAAAAGGACCATGAGGAGGAGAAGGAGGAGAAGAAGGGGCAGGAGTTGGACAAGGAGCAGGAGGTGGACAGGGAGCAGGAGGTGGACAAGGAGCAGGAGGTGGACAAGGAGCAGGAGGTGGAGAAGGAGGTGGAGGAGGAGAAGGATGTGGAGAAGGAGCAGGAGACGGAGAAGGACCAGGAGGGGGAGCGGGAGAATGAGTTGGAGAAGAAGCTGGAGGAGGGGCAGGAGCAGGAGGAGAAGAAGGAGCAGGAGGTGGAGAAGGAGCAGCAGGTGCAGAAGGAGCAGGAGGGCGAGAAGGAGCAGGTGGGCGAGTAGGAGCAGGAGGGCGAGAAGGAGCAGGAGGGCGAGAAGGAGAAGGAGAACGAGAAGGAGCAGGAGGGCGAGAAAGAGCAGGAGGTGGACAAGAAGCATGAAGTGGACAAGGAGCAGGAGGTGTACAAGGAGCAGGAGGTGGGCAAGGAGCAGAAGGAGGAGAATGAGGTGGAGGAGGACCAGGAGGTGGAGACGGAGCAGGAGGCAGAAAAGGAGCAGGAGGAAGACAAGGTGCAGGAGGTGCAGAAGGAGCAGGAGGACTAGAAGGAGGAGAAGAAGGAGCAGGAGGTGGTGAATGAGCAGGAGTGGAGAAGGAGCAGGAGGTGGAGAAGGAGCAGGAGGGCAGGAAGGAGCAGGAGGGCGAGAAGGAGCAGGAGGAGAAGATGGAGCAGGCGGAGAAGAAGGAGCTGGAGAAGGAGAAGGAGAAGGAGAAGGAGAAGGAGCAGGAGGTGGAGAAGGATCAGGAGGGAGACAAGGAGCGGGAGGTGGAGGAGGAGCAGGAGGAGGAGAAGGAGGAGAAAAAGCAGCAGGAGGTGGTGAATGAGCAGGAGTGGAGAAGGAGCAGCAGGTGGAGAAGGAACATGAGGTGGAGAAGGAGCAAGAGGGCGAGAAGGAGCAGGAGTGCGAGAAGAAGCAGGTGGGCGAGAAGGAGCAGGGGGGCTTGATGGAGCAGGAGGTGGACAATGAGCAGGAGGTGGACAAGGAGCAGGAGGTGGACACGGAGCACGAGGTGGACAAGGAGCAGGAGGTGTACAAGGAGCAGGTGCTGGAGATGGCACAGGAATTGAGAAGGAGCAGGAGGAGAAGATGGAGCAGGCGGCGAAGGAGGAGCAGGAGAAGGAGAAGGAGAAGGAGCAGGAGGTGGAGAAGGATCAAGAGGGAGACAAGGAGTGGGAGGTGGAGGAGGAGCAGGAGGAGGAGAAGGAGGAGAAGAAGGAGCAGGAGGTGGAGAAGGAGCAGGAGGGCGAGAAGGAGCAGGAGGGCTAGTTGGAGCAGGAGGTGGACAATGAGCAGGAGGTGGACAAGGAGCCGGAGGTGGACTCGGAGCACGAGGTGGACAAGGAGCAGGAGTAGTACAAGGAGCAGGAGGTGGACAAGGAGCGGCAGGTGGACAGGGAGCAGGAAGAGGAGAAGTAGGTGTAGGAGGAGGAGGCGGTGGAGATGGAGCAGGAGGAGGAGAAGGAACATGAGGTGGAGAAGATGCAATAGGTGGAGAAGGAGCACGACGCGGAGAAGGACCAGGAGGAGGAGTCGGGGAAGGAGTTGGAGAAGATGCAGAAGGAGGAGCAGGAGCAGGAGGAGAAGAAGGAGAAGGAGGAGGAGAAGGAGCAGTAGGAGGAGAAGGAACAGGAGTGGAGAAGGAGCAGGAGCAGAAGAAGGAGCAAGAGGAGGAGTCGGAGCAGGAGGAGGAGAAGGAGCAGGAGGTGGAGAAGACGCAAGATGAGGAGAAGGAGCAGGAGGTGGAGAAGGATCAGGATGTGGAGAAGGAGCAGGAGGGCGAGAAGGAGCAGGTGGGCGAGTAGGAGCAGGAGGGCGAGAAGGAGCAGGAGGGCGAGAAGGAGAAGGAGAACGAGAAGGAGCAGGAGGGCGAGAAAGAGCAGGAGGTGGACAAGAAGCATGAAGTGGACAAGGAGCAGGAGGTGTACAAGGAGCAGGAGGTGGGCAAGGAGCAGAAGGAGGAGAATGAGGTGGAGGAGGACCAGGAGGTGGAGACGGAGCAGGAGGCAGAAAAGGAGCAGGAGGAAGACAAGGTGCAGGAGGTGCAGAAGGAGCAGGAGGACTAGAAGGAGGAGAAGAAGGAGCAGGAGGTGGTGAATGAGCAGGAGTGGAGAAGGAGCAGGAGGTGGAGAAGGAGCAGGAGGGCAGGAAGGAGCAGGAGGGCGAGAAGGAGCAGGAGGTGGACAAGGAGCAGGAGGTTGACAAGGAGCAGGAGGTGGACAATTAGCAGGAGCTGGAGATGGCCCAGGAATTGAGAAGGAGCAGGAGGAGAAGATGGAGCAGGCGGAGAAGAAGGAGCTGGAGAAGGAGAAGGAGAAGGAGAAGGAGAAGGAGAAGGAGAAGGAGCAGGAGGTGGAGAAGGATCAGGAGGGAGACAAGGAGCGGGAGGTGGAGGAGGAGCAGGAGGAGGAGAAGGAGGAGAAAAAGCAGCAGGAGGTGGTGAATGAGCAGGAGTGGAGAAGGAGCAGCAGGTGGAGAAGGAACATGAGGTGGAGAAGGAGCAAGAGGGCGAGAAGGAGCAGGAGTGCGAGAAGAAGCAGGTGGGCGAGAAGGAGCAGGAGGGCTAGATGGAGCAGGAGGTGGACAATGAGCAGGAGGTGGACAAGGAGCAGGAGGTGGACACGGAGCACGAGGTGGACAAGGAGCAGGAGGTGTACAAGGAGCAGGTGCTGGAGATGGCACAGGAATTGAGAAGGAGCAGGAGGAGAAGATGGAGCAGGCGGCGAAGGAGGAGCAGGAGAAGGAGAAGGAGAAGGAGCAGGAGGTGGAGAAGGATCAAGAGGGAGACAAGGAGTGGGAGGTGGAGGAGGAGCAGGAGGAGGAGAAGGAGGAGAAGAAGGAGCAGGAGGTGGAGAAGGAGCAGGAGGGCGAGAAGGAGCAGGAGGGCTAGTTGGAGCAGGAGGTGGACAATGAGCAGGAGGTGGACAAGGAGCCGGAGGTGGACTTGGAGCACGAGGTGGACAAGGAGCAGGAGTTGTACAAGGAGCAGGAGGTGGACAAGGAGCGGCAGGTGGACAGGGAGCAGGAAGAGGAGAAGTAGGTGTAGGAGGAGGAGGCGGTGGAGATGGAGCAGGAGGAGGAGAAGGAACATGAGGTGGAGAAGATGCAATAGGTGGAGAAGGAGCACGACGCGGAGAAGGACCAGGAGGAGGAGTCGGGGAAGGAGTTGGAGAAGATGCAGAAGGAGGAGCAGGAGCAGGAGGAGAAGAAGGAGTAGGAGGTGGAGAAGGAGCCGGAGGTGGAGAAGGAGCAGGTGGAGGAGAATGAGAAGGAGGAGGAGAAGGAGCAGTAGGAGGAGAAGGAACAGGAGTGGAGAAGGAGCAGGAGCAGAAGAAGGAGCAAGAGGAGGAGTCGGAGAAGGAGGAGGAGAAGGAGCAGGAGGTGGAGAAGACGCAAGATGAGGAGAAGGAGCAGGAGATGGAGAAGGATCAGGATGTGGATAAGGAGCAGGAGGTGGAGAAATAGCAGGAGGTGGAGATGGAGCAGGAGGTGCAGAAGGAGCCGGAGTGAGAAAAGGAGCAGGAGGAAGACAAGGAACAGGAGGTGGAGAAGGAGCAGGAGGAAGAGAAGGAGGAGAAGAAGCAGTAGGAGGTGGTGAATGAGCAGGAGTGGAGAAGGAGCAGGAGGTGGAGAAGGAGCAGGAGGGCAGGAAGGAGCAGGAGGGCGAGAAGGAGCAGGAGGTGGACAAGGAGCAGAAGGTTGACAAGGAGCAGGAGGTGGACAATTCTCAGGAGCTGGAGATGGCCCAGGAATTGAGAAGGAGCAGGAGGAGAAGTTGGAGCAGGGGGAGAAGAAGGAGCAGGAGAAGGAGAAGGAGAAGGAGAAGGAGCAGGAGGTGGAAAAGGACCATGAGGAGGAGAAGGAGGAGATGAAGGGGCAGGAGTTGGACAAGGAGCAGGAGGTGGACAGGGAGCAGGAGGTGGACAAGGAGCAAGAGGTGGTCAAGGAGCAGGAGGTGGAGAAGGAGGTGGAGGAGGAGAAGGATGTGGAGATGGAGCAGGAGACGGAGAAGGACCAGGAGGGGGAGTGGGAGAATGAGTTGGAGAAGAAGCAGGAGGAGGGGCAGGAGCAGGAGGAGAAAAAGGAGCAGGAGGTGGAGAAGGAGCAGCAGGTGCAGAAGGAGCAGGAGGGCGAGAAGGAGCAGGTGGGCGAGTAGGAGCAGGAGGGCGAGAAGGAGCAGGAGGGCGAGAAGGAGAAGGAGAACGAGAAGGAGCAGGAGGGCGAGAAAGAGCAGGAGGTGGACAAGAAGCATGAAGTGGACAAGGAGCAGGAGGTGTACAAGGAGCAGGAGGTGGGCAAGGAGCAGAAGGAGGAGAATGAGGTGGAGGAGGACCAGGAGGTGGAGACGGAGCAGGAGGCAGAAAAGGAGCAGGAGGAAGACAAGGTGCAGGAGGTGCAGAAGGAGCAGGAGGACTAGAAGGAGGAGAAGAAGGAGCAGGAGGTGGTGAATGAGCAGGAGTGGAGAAGGAGCAGGAGGTGGAGAAGGAGCAGGAGGGCAGGAAGGAGCAGGAGGGCGAGAAGGAGCAGGAGGTGGACAAGGAGCAGGAGGTTGACAAGGAGCAGGAGGTGGACAATTAGCAGGAGCTGGAGATGGCCCAGGAATTGAGAAGGAGCAGGAGGAGAAGATGGAGCAGGCGGAGAAGAAGGAGCTGGAGAAGGAGAAGGAGAAGGAGAAGGAGAAGGAGAAGGAGCAGGAGGTGGAGAAGGATCATGAGGGAGACAAGGAGCGGGAGGTGGAGGAGGAGCAGGAGGAGGAGAAGGAGGAGAAGAAGCAGCAGGAGGTGGTGAATGAGCAGGAGTGGAGAAGGAGCAGCAGGTGGAGAAGGAACATGAGGTGGAGAAGGAGCAAGAGGGCGAGAAGGAGCAGGAGTGCGAGAAGAAGCAGGTGGGCGAGAAGGAGCAGGAGGGCTAGATGGAGCAGGAGGTGGACAATGAGCAGGAGGTGGACAAGGAGCAGGAGGTGGACACGGAGCACGAGGTGGACAAGGAGCAGGAGGTGTACAAGGAGCAGGTGCTGGAGATGGCACAGGAATTGAGAAGGAGCAGGAGGAGAAGATGGAGCAGGCGGCGAAGGAGGAGCAGGAGAAGGAGAAGGAGAAGGAGCAGGAGGTGGAGAAGGATCAAGAGGGAGACAAGGAGTGGGAGGTGGAGGAGGAGCAGGAGGAGGAGAAGGAGGAGAAGAAGGAGCAGGAGGTGGAGAAGGAGCAGGAGGGCGAGAAGGAGCAGGAGGGCTAGTTGGAGCAGGAGGTGGACAATGAGCAGGAGGTGGACAAGGAGCCGGAGGTGGACTTGGAGCACGAGGTGGACAAGGAGCAGGAGTTGTACAAGGAGCAGGAGGTGGACAAGGAGCGGCAGGTGGACAGGGAGCAGGAAGAGGAGAAGTAGGTGTAGGAGGAGGAGGCGGTGGAGATGGAGCAGGAGGAGGAGAAGGAACATGAGGTGGAGAAGATGCAATAGGTGGAGAAGGAGCACGACGCGGAGAAGGACCAGGAGGAGGAGTCGGGGAAGGAGTTGGAGAAGATGCAGAAGGAGGAGCAGGAGCAGGAGGAGAAGAAGGAGTAGGAGGTGGAGAAGGAGCCGGAGGTGGAGAAGGAGCAGGTGGAGGAGAATGAGAAGGAGGAGGAGAAGGAGCAGTAGGAGGAGAAGGAACAGGAGTGGAGAAGGAGCAGGAGCAGAAGAAGGAGCAAGAGGAGGAGTCGGAGAAGGAGGAGGAGAAGGAGCAGGAGGTGGAGAAGACGCAAGATGAGGAGAAGGAGCAGGAGATGGAGAAGGATCAGGATGTGGATAAGGAGCAGGAGGTGGAGAAATAGCAGGAGGTGGAGATGGAGCAGGAGGTGCAGAAGGAGCCGGAGTGAGAAAAGGAGCAGGAGGAAGACAAGGAACAGGAGGTGGAGAAGGAGCAGGAGGAAGAGAAGGAGGAGAAGAAGCAGTAGGAGGTGGTGAATGAGCAGGAGTGGAGAAGGAGCAGGAGGTGGAGAAGGAGCAGGAGGGCAGGAAGGAGCAGGAGGGCGAGAAGGAGCAGGAGGTGGACAAGGAGCAGAAGGTTGACAAGGAGCAGGAGGTGGACAATTCTCAGGAGCTGGAGATGGCCCAGGAATTGAGAAGGAGCAGGAGGAGAAGTTGGAGCAGGGGGAGAAGAAGGAGCAGGAGAAGGAGAAGGAGAAGGAGAAGGAGCAGGAGGTGGAAAAGGACCATGAGGAGGAGAAGGAGGAGATGAAGGGGCAGGAGTTGGACAAGGAGCAGGAGGTGGACAGGGAGCAGGAGGTGGACAAGGAGCAAGAGGTGGTCAAGGAGCAGGAGGTGGAGAAGGAGGTGGAGGAGGAGAAGGATGTGGAGATGGAGCAGGAGACGGAGAAGGACCAGGAGGGGGAGTGGGAGAATGAGTTGGAGAAGAAGCAGGAGGAGGGGCAGGAGCAGGAGGAGAAAAAGGAGCAGGAGGTGGAGAAGGAGCAGCAGGTGCAGAAGGAGCAGGAGGGCGAGAAGGAGCAGGTGGGCGAGTAGGAGCAGGAGGGCGAGAAGGAGCAGGAGGGCGAGAAGGAGAAGGAGAACGAGAAGGAGCAGGAGGGCGAGAAAGAGCAGGAGGTGGACAAGAAGCATGAAGTGGACAAGGAGCAGGAGGTGTACAAGGAGCAGGAGGTGGGCAAGGAGCAGAAGGAGGAGAATGAGGTGGAGGAGGACCAGGAGGTGGAGACGGAGCAGGAGGCAGAAAAGGAGCAGGAGGAAGACAAGGTGCAGGAGGTGCAGAAGGAGCAGGAGGACTAGAAGGAGGAGAAGAAGGAGCAGGAGGTGGTGAATGAGCAGGAGTGGAGAAGGAGCAGGAGGTGGAGAAGGAGCAGGAGGGCAGGAAGGAGCAGGAGGGCGAGAAGGAGCAGGAGGTGGACAAGGAGCAGGAGGTTGACAAGGAGCAGGAGGTGGACAATTAGCAGGAGCTGGAGATGGCCCAGGAATTGAGAAGGAGCAGGAGGAGAAGATGGAGCAGGCGGAGAAGAAGGAGCTGGAGAAGGAGAAGGAGAAGGAGAAGGAGAAGGAGCAGGAGGTGGAGAAGGATCATGAGGGAGACAAGGAGCGGGAGGTGGAGGAGGAGCAGGAGGAGGAGAAGGAGGAGAAGAAGCAGCAGGAGGTGGTGAATGAGCAGGAGTGGAGAAGGAGCAGCAGGTGGAGAAGGAACATGAGGTGGAGAAGGAGCAAGAGGGCGAGAAGGAGCAGGAGTGCGAGAAGAAGCAGGTGGGCGAGAAGGAGCAGGAGGGCTAGATGGAGCAGGAGGTGGACAATGAGCAGGAGGTGGACAAGGAGCAGGAGGTGGACACGGAGCACGAGGTGGACAAGGAGCAGGAGGTGTACAAGGAGCAGGTGCTGGAGATGGCACAGGAATTGAGAAGGAGCAGGAGGAGAAGATGGAGCAGGCGGCGAAGGAGGAGCAGGAGAAGGAGAAGGAGAAGGAGCAGGAGGTGGAGAAGGATCAAGAGGGAGACAAGGAGTGGGAGGTGGAGGAGGAGCAGGAGGAGGAGAAGGAGGAGAAGAAGGAGCAGGAGGTGGAGAAGGAGCAGGAGGGCGAGAAGGAGCAGGAGGGCTAGTTGGAGCAGGAGGTGGACAATGAGCAGGAGGTGGACAAGGAGCCGGAGGTGGACTTGGAGCACGAGGTGGACAAGGAGCAGGAGTTGTACAAGGAGCAGGAGGTGGACAAGGAGCGGCAGGTGGACAGGGAGCAGGAAGAGGAGAAGTAGGTGTAGGAGGAGGAGGCGGTGGAGATGGAGCAGGAGGAGGAGAAGGAACATGAGGTGGAGAAGATGCAATAGGTGGAGAAGGAGCACGACGCGGAGAAGGACCAGGAGGAGGAGTCGGGGAAGGAGTTGGAGAAGATGCAGAAGGAGGAGCAGGAGCAGGAGGAGAAGAAGGAGTAGGAGGTGGAGAAGGAGCCGGAGGTGGAGAAGGAGCAGGTGGAGGAGAATGAGAAGGAGGAGGAGAAGGAGCAGTAGGAGGAGAAGGAACAGGAGTGGAGAAGGAGCAGGAGCAGAAGAAGGAGCAAGAGGAGGAGTCGGAGAAGGAGGAGGAGAAGGAGCAGGAGGTGGAGAAGACGCAAGATGAGGAGAAGGAGCAGGAGATGGAGAAGGATCAGGATGTGGATAAGGAGCAGGAGGTGGAGAAATAGCAGGAGGTGGAGATGGAGCAGGAGGTGCAGAAGGAGCCGGAGTGAGAAAAGGAGCAGGAGGAAGACAAGGAACAGGAGGTGGAGAAGGAGCAGGAGGAAGAGAAGGAGGAGAAGAAGCAGTAGGAGGTGGTGAATGAGCAGGAGTGGAGAAGGAGCAGGAGGTGGAGAAGGAGCAGGAGGGCAGGAAGGAGCAGGAGGGCGAGAAGGAGCAGGAGGTGGACAAGGAGCAGAAGGTTGACAAGGAGCAGGAGGTGGACAATTCTCAGGAGCTGGAGATGGCCCAGGAATTGAGAAGGAGCAGGAGGAGAAGTTGGAGCAGGGGGAGAAGAAGGAGCAGGAGAAGGAGAAGGAGAAGGAGAAGGAGCAGGAGGTGGAAAAGGACCATGAGGAGGAGAAGGAGGAGATGAAGGGGCAGGAGTTGGACAAGGAGCAGGAGGTGGACAGGGAGCAGGAGGTGGACAAGGAGCAAGAGGTGGTCAAGGAGCAGGAGGTGGAGAAGGAGGTGGAGGAGGAGAAGGATGTGGAGATGGAGCAGGAGACGGAGAAGGACCAGGAGGGGGAGTGGGAGAATGAGTTGGAGAAGAAGCAGGAGGAGGGGCAGGAGCAGGAGGAGAAAAAGGAGCAGGAGGTGGAGAAGGAGCAGCAGGTGCAGAAGGAGCAGGAGGGCGAGAAGGAGCAGGTGGGCGAGTAGGAGCAGGAGGGCGAGAAGGAGCAGGAGGGCGAGAAGGAGAAGGAGAACGAGAAGGAGCAGGAGGGCGAGAAAGAGCAGGAGGTGGACAAGAAGCATGAAGTGGACAAGGAGCAGGAGGTGTACAAGGAGCAGGAGGTGGGCAAGGAGCAGAAGGAGGAGAATGAGGTGGAGGAGGACCAGGAGGTGGAGACGGAGCAGGAGGCAGAAAAGGAGCAGGAGGAAGACAAGGTGCAGGAGGTGCAGAAGGAGCAGGAGGACTAGAAGGAGGAGAAGAAGGAGCAGGAGGTGGTGAATGAGCAGGAGTGGAGAAGGAGCAGGAGGTGGAGAAGGAGCAGGAGGGCAGGAAGGAGCAGGAGGGCGAGAAGGAGCAGGAGGTGGACAAGGAGCAGGAGGTTGACAAGGAGCAGGAGGTGGACAATTAGCAGGAGCTGGAGATGGCCCAGGAATTGAGAAGGAGCAGGAGGAGAAGATGGAGCAGGCGGAGAAGAAGGAGCTGGAGAAGGAGAAGGAGAAGGAGAAGGAGAAGGAGAAGGAGCAGGAGGTGGAGAAGGATCATGAGGGAGACAAGGAGCGGGAGGTGGAGGAGGAGCAGGAGGAGGAGAAGGAGGAGAAGAAGCAGCAGGAGGTGGTGAATGAGCAGGAGTGGAGAAGGAGCAGCAGGTGGAGAAGGAACATGAGGTGGAGAAGGAGCAAGAGGGCGAGAAGGAGCAGGAGTGCGAGAAGAAGCAGGTGGGCGAGAAGGAGCAGGAGGGCTAGATGGAGCAGGAGGTGGACAATGAGCAGGAGGTGGACAAGGAGCAGGAGGTGGACACGGAGCACGAGGTGGACAAGGAGCAGGAGGTGTACAAGGAGCAGGTGCTGGAGATGGCACAGGAATTGAGAAGGAGCAGGAGGAGAAGATGGAGCAGGCGGAGAAGGAGGAGCAGGAGAAGGAGAAGGAGAAGGAGCAGGAGGTGGAGAAGGATCAAGAGGGAGACAAGGAGCGGGAGGTGGAGGAGGAGCAGGAGGAGGAGAAGGAGGAGAAGAAGGAGCAGGAGGTGGAGAAGGAGCAGGAGGGCGAGAAGGAGCAGGAGGGCTAGTTGGAGCAGGAGGTGGACAATGAGCAGGAGTTCGACAAGGAGCAGGAGGTGGACTCGGAGCACGAGGTGGACAAGGAGCAGGAGTTGTACAAGGAGCAGGAGGTGGACAAGGAGCGGCAGGTGGACAGGGAGCAGGAAGAGGAGAAGTAATGTAGGAGGAGGAGGCGGTGGAGATGGAGCAGGAGGAGAAGGAACATGAGGTGGAGAAGATGCAATAGGTGGAGAAGGAGCACGACGCGGAGAAGGACCAGGAGGAGGAGTCGGAGAAGGAGTTGGAGAAGATGCAGAAGGAGGAGCAGGAGCAGGAGGAGAAGAAGGAGTAGGAGGTGGAGAAGGAGCCGGAGGTGGAGAAGGAGCAGGTGGAGGAGAATGAGAAGGAGGAGGAGAAGGAGCAGTAGGAGGAGAAGGAACAGGAGTGGAGAAGGAGCAGGAGCAGAAGAAGGAGCAGGAGGAGGAGTCGGAGCAGGAGGAGGAGAAGGAGCAGGAGGTGGAGAAGACGCAAGATGAGGAGAAGGAGCAGGAGGTGGAGAAGGATCAGGATGTGGAGAAGGAGCAGGAGGTGGAGAAATAGCAGGAGGTGGAGATGGAGCAGGAGGTGCAGAAGGAGCCGGAGTGAGAAAAGGAGCAGGAGGAAGACAAGGAACAGGAGGTGGAGAAGGAGCAGGAGGAAGAGAAGGAGGAGAAGAAGCAGTAGGAGGTGGTGAATGAGCAGGAGTGGAGAAGGAGCAGGAGGTGGAGAAGGAGCAGGAGGCAGGAAGCGCAGGAGGGCGAGATGGAACCGGAGGTGGAAAGGAGCAGGAGGTGGACAAGGAGCAGGAGGTGGACAAGGAGCAGGAGGTGGACAAGGAGCAGGACGTGGAGAAGGAGCATGAGAGGAGAAGGAGGTGGACGAGGAGAAGGTGGGGTAGAAAGAGTAGGAGGGGGAGAAGGAGCAGGAAGGGCAGAACGAGCTGGAGTGGGAGAAGGAGGAGGAGAAGGAGCAGGCGGTGGACAAGGAGCAGGAGGGGGGGAGCAGGACGAGGAGGAGAAGGAGCAGTAGCTGGAGATGGAGCAGGAATTGAGAAGGAGCAGCAGGGCAAGAAGGAGCAGGAGAGCGAGAAGGAGCATGAGGGCTAGATGGAGCAGGTGGTGTACAATGAGCAGGAGGTGGACAAGAATCAGAATGTGGACACGGAGCAGGAGGTGGTCAAGGAGCAGTAGGTGTACAAGGGGCAGGAGGTGGACAAGGAGCAGCAGGTGGACAAGGAGCAGGAGGAGGAGAAGGAGGTGGAGGAGGAGATGGAGGTGGAGAAGGAGCAGAAGGTTGACAAGGAGCAGGAGGTGGACAATTCTCAGGAGCTGGAGATGCACCAGGAATTGAGAAGGAGCAGGAGGAGAAGTTGGAGCAGGGGGAGAAGAAGGAGCAGGAGAAGGAGAAGGAGAAGGAGAAGGAGAAGGAGCAGGAGGTGGAAAAGGACCATGAGGAGGAGAAGGAGGAGAAGAAGGGGCAGGAGTTGGACAAGGAGCAGGAGGTGGACAGGGAGCAGGAGGTGGACAAGGAGCAGGAGGTGGATAAGGAGCAGGAGGTGGAGAAGGAGGTGGAGGAGGAGAAGGATGTGGAGAAGGAGCAGGAGACGGAGAAGGACCAGGAGGGGGAGGGGGAGAATGAGTTGGAGAAGAAGCAGGAGGAGGGGCAGGAGCAGCAGGTGCAGAAGGAGCAGGAGGGCGAGAAGGAGCAGGTGGGCGAGTAGGAGCAGGAGGGCGAGAAGGAGCAGGAGGGCGAGAAGGAGAAGGAGAACGAGAAGGAGCAGGAGGGCGAGAAAGAGCAGGAGGTGGACAAGAAGCATGAAGTGGACAAGGACCAGGAGGTGTACAAGGAGCAGAAGGTGGGCAAGGAGCAGAAGGAGGAGAATGAGGTGGAGGAGGACCAGGAGGTGGAGACGGAGCAGGAGGCAGAAAAGGAGCAGGAGGAAGACAAGGTGCAGGAGGTGCAGAAGAAGCAGGAGGACTAGAAGGAGGAGAAGAAGGAGCAGGAGGTGGTGAATGAGCAGGAGTGGAGAAGGAGCAGGAGGTGGAGAAGGAGCAGGAGGCAGGAAGGAGCAGGAGGGCGAGAAGGAGCAGGAGGTGGACAAGGAGCAGAAGGTTGACAAGGAGCAGGAGGTGGACAATTCTCAGGAGCTGGAGATGGCCCAGGAATTGAGAAGGAGCAGGAGGAGAAGTTGGAGCAGGGGGAGAAGAAGGAGCAGGAGAAGGAGAAGGAGAAGGAGAAGGAGAAGGAGCAGGAGGTGGAAAAGGACCATGAGGAGGAGAAGGAGGAGAAGAAGGGGCAGGAGTTGGACAAGGAGCAGGAGGTGGACAGGGAGCAGGAGGTGGACAAGGAGCAAGAGGTGGTCAAGGAGCAGGAGGTGGAGAAGGAGGTGGAGGAGGAGAAGGATGTGGAGATGGAGCAGGAGACGGAGAAGGACCAGGAGGGGGAGTGGGAGAATGAGTTGGAGAAGAAGCAGGAGGAGGGGCAGGAGCAGGAGGAGAAGAAGGAGCAGGAGGTGGAGAAGGAGCAGCAGGTGCAGAAGGAGCAGGAGGGCGAGAAGGAGCAGGTGGGCGAGTAGGAGCAGGAAGGCGAGAAGGAGCAGGAGGTGGACAAGGAGCAGGAGGTTGACAAGGAGCAGAAGGTGGACAATTAGCAGGAGCTGGAGATGGCCCAGGAATTGAGAAGGAGCAGGAGGAGAAGATGGAGCAGGCGGAGAAGAAGGAGCTGGAGAAGGAGAAGGAGAAGGAGAAGGAGAAGGAGAAGGAGCAGGAGGTGGAGAAGGATCATGAGGGAGACAAGGAGCGGGAGGTGGAGGAGGAGCAGGAGGAGGAGAAGGAGGAGAAGAAGCAGCAGGAGGTGGTGAATGAGCAGGAGTGGAGAAGGAGCAGCAGGTGGAGAAGGAACATGAGGTGGAGAAGGAGCAAGAGGGCGAGAAGGAGCAGGAGTGCGAGAAGAAGCAGGTGGGCGAGAAGGAGGAGGAGGGCTAGATGGAGCAGGAGGTGGACAATGAGCAGGAGGTGGACAAGGAGCAGGAGGTGGACACGGAGCACGAGGTGGACAAGGAGCAGGAGGTGTACAAGGAGCAGGTGCTGGAGATGGCACAGGAATTGAGAAGGAGCAGGAGGAGAAGATGGAGCAGGCGGCGAAGGAGGAGCAGGAGAAGGAGAAGGAGAAGGAGCAGGAGGTGGAGAAGGATCAAGAGGGAGACAAGGAGTGGGAGGTGGAGGAGGAGCAGTAGGAGGAGAAGGAGGAGAAGAAGGAGCAGGAGGTGGAGAAGGAGCAGGAGGGCGAGAAGGAGCAGGAGGGCTAGTTGGAGCAGGAGGTGGACAATGAGCAGGAGGTGGACAAGGAGCAGGAGGTGGACTCGGAGCACGAGGTGGACAAGGAGCAGGAGTTGGACAAGGAGCAGGAGGTGGACAAGGAGCGGCAGGTGGACAGGGAGCAGGAAGAGGAGAAGTAATGTAGGAGGAGGAGGCGGTGGAGATGGAGCAGGAGGAGAAGGAACATGAGGTGGAGAAGATGCAATAGGTGGAGAAGGAGCACGACGCGGAGAAGGACCAGGAGGAGGAGTCGGAGAAGGAGTTGGAGAAGATGCAGAAGGAGGAGCAGGAGCAGGAGGAGAAGAAGGAGTAGGAGGTGGAGAAGGAGCCGGAGGTGGAGAAGGAGCAGGTGGAGGAGAATGAGAAGGATGTGGAGAAGACGCAAGATGAGGAGAAGGAGCAGGAGGTGGAGAAGGATCAGGATGTGGAGAAGGAGCAGGAGGTGGAGAAATAGCAGGAGGTGGAGATGGAGCAGGAGGTGCAGAAGGAGCCGGAGTGAGAAAAGGAGCAGGAGGAAGACAAGGAACAGGAGGTGGAGAAGGAGCAGGAGGAAGAGAAGGAGGAGAAGAAGCAGTAGGAGGTGGTGAATGAGCAGGAGTGGAGAAGGAGCAGGAGGTGGAGAAGGAGCAGGAGGCAGGAAGCGCAGGAGGGCGAGATGGAACCGGAGGTGGAAAGGAGCAGGAGGTGGACAAGGAGCAGGAGGTGGACAAGGAGCAGGAGGTGGACAAGGAGCAGGACGTGGAGAAGGAGCATGAGAGGAGAAGGAGGTGGACGAGGAGAAGGTGGGGTAGAAAGAGTAGGAGGGGGAGAAGGAGCAGGAAGGGCAGAACGAGCTGGAGTGGGAGAAGGAGGAGGAGAAGGAGCAGGCGGTGGACAAGGAGCAGGAGGGGGGGAGCAGGACGAGGAGGAGAAGTAGCAGTAGCTGGAGATGGAGCAGGAATTGAGAAGGAGCAGCAGGAGAAGAAGGAGCAGGCGGAGAAGATGGAGCAGGATGTGGAGAATGAGCAGGAGTGGAGAAGGAGCAGCAGGGCAAGAAGGAGCAGGAGAGCGAGAAGGAGCATGAGGGCTAGATGGAGCAGGTGGTGGACAATGAGCAGGAGGTGGACAAGAATCAGAATGTGGACACGGAGCAGGAGGTGGTCAAGGAGCAGTAGGTGTACAAGGGGCAGGAGGTGGACAAGGAGCAGGAGGAGGAGAAGGAGGTGGAGGAGGAGATGGAGGTGGAGAAGGAGCAGAAGGTTGACAAGGAGCAGGAGGTGGACAATTCTCAGGAGCTGGAGATGCCCCAGGAATTGAGAAGGAGCAGGAGGAGAAGTTGGAGCAGGGGGAGAAGAAGGAGCAGGAGAAGGAGAAGGAGAAGGAGAAGGAGAAGGAGAAGGAGCAGGTGGTGGAAAAGGACCATGAGGAGGAGAAGGAGGAGAAGAAGGGGCAGGAGTTGGACAAGGAGCAGGAGGTGGACAGGGAGCAGGAGGTGGACAAGGAGCAGGAGGTGGATAAGGAGCAGGAGGTGGAGAAGGAGGTGGAGGAGGAGAAGGATGTGGAGAAGGAGCAGGAGACGGAGAAGGACCAGGAGGGGGAGTGGGAGAATGAGTTGGAGAAGAAGCAGGAGGAGGGGCAGGAGCAGCAGGTGCAGAAGGAGCAGGAGGGCGAGAAGGAGCAGGTGGGCGAGTAGGAGCAGGAGGGCGAGAAGGAGCTGGAGGGCGAGAAGGAGAAGGAGAACGAGAAGGAGCAGGAGGGCGAGAAAGAGCAGGAGGTGGACAAGAAGCATGAAGTGGACAAGGACCAGGAGGTGTACAAGGAGCAGAAGGTGGGCAAGGAGCAGAAGGAGGAGAATGAGGTGGAGGAGGACCAGGAGGTGGAGACGGAGCAGGAGGCAGAAAAGGAGCAGGAGGAAGACAAGGTGCAGGAGGTGCAGAAGGAGCAGGAGGACTAGAAGGAGGAGAAGAAGGAGCAGGAGGTGGTGAATGAGCAGGAGTGGAGAAGGAGCAGGAGGTGGAGAAGGAGCAGGAGGGCAGGAAGGAGCAGGAGGGCGAGAAGGAGCAGGAGGTGGACAAGGAGCAGGAGGTTGACAAGGAGCAGGAGGTGGACAATTAGCAGGAGCTGGAGATGGCCCAGGAATTGAGAAGGAGCAGGAGGAGAAGATGGA
The DNA here is from genome assembly GCF_035084215.1 of Heptranchias perlo. Classification (NCBI taxonomy): domain Eukaryota; kingdom Metazoa; phylum Chordata; class Chondrichthyes; order Hexanchiformes; family Hexanchidae; genus Heptranchias; species Heptranchias perlo. The sequence goes on from NC_090360.1 coordinate 27,125,503, forward strand.
GCAGGCGGAGAAGAAGGAGCTGGAGAAGGAGAAGGAGAAGGAGAAGGAGAAGGAGAAGGAGCAGGAGGTGGAGAAGGATCAGGAGGGAGACAAGGAGCGGGAGGTGGAGGAGGAGCAGGAGGAGGAGAAGGAGGAGAAGAAGCAGCAGGAGGTGGTGAATGAGCAGGAGTGGAGAAGGAGCAGCAGGTGGAGAAGGAACATGAGGTGGAGAAGGAGCAAGAGGGCGAGAAGGAGCAGGAGTGCGAGAAGAAGCAGGTGGGCGAGAAGGAGCAGGAGGGCTAGATGGAGCAGGAGGTGGACAATGAGCAGGAGGTGGACAAGGAGCAGGAGGTGGACACGGAGCACGAGGTGGACAAGGAGCAGGAGGTGTACAAGGAGCAGGTGCTGGAGATGGCACAGGAATTGAGAAGGAGCAGGAGGAGAAGATGGAGCAGGCGGAGAAGGAGGAGCAGGAGAAGGAGAAGGAGAAGGAGCAGGAGGTGGAGAAGGATCAAGAGGGAGACAAGGAGTGGGAGGTGGAGGAGGAGCAGGAGGAGGAGAAGGAGGAGAAGAAGGAGCAGGAGGTGGAGAAGGAGCAGGAGGGCGAGAAGGAGCAGGAGGGCTAGTTGGAGCAGGAGGTGGACAATGAGCAGGAGGTGGACAAGGAGCCGGAGGTGGACTCGGACCACGAGGTGGACAAGGAGCAGGAGTTGTACAAGGAGCAGGAGGTGGACAAGGAGCGGCAGGTGGACAGGGAGCAGGAAGAGGAGAAGTAGGTGTAGGAGGAGGAGGCGGTGGAGATGGAGCAGGAGGAGGAGAAGGAACATGAGGTGGAGAAGATGCAATAGGTGGAGAAGGAGCTCGACGCGGAGAAGGACCAGGAGGAGGAGTCGGGGAAGGAGTTGGAGAAGATGCAGAAGGAGGAGCAGGAGCAGGAGGAGAAGAAGGAGTAGGAGGTGGAGAAGGAGCCGGAGGTGGAGAAGGAGCAGGTGGAGGAGAATGAGAAGGAGGAGGAGAAGGAGCAGTAGGAGGAGAAGGAACAGGAGTGGAGAAGGAGCAGGAGCAGAAGAAGGAGCAGGAGGAGGAGTCGGAGCAGGAGGAGGAGAAGGAGCAGGAGGTGGAGAAGACGCAAGATGAGGAGAAGGAGCAGGAGGTGGAGAAGGATCAGGATGTGGAGAAGGAGCAGGAGGTGGAGAAATAGCAGGAGGTGGAGATGGAGCAGGAGGTGCAGAAGGAGCCGGAGTGAGAAAAGGAGCAGGAGGAAGACAAGGAACAGGAGGTGGAGAAGGAGCAGGAGGAAGAGAAGGAGGAGAAGAAGCAGTAGGAGGTGGTGAATGAGCAGGAGTGGAGAAGGAGCAGGAGGTGGAGAAGGAGCAGGAGGCAGGAAGGAGCAGGAGGGCGAGAAGGAGCAGGAGGTGGACAAGGAGCAGAAGGTTGACAAGGAGCAGGAGGTGGACAATTCTCAGGAGCTGGAGATGGCCCAGGAATTGAGAAGGAGCAGGAGGAGAAGTTGGAGCAGGGGGAGAAGAAGGAGCAGGAGAAGGAGAAGGAGAAGGAGAAGGAGAAGGTGCAGGAGGTGGAAAAGGACCATGAGGAGGAGAAGGAGGAGAAGAAGGGGCAGGAGTTGGACAAGGAGCAGGAGGTGGACAGGGAGCAGGAGGTGGACAAGGAGCAAGAGGTGGTCAAGGAGCAGGAGGTGGAGAAGGAGGTGGAGGAGGAGAAGGATGTGGAGATGGAGCAGGAGACGGAGAAGGACCAGGAGGGGGAGTGGGAGAATGAGTTGGAGAAGAAGCAGGAGGAGGGGCAGGAGCAGGAGGAGAAGAAGGAGCAGGAGGTGGAGAAGGAGCAGCAGGTGCAGAAGGAGCAGGAGGGCGAGAAGGAGCAGGTGGGCGAGTAGGAGCAGGAGGGCGAGAAGGAGCAGGAGGGCGAGAAGGAGAAGGAGAACGAGAAGGAGCAGGAGGGCGAGAAAGAGCAGGAGGTGGACAAGAAGCATGAAGTGGACAAGGAGCAGGAGGTGTACAAGGAGCAGGAGGTGAGCAAGGAGCAGAAGGAGGAGAATGAGGTGGAGGAGGACCAGGAGGTGGAGACGGAGCAGGAGGCAGAAAAGGAGCAGGAGGAAGACAAGGTGCAGGAGGTGCAGAAGGAGCAGGAGGACTAGAAGGAGGAGAAGAAGGAGCAGGAGGTGGTGAATGAGCAGGAGTGGAGAAGGAGCAGGAGGTGGAGAAGGAGCAGGAGGGCAGGAAGGAGCAGGAGGGCGAGAAGGAGCAGGAGGTGGACAAGGAGCAGGAGGTTGACAAGGAGCAGGAGGTGGACAATTAGCAGGAGCTGGAGATGGCCCAGGAATTGAGAAGGAGCAGGAGGAGAAGATGGAGCAGGCGGAGAAGGAGGAGCAGGAGAAGGAGAAGGAGAAGGAGCAGGAGGTGGAGAAGGATCAAGAGGGAGACAAGGAGCGGGAGGTGGAGGAGGAGCAGGAAGAGGAGAAGGAGGAGAAGAAGGAGCAGGAGGTGGAGAAGGAGCAGGAGGGCGAGAAGGAGCAGGAGGGCTAGTTGGATCAGGAGGTGGACAATGAGCAGGAGGTGGACAAGGAGCAGGAGGTGGACTCGGAGCACGAGGTGGACAAGGAGCAGGAGTTGTACAAGGAGCAGGAGGTGGACAAGGAGCGGCAGGTGGACAGGGAGCAGGAAGAGGAGAAGTAAGTGTAGGAGGCGGAGGCGGTGGAGATGGAGCAGGAGGAGAAGGAACATGAGGTGGAGAAGATGCAATAGGTGGAGAAGGAGCACGACGCGGAGAAGGACCAGGAGGAGGAGTCGGAGAAGGAGTTGGAGAAGATGCAGAAGGAGGAGCAGGAGCAGGAGGAGAAGAAGGAGTAGGAGGTGGAGAAGGAGCCGGAGGTGGAGAAGGAGCAGGTGGAGGAGAATGAGAAGGAGGAGGAGAAGGAGCAGTAGGAGGAGAAGGAACAGGAGTGGAGAAGGAGCAGGAGCAGAAGAAGGAGCAGGAGGAGGAGTCGGAGCAGGAGGAGGACAAGGAGCAGGAGGTGGAGAAGACGCAAGATGAGGAGAAGGAGCAGGAGGTGGAGAAGGATCAGGATGTGGAGAAGGAGCAGGAGGTGGAGAAATAGCAGGAGGTGGAGATGGAGCAGGAGGTGCAGAAGGAGCCGGAGTGAGAAAATGAGCAGGAGGAAGACAAGGAACAGGAGGTGGAGAAGGAGCAGGAGGAAGAGAAGGAGGAGAAGAAGCAGTAGGAGGTGGTGAATGAGCAGGAGTGGAGAAGGAGCAGGAGGTGGAGAAGGAGCAGGAGGCAGGAAGCGCAGGAGGGCGAGATGGAACCGGAGGTGGAAAGGAGCAGGAGGTGGACAACGAGCAGGAGGTGGATAAGGAGCAGGAGGTGGACAAGGAGCAGGACGTGGAGAAGGAGCATGAGAGGAGAAGGAGGTGGACGAGGAGAAGGTGGGGTAGAAAGAGTAGGAGGGGGAGAAGGAGCAGGAAGGTCAGAACGAGCTGGAGTGGGAGAAGGAGGAGGAGAAGGAGCAGGCGGTGGACAAGGAGCAGGAGGGGGGGAGCAGGACGAGGAGGAGAAGGAGCAGTAGCTGGAGATGGAGCAGGAATTGAGAAGGAGCAGCAGGAGAAGAAGGAGCAGGCGGAGAAGATGGAGCCGGATGTGGAGAATGAGCAGGAGTGGAGAAGGAGCAGCAGGGCAAGAAGGAGCAGGAGAGCGAGAAGGAGCATGAGGGCTAGATGGAGCAGGTGGTGGACAATGAGCAGGAGGTGGACAAGAATCAGAATGTGGACACGGAGCAGGAGGTGGTCAAGGAGCAGTAGGTGTACAAGGGTCAGGAGGTGGACAAGGAGCAGCAGGTGGACAAGGAGCAGGAGGAGGAGAAGGAGGTGGAGGAGGAGATGGAGGTGGAGAACGAGCAGGAGGAGGAGAAAGAGCAGGAGGGAGACAAGGAGCGGGAGTTGGACAAGGATCAGGAGGATGAGACGGAGGATAAGAAGGAGCGGGAGGTGGTGAATCCGCAGGATTGGAGAAGGAGCAGCAGGTGGAGAAGGAGCAGGAGGTGGAGAAGGAGCAGCAGGGTGAGAAGGAGCAGGAGGGCAAGAAGGAGCAGGAGGGCTAGATGAAGCAGGTGGTGGACAAAGAGCAGGAGGTGGACAATGAGCAGGAGGTGGACAAGGAGCAGGAGGTGGACACGGAGCAGGAGGAGGCGATCGAGGTGGAGGAGGAGAAGGAGGTGGACAAGGAGCAGGATTAGGAGAAGGAACAGGAGGTGGAGAATAAGCAATCGGTGGAGATGTAGCAGGAGGCGGAGAAGGACCAGGAGAGGGAGTCGGGGAAGGAGTTGGAGAAGAAATAGGAGGAGCAGGGGCAGGAGGAGAAGAAGGAGCAGGAGTTGGAGATGGAGAAGGAGGGCGACAAGCAGCAGGAGGGCGAGGAGAATCAGGAGGGCGAGAAGGAGCAGGAGGGCGAGAAGGAGAAGGAGGACGAGAAGGAACAGGAGGGCGAGAAGGAGCACTAAGTGGACAAGGAGCAGGAGATGGACAAGGAGTCGGAGTTGGACAAGGATCAGGAGGTGGAGAAGGAGCAGGAGGAGAAGGAGCAGGAGGGAGAAAAGGAGCAGGAGGAAGACAAGGAGCAGGAGTTGGAGAAGGAGCAGGAGGAGGAAAAGGAGGAGAAGAAGCAGCAGGAGGTCGAGACGGAGAAGGAGGTGGACGAGGAGAAGGAGGTGGAGGAGGAGGACGAGGAGGAGAAGGAGCAGGAGCTGGAGATGGAGCAGGAATTGAGAAGAAGGAGGAGGAGAAGAAGGAGCAGGCGGAGAAGAAGGAGCAGGAGGTGGTGAATGAGCAGGAGTGGAGAAGGAGCAGCAGGTGGAGAAGGAACAATAGGTGGGGAGGGAGCAGCAGGGCGAGAAGGAGCAGGAGGACAAGAAGGAGCAGGAAGGCGAGAAGGAGCAGGAGGTGGACAAGGAGCAGGAGTTGGACAAGGAGCAGGAGATGGACAAGGAGCAGGAGGTGGACAAGGAGCGGGAGGTGGAGAAGGAGCAGGAGGAGGAGAAGGTGGAGAATAAGGAGCAGGAGGTGGTGAATGATCAGAAGTGGAGAAGGAGCAGCAGATGGAGAGGGAGCAGGAGTGGAAAAGGAGCAGGAGGTGGAGAAGGAGCAAGACGGCAGGAAGGAGCAGTAGGGCGAGAAGGAGCAGGAGGGCGAGAAGGAGCAGGTGGTGAACAATGAGCAGGCGGTGGACAAGGAGCAGGAGGTGGACAAGAATCAGGAGTTGGACACGGAGCAGGAGGTGGATAAGGAGCAGGAGGAGGAGAAGGAGCAGGAGTGGAGAAGGAGCAGGAGAAGAAGAAGAGGAAGCAGGAGGAGGAGTAGGAGCAGGAGGAGGAGAAGGAGCAGGAGGTGGAGAAGGCGCAAGATGAGGAGAAGGAGCAGGAGGTGGAGAAGGAGCAGGAGAAGGAGAATGAGTAGGAGGAGGAGAAAGAGCAGGAGGGGGAGATTGAGTAGGAGGGGGAGAAGGAGCAGGCGATGGACAAGGAGCAGGAGGGGGAGAAGGAGCAGGTGGAGGAGAAGGAGGTGGATGAGGAGAAGGCGGGGGAGAAAGAGCAGGAGGGTGAGAAGGAGCAGGAGGTGGAGAAGGAGCAGGAGGGGGAGTAGGAGCAGGAGAAGGAGAAGGAGCAGGAGGTGGAAAAGGATCAGGAAGGAGACAAGGAGCGGGAGGTGGAGGAGGAGCAGGAGGAGGAGAAGGAGGAGAAGATGGAGCAGGATGTGGTGAATGAGCAGGAGTGGAGAAGGAGCAGCAGGTGGAGAAGGAGCAGGAGGTGGAGAAGGAGCAGGAGGGCAAGAAGGAGCAGGAGTGCGAGAAGAAGCAGGTGGGCGAGAAGGAGCAGGAGGGAGAGAAGGAGCAGGAGGGCTAGGTGGAGCAGGAGGTGGACAATGAGCAGGAGGTGGACAAGAATCAGGAGGTGGACACGGAGTAGTAGGTGGACAAGGAGCAGGAGTTGGACAAGGAAAAGTAGGTGTTCCCGGAGCAGGAGGTGGACAAGGAGCAGGAGGTGGACAAGGAGCAGGAGGAGGAGAAGTAGATGGAGGAGGAGAAGGAGCACGAGGAGGAGAAGGAGCAGGAGGGAGAAAAGGAGCAGGAGGAAGACAAGGAGCAGGAGGTGGACAAGGAGCAGGAGGAGCAGAAGGTGGTTGATGAGGAGAAGGAGGGGGAGAAAGCGCAGGACGGGGAGAAGGAGCAGGAGGGGGAGGAGGAGATGGAGTTGGAGATGGAGAAGGAGGGCGACAATGAGCAGGAGATGGACAAGGAGCCGGAGGTGGACAGGGGTCAGGAGGTGGACACGGAGCAGGAGGAGGACAAGCAGCAGGAGCTGGACAAGGAGCAAGAGGTGGACAAGGAGCAGGAGGTAGACAAGGAGCACGAGGTGGTGAAGGAGCAGGTGGAGGAGAAGGACCGGGAGGGGGATTAGGAGAGGGAGTTGGAGAAGAAGCTGGAGGAGGAGCAGGAGCAGGATTAGAAGAAGGAGCAGGAAGTGGAGAAGGAGCAGGAGGTGGAGTCAGAGGAGAAGGAGGAGAAGGAGCAGGAGGAGGAGAAGGAGCAGGAGGAGGAGAATGAGCAGGAGTGGAGAAGGAGCTGGAGAAGAAGAAGGAGCAGCAGGAGTAGGAGGAACAGGAGGAGGAGAAGGAAGAGGAGGAGGAGAAGGAGCAGGAGGAGGAGAAGGAGCAGGAGTGCAGAAGGAGCAGGAGAAGAAGAAGGAGCAGCAGGAGGAGTAGGAGCAGGAGGAGGAGAAGGAGCAGGAGGAGGAGAATGCGCAAGATGAGGAGAAGGAGCAGGAGTTGGAGAAGGAGCATGAGGTGGAGAAGGAGCAAGAGGTGGAGTAGGAGCTGGAGGTGGAGAAGGAGCAGGAGGTGGAGAAAGAGCAGGAGTGGAAAAGGAGCAGGAGGTGGAGAAGGAGCAAGAGGGCAGGAAGGAGCAGGAGGGCGAGAAGGAGGAGGAGGTGGAAAAGGAGCAGTAGATGGACAAGGAGCAGGAGGTGGACAAGGAGCAGCAGGTGGACAAGGAGCACGAGGTGGAGAAGGAGCAGGAGGAGGTGAAGGACCAGGAGGGGGAGTAGGAGATGGAGATGGAGATGGAGAAGGAGGGCGACAAGGAGCAGGAGGTGGACAAGGAGCCGGAGGTGGACAGGTTTCAGGAGGTGGACACGGAGCAGGAGGTGGACAAGGAGCAGGAGCTGGACAATGAGCAGGAGGAGGACAAGGAGCAGGAGGTGGACAAGGAGCACGAGGTGGAGAAGGAGCAGGAGGAGGAGAAGGACCAGGAGGGGGATTAGGAGATGGAGTTGGAGAAGAAGCTGGAGGAGGAGCAGGAGCAGCATTAGAAGAAGGAGCAGGAGGTGGAGAAGGAACAGGAGGTGGAGACACAGCAGAAGGAGGAGAAGGAGCAGGAGGAGGAGAAGGAGCAGGAGGAGGAGAAGGAGCAGGAGTGGAAAAGGAGCAGGAGGTGGAGAAGGAGCAGAAGGGCAGTAAGGAGCAGGAGGGCGAGAAGCAGCAGGAGATGGACAAGGAGCAGGAGATGGACAAGCAGCAGGAGGTGTACAAGGAGCAGGAGGTGGACAAGGAGCAGGAGGTGGACACGGAGCGGGAGGAGGAGATGGAGCTGGAGGAGGAGAAGGAGGTGGACAAGGAGCAGGATTTGGAGAAGGAACAGGAGGTGGAGAATAAGCAATAGGTGGAGATGTAGCAGGAGGCGGAGAAGGACCAGGAGAGGGAGTCGGGGAAGGAGTTGGAGAAGAAGTAGGAGTAGCAGGGGCAAGAGGAGAAGAAGGAGCAGGAGTTGGAGATGGAGAAGGAGGGGGTGATGGAGCAGGAGGTCTACAAGGAGCAGGAGGGGGAGGAGGAGGACGAGGAGGAGAAGCAGCAGGAGCTGGAGATTGAGCAGAAATTGAGAAGGAGCAGGAGGAGAAGAAGGAGCAGGCGGAGATGAAGGAGCAGGAGAAGGAGAAGGAGCAAGGAGAAGGAGAAGGAGTAGGAGGTGGAGGAGGAGCAGGAGGAGAAGGAGCAGGAGGAGGTGAAGGAGCAGGAGGTGGAGAATGAGCATGAGGTGGAGATGGAACAGGAGGTGGAAATGGAGCAGAAGGGAAAAAAGGAGCAGGAGGAAGACAAGAAGCAGGAAACGAGAAGGAGCAGGAGGACGAGAAGGAGCAGGAAGACGAGAAGGATCAGGAAGACGAGAAGGATCAGGAAGACGAGAACGATCAGGAAGATGAGAAGGATCAGGAGGAGGGGAAGAAGCAGGAGACGGAGAAGGAGCAGTTGAGGGAGAGGGAGCAGGAGGTGGAGGAGGGGCTCGAGGGCGAGAATGATCAGGAGGGTGTGAACGAGCAGTAGGCGGAGGAGGAGCGGGAGGCATAGAAGGAGCAGGAGGCGGAGAAGGAGCAGGAGGCGGAGAAGGAGCAGGAGGCCGAGAAGGAGCAGGAGGCGGAGAAGGAGCAGTAGGCGGAGAAGGAGCAGGAGGTGGAGAAGGAGCAGGAGGAGGAGGTTGAGCGGGACGAGAAGAAGGAGCAGGAGGGGGTGAGTGAGCAGCAGAGGGATAGTGAGCAGGAGGTGGAGAAGGATCAGGACGGGGAAAAGGAGCAGGAGGTAGAGATGGAGCGGGAGGGGGAGAAGGAGCAGGAGGCGGAGGTAGAGATGGAGCGGGAGGCATAGAAGCAGCAGGAGGCGGAGAAGGAGCAGGAGGCAGAGAAGGAGCAGGAGGCGGAGAAGGAGCAGGAGGCGGAGAAGGAGCAGGAGGCGGAGAAGGAGCAGTGGGTGGAGAAGGAGCAGGAGGTGGAGAAGGACCAGGAGGTGGAGAATGAACAGTTGGAGGAGAAGCAGGAGGAGGAGAAGAAGCAGTGGTTGGAGAAGGAGCAGGAGGTGGAGAAGTAGCAGGAGGTGGAGAAGGAGCAGGAGGTGGAGAAGGAGCTGGAGGTGGAGAAGGAGCAGGAGGTGGAGAAGGAGCAGGAGGTGAAGAAGGAGCAGGAGGTGGAGAAGGAGCAGTAGGAAGAGGTTGAGCTTGACGAGGAGAAGGAACATGAGACGGTGAATGAGCAGGAGGTTGAGTAGGAGCAGGAGCAGGAGGGGGTGAAGGAGCAGGAGGGGAGTAGGAGCAGCAGGCAAGCCAGGAGCAGGAGGGGGAGAAGGAGCAGGAGGAGGTGTTTGACCAGGAAGTGGAGAAGGAGCAGGAGGGGGAGGTTGAGCAGAAAGAGGAGATGGAGCAGGTGGAGTGGAAGCAGCAGGAGGTGGAGGTGGAGCTGGATGTGGTGGAAGGGCGTGATGTGGAGAAGGAGCAGTAGGCGGAGAAGAAGCAGGAGGTGGAGAAGGAGCAGGAGGTGGAGAAGGAGCAGGAGGCGGAGGTGGAGCTGCTGGTGAAGAAGGAGCAGGACGGGGAGAAGGAGCTGGAGGAGGAGAAGGAGCTGGAGGAGGAGAACGAACAAGAGGAGGAGAAGGAGCAGGAGGGGTAGAAGGAGGAGGAGGTAGAAGAAGCAGGAGGTGGAGGAGGAGCAGAAGGAGGAGAAGGAGCAGAAGGTGGAGAAGGAGCAGGAAAAGAAGAAGGAGCAGGAGGAGGTGGTTGAGCAGAGAAGGAGCAGGACGAGGAGAAGCAGCAGGAGGAGGAGAAGGAGCACGAAGAGAAGAATGAGCAGGAGGAGGAGATGGAGCCAGACGTTGAGAAGGAGCAGGAGGTGGAGAAGGAGCAGCAGGGCAAGAAGGAGCAGGAGAGCGAGAAGGAGCATGAGGGCTAGATGGAGCAGGTGGTGGACAATGAGCAGGAGGTGGACAAGAATCAGAAGGTGGACACGGAGCAGGAGGTGGTCAAGGAGCAGTAGGTGTACAAGGGGCAGGAGGTGGACAAGGAGCAGCAGGTGGACAAGGAGCAGGAGGAGGAGAAGGAGGTGGAGGAGGAGATGGAAGTGGAGAAGGAGCAGGAGGAGGAGAAGGAGCAGGAGGGAGACAATGAGCGGGAGTTGGACAAGGATCAGGAGGATGAGACGGAGGATAAGAAGGAGCGGGAGGTGGTGAATCCGCAGGATTGGAGAAGGAGCAGCAGGTGGAGAAGGAGCAGGAGGTGGAGAAGGAGCAGCAGGGTGAGAAGGAGCAGGAGGGCAAGAAGGAGCAGGAGGGCTAGATGAAGCAGGTGGTGGACAAAGAGCAGGAGGTGGACAAGGAGTAGGAGGTGGACAAGGAGCAGGAGGTGGACACGGAGCAGGAGGAGGAGATCGAGGTGGAGGAGGAGAAGGAGGTGGACAAGGAGCAGGATTAGGAGAAGGAACAGGAGGTGGAGAATAAGCAATAGGTGGAGATGTAGCAGGAGGCGGAGAAGGACCATGAGAGGGAGTCGGAGAAGGAGTTGGAGAAGAAATAGGAGGAGCAGGGGCAGGAGGAGAAGAAGGAGCAGGAGTTGGAGATGGAGAAGGAGGGCGACAAGCAGCAGGAGGGCGAGGAGAATCAGGAGGGCGAGAAGGAGCAGGAGGGCGAGAAGGAGAAGGAGGACGAGAAGGAACAGGAGGGCGAGAAGGAGCACTAAGTGGACAAGGAGCAGGAGATGGACAAGGAGTCGGAGTTGGACAAGGATCAGGAGGTGGAGAAGGAGCAGGAGGAGAAGGAGCAGGAGGGAGAAAAGGAGCAGGAGGAAGACAAGGAGCAGGAGTTGGAGAAGGAGCAGGAGGAGGAAAAGGAGGAGAAGAAGCAGCAGGAGGTCGAGACGGAGAAGGAGGTGGACGAGGAGAAGGAGGTGGAGGAGGAGGACGAGGAGGAGAAGGAGCAGGAGCTGGAGATGGAGCAGGAATTGAGAAGAAGGAGGAGGAGAAGAAGGAGCAGGCGGAGAAGAAGGAGCAGGAGGTGGTGAATGAGCAGGAGTGGAGAAGGAGCAGCAGGTGGAGAAGGAACAATAGGTGGGGAGGGAGCAGCAGGGCGAGAAGGAGCAGGAGGACAAGAAGGAGCAGGAAGGCGAGAAGGAGCAGGAGGTGGACAAGGAGCAGGAGTTGGACAAGGAGCAGGAGATGGACAAGGAGCAGGAGGTGGACAAGGAGCGGGAGGTGGAGAAGGAGCAGGAGGAGGAGAAGGTGGAGAAGAAGGAGCAGGAGGTGGTGAATGATCAGAAGTGGAGAAGGAGCAGCAGGTGGAGAGGGAGCAGGAGTGGAAAAGGAGCAGGAGGTGGAGAAGGAGCAAGACGGCAGGAAGGAGCAGTAGGGCGAGAAGGAGCAGGAGGGCGAGAAGGAGCAGGTGGTGAACAATGAGCAGGCGGTGGACAAGGAGCAGGAGGTGGACAAGAATCAGGAGTTGGACACGGAGCAGGAGGTGGATAAGGAGCAGGAGGAGGAGAAGGAGCAGGAGTGGAGAAGGAGCAGGAGAAGAAGAAGAGGAAGCAGGAGGAGGAGTAGGAGCAGGAGGAGGAGAAGGAGCAGGAGGTGGAGAAGGCGCAAGATGAGGAGAAGGAGCAGGAGGTGGAGAAGGAGCAGGATGTGGAGAAGGAGCAGGAGAAGGAGAATGAGTAGGAGGAGGAGAAAGAGCAGGAGGGGGAGATTGAGTAGGAGGGGGAGAAGGAGCAGGCGATGGACAAGGAGCAGGAGGGGGAGAAGGAGCAGGTGGAGGAGAAGGAGGTGGATGAGGAGAAGGCGGGGGAGAAAGAGCAGGAGGGTGAGAAGGAGCAGGAGGTGGAGAAGGAGCAGGAGGGGGAGTAGGAGCAGGAGAAGGAGAAGGAGCAGGAGGTGGAAAAGGATCAGGAAGGAGACAAGGAGCGGGAGGTGGAGGAGGAGCAGGAGGAGGAGAAGGAGGAGAAGATGGAGCAGGATGTGGTGAATGAGCAGGAGTGGAGAAGGAGCAGCAGGTGGAGAAGGAGCAGGAGGTGGAGAAGGAGCAGGAGGGCAAGAAGGAGCAGGAGTGCGAGAAGAAGCAGGTGGGCGAGAAGGAGCAAGAGGGAGAGAAGGAGCAGGAGGGCTCGGTGGAGCAGGAGGTGGACAATGAGCAGGAGGTGGACAATAATCAGGAGGTGGACACGGAGTAGTAGGTGGACAAGGAGCAGGAGTTGGACAAGGAAAGGTAGGTGTTCCCGGAGCAGGAGGTGGACAAGGAGCAGGAGGTGGACAAGGAGCAGGAGGAGGAGAAGGAGCAGGAGGCGGAGAAGGAGCAGGAGGCCGAGAAGGAGCAGGAGGCGGAGAAGGAGCAGTAGGCGGAGAAGGAGCAGGAGGTGGAGAAGGAGCAGGAGGAGGAGGTTGAGCGGGACGAGAAGAAGGAGCAGGAGGGGGTGAGTGAGCAGCAGAGGGATAGTGAGCAGGAGGTGGAGAAGGATCAGGACGGGGAAAAGGAGCAGGAGGTAGAGATGGAGCGGGAGGGGGAGAAGGAGCAGGAGGCGGAGGTAGAGATGGAGCGGGAGGCATAGAAGCAGCAGGAGGCGGAGAAGGAGCAGGAGGCAGAGAAGGAGCAGGAGGCGGAGAAGGAGCAGGAGGCGGAGAAGGAGCAGGAGGCCGAGAAGGAGCAGGAGGCGGAGAAGGAGCAGTAGGCGGAGGAGGAGCGGGAGGCATAGAAGGAGCAGGAGGCGGAGAAGGAGCAGGAGGCGGAGAAGGAGCAGGAGGCCGAGAAGGAGCAGGAGGCGGAGAAGGAGCAGTAGGCGGAGAAGGAGCAGGAGGTGGAGAAGGAGCAGGAGGAGGAGGTTGAGCGGGACGAGAAGAAGGAGCAGGAGGGGGTGAGTGAGCAGCAGAGGGATAGTGAGCAGGAGGTGGAGAAGGATCAGGACGGGGAAAAGGAGCAGGAGGTAGAGATGGAGCGGGAGGGGGAGAAGGAGCAGGAGGCGGAGGTAGAGATGGAGCGGGAGGCATAGAAGCAGCAGGAGGCGGAGAAGGAGCAGGAGGCAGAGAAGGAGCAGGAGGCGGAGAAGGAGCAGGAGGCGGAGAAGGAGCAGGAGGCGGAGAAGGAGCAGTGGGTGGAGAAGGAGCAGGAGGTGGAGAAGGACCAGGAGGTGGAGAACGAACAGTTGGAGGAGAAGCAGGAGAAGGAGAAGAAGCAGTGGTTGGAGAAGGAGCAGGAGGTGGAGAAGTAGCAGGAGGTGGAGAAGGAGCAGGAGGTGGAGAAGGAGCTGGAGGTGGAGAAGGAGCAGGAGGTGGAGAAGGAGCAGGAGGTGAAGAAGGAGCAGGAGGTGGAGAAGGAGCAGTAGGAAGAGGTTGAGCTTGACGAGGAGAAGGAACATGAGACGGTGAATGAGCAGGAGGTTGAGTAGGAGCAGGAGCAGGAGGGGGTGAAGGAGCAGGAGGGGAGTAGGAGCAGCAGGCAAGCCAGGAGCAGGAGGGGGAGAAGGAGCAGGAGGAGGTGTTTGACCAGGAAGTGGAGAAGGAGCAGGAGGGGGAGGTTGAGCAGAAAGAGGAGATGGAGCAGGTGGAGTGGAAGCAGCAGGAGGTGGAGGTGGAGCTGGATGTGGTGGAAGGGCGTGATGTGGAGAAGGAGCAGTAGGCGGAGAAGAAGCAGGAGGTGGAGAAGGAGCAGGAGGTGGAGAAGGAGCAGGAGGCGGAGGTGGAGCTGCTGGTGAAGAAGGAGCAGGACGGGGAGAAGGAGCTGGAGGAGGAGAAGGAGCTGGAGGAGGAGAACGAACAAGAGGAGGAGAAGGAGCAGGAGGGGTAGAAGGAGGAGGAGGTAGAAGAAGCAGGAGGTGGAGGAGGAGCAGAAGGAGGAGAAGGAGCAGAAGGTGGAGAAGGAGCAGGAAAAGAAGAAGGAGCAGGAGGAGGTGGTTGAGCAGAGAAGGAGCAGGACGAGGAGAAGCAGCAGGAGGAGGAGAAGGAGCACGAAGAGAAGAATGAGCAGGAGGAGGAGATGGAGCCAGACGTTGAGAAGGAGCAGGAGGTGGAGAAGGAGCAGCAGGGCAAGAAGGAGCAGGAGAGCGAGAAGGAGCATGAGGGCTAGATGGAGCAGGTGGTGGACAATGAGCAGGAGGTGGACAAGAATCAGAAGGTGGACACGGAGCAGGAGGTGGTCAAGGAGCAGTAGGTGTACAAGGGGCAGGAGGTGGACAAGGAGCAGCAGGTGGACAAGGAGCAGGAGGAGGAGAAGGAGGTGGAGGAGGAGATGGAGGTGGAGAAGGAGCAGGAGGAGGAGAAGGAGCAGGAGGGAGACAATGAGCGGGAGTTGGACAAGGATCAGGAGGATGAGACGGAGGATAAGAAGGAGCGGGAGGTGGTGAATCCGCAGGATTGGAGAAGGAGCAGCAGGTGGAGAAGGAGCAGGAGGTGGAGAAGGAGCAGCAGGGTGAGAAGGAGCAGGAGGGCAAGAAGGAGCAGGAGGGCTAGATGAAGCAGGTGGTGGACAAAGAGCAGGAGGTGGACAAGGAGTAGGAGGTGGACAAGGAGCAGGAGGTGGACACGGAGCAGGAGGAGGAGATCGAGGTGGAGGAGGAGAAGGAGGTGGACAAGGAGCAGGATTAGGAGAAGGAACAGGAGGTGGAGAATAAGCAATAGGTGGAGATGTAGCAGGAGGCGGAGAAGGACCAGGAGAGGGAGTCGGGGAAGGAGTTGGAGAAGAAATAGGAGGAGCAGGGGCAGGAGGAGAAGAAGGAGCAGGAGTTGGAGATGGAGAAGGAGGGCGACAAGCAGCAGGAGGGCGAGGAGAATCAGGAGGGCGAGAAGGAGCAGGAGGGCGAGAAGGAGAAGGAGGACGAGAAGGAACAGGAGGGCGAGAAGGAGCACTAAGTGGACAAGGAGCAGGAGATGGACAAGGAGTCGGAGTTGGACAAGGATCAGGAGGTGGAGAAGGAGCAGGAGGAGAAGGAGCAGGAGGGAGAAAAGGAGCAGGAGGAAGACAAGGAGCAGGAGTTGGAGAAGGAGCAGGAGGAGGAAAAGGAGGAGAAGAAGCAGCAGGAGGTCGAGACGGAGAAGGAGGTGGACGAGGAGAAGGAGGTGGAGGAGGAGGACGAGGAGGAGAAGGAGCAGGAGCTGGAGATGGAGCAGGAATTGAGAAGAAGGAGGAGGAGAAGAAGGAGCAGGCGGAGAAGAAGGAGCAGGAGGTGGTGAATGAGCAGGAGTGGAGAAGGAGCAGCAGGTGGAGAAGGAACAATAGGTGGGGAGGGAGCAGCAGGGCGAGAAGGAGCAGGAGGACAAGAAGGAGCAGGAAGGCGAGAAGGAGCAGGAGGTGGACAAGGAGCAGGAGTTGGACAAGGAGCAGGAGATGGACAAGGAGCAGGAGGTGGACAAGGAGCGGGAGGTGGAGAAGGAGCAGGAGGAGGAGAAGGTGGAGAAGAAGGAGCAGGAGGTGGTGAATGATCAGAAGTGGAGAAGGAGCAGCAGGTGGAGAGGGAGCAGGAGTGGAAAAGGAGCAGGAGGTGGAGAAGGAGCAAGACGGCAGGAAGGAGCAGTAGGGCGAGAAGGAGCAGGAGGGCGAGAAGGAGCAGGTGGTGAACAATGAGCAGGCGGTGGACAAGGAGCAGGAGGTGGACAAGAATCAGGAGTTGGACACGGAGCAGGAGGTGGATAAGGAGCAGGAGGAGGAGAAGGAGCAGGAGTGGAGAAGGAGCAGGAGAAGAAGAAGAGGAAGCAGGAGGAGGAGTAGGAGCAGGAGGAGGAGAAGGAGCAGGAGGTGGAGAAGGCGCAAGATGAGGAGAAGGAGCAGGAGGTGGAGAAGGAGCAGGATGTGGAGAAGGAGCAGGAGAAGGAGAATGAGTAGGAGGAGGAGAAAGAGCAGGAGGGGGAGATTGAGTAGGAGGGGGAGAAGGAGCAGGCGATGGACAAGGAGCAGGAGGGGGAGAAGGAGCAGGTGGAGGAGAAGGAGGTGGATGAGGAGAAGGCGGGGGAGAAAGAGCAGGAGGGTGAGAAGGAGCAGGAGGTGGAGAAGGAGCAGGAGGGGGAGTAGGAGCAGGAGAAGGAGAAGGAGCAGGAGGTGGAAAAGGATCAGGAAGGAGACAAGGAGCGGGAGGTGGAGGAGGAGCAGGAGGAGGAGAAGGAGGAGAAGATGGAGCAGGATGTGGTGAATGAGCAGGAGTGGAGAAGGAGCAGCAGGTGGAGAAGGAGCAGGAGGTCGAGAAGGAGCAGGAGGGCAAGAAGGAGCAGGAGTGCGAGAAGAAGCAGGTGGGCGAGAAGGAGCAGGAGGGAGAGAAGGAGCAGGAGGGCTAGGTGGAGCAGGAGGTGGACAATGAGCAGGAGGTGGACAAGAATCAGGAGGTGGACACGGAGTAGTAGGTGGACAAGGAGCAGGAGTTGGACAAGGAAAGGTAGGTGTTCCCGGAGCAGGAGGTGGACAAGGAGCAGGAGGTGGACAAGGAGCAGGAGGAGGAGAAGTAGATGGAGGAGGAGAAGGAGCACGAGGAGGAGAAGGAGCAGGAGGGAGAAAAGGAGCAGGAGGAAGACAAGGAGCAGGAGGTGGACAAGGAGCAGGAGGAGCAGAAGGTGGTTGATGAGGAGAAGGAGGGGGAGAAAGCGCAGGACGGGGAGAAGGAGCAGGAGGGGGAGGAGGAGATGGAGTTGGAGATGGAGAAGGAGGGCGACAATGAGCAGGAGATGGACAAGGAGCCGGAGGTGGACAGGGGTCAGGAGGTGGACACGGAGCAGGAGGAGGACAAGGAGCAGGAGCTGGACAAGGAGCAAGAGGTGGACAAGGAGCAGGAGGTAGACAAGGAGCACGAGGTGGTGAAGGAGCAGGTGGAGGAGAAGGACCGGGAGGGGGATTAGGAGAGGGAGTTGGAGAAGAAGCTGGAGGAGGAGCAGGAGCAGGATTAGAAGAAGGAGCAGGAAGTGGAGAAGGAGCAGGAGGTGGAGTCAGAGGAGAAGGAGGAGAAGGAGCAGGAGGAGGAGAAGGAGCAGGAGGAGGAGAATGAGCAGGAGTGGAGAAGGAGCAGGAGAAGAAGAAGGAGCAGCAGGAGTAGGAGGAACAGGAGGAGGAGAAGGAAGAGGAGGAGGAGAAGGAGCAGGAGGAGGAGAAGGAGCAGGAGTGCAGAAGGAGCAGGAGAAGAAGAAGGAGCAGCAGGAGGAGTAGGAGCAGGAGGAGGAGAAGGAGCAGGAGGAGGAGAATGCGCAAGATGAGGAGAAGGAGCAGGAGTTGGAGAAGGAGCATGAGGTGGAGAAGGAGCAAGAGGTGGAGAAGGAGCTGGAGGTGGAGAAGGAGCAGGAGGTGGAGAAAGAGCAGGAGTGGAAAAGGAGCAGGAGGTGGAGAAGGAGCAAGAGGGCAGGAAGGAGCAGGAGGGCGAGAAGGAGGAGGAGGTGGAAAAGGAGCAGTAGATGGACAAGGAGCAGGAGGTGGACAAGGAGCAGCAGGTGGACAAGGAGCACGAGGTGGAGAAGGAGCAGGAGGAGGTGAAGGACCAGGAGGGGGAGTAGGAGATGGAGATGGAGATGGAGAAGGAGGGCGACAAGGAGCAGGAGGTGGACAAGGAGCCGGAGGTGGACAGGTTTCAGGAGGTGGACACGGAGCAGGAGGTGGACAAGGAGCAGGAGCTGGACAATGAGCAGGAGGAGCAGAAGGTGGTTGATGAGGAGAAGGAGGGGGAGAAAGCGCAGGACGGGGAGAAGGAGCAGGAGGGGGAGGAGGAGATGGAGTTGGAGATGGAGAAGGAGGGCGACAATGAGCAGGAGATGGACAAGGAGCCGGAGGTGGACAGGGGTCAGGAGGTGGACACGGAGCAGGAGGAGGACAAGGAGCAGGAGCTGGACAAGGAGCAAGAGGTGGACAAGGAGCAGGAGGTAGACAAGGAGCACGAGGTGGTGAAGGAGCAGGTGGAGGAGAAGGACCGGGAGGGGGATTAGGAGAGGGAGTTGGAGAAGAAGCTGGAGGAGGAGCAGGAGCAGGATTAGAAGAAGGAGCAGGAAGTGGAGAAGGAGCAGGAGGTGGAGTCAGAGGAGAAGGAGGAGAAGGAGCAGGAGGAGGAGAAGGAGCAGGAGGAAGACAAGGAGCAGGAGGTGGACAAGGAGCAGGAGGAGCAGAAGGTGGTTGATGAGGAGAAGGAGGGGGAGAAAGCGCAGGACGGGGAGAAGGAGCAGGAGGGGGAGGAGGAGATGGAGTTGGAGATGGAGAAGGAGGGCGACAATGAGCAGGAGATGGACAAGGAGCCGGAGGTGGACAGGGGTCAGGAGGTGGACACGGAGCAGGAGGAGGACAAGGAGCAGGAGCTGGACAAGGAGCAAGAGGTGGACAAGGAGCAGGAGGTAGACAAGGAGCACGAGGTGGTGAAGGAGCAGGTGGAGGAGAAGGACCGGGAGGGGGATTAGGAGAGGGAGTTGGAGAAGAAGCTGGAGGAGGAGCAGGAGCAGGATTAGAAGAAGGAGCAGGAAGTGGAGAAGGAGCAGGAGGTGGAGTCAGAGGAGAAGGAGGAGAAGGAGCAGGAGGAGGAGAAGGAGCAGGAGGAGGAGAATGAGCAGGAGTGGAGAAGGAGCTGGAGAAGAAGAAGGAGCAGCAGGAGTAGGAGGAACAGGAGGAGGAGAAGGAAGAGGAGGAGGAGAAGGAGCAGGAGGAGGAGAAGGAGCAGGAGTGCAGAAGGAGCAGGAGAAGAAGAAGGAGCAGCAGGAGGAGTAGGAGCAGGAGGAGGAGAAGGAGCAGGAGGAGGAGAATGCGCAAGATGAGGAGAAGGAGCAGGAGTTGGAGAAGGAGCATGAGGTGGAGAAGGAGCAAGAGGTGGAGAAGGAGCTGGAGGTGGAGAAGGAGCAGGAGGTGGAGAAAGAGCAGGAGTGGAAAAGGAGCAGGAGGTGGAGAAGGAGCAAGAGGGCAGGAAGGAGCAGGAGGGCGAGAAGGAGGAGGAGGTGGAAAAGGAGCAGTAGATGGACAAGGAGCAGGAGGTGGACAAGGAGCAGCAGGTGGACAAGGAGCACGAGGTGGAGAAGGAGCAGGAGGAGGTGAAGGACCAGGAGGGGGAGTAGGAGATGGAGATGGAGATGGAGAAGGAGGGCGACAAGGAGCAGGAGGTGGACAAGGAGCCGGAGGTGGACAGGTTTCAGGAGGTGGACACGGAGCAGGAGGTGGACAAGGAGCAGGAGCTGGACAATGAGCAGGAGGAGGACAAGGAGCAGGAGGTGGACAAGGAGCACGAGGTGGAGAAGGAGCAGGAGGAGGAGAAGGACCAGGAGGGGGATTAGGAGATGGAGTTGGAGAAGAAGCTGGAGGAGAAGCAGGAGCAGCATTAGAAGAAGGAGCAGGAGGTGGAGAAGGAGCAGGAGGTGGAGACACAGCAGAAGGAGGAGAAGGAGCAGGAGGAGGAGAAGGAGCAGGAGGAGGAGAAGGAGCAGGAGTGGAAAAGGAGCAGGAGGTGGAGAAGGAGCAGAAGGGCAGTAAGGAGCAGGAGTGCGAGAAGCAGCAGGAGATGGACAAGGAGCAGGAGAAGGACAAGCAGCAGGAGGTGGACAAGGAGCAGGAGGTGGACACGGAGCGGGAGGAGGAGATGGAGCTGGAGGAGGAGAAGGAGGTGGACAAGGAGCAGGATTTGGAGAAGGAACAGGAGGTGGAGAATAAGCAATAAGTGGAGATGTAGCAGGAGGCGGAGAAGGACCAGGAGAGGGAGTCGGGGAAGGAGTTGGAGAAGAAGTAGGAGTAGCAGGGGCAAGAGGAGAAGAAGGAGCAGGAGTTGGAGATGGAGAAGGAGGGGGTGATGGAGCAGGAGGTCTACAAGGAGCAGGAGGGGGAGGAGGAGGACGAGGAGGAGAAGCAGCAGGAGCTGGAGATTGAGCAGAAATTGAGAAGGAGCAGGAGGAGAAGAAGGAGCAGGCGGAGATGAAGGAGCAGGAGAAGGAGAAGGAGCAAGGAGAAGGAGGAGGAGTAGGAGGTGGAGGAGGAGCAGGAGGAGAAGGAGCAGGAGGAGGTGAAGGAGCAGGAGGTGGAGAATGAGCATGAGGTGGAGATGGAACAGGAGGTGGAAATGGAGCAGAAGGGAGAAAAGGAGGAGGAGGAAGACAAGAAGCAGGAAACGAGAAGGAGCAGGTGGACGAGAAGGAGCAGGAAGACGAGAAGGATCAGGAAGACGAGAAGGATCAGGAAGACGAGAACGATCAGGAAGATGAGAAGGATCAGGAGGAGGGGAAGAAGCAGGAGACGGAGAAGGAGCAGTTGAGGGAGAGGGAGCAGGAGGTGGAGGAGGGGCTCGAGGGCGAGAATGATCAGGAGGGTGTGAACGAGCAGTAGGCGGAGGAGGAGCGGGAGGCATAGAAGGAGCAGGAGGCGGAGAAGGAGCAGGAGGCGGAGAAGGAGCAGGAGGCCGAGAAGGAGCAGGAGGCGAAGAAGGAGCAGTAGGCGGAGAAGGAGCAGGAGGTGGAGAAGGAGCAGGAGGAGGAGGTTGAGCGGGACGAGAAGAAGGAGCAGGAGGGGGTGAGTGAGCAGCAGAGGGAGAGTGAGCAGGAGGTGGAGAAGGATCAGGACGGGGAAAAGGAGCAGGAGGTAGAGATGGAGCGGGAGGGGGAGAAGGAGCAGGAGGCGGAGGTAGAGATGGAGCGGGAGGCATAGAAGCAGCAGAAGGCGGAGAAGGAGCAGGAGGCAGAGAAGGAGCAGGAGGCGGAGAAGGAGCAGGAGGCGGAGAAGGAGCAGGAGGCGGAGAAGGAGCAGTGGGTGGAGAAGGAGCAGGAGGTGGAGAAGGACCAGGAGGTGGAGAATGAACAGTTGGAGGAGAAGCAGGAGGAGGAGAAGAAGCAGTGGTTGGAGAAGGAGCAGGAGGTGGAGAAGCAGCAGGAGGTGGAGAAGGAGCAGGAGGTGGAGAAGGAGCAGGAGGTGGAGAAGGAGCAGGAGGTGAAGAAGGAGCAGGAGGTGGAGAAGGAGCAGTATGAAGAGGTTGAGCTTGACGAGGAGAAGGAACATGAGACGGTGAATGAGCAGGAGGTTGAGTAGGAGCAGGAGCAGGAGGGGGTGAAGGAGCAGGAGGGGAGTAGGAGCAGCAGGCAAGCCAGGAGCAGGAGGGGGAGAAGGAGCAGGAGGAGGTGTTTGACCAGGAAGTGGAGAAGGAGCAGGAGGGGGAGGTTGAGCAGAAAGAGGAGATGGAGCAGGTGGAGTGGAAGCAGCAGGAGGTGGAGGTGGAGCTGGATGTGGTGGAAGGGCATGATGTGGAGAAGGAGCAGTAGGCGGAGAAGAAGCAGGAGGTGGAGAAGGAGCAGGAGGTGGAGAAGGAGCAGGAGGCGGATGTGGAGCTGCTGGTGAAGAAGGAGCAGGACGGGGAGAAGGAGCTGGAGGAGGAGAAGGAGCTGGAGGAGGAGAACGAACAAGAGGAGTAGAAGGAGCAGGAGGGGTAGAAGGAGGAGGAGGTAGAAGAAGCAGGAGGTGGAGGAGGAGCAGAAGGAGGAGAAGGAGCAGAAGGTGGAGAAGGAGCAGGAAAAGAAGAAGGAGCAGGAGGAGGTGGTTGAGCAGAGAAGGAGCAGGACGAGGAGAAGCAGCAGGAGGAGGAGAAGGAGCACGAAGAGAAGAATGAGCAGGAGGAGGAGATGGAGCCAGACGTTGAGAAGGAGCAGGAGGTGGAGAAGGAGCAACAGGAGGAGAAGGAGCAGGAGAGAGAGAAGGAGCAGGAGGACGAGAAGGAGCAGGAGGACGAGAAGGAGCAGGAGGACGAGAAGGAGCAGGAAGGCGAGAAGGAGCAGGAAGACGAGACGGATCAGGAAGACGAGAAGGATCAGGAATACGAGAAGGAGCAGGAGACGGAGAAGAAGCAGTTGAGGGAGAGGGAGCAGGAGGTGGAGGAGCGGCTCGAGGGCGGGAATGATCAGGAGTGTGTGAACGAGCAGTAGGCGGAGGAGGAGCGGGAGGCATAGAAGGAGCAGGAGGCGGAGAAGGAGCAGGAGGCGGAGAAGGAGCAGGAGGCGGAGAAGGAGCAGTAGGCGGAGAAGGAGCAGGAGGTGGAGAAGGAGCAGGAGGAGGAGGTTGAGCGGGACGAGGAGAAGGAGCAGGAGGGGGAGAGTGAGCAGGGAGGGAGAGTGAGCAGGAGGTGGAGAAGGAGCAGGACGGGGAAAAGTAGCAGGAGGTAGAGATGGAGCGGGAGGGGGAGAAGGAGCAGGAGGCGGAGAAGGAGTGGGATGCAAAGCAAGAGCAAGAGGGGTCGAATGAGCAGGAGGACGAGAATGATCAGGAGGACGAGAAGGAGCAGGAGGAGGGGAAGAAGCAGGAGGAGGAGACGGAGCAGGTGTGGTTGAACGAACAGGATGCAGAGAAGCAGCTGGATGCATCGAAGGAGCAGGAGGCGTTGAAGCAGCAGGAGAGGGACAAAAGCCGGAGGTGGAGAAGGAGCAGGAGGTGCAGAAAGCTTCAGTTGGAGAAGGAGCTGGAGGAGAATAAGGAGCAGGACGGGGAGTTGGAGCTGGAGGAGGAGAAGGAGCAGGACGTGGAGATGGAGCATGAGGAGGAGGAGAAGGAGCTACAGGTGGAGTAGGATTAGGAGGTGGAGATGGAGCAGGAGGTGGAAAAGGAGCAGGAGGTGGAGAAGGAGCAGGAGGTGGAGAAGGAGCAGGAGGTGGAGAAGGAGCAGGAGGTGGAGAAGGAGCAGGCGGTGGAGAAGGAGCAGGAGGTGGAGAAGGAGCAGGAGGTGGAGAAGGAGCAGGAGGTGGAGAATGAATAGTTGGAGGAGAAGGAGGAGGAGGAGAAGGAGCAGTGGTTGGAGAAGGAGCATGAGGTGGAGAAGGAGCAGGATGTGGAGGTGGAGCAGGATATGGAAAAAGAGCAGGAGGTGGAGAAGGAAAGGAGATGAAGGAGGAACAGCAGGA
This sequence comes from Heptranchias perlo, assembly GCF_035084215.1. Lineage (NCBI taxonomy): Eukaryota > Metazoa > Chordata > Chondrichthyes > Hexanchiformes > Hexanchidae > Heptranchias > Heptranchias perlo. The sequence continues at coordinate 27,148,145 of NC_090360.1, forward strand.
GGTGGAGAAGGAGCAGGAGGTGGAGAAGGAGCAGGAGGTGGAGAAGGAGCAGTCGGCGGAGAAGGATCAGGAGGTGGAGAAGGAGCAGGAGGAGGAGGTTGAGCGGGACGAGGAGAAGGAGCAGGAGGGGGAGAGTGAGCAGGGGGGGAGAGTGAGCAAGAGGTGGAGAAGGAGCAGGACGGGGAAAAGGAGCAGGAGGTAGAGATGGAGCGGGAGGGGGGAAGGAGCAGGAGGCGGAGAAGGAGTGGGATGCAAAGCAAGAGCAAGAGGGGTCGAATGAGCAGGAGGACGAGAATGATCAGGAGGACGAGAAGGAGCAGGAGGAGGGGAAGAAGCAGGAGGAGGAGACGGAGCAGGTGTGTTTGAACGAGCAGGATGCAGAGAAGCAGCTGGATGCATCGAAGGAGCAGGAGGCGTTGAAGCAGCAGGAGAGGGAGAAGGAGCCGGAGGTGGAGAAGGAGCAGGAGGTGGGGAACGGCCAGTTGGAGGTGAAGGAGGAGGAGGAGGCGAACGAGCAGGATGTGGAGAATGAACAGGAATTGGAGAAAGCTTCAGTTGGAGAAGGAGCTGGAGGAGAATAAGGAGCAGGACGGGGAGTTGGAGCTGGAGGAGGAGAAGGAGCAGGACGTGGAGATGGAGCATGAGGAGGAGGAGAAGGAGCTGGAGGTGGAGTAGGATTAAGAGGTGGAGATGGAGCAGGAGGTGGAGAAGGAGCAGGAGGTGGAGAAGGAGCAGGAGGTGGAGAAGGAGCAGGAGGTGGAGAAGGAGCAGGAGGTGGAGAAGGAGCAGGAGGTGGAGAAGGAGCAGGATGTGGAGAATGAACAGTTGGAGGAGAAGGAGGAGGAGGAGAAGGAGCAGTGGTTGGAGAAGGAGCATGAGGTGGAGAAGGAGCAGGAGGCGGAGGAGGAGCACGAGGCGGAGAAGCAGCAGGAGGAGGAGGTTGAGCGGGAAGAGGAGAAGGAGCAGGAGGGGTGAGTGAGCAGCAGAGGGAGAGTGAGCAGGAGGTGGAGAAGGATCAGGACGGGGAAAAGGAGCAGGAGGTAGAGATGGAGCGGGAGGGGGAGAAGGAGCAGGAGGCGGAGGTAGAGATGGAGCGGGAGGCATAGAAGCAGCAGGAAGCGGAGAAGGAGCAGGAGGCGGAGAAGGAGCAGGAGGCGGAGAAGGAGCAGTGGGTGGAGTAGGAGCAGGAGGTGGAGAAGGAGCAGGCGGTGGAGAATGAACAGTTGGAGGAGAAGGAGGAGGAGGAGAAGGAGCAGTGGTTGGAGAAGGAGCATGAGGTGGAGAAGGAGCAGGATGTGGAGGTGGAGCTGGATATGGAAAAAGAGCAGGAGGTGGAGAAGGAAAGGAGATGAAGGAGGAGCAGCTGGAGGTAGAGAAGGAGCAGGAGGTGGAGAATGAGCAGCTGGGGGAGAAGGAGCAGTAGGTGGAGAAGGAGCAGGAGGTGGAGAAGGAGCAGGAGGTGGAGAAGGAGCAGGAGGTGGAGAAGTAGCAGGAGGTGGAGAAGGAGCAGGAGGTGGAGAAGGAGCAGGAGGTGGAGAAGGAGCAGGAGGAAGAGATGGAGGAGAAGAAGGAGCAGGAGGTGGTGAATGAGCAGGAGTGCAGAAGGAGCAGGAGGTGGAGAAGGAGCAGGAGGGCGAGAAGGAGCAGGAGATCGAGATGCAGCAGCTGGGTGAGATGCAGCAGGAGGGCGAGAATGCGCAGGAGGTGGACAAGGAGCAGGAGGTGGACAAGCAGCAGGAGGAGGAGGTTGAGCAGGAGGTGGCGAAGGAGCAAAAGGTGGAGATGGAGCATGAGAAGAAGAAGGAGCAGGAGGAGGATTAGGAGCAGGAGGAGGAGAAGGAGCAGGTGGTGGAGATGGAGCAGGGGGAGGAGAAGGAGCAGGAGGAGGAGAAGGAGCAGGAGGAGGAGAAGGAGCAGGAGGAGGAGAAGGAGCAGGGGACGGAGAAGGAGCAGGAGGTGGAGATGGAGCAGGAGGTGGAGAAGGAGCAGGAGGTGGAGAAGGAGCAGTAGGGAGATAAGGAGCAGGAGGGAGTCAAAGAGCCGGAGGTGGAGAAGGAGCAGGAGGAGGAGAAGGAGAAGGAGGAGAAGAAGAAGCAGGAGGTGGTGAATGAGCAGGAGTGGAGAAGGAGCAGGAGGTTGAGAAGGAGCAGGAGGTGGACAAGGAGCAGGAGGTGGACAAGGAACAGATGGAGGAGAAGAAGCAACAGGTGGAGAACGAGCAGGTGGCGGAACAGGACCAAGGAGGGCGAGTAGGAGAAGGAGTTGGAGAAGAAGCAGCAGGAGGAGCAGGATCAGAAGGAGAAGAAGGAGCAGGAGGTGGAGAATGAGCAGGAGGTGGGGAAGGAGCAGGGGAAGGAGAAGGAGCAGGAGGTGGAGATGGAGCAGGAGGTGGAGAAGGAGCAGGAGGGAGATAAGGAGCAGGAGGGAGTCAAAGAGCCGGAGGTGGAGAAGGAGCAGGAGGAGGAGAAGCAGCAGGAGGTGGAGATGGAGCAAGAAGAGGAGAAGGAGCAGGAGGTGGAGAAGGAGCAGGAGGAGGAGAAGGACGAGAAGAAGGAACAGGAGATTGTGAATGAGCAGGAGTGGAGAAGGAGCATGAGGTGGAGAAGGAGCAGGAGAAGCAGATGGAGAAGCAGCAGCAGGAGCAGAAGAAGCAGCAGGAGGAGAAGTAACAGCAGGAGGAGACGGAGCAGAAGCGGGTGAAGCAGCAGAAGCAGGAGTAGGAGCAGGAGTAGGAGAATGAGCAGAGGGTGGAGAAGGCGCAAGATGAGGAGAAGGAGCAGGAGGTAGTGAAGGAGCAGGAGATGGACAAGGAGCAGGAGGAGGAGAAGGAGGTGGAGAAGGAGGAGGAGGAGAAGGAACAGGATGTGGAGAAGATGCAATAGGTCGAGAAGGAACAGGAGGCGAAGAAGGACCAGGAGGGGGAGTGGAGAAGGAGTTGGAGAAGAAGCAGGAGGATGAGCAGAAGCAGGAGTAGAAGAAGGAGCAGGAGGAGGTGGAGAAGCAAAAGGAGGCGTAGAAGTAGAAGGAGAAGGCGCAAGATGAGGAGAAGGAGCAGGAGGTGGAGAAGGAGCAAGAGAAGGAGAAGGAGCAGGAGGTGGTGAAGGAGAAGGAGGAGGAGGGAGACAAGCAGCAGGAGGTGGAGAAGGAGCAGTAGGAAGAGAAGGAGGAGAAGAAGGAGCAGGGTGTGGTGAATGAGCAGGTGTGGAGAAGGTGCAGGAGGTGGAGAAGGAGCAGGAGGGCGAAAAGTAGCAGGAGGTCGAGAAGCAGCAGGTGGGCGAGATGCAGCAGGAGGGCGAAAATGCACAGGAGGTGGACAAGGAGCAGGAGGTGAACAAGCAGCAGGAGGAGGAGAAGGAGCTGGAGAAGGAGCAGTGGTTGGAGAAGGAGCATGAGGTGGAGAAGGAGCAGTATGTGGAGGTCGAGCTGGATATGGAAAAAGAGCAGGAGGTGGAGAAGGAAAGGAGATGAAGGAGGAGCAGCAGGAGGTGGAGAAGGAGCAGGAGGTGGAGAAGGAGCAGGAGGTGGAGAAGGAGCAGTAGGCGGAGAAGGATCAGGAGGTGGAGAAGGAGCAGGAGGAGGAGGTTGAGCGGGACGAGGAGAAGGAGCAGGAGGGGGAGAGTGAGCAGGGGGGGAGAGTGAGCAAGAGGTGGAGAAGGAGCAGGACGGGGAAAAGGAGCAGGAGGTAGAGATGGAGCGGGAGGGGGGGAAGGAGCAGGAAGAGGAGAAGGAGTGGGATGCAAAGCAAGAGAAAGAGGGGTCGAATGAGCAGGAGGACGAGAATGATCAGGAGGACGAGAAGGAGCAGGAGGAGGGGAAGAAGCAGGAGGAGGAGACGGAGCAGGTGTGGTTGAACGAGCAGGATGCAGAGAAGCAGCTGGATGCATCGAAGGAGCAGGAGGCGTTGAAGCAGCAGGAGAGGGAGAAGGAGCCGGAGGTGGAGAAGGAGCAGGAGGTGCGGAACGGCCAGTTGGAGGAGAAGGAGGAGGAGGAGGCGAACGAGCAGGAAGTGGAGAATGAACAGGAGTTGGAGAAAGCTTCTGTTGGAGAAGGAGCTGGAGGAGAATAAGGAGCAGGACGGGGAGTTGGAGCTGGAGGAGGAGAAGGAGCAGGACGTGGAGATGGAGCATGAGGAGGAGGAGAAGGAGCTGGAGGTGGAGTAGGATTAAGAGGTGGAGATGGAGCAGGAGGTGGAGAAGGAGCAGGAGGTGGAGAAGGAGCAGGAGGTGGAGAAGGAGCAGGAGGTGGAGAAGGAGCAGGAGGTGGAGAAGGAGCAGGAAGTGGAGAAGGAGCAGGATGTGGAGAATGAACAGTTGGAGGAGAAGGAGGAGGAGGAGAAGGAGCAGTGGTTGGAGAAGGAGCATGAGGTGGAGAAGGAGCAGGAGGCGGAGAAGGAGCACGAGGCGGAGAAGCAGCAGGAGGAGGAGGTTGAGCGGGAAGAGGAGAAGGAGCAGGAGGGGGTGAGTGAGCAGCAGAGGGAGAGTGAGCAGGAGGTGGAGAAGGATCAGGACGGGGAAAAGGAGCAGGAGGTAGAGATGGAGCGGGAGGGGGAGAAGGAGCAGGAGGCGGAGGTAGAGATGGAGCGGGAGGCATAGAAGCAGCAGGAAGCGGAGAAGGAGCAGGAGGCGGAGAAGGAGCAGGAGGCGGAGAAGGAGCAGTGGGTGGAGTAGGAGCAGGAGGTGGAGAAGGAGCAGGCGGTGGAGAATGAACAGTTGGAGGAGAAGGAGGAGGATGAGAAGGAGCAGTGGTTGGAGAAGGAGCATGAGGTGGAGAAGGAGCAGGATGTGGAGGTGGAGCTGGATATGGAAAAAGAGCAGGAGGTGGAGAAGGAAAGGAGATGAAGGAGGAGCAGCTGGAGGTAGAGAAGGAGCAGGAGGTGGAGAGTGAGCAGCTGGGGGAGAAGGAGCAGGAGGTGGAGAAGGAGCAGGAGGTGGAGAAGGAGCAAGAGGTGGAGAAGGAGCAGGAGGTGGAGAAGTAGCAGGAGGTGGAGAAGGAGCAGGAGGTGGAGAAGGAGCAGGAGGTGGAGAAGGAGCAGGAGGAAGAGATGGAGGAGAAGAAGGAGCAGGAGGTGGTGAATGAGCAGGAGTGCAGAAGGAGCAGGAGGTGGAGAAGGAGCAGGAGGGCGAGAAGGAGCAGGAGATCGAGATGCAGCAGGTGGGTGAGATGCAGCAGGAGGGCGAGAATGCGCAGGAGGTGGACAAGGAGCAGGAGGTGGACAAGCAGCAGGAGGAGGAGGTTGAGCAGGAGGTGGCGAAGGAGCAAAAGGTGGAGATGGAGCATGAGAAGAAGAAGGAGCAGGAGGAGGATTAGGAGCAGGAGGAGGAGAAGGAGCAGTGGTGGAGATGGAGCAGGGGGAGGAGAAGGAGCAGGAGGAGGAGAAGGAGCAGGAGGAGGAGAAGGAGCAGGGGACTGAGAAGGAGCAGGAGGTGGAGATGGAGCAGGAGGTGGAGAAGGAGCAGGAGGTGGAGAAGGAGCAGTAGGGAGATAAGGAGCAGGAGGGAGTCAAAGAGCCGGAGGTGGAGAAGGAGCAGGAGGAGGAGAAGGAGAAGGAGGAGAAGAAGAAGCAGGAGGTGGTGAATGAGCAGGAGTGGAGAAGGAGCAGGAGGTTGAGAAGGAGCAGGAGGTGGACAAGGAGCAGGAGGTGGACAAGGAACAGATGGAGGAGAAGAAGCAACAGGTGGAGAACGAGCAGGTGGCGGAACAGGACCAAGGAGGGCGAGTAGGAGAAGGAGTTGGAGAAGAAGCAGCAGGAGGAGCAGGATCAGAAGGAGAAGAAGGAGCAGGAGGTGGAGAATGAGCAGGAGGTGGGGAAGGAGCAGGGGAAGGAGAAGGAGCAGGAGGTGGAGATGGAGCAGGAGGTGGAGAAGGAGCAGGAGGGAGATAAGGAGCAGGAGGGAGTCAAAGAGCCGGAGGTGGAGAAGGAGCAGGAGGAGGAGAAGCAGCAGGAGGTGGAGATGGAGCAAGAAGAGGAGAAGGAGCAGGAGGTGGAGAAGGAGCAGGAGGTGGAGAAGGAGCAGGAGGGAGATAAGGAGCAGGAGGTGGAGAAGGAGCAGGAGGAGGAGAAGGACGAGAAGAAGGAACAGGAGATTGTGAATGAGCAGGAGTGGAGAAGGAGCATGAGGTGGAGAAGGAGCAGGAGAAGCAGATGGAGAAGCAGCAGCAGGAGCAGAAGAAGCAGCAGGAGGAGAAGTAACAGCAGGAGGAGACGGAGCAGAAGCGGGTGAAGGAGCAGAAGCAGGAGTAGGAGCAGGAGTAGGAGAATGAGCAGAGGGTGGAGAAGGCGCAAGATGAGGAGAAGGAGCAGGAGGTAGTGAAGGAGCAGGAGATGGACAAGGAGCAGGAGGAGGAGAAGGAGGTGGAGAAGGAGGAGGAGGAGAAGGAACAGGATGTGGAGAAGAAGCAATAGGTCGAGAAGGAACAGGAGGCGAAGAAGGACCAGGAGGGGGAGTGGAGAAGGAGTTGGAGAAGAAGCAGGAGGATGAGCAGAAGCAGGAGTAGAAGAAGGAGCAGGAGGAGGTGGAGAAGCAAAAGGAGGCGTAGAAGTAGAAGGAGAAGGCGCAAGATGAGGAGAAGGAGCAGGAGGTGGAGAAGGAGCAAGAGAAGGAGAAGGAGCAGGAGGTGGTGAAGGAGAAGGAGGAGGAGGGAGACAAGCAGCAGGAGGTGGAGAAGGAGCAGTAGGAAGAGAAGGAGGAGAAGAAGGAGCAGGGTGTGGTGAATGAGCAGGTGTGGAGAAGGTGCAGGAGGTGGAGAAGGAGCAGGAGGGCGAAAAGTAGCAGGAGGTCGAGAAGCAGCAGGTGGGCGAGATGCAGCAGGAGGGCGAAAATGCACAGGAGGTGGACAAGGAGCAGGAGGTGAACAAGCAGCAGGAGGAGGAGAAGGAGCTGGAGAAGGAGCAGTGGTTGGAGAAGGAGCATGAGGTGGAGAAGGAGCAGTATGTGGAGGTCGAGCTGGATATGGAAAAAGAGCAGGAGGTGGAGAAGGAAAGGAGATGAAGGAGGAGCAGCAGGAGGTGGAGAAGGAGCAGGAGGTGGAGAAGGAGCAGGAGGTGGAGAAGGAGCAGTAGGCGGAGAAGGATCAGGAGGTGGAGAAGGAGCAGGAGGAGGAGGTTGAGCGGGACGAGGAGAAGGAGCAGGAGGGGGAGAGTGAGCAGGGGGGGAGAGTGAGCAAGAGGTGGAGAAGGAGCAGGACGGGGAAAAGGAGCAGGAGGTAGAGATGGAGCGGGAGGGGGGGAAGGAGCAGGAAGAGGAGAAGGAGTGGGATGCAAAGCAAGAGAAAGAGGGGTCGAATGAGCAGGAGGACGAGAATGATCAGGAGGACGAGAAGGAGCAGGAGGAGGGGAAGAAGCAGGAGGAGGAGACGGAGCAGGTGTGGTTGAACGAGCAGGATGCAGAGAAGCAGCTGGATGCATCGAAGGAGCAGGAGGCGTTGAAGCAGCAGGAGAGGGAGAAGGAGCCGGAGGTGGAGAAGGAGCAGGAGGTGCGGAACGGCCAGTTGGAGGAGAAGGAGGAGGAGGAGGCGAACGAGCAGGAAGTGGAGAATGAACAGGAGTTGGAGAAAGCTTCTGTTGGAGAAGGAGCTGGAGGAGAATAAGGAGCAGGACGGGGAGTTGGAGCTGGAGGAGGAGAAGGAGCAGGACGTGGAGATGGAGCATGAGGAGGAGGAGAAGGAGCTGGAGGTGGAGTAGGATTAAGAGGTGGAGATGGAGCAGGAGGTGGAGAAGGAGCAGGAGGTGGAGAAGGAGCAGGAGGTGGAGAAGGAGCAGGAGGTGGAGAAGGAGCAGGAGGTGGAGAAGGAGCAGGAAGTGGAGAAGGAGCAGGATGTGGAGAATGAACAGTTGGAGGAGAAGGAGGAGGAGGAGAAGGAGCAGTGGTTGGAGAAGGAGCATGAGGTGGAGAAGGAGCAGGAGGCGGAGAAGGAGCACGAGGCGGAGAAGCAGCAGGAGGAGGAGGTTGAGCGGGAAGAGGAGAAGGAGCAGGAGGGGGTGAGTGAGCAGCAGAGGGAGAGTGAGCAGGAGGTGGAGAAGGATCAGGACGGGGAAAAGGAGCAGGAGGTAGAGATGGAGCGGGAGGGGGAGAAGGAGCAGGAGGCGGAGGTAGAGATGGAGCGGGAGGCATAGAAGCAGCAGGAAGCGGAGAAGGAGCAGGAGGCGGAGAAGGAGCAGGAGGCGGAGAAGGAGCAGTGGGTGGAGTAGGAGCAGGAGGTGGAGAAGGAGCAGGCGGTGGAGAATGAACAGTTGGAGGAGAAGGAGGAGGATGAGAAGGAGCAGTGGTTGGAGAAGGAGCATGAGGTGGAGAAGGAGCAGGATGTGGAGGTGGAGCTGGATATGGAAAAAGAGCAGGAGGTGGAGAAGGAAAGGAGATGAAGGAGGAGCAGCTGGAGGTAGAGAAGGAGCAGGAGGTGGAGAGTGAGCAGCTGGGGGAGAAGGAGCAGGAGGTGGAGAAGGAGCAGGAGGTGGAGAAGGAGCAAGAGGTGGAGAAGGAGCAGGAGGTGGAGAAGTAGCAGGAGGTGGAGAAGGAGCAGGAGGTGGAGAAGGAGCAGGAGGTGGAGAAGGAGCAGGAGGAAGAGATGGAGGAGAAGAAGGAGCAGGAGGTGGTGAATGAGCAGGAGTGCAGAAGGAGCAGGAGGTGGAGAAGGAGCAGGAGGGCGAGAAGGAGCAGGAGATCGAGATGCAGCAGGTGGGTGAGATGCAGCAGGAGGGCGAGAATGCGCAGGAGGTGGACAAGGAGCAGGAGGTGGACAAGCAGCAGGAGGAGGAGGTTGAGCAGGAGGTGGCGAAGGAGCAAAAGGTGGAGATGGAGCATGAGAAGAAGAAGGAGCAGGAGGAGGATTAGGAGCAGGAGGAGGAGAAGGAGCAGTGGTGGAGATGGAGCAGGGGGAGGAGAAGGAGCAGGAGGAGGAGAAGGAGCAGGAGGAGGAGAAGGAGCAGGGGACTGAGAAGGAGCAGGAGGTGGAGATGGAGCAGGAGGTGGAGAAGGAGCAGGAGGTGGAGAAGGAGCAGTAGGGAGATAAGGAGCAGGAGGGAGTCAAAGAGCCGGAGGTGGAGAAGGAGCAGGAGGAGGAGAAGGAGAAGGAGGAGAAGAAGAAGCAGGAGGTGGTGAATGAGCAGGAGTGGAGAAGGAGCAGGAGGTTGAGAAGGAGCAGGAGGTGGACAAGGAGCAGGAGGTGGACAAGGAACAGATGGAGGAGAAGAAGCAACAGGTGGAGAACGAGCAGGTGGCGGAACAGGACCAAGGAGGGCGAGTAGGAGAAGGAGTTGGAGAAGAAGCAGCAGGAGGAGCAGGATCAGAAGGAGAAGAAGGAGCAGGAGGTGGAGAATGAGCAGGAGGTGGGGAAGGAGCAGGGGAAGGAGAAGGAGCAGGAGGTGGAGATGGAGCAGGAGGTGGAGAAGGAGCAGGAGGGAGATAAGGAGCAGGAGGGAGTCAAAGAGCCGGAGGTGGAGAAGGAGCAGGAGGAGGAGAAGCAGCAGGAGGTGGAGATGGAGCAAGAAGAGGAGAAGGAGCAGGAGGTGGAGAAGGAGCAGGAGGTGGAGAAGGAGCAGGAGGGAGATAAGGAGCAGGAGGTGGAGAAGGAGCAGGAGGAGGAGAAGGACGAGAAGAAGGAACAGGAGATTGTGAATGAGCAGGAGTGGAGAAGGAGCATGAGGTGGAGAAGGAGCAGGAGAAGCAGATGGAGAAGCAGCAGCAGGAGCAGAAGAAGCAGCAGGAGGAGAAGTAACAGCAGGAGGAGACGGAGCAGAAGCGGGTGAAGGAGCAGAAGCAGGAGTAGGAGCAGGAGTAGGAGAATGAGCAGAGGGTGGAGAAGGCGCAAGATGAGGAGAAGGAGCAGGAGGTAGTGAAGGAGCAGGAGATGGACAAGGAGCAGGAGGAGGAGAAGGAGGTGGAGAAGGAGGAGGAGGAGAAGGAACAGGATGTGGAGAAGAAGCAATAGGTCGAGAAGGAACAGGAGGCGAAGAAGGACCAGGAGGGGGAGTGGAGAAGGAGTTGGAGAAGAAGCAGGAGGATGAGCAGAAGCAGGAGTAGAAGAAGGAGCAGGAGGAGGTGGAGAAGCAAAAGGAGGCGTAGAAGTAGAAGGAGAAGGCGCAAGATGAGGAGAAGGAGCAGGAGGTGGAGAAGGAGCAAGAGAAGGAGAAGGAGCAGGAGGTGGTGAAGGAGAAGGAGGAGGAGGGAGACAAGCAGCAGGAGGTGGAGAAGGAGCAGTAGGAAGAGAAGGAGGAGAAGAAGGAGCAGGGGGTGGTGAATGAGCAGGTGTGGAGAAGGTGCAGGAGGTGGAGAAGGAGCAGGAGGGCGAAAAGTAGCAGGAGGTCGAGAAGCAGCAGGTGGGCGAGATGCAGCAGGAGGGCGAAAATGCACAGGAGGTGGACAAGGAGCAGGAGGTGAACAAGCAGCAGGAGGAGGAGAAGGAGCTGGAGAAGGAGCTGGCGGAGGAGAAGGAGCAAGAGGTGAAGAAGGAGCAGGACGTGGAGAAGGAGCAGGGGTGGAGAACAAGGAGGAGGAGGAGATTGAGCAAGAGGAGGAGGGAGAGCTGGAGGAGCTGAAGGAGCAGGAGGAGGAGGAGGAAAACGAGCAGGTGGAGGTTGAGCAGCAGGTTGAGAATGAGCAGGAGGTGGAGAAGGAGCAGTAGGAGGAGTCTGGGCAGGAAGGGGAGAAGGAGCAGGAGGGGGAGAAGGAGCAGGAGGGAGACAAGGAGCAGGAGGTGGAGAAGGAGCAGGAGGAGGAGAAGGAGGAGAAAAAGGAACAGGAGATTGTGAATGAGCAGGAGTGGAGAAGGAGCATGAGGCGGAGAAGGAGCAGGAGAAGGAGATGGAGAAGTAGCAGCAGGAGCAGAAGAAGCAGCAGGAGGAGAAGTAACAGCAGGAGGAGACGGAGCAGAAGCGGGTGAAGGAGCAGAAGCAGGAGTAGGAGCAGGAGTCGGAGAATGAGCAGAAGGTGGAGAAGGCGCAAGATGAGGAGAAGGAGCAGGAGGTGGAGAAGGAGCAGAAGGTGGAGAAGGCGCAAGATGAGGAGAAGGAGCAGGAGGTGGAGAAGGAGCAGGAGATGGACAAGGAGCAGGAGGAGGAGGAGAAGGAACAGGATGTGGAGAAGAAGCAATAGGTCGAGAAGGAGCAGGTGGCGAAGAAGGACCAGGAGGGGGAGTAGTGAAGGAGTTGGAGAAGAAGCAGGAGGATGAGCAGAAGCAGGAGTAGAAGAAGGAGCAGGAGGTGGAGAAGGTGCGGGAGGTGGAGAATGAGCAGGAGGTGGAGAAGGATCAGGAGGAGGAGAAGGATCAGGAGGAGGAGATGGAGCAGGAGTGGAGGAGGAGCAGGAGAAGAAAAAGGAGCAGGAGGAGGAGTAGAAGCAAAAGGAGGCGAAGAAGTAGGAGGAGAAGGCGCAAAATGAGGAGAAGGAGCAGGAGGTGGAGAAGGAGCAAGAGAAGGAGAACGAGCAGGTGGTGGAGAAGGAGAAGGAGGGAGAGAAGGAGAAGGAGGGAGAGAAGGAGGAGGAGGGAGACAAGCAGCAGGAGGTGGAGAATGAGCAGGAGGAAGAGAAGGAGGAAAAGAAGGAGCAGGAGGTGGTGAATGAGCAGGTGTGGAAAAGGAGCAGGAGGTGGAGAAGGAGCAGGAGGGCGAGAAGGAGCAGGAGGTCGAGAAGCAGCAGGTGGGCGAGATGCAGCAGGAGGGCGAAAATGCGCAGGAGGTGGACAAGGAGCAGAAGGTGGACAAGCAGCAGGAGGAGGAGAAGGAGCTGGAGAAGGAGCAGGAGGAGGAAAAGGAACTGGAGGTGGAGAATAAGCAATAGTGTCAGAAGGAGCAAGAGGCGGAGAAGGACCAGAAGGGGGAGTAGGATAAGGAGTTGGAGAAGAAGCAGGAGGAGGAAGTTGAGCAGGAGTTGGAGAAGAAGCAGGAGGAGCAGGTTGAGCAGCAGGTGGAGAAAGAGCAGGAGGTGGAGATGGAGCAGGAGAAGAAGAAGGAGCAGGAGGAGGATTAGGAGCAGGAGGAGGAGAAGGAGTAGGTGGTGGAGATGGAGCAAGAAGAGGAGAGGGAGCAGGAGGTGGAGAAGGAGCAGGAGGTGGAGAAGGAGCAGGAGGTGGAGAAGGAGCAGGAGGGAGACAAGGAGCAGGAGGTGGAGAAGGAGCAGGAGGAGGACAAGGAGAAGAAGGAACAGGAGGTGGAGAAGGAGCAGGAGAAGGAGATGGAGAAGTAGCAGCAGGAGCAGAAGAAGCAGCAGGAGGAGAAGTAAAAGCAGGAGGAGACGGAGCAGAAGCGGGTGAAGGAGCACAAGCAGGAGTAGGAGCAGGAGCGGGAGAAGGAGCATGAAGTGGAGAAGGAGCAGGAGGAGGAGTTTGAGCAAAAGCCGAGAAGGAGCAGGAGGTGGAGAATGATGAGGAGGTGGAGAAGGAGCAGAGGTGGAGAACAAGGAGGAGGAGGAGATTGAGCAAGAGGAGGAGGGAGAGCTGGAGGAGCTGAAGGAACAGGAGGAGGAGGAGGAAAACGAGCAGGTGGAGGTTGAGCAGCAGGTTGAGAATGAGCAGGAGGTGGAGAAGGAGCAGGAGGAGGAGTTTGAGCAGGAAGGGGAGAAGGAGCAGGAGGGGGAGAAGGAGCAGGAGGGGAGAAGGAGCAGCAGGTGGAGAAGGAGCAGGAGGGGGAGATGGAGGAGAAGGAGCAGGAGGAGGAGAAGGCGAAAGATGAGGAGAAGGAGCAGGAGGTGGAGAAGGAGCATGAGGTGGAGAACGAGCAGGAGGTGGACAAGGAGCAGGAGGGAGACAAGGAGCGTGAGGTGAAAAAGGAGCAGGAGGAGGAGAAGGAGGAGAAGAAGGTGGAGGAGGTGGTGAATGAGCAGGAGTGGAGCAGGAGCAGCAGGTGGAGAAGGAGCAGGAGGTGGAGAAGGAGCAGGAGTGGCAAAGGAGCAGGAGGTGGAGAAGGTGCAGGAGGGCAGGAAGTAGCAGGATGGCGAGAAGAAGCAGGAGGTGGACAAGGAGCAGGAGATGGACAAGGAGCAGGAGGTGGACAAGGAGCAGGAGGTGGATAAGGAGCAGGAGGTTGAAAAGGACGGGGAGAAGGAGCAGGAAGGGGAGAAGGAGCAGAAGGGGGAGTAGGAGGAGGAGGTGGAGACGGAGCAGGAGGAGGAGAAGGTGCAGGAGGAGGAGAAGGAGCAGGAGGAGGAGAAGGAGCAGCAGTGGAAAAGGTGCAGGAGAAGAGGAAGGAGCAGGAGGAGGAGTAGGACCAGGAGGAGGAGAAGGAGCAAGATGAGGAGAAGGAGCAGGAGGTGGAGAAGGAGCAGGAGGTGGAGAAGGATCAGGAGGAGGAGAAGGAGCAAGAGGTGGAGAAGGAGCAGGAGGTGGAGACGGAGCAGGAGGAGGAGAAGCTGCAGGAGGAGGAGAAGGAGCAGGAGGAGGAGAAGGAGCAGGAGGGCGATAAGGAGCAGGTGGGCGCGGAGGAGCAGGAGGTGGACAAGGAGCAGGAGGTGGATAAGGAGCAGGAGGTTGAAAAGGACGGGGCGAAGGAGCAGGAAGGGGAGAAGGAGCAGGAGGGGGAGAAGGAGGAGGAGGAGGTGAAGGAGCAGGAGGTGTACAAGGAGCAGGAGGGGAAGGAGGAGGACGAGGAAGAGAACGTGCAGGAGCTGGGGATTGAGCAGAAATTGAGAAGGAGCAGGAGGGGAAGAAGGAGCAGGCGGAGAAGAAGGAGCAGGAGAAGGAGAAGGAGCAGGAGAAGGATAAGGAGCTCGAGGTGGAGGAGGAACAGGAGGAGGAGAAGGGGCAGGAGTAGGTGAACGAGCAGCAGGAGGAGTAGGAGCAGGAGGAGGAGAACGAGCAGGAGGTGGAGAAGGCGCAAGATGAGGAGAAGGAGCAGGAGGTGGAGAAGGAGCAGGAGGTGGAGAAGGATCAGGAGGTGGAGAAGGAGCAAGAGGTGGAGAAGGAACAGGAGGTGGAGTAGGAGCAGGAGTGCGAGAAGGAGCATGAGGACGAGAAGGAGCAGGATGGCGATAAGGAGCAGGTGGGCGCGGAGGAGCAGGAGGTGGAAAAGGGGCACGAGATGTACAAGGAGCAGGAGGTGGACAAGAATCAGGAGGTGGACACGGAGGAGGAGGTGGACAAGGAGCAGGAGGTGGACAAGGAGCAGGAGGTTGACAAGGAGCAGGAGGTGGAGAAGGAAGTGGAGGAGGAGAAGGATGTGGAGAAGGAGCAGGAGGATGAGAATGAACAGGAGAAGGAGAAGAAGCAATTGGTGGAGAAGGAGCAGGAGGCGGAGACCGACGAGGATGAGGAGCAGGAGAAGGAGTTGGAGAAGAAGCAGAGGAGGAGCAGGAGCAGGAGGAGAAGAAGGGGCAGGAGATGGAGAAGGAGCAGGAGGTGGAGAAGGAGCAGGAGGTAGAGAAGGAGCAGGAGGTGGAGAAGGAGCAAGAGGTGGAGAAGGAGCAGGAGGTGGAGAAGGAGCAGGAGGGAGACAAGGAGCGGGAGGTGGATAAGGAGGAGGAGGTGGACAAGGAGCAGGAGGTTGACAAGGAGCAGGAGGTGGAGAAGGAAGTGGAGGAGGAGAAGGATGTGGAGAAGGAGCAGGAGGAGGAGAATGAACAGGAGAAGGAGAAGAAGCAATAGGTGGAGAAGGAGCAGGAGGCGGAGACCGACGAGGATGAGGAGCAGGAGAAGGAGTTGGACAAGAAGCAGAGGAGGAGCAGGAGCAGGAGGAGAAGAAGGGGCAGGAGATGGAGAAGGAGCAGGAGGTGGTGAAGGAGCAGGAGGTGGAGAAGGAGCAGGAGGTGGAGAAGGAGCAAGAGGTGGAGAAGGAGCAGGAGGTGGAGAAGGAGCAGGAGGGAGACAAGGAGCGGGAGGTGGATAAGGAGGAGGAGGTGGACAAGGAGCAGGAGGTGGACAAGGCGCAGGAGGAGGAGAAGGAGGTGGATGAGGAGTGGAGGTGGAGAAACATCAGGAGGACGTGAAGGAACAGGATGTGGAGAAGACACAACAGGTGGAGAAGGAGCAGGAGGCGGAGGAGGACCAGGAGGGGGAGCAGGAGAAGGATTTGGAGATGAAGCAGCAGGAAGAAGAGGAGCAGGAGGAGAAGAAGGAGCAGGAGGTGAAGAAGGAGCAGGAGGTTGAGACGGAGCAGGAGGAGGAGAAGGTGCAGGAAGAGGAGAAGGAGCAGGAGGAGGAGAAAGAGCAACAGTGGTGTAGGAGCAGGAGAAGAAGATGTAGCAGGAGGAGGAGTAGGAGCAGGAGGAGGAGAAGGAGCTGGAGGTGGAGAAGGCGCAAGATAAGGAGAAGGAGCAGGAGGTGGAGAAGGAGCAGGAGGTGGAGTAGGAGCAGGAGAAGGTGAAGGAGCAGGAGGTGGAGAAGGAACAGGGGAGCGAGAAGGAGCAGGAGAGCGAGAAGGAGCAGGAGGACGAGAAGGAGCAGGAGGGCGATAAGGAGCACGAGGGCGCGGAGGAGCAGGAGGTGGACAAGGAGCAGGAGATGGACAAGGAGCAGGAGTTGGACAAGGAGCAGGAGGAGCAGAAGGAACAGGAGAAGGAGAAGAAGCAATAGGTGGAGAAGGAGCAGGAGGCGGAGAAGGACCAGGATGAGGAGCAGGAGAAGGAGTTGGAGAAGAAGCAGGAGGAGGAGCAGGTGCAAGAGGAGAAGAAGCGGCAGGAGGTGGAGAAGAAGCAGGAGGTGGAGAAGGAGCAGGTGGTGGACATGGAGCAGGAGGTGGAGAAGGAGCAGGAGGTGGACACGGAGCAGGAGGAGGAGTAGGAGGTGGAGGAGGAGAAGGAGGTGGAGAAGGAGCAGGAGATGGAGAACGAACAGGAGGTGGAGTTGAAGCACTCGGTGGAGACGGAGCAGGATGCGCAGAAGGACCAGGATGGGGAGTAGGAGAAGGAGTTGGAGAAGAAGCAGGTAGAGGAGCAGCAGCAGGAGGAGAAGAAGGAGCAGGAGTTGGAGAAGGAGCAGGAGGTGGACAAGGAGCAGGAGGTGGACAAGGAGCAGGATGTGGACAAGGAGCAGGAGAAGAAGAAGAAGCAGGAGGAGGAGCAGAAGCAGGAGGAGGAGAAGGAGCAGAAGGTGGAGAAGGCGCAAGATGAAAGTGGAGTCACAGGTGGAGAGGGTGTCTTGTTGAAGTTGTACAGGGCATTGGTGAGGCCACACTTGGAGTACTGTGTACAGTTCGGGTCGCCCTATTATGGAAAGGATATTATTTAACTAGAAAGAGTGCAAAAAAGATTTACTCGTATGCTACCGGGACTTGATGGTTTGACTTATAGGGAGATATTAGACAGAGTGGGACTTTTTTCCCTGGAGAGTAGGAGGTTAAGGGGTGATCTTATAGAAGTCTACAAAATAATGAGGGGCATAGATAAGGTCGATAGTCAAAATCTTTTCCCAAAGGTAGGGGAGTCTATAACGAGGGGGCACAGATTTAAGGTGAGAGGGGAGAGATACAAAAGGATCCAGAGGGGCAATTTTTTCACTCAAAGGGTGGTGAGTGTCTGGAACGAGCTGCCAGAGGCAGTAGTAGAGGCGGGTACAATTTTGTCTTTTAAAAAGCATTTGGACAGTTACATGGGTAAGATGGGGATAGAGGGATATGGGCCAAGTGCAGGAAATTGGGACTGGCTTGGTGGTATAAACTGGCAACATGGACATGTTAGGCCGAAGGGCCTGTTTCCATGTTGTAACTTCTGTGATTCTAAGATTCTATGAGAAGCAGCAGGAGGTGGAGAAGGAGCAGGAATTGGAGAAGGAGCAGGAGGTGGAGAAGGGGCAGGAGGGCAGGAAGTAGCAGGAGTTCGAGAAGGAGCAGGAGGGAGACAAGGAGCAGGATGAAGACAAGGAGCAGGAGGTGGAAAAGGACCATGAGGAGGAGAAGGAGGGCGAGAAGGAGCACTCGGTGGACAAGGAGCACTCGGTGGACAAGGAGCAGGAGGTGGACAAGGAGCAGGAGGTGGAGAAGGAGCAGGAGGAGGTGAAGGAGGTGGAGGAGGAGAAGGACGTGGAGAAGGAGCAGAATGAGGGGAACGAACAGGAGGTGGAGAAGAAGCAATAGGTGGAGAAGGAGCAGGAGACGGAGAAGGACCAGGAGGGGGAGTAGGAGAGTGAGTTGGAGAAGAAGCAGGAGGAGGGGCAGGAGCAGGAGGAGAAGAAGGATCAGGAGGTGGAGATGGAGCAGGAGAAGGAGACGAAGCAGGAGTGGAGAAGGAGCAGCAGGTGGAGAAGGAGCAGCAGGTGGAGAAGGAGCAGGAGGGCGAGAAGGAGCACGTGGGCGAGAAGAAGCAGTCGGGTGAGAAGGGGCAGGAAGGCGAGAAGGAGCAGGAGGGCGAGAAGGAGCACTTGGTGGACAAGGAGGAGGAGGTGGACAAGGAGCAGGAGGTGGGCAAAGAGCAGGAGGTGGAGAAGGAAGTGGAGAAAGAGCAGCAGGAGGAGAAGGACCAGGAGGGGGAGCAGGAGAATGAGTTGTAGAAGAAGCATGAGGAGGAGGAGGAGCAGCAGGAGGAGAAGGAGCAGGAGGTGGAAATGGAGCAGGAGTGGAGAATGAGCAGGAGGTGGAGAAGTAGAAGGTGGAGGAGCAAGAGGAGGAGTCGGAGCAGGAGGTGGACAAGGAGCAGGATGTGAAGATGGAGCAGGAGGAGGAGAAGGAGCAGGAGGACGAGAAGGAGCAGGAGGAGGATAAGGAGCAGGAGTGGAGTAGGAGCAGGAGAAGAAGAAGAAGAAGCCGGAGGAGGAGTAGAAGCAGGAGGAAGAGAAGGAGCAGGTGGTGGATCAGGCGCAAGATAAGTAGCAGCAGGAGGTGGAGAAGGAGCAGGAGGTGGAGAAGGAGCAGGAGAAGGTCGATAGTCAAAATCTTTTCCCAAAGGTAGGGGAGTCCATAACGAGGGGGCATAGATTTAAGTTGAGAGGGGAGAGATACAAAAGGGTCCAGAGGGGCAATTTTTCACTCAAAGGGTGGTGAGTGTCTGGAACGAGCTGCCAGAGGCAGTAGTAGAGGCGGGTACAATTTTGTCTTTTAAAAAGCATTTGGACAGTTCCATGGGTAAGATGGGGATAGAGGGATATGGGCCAAGTGCAGGAAATTGGGACTGGCTTGGTGGTATAAACTGGCAACATGGACATGTTAGGCCGAAGGGCCTGTTTCCATGTTGTAACTTCTGTGATTCTAAGATTCTATGAGAAGCAGCAGGAGGTGGAGAAGGAGCAGGAATTGGAGAAGGAGCAGGAGGTGGAGAAGGAGCAGGAGGGCAGGAAGTAGCAGGAGTTGGAGAAGGAGCAGGAGGTGGAGAAGGAGCAGGATGAAGACAAGGAGCAGGAGGAAGACAAGGAGCAGGAGGTGGAAAAGGACCATGAGGAGGAGAAGGAGGAGAAGAAGGGGCAGGAGTTGGACAAGGAGCAGGAGGTGGACAAGGAGCAGGAGGTGCACAAGGAGCAGGAGGTGGACAAGGAGCAGGAGGTGGACAAGGAGGTGGAGGAGGAGAAGGAGGTGGAGAAGGAGCAGAATGAGGAGAACGAACAGGACGTGGAGAAGAAGCAATACGTGGAGAAGGAGCAGGAGACGGAGAAGGTCCAGGAGGGGGAGTAGGAGAGTGAGTTGGAGAAGAAGCAGGAGGAGGGGCAGGAGCAGGAGGAGAAGAAGGATCAGGAGGTGGAGATGGAGCAGGAGAAGGAGACGAAGCAGGAGTGGAGAAGGAGCAGCAGGTGGAGAAGGAGCAGCAGGTGGAGAAGGGGCAGGAGGGCGAGAAGGAGCAGGAGGGCGAGAAGGAGCAGGAGGGCGAGAAGGAGCACTTGGTGGACAAGGAGCAGGAGGGAGACAAGGAGCAGAAGGAAGACAAGGAGCAGGAGGGGGAGCAGGAGAATGAGTTGGAGAAGAAGCATGAGGAGGAGAAGGAGCAGCAGGAGGAGAAGGAGCAGGAGGTGGACAAGGAGCAGGAGGTGGACGAGGAGCAGGAGGAGGAGAAGGAGGTGGAGGAGGAGAAGGAGGTGGAGAAGGAGCAGAATGAGGAGAACGAACAGGAGGTGTAGAAGAAGCAATAGGTGGAGAAGGAGCAGGAGACGGAGAAGGACCAGGAGGGGGAGTAGGAGAGTGATTTGGAGAAGAAGCAGGAGGAGGGGCAGGAGCAGGAGGAGAAGAAGGATCAGGAGGTGGAGATGGAGCAGGAGAAGGAGACGAAGCAGGAGTGGAGAAGGAGCAGCAGGTGGAGAAGGAGCAGCAGGTGGAGAAGGAGCAGGAGGGCGAGAAGGAGCACGTGTGCGAGAAGAAGCAGTCGGGTGAGAAGGGGCAGTAGGGCGAGAAGGAGCAGGATGGCGAGAAGGAGCACTTGGTGGACAAGGAGGAGGAGGTGGACAAGGAGCAGGAGGTGGACAAAGAGCAGGAGGTGGAGAAGGAAGTGGAGAAAGAGCAGCAGGAGGAGAAGGACCAGAAGGGGGAGCAGGAGAATGAGTTGGAGAAGAAGCATGAGGAGGAGAAGGAGCAGCAGGAGGAGAGGGAGCAGGAGGTGGAAATGGAGCAGGAGTGGAGAATGAGCAGGAGGTGGAGAAGTAGAAGGTGGAGGAGCAGGAGGAGGAGTAGGAGCAGGAGGTGGACAAGGAGCAGGATGTGAAGATGGAGCAGGAGGAGGAGAAGGAGCAGGAGGACGAGAAGGAGCAGGAGGAGGATAAGGAGCAGGAGGGAGACAAGGAGCAGAAGGAAGACAAGGAGCAGGAGGTGGAAAAGTAGCAGGAGGAGGAGAAGGAGGAGAAGAAGGAGCAGGAGGTGGTGAATGAGCAGGAGTGGAGAAGGAGCAGGAGGTGGAGAAGGAGCAGGAGGGCAGGAAGTAGCCGGAGTTGGAGAAGGAGCAGGAGGTGGAGAAGGAGCAGGAGGGAGACAAGGAGCAGGAGGAAGACAAGGAGCAGGAGGTGGAAAAGGACCATGAGGAGGAGAAGGAGGAGAAGAAGGGGCAGGAGTTGGACAAGGAGAAGGAGGTGGACAGGGAGCAGGAGGTGGACAAGGAGCAGGAGGTGGACAAGGAGCAGAAGGAGGAGAAGGAGGTGGTGGAGGACAAGGAGGCATTCAGGTGGTGAAGAAGGCATTCAGCATGCTTGGTTTCATTGGTCAGAACATTGAATGCAGGAGTTGGGATGTCTTGTTGAAGTTGTACAGGGCATTGGTGAGGCCACACTTGGAGTACTGTGTACAGTTCTGGTCACCCTATTATAGAAAGGATATTATTAAACTAGAAAGAGTGCAGAAAAGATTTACTAGGATGCTACCGGGACTTGATGGTTTGACTTACAGGGAGAGGTTAGACAGACTGGGACTTTATTCCCTGGAGATTAGGAGGTTAGAACATAAGAAATTGGAGCAGGAGTAGGCCAATCGGCCCCTCGAGCCTGCTCCGCCATTCAACAAGATCATGGCTGATCTGATCCCAACCACAAATCTAAAGAACACAAGAAGTCGGAGCAGGACCCGGCCACGTAGCCCCTGGGCCCTCTCCGCCACCCACAGGGCATTGACCGATCCGAACTCAGCTTCATGTCCAATTTCCTGCCCGCTCCCCATAACCCCTAATTCCCTTTACTTCTAGGAAACTGTCTATTTCTGTTTTAAATTTATCTAATGATGTAGCTTCCACAGCTTCCTGGGGCAGCAAATTCCACAGACCTACCACCCTCTGAGTGAAGAAGTTTCTCCTCATCTCAGTTTTGAAAGAGCAGCCCCTTATTCTAAGATTATGCCCCCTAGTTCTAGTTTCACCCATCTTTGGGAACATCCTTACTGCATCCACCCGATCAAGACCCTTCACAATCTTATATGTTTCAATAAGATCGCCTCTCATTCTTCTGAACTCCAATGAGTCGAGTCCCAATCTACTCAACCTCTCCTCATATGTCCGCCCCCTCATCCCCGGGATTAACCGAGTGAACCTTCTTTGTACTGCCTCGAGAGCAAGTATGTCTTTTCTTAAGTATGGAGACCAAAACTGTATGCAGTATTCCAGGTGCGGTCTCACCAATACCTTATATAACTGCAGCAATACCTCCTTGTTTTTATATTCTATCCCCCGAGCAATAAAAGCCAACATTCCGTTGGCTTTCTTGATCACCTGCTGCACCTGCATACCAACTTTTTGATTTTCTTGCACTAGGACCCCCAGATCCCTTTGTACTGCAGTACTTTCCAGTCTCTCGCCATTAAGAAAATAACTTGCTCTCTGATTTTTCCTGCCAAAGTGCATAACCTCACATTTTCCAATATTATATTGCATCTGCCAAATCTCCGCCCACTCACCCAGCCTGTCTGTATCCCCTTGCAGGTTTTTTATGTCCTCCTCACTCTCTACTTTCCCTCCCATCTTTGTATCATCTGCAAATTTTGATATGTTGCACTCGGTCCCCTCCTCCAAATCGTTAATATAGATTGTAAAGAGTTGGGGACCCAGCACCGACCCCTGTGGAACACCACTGGTTACTGGTTGCCAGTCCGAAAATGAACCATTTATCCCAACTCTCTGCTTCCTGTTTGATAACCAATCCTCCACCCATGCCAGAATATTACCCCCAATCCCGTGATTTTTTATCTTAAGTAATAATCTTTTATGTGGCACCTTGTCGAATGCCTTCTGGAAGTCTAAATACACTACGTCCACTGGTTCCCCTTTATCCACCCTATACGTTATATCCTCGAAGAACTCAAGCAAATTTGTCAGACATGACTTCCCCTTCATAAAGCCATGCTGACTTTGTCCTATTAAATTATGCTTATCTAAATGTTCCGTTACTGTCTCCTTAATAATAGACTCCAAAATTTTACCCACCACAGATGTTAAGCTAACTGGCCTATAATTTCCAGCCTTCTGCCTACTACCCTTTTTAAATAACGGTGTTACATTAGCAGTTTTCCAATCTGCCGGGACCTCTCCTGAGTCCAGGGAATTTTGGAAAACTATCACCAAAGCATCCACAATCCCTACTGCCACTTCCCTCAAGACCCTAGGATGGAAGCCATCAGGTCCAGGGGATTTATCCGCCTTGAGTCCCATTATTTTACTGAGTACCATCTCTTGAGTGATTTTAATCGTATTTAGCTCCTCCCCCCCGAGAGTCCCCTTTTTGTCCAGTGTTGGGATATTCTTAGTGTCCTCTACTGTAAAGACTGAAACAAAATATTTGTTCAGCATTTTTGCCATCTCCATGTTTCCCACCATTAATTTCCCGGTCTCATCCTCTAAGGGACCTATGTTTGCCTTAGCCACCCTTTTTCTTTTGAGATAACTATAGAAACTCTTGCTATCTGTTTTTATATTTTTTGCTAATTTCTTTTCATAATCTAACTTCCTTTTCTTAATCAATCCTTTAGTTACTTTTTGCTGTCTTTTGAAGAATTCCCAATCTTCTATCTTCCCACTAAGTTTGGCTACCTTATATGTCCTTGTTTTTAGTCGGATACTATCCTTGATTTCTTTACTTAGCCACGGGTGGCTGTCATTTCTTTGACACCCTTTTTTCCTCAGTGGAATATATTTATTTTGAAAGTTGTAAAATAACTCCCCAAATGAACACCACTGCTCATGTACCGTCTTACCCTTTAATCTATTTTCCCAGTCCACTTTAATCAATTCCGCTCTCATACCATCATAGTCTCCTTTATTCAAGCTCAGTACGCTTGTTTGAGAATCAACCTTCTCACCCTCTAATTGGATATGGAATTCAACCATGTTGTGGTCGCTCGTTCCAAGGGGATCCTTAACTAGGACATTATTAATTAATCCTGACTCATTACACAGGACCAGGTCCAAGGTTGCCTGCCCCCTTGTAGGATCAGTTACATACTGCTCAAGAAATCCATCCCTGATGCACTCAATGAACTCGTCCTCAAGGCTGCTCTGCCCAATTTGATTTGTCCAGTTAATATGATAATTAAAATCCCCCATAATTATGGCTGTTCCCTTATTACATGCCCCGACTATCTCCTGATTAATACTTCTTCCAGCAGAGTTGCAACTATTAGGAGGCCTATATACTACGCCCACTAATGTTTTTTTTCCCTTATTATTCCTTATCTCCACCCAAACTGTTTCATTATCTTGATGCTTTGTCCCAATATCATTTCTCTGTATTACAGTGATTCCTTCCTTTATTAACATAGCCACCCCACCTCCCCTTCCTTCCTGCCTGTCCTTCCTGATTGTTAAATACCCTGGCATATTTAATTCCCAGTCGTTGTCACCCTGCAGCCATGTTTCTGTAATGGCCACAAGATCATACCCATACGTAGTTATTTGTGCCGTTAACTCGTCCATTTTATTACGAATGCTACGTGCATTCAGATAAAGAACTTTCAAATCTGTTTTGTGACACTTAGTTCCTGCTTTTTCCTTTTTTAACACTTTACCTATTACTCCATACCTTCTGTCCCTTCCTGTTACGCTTTCCTCTCTCTCCCTGCAGGGATTAGAGGAACCAAACTCGCTGGAGTGTGTGCAGGGATTAGAGGAACTGAGCTCGCTGGAGTGTGTGCTGGGGTTAGAGGAACTGAGCTCGCTGGAGTGTGTGCAGGGATTAGAGGAACCAAACTCGCTGGAGTGTGTGCTGGGATTAGAGGAACTAATCAGGTTAAGGGGTGATCTTATAGAAGTCTATAAAATAATGAGGGGCATAGATAAGGTCGATAGTCAAAATCTTTTCCCAAAGGTAGGGGAGTCTATAACGAGGGGGCACAGATTTAAGGTGAGAGGGGAGAGATACAAAAGGATCCAGAGGGGCAATTTTTTCACTCAAAGGGTGGTGAGTGTCTGGAACGAGCTGCCAGAGGCAGTAGTAGAGGCGGGTACAATTTTGTCTTTTAAAAAGCATTTGGACAGTTACATGGGGAAGATGGGTATCGAGGGATATGGGCCAAGTGCAGGCAATTGGGACTAGCTTAGTGGTATAAACTGGGCGACATGGACATGTTGGGCCGAAGGGCCTGTTTCCATGTTGTAACTTCTATGATTCTATGATTCTATAAGGAGGTGGAGAAGGAGCAGGAGACAGAAAAGGAGCAGGAGGAAGACAAGTTGCAGGAGGTGCAGAAGGAGCAGGAGGACTAGAAGGAGGAGAAGAAGGAGCAGGAGGTGGTGAATGAGCAGGAGTGGAGAAGGAGCAGGAGGTGGAGAAGGAGCACGAGGGCAGGAAGGAGCAGGAGGGCGAGAAGGAGCAGGAGGTGGACAAGGAGCAGGAGGTTGACAAGGAGCAGGAGGTGGACAATTCTCAGGAGCTGGAGATGGCCCAGGAATTGAGAAGGAGCAGGAGGAGAAGTTGGAGCAGGGGGAGAAGAAGGAGCAGGAGAAGGAGAAGGAGAAGGAGAAGGAGAAGGAGCAGGAGGTGGAAAAGGACCATGAGGAGGAGAAGGAGGAGAAGAAGGGGCAGGAGTTGGACAAGGAGCAGGAGGTGGACAGGGAGCAGGAGGTGGACAAGGAGCAGGAGGTGGACAAGGAGCAGGAGGAGGAGAAGGAGGTGGAGGAGGAGAAGGATGTGGAGAAGGAGCAGGAGACCGAGAAGGACCAGGAGGGGGAGTGGGAGAATGAGTTGTAGAAGAAGCAGGAGGAGGGGCAGGAGCAGGAGGAGAAGAAGGAGCAGGAGGTGGAGAAGGAGCAGGAGAAGGAGACGAAGCAGGAGTGGAGAAGGAGCAGCAGTTGGAGAAGGAGCAGCAGGTGCAGAAGGAGCAGGAGGGCGAGAAGGAGCAGGTGGGCGAGCGGAGAAGGAGCAGTTGAGGGAGAGGGAGCAGGAGGTGGAGGAGGGGCTCGACGGCGAGAATGATCAGGAGGGTGTGAACGAGCAGTAGGCGGAGGAGGAGCGGGAGGCATAGAAGGAGCAGGAGGCGGAGAAGGAGCAGGAGGCGGAGAAGGAGCAGGAGGTGGAGAAGGAGCAGGAGGTGGAGGTGAAGCTGGAAATGGAAAAGGAGCAGGAGGTGGAGAAGGAGCAGGAGATGAAGGAGGAGGAGCAGGAGGTGGAGAAGGAGCAGGAGGTGGAGAAGGAGCAGGAGGTGGAGAAGGAGCAGGAGGTGGAGAAGGAGCAGGAGCAGGAGGGTGTGAAGGAGCAGGAGGGGAGAAGGAGCAGGATGTGGAGAAGGAGCAGGAGGCGGAGAAGGAGCAGGAGGCGGAGAAGGAGCAGGAGGTGGAGAAGGAGCAGGAGGTGGAGGTGGAGCTGGAAATGGAAAAGGAGCAGGAGGTGGAGAAGGAGTAGGAGATGAAGGAGGAGGAGCAGGAGGTGGAGAAGGAGCAGGAGCAGGAGGGGGTGAAGGAGCAGGAGGGGAGAAGGAGTAGGAGGTGGAGAAGGAGCAGGAGCAGGAGGGGGTGAAGGAGCAGGAGGGGAGAAGGAGCAGCAGGCAAGCCAGGAGCAGGAGGGGGAGAAGGAGCAGGAGGAGGAGTTTGACCAGGAATTGGAGAAGGAGCATGAGGGGGAGGTTGAGCAGAAAGAGGATATGGAGCAGGTGGAGTGGAAGCAGCAGGAGGTGGAGGTGGAGCTGGATGTGGTGGAGGAGCATGAGGTGTAGAAGGAGCAGGAGGCGCAGAAGGAGCAGGAGGTGGAGAAGGAGCAGGAGGTCGAGAAGGAGAAGGAGGCGGAGGTGGAGCTGCAGGTGAAGAAGGAGCAGGACGGGGAGAAGGAGCAGGAGGTGGAGAAGGAGCAGGACGGGGTAAAGGAGCAGGAGGTAGAGATGGAGCGGGAGGGGTAGAAGGAGCAGGAGGCGGAGGTAGAGATGGCGCGGGAGGCATCGAAGGAGCAGGAGGCGGAGAAGTAGCAGGAGGCAGAGAAGGAGCAGGAGGCGGAGAAGGAGCAGGAGGCGGAGAAGGAGCAGGAGGCGGAGAAGGAGCAGGAGTTGGAGAAGGAGCAGGAGGTGGAGAATGATCAGTTGGTGGTGAAGGAGGAGGAGAAGAAGGAGCAGTGGTTGGAGAAGGAGCTTGAGGTGGAGAAGGAGCAGGATGTGGAGGTGGAGCTGGATATGGAAAAAGAGCAGGAGGTGGAGAAGGAAAGGAGATGAAGGAGGAGCAGGAGGTGGAGAAGGAGCAGGAGGTCGAGATGGAGCAGGAGGTGGAGAAGGAGCAGGAGGTCGAGAAGGAGCAGGAGGGGAAGAAGGAGGAGTAGGTGGAGAAGAAGCAGGAGGTGGAGAAGGAGCAGGAGGTGGAGAAGGAGCCGGCGGTGGAGAAGGAGCAGTAGGAAGAGGTTGAGCTTGACGAGGAGAAGGAACAGGAGACGAAGAATGAGCAGGAGGTAGAGTCGGAGCAGGAGCAGGCGGGGGTGAAGGAGCAGGAGGGGAGAAGGAGCAGGAGTGCTGAAGGAGCAGGAGAAGAAGGAGAAGGAGCAGTAGGTGGAGAATGAACAGTTGGTGGTGAAGGAGGAGGAGAAGAAGGAGCAGTGGTTGGAGAAGGAGCATGAGGTGGAGAAGGAGCAGGATGTGGAGGTGGAGCTGGATATGGAAAAAGAGCAGCAGGTGGAGAAGGAAAGGAGATAAAGGAGGAGCAGGAGGTGGAGAAGGAGCAGATGGTGGAGAAGGAGCAGGTGGTGGAGAAGGAGCAGGAGGTGGAGAAGTAGCAGGAGGTGGAGAAGGAGCAGGAGGTGGAGGAGGAGCAGGAGGTGGAGAAGGAGCAGGAGGTGGAGAAGGAGCAGGAGGTCGATAAGGAGCAGGAGGTGAAGAAGGAGGAGTAGGTGGAGAAGGAGCAGGAGGTGGAGAAGGAGCAGGAGGTGGAGAAGGAGGAGTAGTTGGAGAAGGAGCAGGAGGTGGAGAAGGAGCAGGAGGTGGAGAAGGAGCAGGAGGTGGAGAAGGAGCAGGAGGTGGAGAAGGAGCAGTAGGAAGAGGTTGAGCTTGACGACGAGAAGGAACAGGAGACGGAGAATGAGCAGGAGGTAAAGCAGGAGCACGAGCAGGAGGGGGTGAACGAGCAGGTGGGGAGAAGAAGCAGCAGGCAAGGCAGGAGCAGGAGGGGGAGAAGGAGCAGAAGGAGGAGTTTGATCAGGAAGTGGAGAAGGAGCAGGAGGGGGAGGTTGAGCAGAAAGAGGAGATGGAGCAGGTGGAGGGGAAGCAGCAGGAGGTGGAGGTGGAGCTGGATGTGGTGGAGGAGCAGGAGGTGGAGAAGGAGCAGGAGGCGGAGAAGGAGCAGGAGGTGGAGAAGGAGCAGGAGGTGGAGAATGAGCAGGAGGCGTAGGTGGAGCTGCAGGTGAAGAAGGAGCAGGACGGGGAGAAGGAGCTGGAGGAGGAGAAGGAGCTGGAGGAGGAGAACGAACAAGAGGAGGAGAAGGAGCAGGAGGGGTAGAAGGAGCAGGAGGGGTAGAAGGAGCAGGAGGTGGAGGAGGAGCAGAAGGAGGAGAAGGAGCAGAAGGTGGAGAAGTGGCAGGAAGAGAAGAAGGAGCAGGAGGAGGGGTTGAGCAGAGAAGGAGCAGGACGAGGAGAAGCAGCAGGAGGAGGAGAAGGAGCACGAAGAGAAGAATGAGCAGGAGGAGGAGATGGAGCTAGACGTTGAAAAGGAGCAGGAGGTGGAGAAGGAGCAACAGGAGGAGATGGAGCAGGAGAGGGAGAAGGAGCAGGAGGGGGAGAAGGAGCAACAGGAGGAGAAGGAGCAGGTGGACGAGAAGGAGCAGGAGGACGAGAAGGAGCAGGAAGACGAGAAGGAGCAGGAGGTGGAGAAGGAGCAGGAGGTGGGGAAGGAGCAGCGGAAGGAGAAGGAGCAGGAGGTGGAGATGGAGCAGGAGGTGGACAAGGAGCAGGAGGTGGAGAAGGAGCAGAAGTGAGAAAAGGAGCAGGAGGAAGACAAGGAGTAGGAGGTGGAGAAGGAGCAGGAGGAGGAGAAGGAGGAGAAGAAAGAGCAGGAGGTGGTGAATGAGCAGGAGTGGAGAAGGAGCAGGAGGTGGAGAAGGAGCAGGAGGGCAGGAAGTAGCAGGAGGGCGAGAAGGAGCAGGAGGTGGACAAGGAGCAGGATGTGGACAAGGAGCAGGAGGTGGACAAGGAGCAGGAGGTGGACAAGGATCAGGAGGTGGACAAGGAACAAGAGGTGGAGAAGAAGCAACAGGTGGAGAACGATCAGGTGGCGGAAAAGGACCAGGAGGCCGAGTAGGAGAATGAGTTGAAGAAGAAGCAGGAGGAGGAGCAGGAGGAGAAGAAGGAGCAGGAGGTGAAGAAGGAGCAGGAGGTGGGGAAGGAGCAGGAGGAGGAGAAGGAACAGGAGGTGGAGAAGGAGAAGGAGGAGGAGAAGGAGCAGGAGGAGGAGAAGGAGCAGGAGGTGGAGAAGGAGCAGGAGGAGGAGAAGGAGCAGGAGGAGGAGAAGGAGCAGGAATGCTGAAGGAGCAGGAGAAGAAGAAAGAGCAGGAGGTGGAGAAGGCGCAAGAAGACGAGAAGGAGCAGGAGGTGGAGAAGGAGCAGGAGGTGGGGAAGGAGCAGCGGAAGGAGAAGGAGAAGGAGGAGGAGAAGGAGCAGGAGGAGGAGAAGGAGCAGGAGGAAGAGGAGAAGATGGAGCAGGAGATGGAGAAGGAGCAGGAGGAGGAGAAGGAGCAGGAGTGCTGAAGGAGCAGGAGAAGAAGAAAGAGCAGGAGGTGGAGAAGGCGCAAGAAGACGAGAAGGAGCAGGAGGTGGAGAAGGAGCAGGAGGTGGGGAAGGAGCAGCGGAATGAGAAGGAGCAGGAGGTGGAGATGGAGCAGGAGGTGGACAAGGAGCAGGAGGTGGAGAAGGAGCAGGAGTGAGAAAAGGAGCAGGAGGAAGACAAGGAGCAGGAGGTGGAGAAGGAGCAGGAGGAGGAGAAGGAGGAGAAGAAGGAGCAGGAGGTGGACAAGGAACAAGAGGAGGAGAAGAAGCAACAGGTGGAGAACGATCAGGTGGCGGAAAAGGACCAGGAGGCCGAGTAGGAGAATGAGTTGAAGAAGAAGCAGGAAGAGGAGCAGGAGGAGAAGAAGGAGCAGGAGGTGGACAAGGAGGAGGATGTGGACAAGGAGCAGGAGGTGGACAAGGAGCAGGAGGTGGACAAGGAGCAGGAGGTGGAGAAGGAGCAGGAGTGAGAAAAGGAGCAGGAGGAAGACAAGGAGCAGGAGGTGGAGAAGGAGCAGGAGGAGGAGAAGGAGGAGAAGAAGGAGCAGGAGGTGGTGAATGAGCAGGAGTGGACAAGGAGCAGGAGGTGGACAAGGAACAAGAGGAGGAGAAGAAGCAACAGGTGCAGAACGATCAGGTGGCGGAAAAGGACCAGGAGGCCGAGTAGGAGAATGAGTTGAAGAAGAAGCAGGAGGAGGAGCAGGAGGAGAAGAAGGAGCAGGAGGTGGACAAGGAGCAGGATGTGGACAAGGAGCAGGAGGTGGACAAGGAGCAGGAGGTGGACAAGGAGCAGGAGATGGACAAGGAACAAGAGCAGGAGAAGAAGCAACAGGTGGAGAACGATCAGGTGGCGGAAAAGGACCAGGAGGCCGAGTAGGAGAATGAGTTGAAGACGAAGCAGGAGGAGGAGCAGGAGGGGGAGGTTGAGCAGAAAGAGAAGATGGAGCAGGTGGAGGGGAAGCAGCAGGAGGTGGAGGTGGAGCTGGATGTGGTGGAGGAGCAGGAGGTGGAGAAGGAGCAGGAGGCGGAGAAGGAGCAGGAGGTGGAGAAGGAGCAGGAGGTGGAGAATGAGCAGGAGGCGTAGGTGGAGCTGCAGGTGAAGAAGGAGCAGGACGGGGAGAAGGAGCTGGAGGAGGAGAAGGAGCTGGAGGAGGAGAACGAACAAGAGGAGGAGAAGGAGCAGGAGGGGTAGAAGGAGCAGGAGGTGGCGGAGGAGCAGAAGGAGGAGAAGGAGCAGAAGGTGGAGAAGTGGCAGGAAGAGAAGAAGGAGCAGGAGGAGGGGTTGAGCAGAGAAGGAGCAGGACGAGGAGAAGCAGCAGGAGGAGGAGAAGGAGCACGAAGAGAAGAATGAGCAGGAGGAGGAGATGGAGCTAGACGTTGAAAAGGAGCAGGAGGTGGAGAAGGAGCAACAGGAGGAGAAGGAGCAGGAGAGGGAGAAGGAGCAGGAGAGGGAGATGGAGCAGGAGAGGGAGAAGGAGCAGGAGGGGGAGAAGGAGCAACAGGAGGAGAAGGAGCAGGTGGACGAGAAGGAGCAGGAGGACGAGAAGGAGCATGAAGACGAGAAGGAGCAGGAGGTGGAGAAGGAGCAGGAGGTGGGGAAGGAGCAGCGGAAGGATAAGGAGCAGGAGGTGGAGATGGAGCACGAGGTGGACAAGGAGCAGGAGGTGGAGAAGGAGCAGGAGTGAGAAAAGGAGCAGGAGGAAGACAAGGAGTAGGAGGTGGAGAAGGAGCAGGAGGAGGAGAAGGAGGAGAAGAAGGAGCAGGAGGTGGTGAATGAGCAGGAGTGGAGAAGGAGCAGGAGGTGGAGAAGGAGCAGGAGGGCAGGAAGTAGCAGGAGGGCGAGAAGGAGCAGGAGGTGGACAAGGAGCAGGATGTGGACAAGGAGCAGGAGGTGGACAAGGAGCAGGAGGTGGACAAGGAGCAGGAGGTGGACAAGGAACAAGAGGAGGAGAAGAAGCAACAGGTGGAGAACGATCAGGTGGCGGAAAAGGACCAGGAGGCCGAGTAGGAGAATGAGTTGAAGAAGAAGCAGGAGGAGGAGCAGGAGGAGAAGAAGGAGCAGGAGGTGAAGAAGGAGCAGGAGGTGGGGAAGGAGCAGGAGGAGGAGAAGGAACAGGAGGTGGAGAAGGAGAAGGAGGAGGAGAAGGAGCAGGAGGAGGAGAAGGAGAAGGAGGAAGAGGAGAAGAAGGAGCAGGAGGTGGAGAAGGAGCAGGAGGTGGAGAAGGAGCAGGAGGAGGAGAAGGAGCAGGAGGAGGAGAAGGAGCAGGAATGCTGAAGGAGCAGGAGAAGAAGAAAGAGCAGGAGGTGGAGAAGGCGCAAGAAGACGAGAAGGAGCAGGAGGTGGAGAAGGAGCAGGAGGTGGGGAAGGAGCAGCGGAAGGAGAAGGAGAAGGAGGAGGAGAAGGAGCAGGAGGAGGAGAAGGAGCAGGAGGAAGAGGAGAAGATGGAGCAGGAGGTGGAGAAGGAGCAGGAGGAGGAGAAGGAGCAGGAGTGCTGAAGGAGCAGGAGAAGAAGAAAGAGCAGGAGGTGGAGAAGGCGCAAGAAGACGAGAAGGAGCAGGAGGTGGAGAAGGAGCAGGAGGTGGGGAAGGAGCAGCGGAAGGAGAAGGAGAAGGAGGAGGAGAAGGAGCAGGAGGAGGAGAAGGAGCAGGAGGAAGAGGAGAAGATGGAGCAGGAGGTGGAGAAGGAGCAGGAGGAGGAGAAGGAGCAGGAGTGCTGAAGGAGCAGGAGAAGAAGAAAGAGCAGGAGGTGGAGAAGGCGCAAGAAGACGAGAAGGAGCAGGAGGTGGAGAAGGAGCAGGAGGTGGGGAAGGAGCAGCGGAATGAGAAGGAGCAGGAGGTGGAGATGGAGCAGGAGGTGGACAAGGAGCAGGAGGTGGAGAAGGAGCAGGAGTGAGAAAAGGAGCAGGAGGAAGACAAGGAGCAGGAGGTGGAGAAGGAGCAGGAGGAGGAGAAGGAGGAGAAGAAGGAGCAGGAGGTGGTGAATGAGCAGGAGTGGAGAAGGAGCAGGAGGTGGAGAAGGAGCAGGAGGAGGAGAAGGAGCAGGAGGAGGAGAAGGAGCAGGAGGTGGAGATGAAGCAGGAGTGGAGAAGGAGCAGGAGAAGAAGAAGGAGCAGGAGGAGGACTCGCAGCAGAAGGAGGAGAAGGAGCAGAAGGTGGAGAAGGCACAAGATGAGGAGAAGGAGCAGGAGGTGGAGAAGCAGCAGGAGTGGAGGAGGAGCAGGAGAAGTAGAAGCAGCGCGAGGAGGTGGACGAGCAGGAGGAGGAGAAGGAGCAGGAGTTGGACAAGGAGCAGGTGGAGGAGAAGGAGGTGGAGGAGGAGAAGGAGGTGGAGACGGAGCAGGAGGAGGAGAAGGCACAGGAGGTGGAGAAGAAGCAATCGGTCGAGAAGGAGCAGGAGGCGGAGAAGGACCAGAAGGGGGAGTAGGAGAAGGAGTTGGAGAAGAAGCTGGAGGAGGAGCATGAGCAGGAGGAGAAGAAGGAGCAGGAGGTGGAGAAGGAGCAGGAGGTGGAGAAGGAGCAGTAGGAGGAGAAGGAGAAGGAGGAGGAGAAGGAGCAGGAGTGCAGAAGGAGCAGGAGAAGAAGAAACAGCAGGAGGTGGAGAAGGCGCAAGAAGAGGAGAAGGAGCAGAAGGTGGAGATGGAGCAGGAGGTGGAGAAGGAGCAGGAGGGAGGAAATCAGCAGGAGGAAGACAAGGAGCAGGAGGTGGAGAAGGAGCAGCAGGAGTAGAAGGAGGAGAAGAAGGAGCAGGAGGTGGTGAATGAGCAGGAGTGGAGAATCATAGAATCATAGAATCATAGAAGTTACAACATGGAAACAGGCCCTTCGGCCCAACATGTCCATGTCGCCCAGTTTATACCACTAAGCCAGCCCCAATTGCCTGCACTTGGCCCATATCCCTCTCTACCCATCTTAACCATGTAACTGTCCAAATGCTTTTTAAAAGACAAAATTGTACCCGCCTCTACGACTGCCTCTGGCAGCTCGTTCCAGACACTCACCACCCTTTGAGTGAAAAAATTGCCCCTCTGGACCCTTTTGTATCTCTCCCCTCTCACCTTAAATCTATGCCCCCTCGTTATAGACTCCCCTACCTTTGGGAAAAGATTTTGACTATCGACCTTATCTATGCCCCTCATTATTTTATAGACTTCGATAAGATCACCCCTTAACCTCCTGCTCTCCAGGGAAAAAAGTCCCAGTCTGTCTAACCTCTCCCTGTAAGTCAAACCATCAAGTCCCGGTAGCATCCTAGTAAATCTTTTCTGCACTCTTTCTAGTTTAATAATATCCTTTCTATAATAGGGTGACCAGAACTGTGCACAGTACTCCAAGTGTGGCCTCACCAATGCCCTGTACAACTTCAACAAGACATCCCAACTCCTGCATTCAATGTTCTGACCAATGAAACCAAGCATGCTGAATGCCTTCTTCACCACCCTATCCACCTGTGACTCCACTTTCAAGGAGCTATGAATCTGTACTCCCAGATCTCTTTGTTCTATAACTCTCCCCAACGCCCTACCATTAACGGAGTAGGTCCTGGCCCGATTCGATCTACCAAAATGCATCACCTCACATTTATCTAAATTAAACTCCATCTGCCATTCATCGGCCCACTGGCCCAATTTATCAAGATCCCGTTGCAATCCTAGATAACCTTCTTCACTGTCCACAATGCCACCAATCTTGGTGTCATCTGCAAACTTACTAACCATGCCTCCTAAATTCTCATCCAAATCATTCATATAAATAACAAATAACAGCGGACCCAGCACCGATCCCTGAGGCACACCGCTGGACACAGGCATCCAGTTTGAAAAACAACCCTCTACAACCACCCTCTGTCTTCTGTCGTCAAGCCAATTTTGTATCCAATTTGCTACCTCACCTTGGATCCCATGAGATTTAACCTTATGTAACAACCTACCATGCGGTACCTTGTCAAATGCTTTGCTGAAGTCCATGTAGACCACGTCTACTGCACAGCCCTCATCTATCTTCTTGGTTCCCCCTTCAAAAAACTCAATCAAATTCGTGAGACATGATTTTCCTCTCACAAAACCATGCTGACTGTTCCTAATTAGTCCCTGCCTCTCCAAATGCCTGTAGATCCTGTCCCTCAGAATACCCTCTAACAACTTACCCACTACAGATGTCAGGCTCACTGGTCTGTAGTTCCCAGGCTTTTCCCTGCCGCCCTTCTTAAACAAAGGCACAACATTTGCTACCCTCCAATCTTCAGGCACCTCACCTGTAGCGGTGGATGATTCAAATATCTCTGCTAGGGGACCCGCAATTTCCTCCCTAACCTCCCATAACGTCCTGGGATACATTTCATCAGGTCCCGGAGATTTATCTACCTTGATGCGCGTTAAGACTTCCAGCACCTCCCTCTCTGTAATGTGTACACTCCTCAAGACATCACTATTTATTTCCCCAAGTTCCCCAAAATCCATGCCTTTCTCAACCGTAAATACCGATGTGAAATATTCATTCAGGATCTCACCCATCTCTTGTGAAGGAGCAGGAGGTGGAGAAGGAGCAGGAGGAGGAGAAGGAGAAGGAGGAGGAGAAGGAGCAGGAGGAGGAGAAGGAGCAGGAGGAAGAGGAGGAGGAGGAGCAGGAGGTGGAGATGGAGCAGGAGGAGGAGAAGGAGCAGGAGGTGGAGATGAAGCAGGAGTGGAGAAGGAGCAGGAGAAGAAGAAGGAGCAGGAGGAGGAGTAGGAGCAGGAGCAGTAGAAGGAGCAGGAGGTGGAGAAGGAGCAAGATGTGGAGAAGGAGCAGGAGGTGGAGATGGAGCAGGAGGAGGAGAAGTTATAGAAGAAGGAGCAGGAGGTGGTGAATGAGCAGGAGTGGAAAAGGAGCAGCAGGTGTAGAAAGAGCAGGAGAAGGAGGTGGAGAAGTAGCAGCAGGAGGAGAAGAAGCCGCAGGAGGAGAAGTCGCAGCAGGTGGAGAAGGAGCAGAAGCGGGAGAAGGAGCTGAAGCGGGAGAAGGAGCAGAAGCGGGAGAAGGAGCAGAAGCGGGAGTAGGAGCTGGAGCGGGAGAAGGAGAATGAAGAGGAGAAGGAGCAGGAGGAGGAGGTTGAGCAAAAGTGGAGAAGGAGCAGGAGGTAGAGAATGATGAGGAGGTGGAGAAGGAGCAGGGGTGGAGAACAAGAAGGAGGAGGCGATTGAGCAGGAGGTGGGGATGGAGCATTATGTGGAGAAGGAGCATCAGCAGGAAGGTGAGCAAGACGAGGAGGGTGAGCTGGAGGAGCTAAAGGAGCAGGAGGAGGAGGAGAATTAGCAGATGGAGGTTGAGTTGCAGGTGGAGAAGGAGCAGGAGGTGGAGAACGAGCAGGAGGAGGAGTTTGAGCAGGAGTGGGAGAAGGAGCAGAAGGGGGAGAAGGAGCAGAAGGGCGTGCAGCAGCAGGAGGGGAAGAAGGAGCAGGAGTAGTAGAAGGAGGAGGAGGGGGAGAAGGAGCAGGAGGGGGAGGAGGAGAAGGAGCAGGAGCTGGAGATGGAGCTGGAAGTGAGAAGGAGCAGGAGGGCGAGAAGGAGCAGGAGGGCGAGAAGGGGCTGGAGGACGAGATGGAGCAGGAGAGCGAGATGGAGCACTAGGTGGACAAGGAGCAGGAGGTGTACAATGAGCAGGAGGTGGACAAGGATCAGGAGGTGGATACGGAGCAGGAGGTGGATAATGAGCAGGAGGTGGACATGGAGACGGAGGTGGACAAGGAGCAGGAGGTAGATAAGGAGAAGGATGTGGACAAGGAGCAGGAGGAGGAGAAGGAGATGGAGGAGGAGAAGGTCGTGTAGAAGGATCCGGAGGAGGAGAAGGAACAGGAGGTGGAGAAGAAGCAGGAGGAGGAGAAGGAGCAGGAGGAGGCTAAGGAGCAGGAGGAGGAGAAGGAGCAGGAGAAGAAGAAGTAGCAGGAGGAGGAGAAGGAGATGGAGGAGGAGAAGGAGGTGGAGAAGGAGCAGGAGGAAGAGAAGGAACAGGAGGTGGAAAAGAAGCAATAGGTGGAGAAGAAGCAGGAGGCGGAGTAGGAGCAGGTGGAGGAGAAGGAGGAGGAGCAGGAGGCGGAGAAGGTGCAGGAGGTGGAAAAGGAGCAGTAGGTGGAGAAGGAGCAGGAGCGAGACATGGAGCTGGAGGTGAAGACGGAGCAGGTGGAGGAGCAGGAGGACGAGCAGGAGGCGGAGAAGGAGCAGGAGGTCGAGAACGAGCAGGAGGCAGAAAAGGAGCAGGCGGAAGACAAGAAGCAGGAGGTGGAGAATGAGCAGGAGGAGGAGAAGGAGGAGAAGATGGAGCAGGAGGTGGTGAATGAGCAGAAATGGAGAAGGAGCAGGAGGTGGAGAAGGAGCAGGAGGGCAGGAAGGAGCAGGAGGGCGTGAAGGAGCAGGAGATGCACAAGGAGCAGGAGGTGGACAAGGATCAGGAGATGGACACAGAACAGGAGGTGGAGGAGGAGAAGGAGGTGGAGAAACATCAGGAGGAGGAGAAGGAACAGAAGATGGAGAAGAAGCAGGAGGTGGAGATGGAGCCGGAGTGGAGAAGGAGGAGGAGAAGGAGGTGGAGGAGGAGAAGGAGGTGGAGAAGGAGCAGGACGAGGAGAGGGAACAGGAGGTGGAGAAAAAGCAATAGGTGGAGAAGGACCAGGAGGCGGAGAAGGACCAGGAGGGGGAGTAGCAGAAGGAGTTTGAGAAGAAGCAGGAGGAGGAGCAGGAGGAGAAGAAGGAGCAGGAGGTGGAGAAGGAGCAACAGGAGGAGAAGGAGCATGAGAGGGAGAAGGAGCAGGAGAGCAGAAGGAGCAGGAGAAGAAGAAAAAGCAGGAGGTGGAGAAGGCGCAAGAAGAGGAGAAGGAGCAGGAGGTGGAGATGGAGCAGGAGGTGGAGAAGGAGCAGGAGGTGGAGAAGTAGCAGGCGGGACAAAAGGAGCAGGAGGAAGACAAGGAGCAGGAGGTGGAGAAGGAGCAGGAGGAGAAGAAGGAGGAGAAGAAGGAGCAGGAGGTGGTGAATGAGCAGGAGTGGAGAAGGAGCAGGAGGTGGAGTAGGAGCAGGAGGAGGAGAAGGGGAAGGAGGAGGAGAAGGAGCACGAGGAGGAGACGGAGCAGGAGGGAGAAAAGGAGCAGGAGGAAGACAAGGAGCAGGAGGTGGAGAAGGAGCAGGAGGAGGAGAAGGAGGAGAAGAAGAAGCAGGAGGTGGTGAATGAGGAGGAATGGAGAAGGAGCAGGAGGTGGAGAAGGAGAAGGAGGGCAGGAAGAAGCAGGAGGGCGAGAAGGAGCAGGAGGTGGACAAGGAGCAGGAGGTGGACAAGGAACAGGAGGAGGAGAAGAAGCAACAGGTGGAGAACGAGCAGGTGGCGGAAAAGGACCAGGAGGGCGAGTATGCGAAGGATTTGGAGATGAAGCAGGAGGAGGAGCAGGAGCAGGAGGAGAAGAAGGAGCAGGAGGTGGAGAAGGAGCAGGAGGTGGAGAAGGAGCAGGAGGTGGAGAAGGAGCAGGTGGGCGAGAAGGAGCAGGAGGGCGAGAAGGAGCAGGAGGGCGAGAAGGAACTGGAGGACGAGATGGAGCAGGAGGGCGAGATGGAGCACTAGGTGGACAAGGAGCAGGAGGTAGATAAGGAGAAGTAGGTGGACAAGGAGCACGAGGAGGAGAATGAGATGGAGGAGGAGAAGGACGTGGAGAAGGATCAGGAGGAGGAGAAGGAACAGGAGGAGGAGAAGGAGCAGGAGGTGGAGAAGGAGCAGTAGGTGGACATGGAGACGGAGATGGACAAGGAGCAGGAGGTAGATAAGGAGAAGTAGGTGGACAAGGAGCAGGAGGAGGAGAAGGAGATGGAGGAGGGGAAGGACGTGGAGAAGGATCAGGAGGAGGAGAAGGAACAGGAGGAGGAGAAGAAGCAGGAGGAGGAGAAGGAGCAGGAGTGGAGAAGGAGCAGAAGAAGAAGAAGGAACAGGAAGAGGAGAAGGAGCAGGAGGAGGAGAAGGAGCAGGGGGTGGAGATGGCGCAAGATGAGGAGATGTAGCAGGAGGTGGAGAAGGAGGAGGAGGAGGTCGAGAAGGAGCAGGAGGTGGAGAAGGAGCAGGAGGAGGAGAAGGAGGAGAAGAAGGAGCAGGAGGTGGTGAATGAGCAGAAATGGAGAAGGAGCAGGAGGTGGACAAGGAGCAGGAGGGCAGGAAGGAGCAGGAGGGCGTGAAGGAGCTGGAGGACGAGAAGGAGCAGGAAGGCGAGAAGGAGCAGTTTGTGGACAAGGAGCAGGAGGTGCACAAGGAGCAGGATGTGAACAAGGATCAGGAGATGGACACAGAGCAGGAGGTGGACAATGAGAAGGAGCGGGAGGTTGAGATGGAGCAGGAGGTGGGGAAGGAGCAGGAGGTGGAGAAGGAGCAGAAGGGAGACAAGGAGCAGGAGGAAGTCAAAGAGCAAGAGGTGGAGAAGGAGCAGGAGGAGGGGGAGGAGGAGAAGGAGCATGAGCTGGAGATGGAGCAGGAGGTGGAGAAGGAGCAGGAGGTGGACAATGAGCAGGAGGAGGAGCAGGAGGTGGAGAAGTAGCAGGAGGAGGAGAAGGAGCAGGAGCAGGAGCATGAGGTGGAGAAGGAGCAGGAGGAGGAGAAGGAGCAGGAGGAGAAGAAGAAGCCGGAGGTGAAGGTGGAGAAGGAGTAGGAGAAGAAAAAGGAGCAGGAGGAGGAGTAGAAGCAGGAGGAGGAGAAGAAGCAGAAGGTGGAGAATGAGCAGGAGGGAGACAAGGAGCAGGAGGTGGAGAACGAGCAGGAGGTGGTGAAGGAGCAGGATGGAGACAAGGAGCAGGAGGTGGAGAAGGAGCAGGAGGAGGAGAAGGAGCAGGAGGAAGAGGAGGAGGAGGAGCAGGAGGTGGAGATGGAGCAGGAGAAGGAGCAGAAGGTGGAGATGAAGCCGGAGTGGAGAAGGAGCAGGAGAAGAAGAAGGAGCAGGAGGAGGACTCGCAGCAGAAGGAGGAGAAGGAGCAGAAGGTGGAGAAGGCGCAAGATGAGGAGAAGGAGCAGGAGGTGGAGAAGGAGGAGGAGGTGGACAGTGAGCAGGAGGTGGACAAGGAGCAGGAGGTGGAGAAGGAGCAGGAGGAGGAGAAGGAGATGGAGGAGGAGAAGGACGTGGAGCAGGATCAGGAGGAGGAGAAGGAACAGGAGGTGGAAAAGGAGCAGGAGGAGGAGAAGGAGCAGGAGAAGAAGAAGTAGCAGGAGGAGGAGAAGAAGGTGGAGGAGGAACAGGAGGTGGAAAAGGAGCAGGAGTGGAGGAGGAGCAGGAGAAGTAGTAGCAGCGCGAGGAGGAGTATGAGCAGGAGGAGGAGAAGGAGCAGGAGATGGATAAGGCGGAAAATGAGGAGAAGGGGCAGGAGGTGGAGAATGAGCAGGAGGTGGAGAAGGAGCAGGAAGTGGACAAGGAGCAGGAGGAGGAGAAGGAGGTGGAGGAGGACCAGAAGGGGGAGTAGGTGAAGGAGTTGGAGAAGAAGCAGGAGGAGGAGCATGAGCAGGAGGAGAAGAAGGAGCAGGAGGTGGAGGAGAAGCAATCGGTCGAGAAGGAGCAGGAGGCGGAGAAGGATCAGAAGGGGGAGTAGGAGAAGGAGTTGGAGAAGAAGCTGGAGGAGGAGCATGAGCAGGAGGAGAAGAAGGAGCAGGAGGTGGAGAAGGAGCAGGAGGTGGAGAAGGAGCAGGAGGAGGAGAAGGAGCAGGAGGAGGAGAAGGAGCAGGAGTGCAGAAGGAGCAGGAGAAGAAGAAAGTGCAGGAGGTGGAGAAGGCGCAAGAAGAGGAGAAGGAGCAGGAGGTGGAGAAGGAGCAGGAGGTGGGGAAGGAGTAGGAGGTGGAGAAGGAGCAGGAGATGGAGATGGAGCAGGAGGGAGATAAGGAGCAGGAGGGAGTCAAAGAGCCGGAGGTGGAGAAGGAGAAGGAGGAGAAGAAGGAGCAGGAGGTGGTGAATGAGCAGGAGTGGAGAAGGAGCAGGTGGTGAAGAAGGAGCAGGAGGGCAGGAAGTAGCAGGAGGGCGAGAAGGAGCAGGAGGTGGACAATGAGCAGGAGGTGGACAAGGAGCAGGAGGTGGACAAGGAACAGGAGGAGGAGAAGAAGAAACAGGTGGAGAACGAGCAGGTGGCTGAAAAGGTCCAGGAGGGGCAGTCGGAGAAGGAGTTGGAGCAGAAGCAGGAGGAGGAGCAGGAGCAGGAGGAGAAGAAGGAGCAGGAGGTGGAGACTGAGCAGGAGGTGGACAAGGAGCAGGAGGTGTACAATGAGCAGGAGGTGGACATGGAGCGGGAGGTGGACAAGGAGCAGGAAGTCGATAAGGAGCAGGAGGTGGACAAGCAGCAGGAGGAGGAGAAGGAGATGGAGGAGGAGAAGGACGTGGAGAAGGATCAGGATGAGGAGAAGGAACAGGAGGTGGAGACGAAGCAGCAGGAGGAGAAGGAGCAGGAGGAGGAGAAGGAGCAGGAGGAGGAGAAGGAGAAAAAGAAGTAGCAGGAGGAGGAGAAGGAGGTGGAGGAGGAGAAGGAGGTGGAGAAGGAGCAGGAGGAAGAGAAGGAACAGGAGGTGGAAAAGAAGCAATAGGTCGAGCAGGAGCAGGAGGCGGAGAAGGTGCAGGAGGTTGAAAAGGAGCAGTAGGTGGAGAAGGAGCAGGATTTAACCTTGTTACATAAGGTTAAATCTCATGGGATCCAAGGTGAGGTAGCCAATTGGATACAAAATTGGCTTGACGACAGAAGACAGAGGGTGGTTGTCGAGGGTTGTTTTTCAGACTGGATGCCTGTGTCCAGCGGTGTGCCTCAGGGATCGGTGCTGGGTCCGCTGTTATTTGTTATTTATATTAATGATTTGGATGAGAATTTAGGAGGCA
This sequence comes from Heptranchias perlo, assembly GCF_035084215.1. Taxonomy (NCBI): domain Eukaryota; kingdom Metazoa; phylum Chordata; class Chondrichthyes; order Hexanchiformes; family Hexanchidae; genus Heptranchias; species Heptranchias perlo. Next base: position 27,188,452 of record NC_090360.1, read on the forward strand.
TGGTTAGTAAGTTTGCAGATGACACCAAGATTGGTGGCATTGTGGACAGTGAAGAAGGTTATCTAGGATTGCAACGGGATCTTGATAAATTGGGCCAGTGGGCCGATGAATGGCAGATGGAGTTTAATTTAGATAAATGTGAGGTGATGCATTTTGGTAGATCGAATCGGGCCAGGACCTACTCCGTTAATGGTAGGGCGTTGGGGAGAGTTATAGAACAAAGAGATCTGGAAGTACAGATTCATAGCTCCTTGAAAGTGGAGTCACAGGTGGATAGGGTGGTGAAGAAGGCATTCAGCATGCTTGGTTTCATTGGTCAGAACATTGAATGCAGGAGTTGGGATGTCTTGTTGAAGTTGTACAGGGCATTGGTGAGGCCACACTTGGAGTACTGTGTACAGTTCTGGTCACCCTATTATAGAAAGGATATTATTAAACTAGAAAGAGTGCAGAAAAGATTTACTAGGATGCTACCGGGACTTGATGGTTTGACTTACAGGGAGAGGTTAGACAGACTGGGACTTTATTCCCTGGAGAGTAGGAGGTTAAGGGGTGATCTTATAGAAGTCTATAAAATAATGAGGGGCATAGATAAGGTCGATAGTCAAAATCTTTTCCCAAAGGTAGGGGAGTCTATAACGAGGGGGCACAGATTTAAGGTGAGAGGGGAGAGATACAAAAGGATCCAGAGGGGCAATTTTTTCACTCAAAGGGTGGTGAGTGTCTGGAACGAGCTGCCAGAGGCAGTAGTAGAGGCGGGTACAATTTTCTCTTTTAAAAAGCATTTGGACAGTTACATGGGGAAGATGGGTATCGAGGGATATGGGCCAAGTGCAGGCAATTGGGACTAGCTTAGTGGTATAAACTGGGCGACATGGACATGTTGGGCCGAAGGGCCTGTTTCCATGTTGTAACTTCTATGATTCTATGATTCTATGATTCTATGAGGGAGACATGGAGCAGGAGGTGGAGAAGGAGCAGGAGAAATAGGTGAAGAAGTAGCAGCAGGAGCAGAAGAAGCAGCAGGAGGAGAAGTAGCAGCAAGAGGAGACGGAGCAGGAGCGGGAGAAGGAGCAGAAGCGGGCGTAGGAGCAGCATCGGGAGAAGGAGCATGAAGTGGAGAAGGAGCAGGAGGAGGAGGTTGAGCAAAAGTGGAGAAGGAGCACGAGTTGGAGCATGAAGAGGAGGTGGAGAAGGAGCAGGAGGAGGAGAAGGAGCTGGAGGAGGAGATGGAGCCGGAGTGGAGAAGGAGGAGGAGAAGGAGGTGGAGTAGGAGAAGGAGGTGGAGAAAGATCAGGAGGAGGAGAAGGAACAGGACGTGGAGAAGAAACAGGAGGTGGAGAAAAAGCAGGAGGAGGAGAAGGAGCAGGAGGAGGAGAAGGAGCAGGAGGAGGAGAAGGAGCAGGAGGAGGAGATGGAGATGGAGGAGGAGGAGGACGTGGAGAAGGATCAGGAGGAGGAGAAAGAACAGGAGGTGGAGAAGAAGCAGGAGGAGGAGAAGGAGCAGGAGGAGGAGAAGGAGCAGGAGGAGGAGAAGGAGCAGGAGAAGAAGAAGTAGCAGGAGGAGGAGAAGAAGGTGGAGGAGGAACAGGAGGTGGAAAAGAAGCAATAGGTGGAGAAGGAGCAGCAGGCGGAGAAGGAGCAGGTGGAGGAGAAGGAGGAGGAGCAGGAGGCGGAGATGGTGCAGGAGGTGGAAAAGGAGCAGTAGGTGGAGAAGGAGCAGGAGGGAGACATGGAGCAGGAGGTGGAGAAGGAGCAGGTGGAGGAGAAGGAGGAGGAGCCGGAGGCGGAGAAGGAGCAGGAGGTGGAAAAGGAGCAGGAGGAGTAGAAGGAGCAGGAGTGGAGAAGGAGCAGGAGAAGAAGAAGGAACAGGAGGAGGAGAAGGAGCAGGAGGAGGAGAAGGAGGAGAACATAAGAACATAAGAACATAAGAAATTGGAGCAGGAGTAGGCCAATCGGCCCCTCGAGCCTGCTCCGCCATTGAATAAGATCATGGCTGATCTGATCCCAACCACAAATCTAAAGAACACAAGAAGTCGGAGCAGGACCCGGCCACATAGCCCCTGGGCCCTCTCCGCCACCCACAGGGCATTGACCGATCCGAACTCAGCTTCATGTGCAATTTCCTGCCCGCTCCCCATAACCCCTAATTCCCTTTACTTCTAGGAAACTGTCTATTTCTGTTTTAAATTTATCTAATGATGTAGCTTCCACAGCTTCCTGGGGCAGCAAATTCCACAGACCTACCACCCTCTGAGTGAAGAAGTTTCTCCTCATCTCAGTTTTGAAAGAGCAGCCCCTTATTCTAAGATTATGCCACCTCGTTCTAGTTTCACCCATCTTTGGGAACATCCTTACCGCATCCACCCGATCAAGACCCTTCACAATCTTATATGTTTCAATAAGATCGCCTCTCATTCTTCTGAACTCCAATGAGTAAAGTCCCAATCGACTCGACCTCTCCTCATATGTCCGCCCCCTCATCCCCGGGATTAACCGAGTGAACCTTCTTTGTACTGCCTCGAGAGCAAGTATGTCTTTTCTTAAGTATGGAGACCAAAACTGTATGCAGTATTCCAGGTGCGGTCTCACCAATACCTTATATAACTGCAGCAATACCTCCTTGTTTTTATATTCTATCCCCCTAGCAATAAAAGCCAACATTCCGTTGGCTTTCTTGATCACCTGCTGCAACTGCATACCAACTTTTTGATTTTCTTGCACTGGGACCCCCAGATCCCTTTGTACTGCAGTACTTTCCAGTCTCTCGCCATTAAGAAAATAACTTGCTCTCTGGAGGAGGTCGAGAAGGAGCAGGAGGAGGAGAAGGAGCAGGAGGTGGAGAAGAAGCAGGAGGAGGAGAAGGAGCAGGAGGAGGAGAAGGAGCAGGAGGAGGAGAAGGAGCAGGAGAAGAAGAAGTAGCAGGAGGACGAGAAGAAGGTGGAGGAGGAACAGGAGGTGGAAAAGAAGCAATAGGTGGAGAAGGAGCAGCAGGCGGAGAAGGAGCAGGTGGAGGAGAAGGAGGAGGAGCAGGATGCGGAGAAGGTGCAGGAGGTGGAAAAGGACCAGTAGGTGGAGAAGGAGCAGGAGGGAGACATGGAGCAGGAGGTGGAGAAGGAGCAGGTGGAGGAGAAGGAGGAGGAGCAGGAGGCGGAAAAGGAGCAGGAGGTGGAAAAGGAGAAGGAGGAGGAGAAGGAGCAGGAGTGGAGAAGGAGCAGGAGAAGAAGAAGGAACAGGAGGAGGAGAAGGAGCAGGAGGAGGAGAAGGAGGAGGATGTCGAGAAGGAGCAGGAGGTGGAGAACGAGCAGGAGGGAGAAAAGGAGAAGGAGGAAGACAAGAAGCAGGAGGTGGAGAAGGAGCAGGAGGAGGAGAAGGAGGAGAAGAAGGAGCAGGAGGTGGTGAATGAGCAGAAATGGAGAAGGAGCAGGAGGTGGACAAGGAGCAGGAGGGCAGGAAGGAGCAGGAGGGCGTGAAGGAGCTGGAGGACGAGAAGGAGCAGGAAGGCGAGAAGGAGCTCTTGGTAGACAAGGAGCAGGAGGTGCACAAGGAGCAGGAGGTGGACAAGGATCAGGAGATGGACACAGAGCAGGAGGTGGACAATGAGAAGGAGGTGGGGAAGGAGCAGGAGAAGGACAAGGAGCAGGAGGTGGAGTTGGAGCAGGAGGTGGAGAAGGAGCAGGAGGTGGAGAAGGAGCAGAAGGGAGTCAAAGAGCAGGAGTTGGAGAAGAAGCTGGAGGAGGAGCATGAGCAGGAGGAGAAGAAGGAACTGGAGGAGGAGAAGGAGAAGGAGGAGGAGAAGGAGCAGGAGTGCAGAAGGAGCAGGAGAAGAAGAAACAGCAGGAGGTGCAGAAGGCGCAAGAAGAGGAGAAGGAGCAGGAGGTGGAGATGGAGCAGGAGGTGGAGAAAGAGCAGGAGGTGGAGAAGTAGCAGGCGGGAGAAAAGGAGCAGGAGGAAGACAAGGAGCAGGAGGTGGAGAAGGAGCAGGAGGAGGAGAAGGAGGAGAAGAATGAGCAGGAGGTGGTGAATGAGCAGGAGTGGAGAAGGAGCAGGAGGTGGAGTAGGAGCAGGAGGAGGAGAAGGAGAAGGAGGTGGAGAAGGAGCAGGAGGAGGAGAAGGAGCAGGAGTTAGAGGAGGAGGAGGAGCAGGAGGTGGAGATGGAGCAGGAGGAGGAGAAGGAGCAGGAGGTGGAGATGAAGCAGGAGTGGAGAAGGAGCAGGAGAAGAAGAAGGAGCAGGAGGAGGACTAGCAGCAGAAGGAGGAGAAGGAGCAGAAGGTGGAGAAGGCGCAAGATGAGGAGAAGGAGCAGGAGGTGGAGAAGGAGCAGGAGTGGAGGAGGAGCAGGAGAAGTAGAAGCAGCGCGAGGAGGTGTACGAGCAGGAGGAGGAGAAGGATCAGGAGATGGAGAAGGCGGAAAATGAGGAGAAGGGGCAGGAGGTGGAGAATGAGCAGGAGGTGGAGAAGGAGCAGGAGGTTGACAAGGAGCAGGTGGAGGAGAAGGAAGTGGAGGAGGAGAAGGAGGTGGAGAGGGAGCAGGAGGAGGAGAAGGAACAGGAGGTGGAGAAGAAGCAATCGGTCGAGAAGGAGCAGGAGGCGGAGAAGGATCAGAAGGGGGAGTAGGAGAAGGAGTTGGAGAAGAAGCTGGAGGAGGAGCATGAGCAGGAGGAGAAGAAGGAGCAGGAGGTGGAGAAGGAGCAGGAGGTGGAGAAGGAGCAGGAGGAGGAGGAGGAGCAGGAGCAGGAGAAGGAGCAGGAGTGCAGAAGGAGCAGGAGAAGAAGAAACAGCAGGAGGTGGAGAAGGCGCAAGAAGAGGAGAAGGAGCAGGAGTTGGAGATGCAGCAGGAGGTGGAGAAGGAGGAAAAGAAGGAGCATGAGTTGGTGAATGAGCAGGAGTGGAGAAGGAGCAGGAGGTGGAGTAGGAGCAGGAGGAGGAGAAGGAGAAGGAGGAGGAGAAGGAGCACGAGGAGAGAAGGAGCAGGAGGGAGAAAAGGAACAGGAGGAAGACAAGGAGCAGGAGGTGGAGAAGGAGCAGGAGGAGGAGAAGGAGGAGGAGAAGGAGCAGCAGGTGAACAAGGAGCAGGAGGTGGACAAGGAGCAGGAGGTGGACAAGGAGCAGGAGGTGGACAAGGAACAGGAGGAGGAGAAGAAGCAACAGGTGGAGAACGAGCAGGTGGCGGAAAAGGACCAGGAGGGTGAGTATGAGAAGGATTTGGAGAAGAAGCAGGAGGAGAAGAAGGAGCAGGAGGTGGAGAAGGAGCAGGAGGTGGAGAAGGAGCAGCTTGGCGAGAAGGAGCAGGAGGGCGAGAAGGAGCAGTCGGGCGAGAAGGAGCTGGAGGACGAGATGGAGCAGGATTGCGAGATGGAGCACGAGGTGGACAAGGAGCAGGAGGTGTACAATGAGCAGGAGGTGGACAAGGATCAGGAGGTGGATACGGAGCAGGAGGTGGATAATGAGCAGGAGGTGGACATGGAGAAGGAGGTGGACAAGGAGCAGGAGTATGAGAAGGAAATGGAGGAGAATGTCGTGGAGAAGGATCAGGAGGAGGAGAAGGAACAGGAGGTGGAGAAGAAGCAGGAGGAGGAGAAGGAGCAGGAGGAGGCTAAGGAACAGGAGGAGGAGAAGGAGCAGGAGAAGAAGAAGTAGCAGGAGGAGGAGAAGGAGATGGAGGAGGAGAAGGAGGTGGAGAAGGAACAGGAGGTGGAAAAGAAGCAATAGGTGGAGAAGAAGGAGGAGGCGGAGTAGGAGTAGGTGGAGGAGAAGGAGGAGGAGCAGGAGGCGGAGAAGGTGCAGGAGGTGGTAAAGGAGCAGTAGGTGGAGAAGGAGCAGGAGGGAGACATGGAGCTGGAGGTGAAGACGGAGCAGGTGGAGGAGCAGGAGGACGAGCAGGAGGCGGAGAAGTAGCAGGAGGTGGAGAACGAGCAGGAGGCAGAAAAGGAGCAGGCGGAAAACAAGAAGCAGGAGGTGGAGAATGAGCAGGAGGAGGAGAAGGAGGAGAAGATGGAGCAGGAGGTGGTGAATGAGCAGAAATGGAGAAGGAGCAGGAGGTGGAGAAGGAGCAGGAGGGCAGGAAGGAGCAGGAGGGCGTGAAGGAGCTGGAGGACGAGAAGGAGCAGGAGGGCGAGAAGGAGCACTCGGTGGACAAGGAGCAGGAGGTGCACAAGGAGCAGGAGGTGGACAAGGATCAGGAGATGGACACAGAACAGGAGGTGGACAATGAGCAGGAGGAGGTGAAGGAGGTGGAGGAGGAGAAGGAGGTGGAGAAGGAGCAGGAGGAGGAGAGGGAACAGGAGGTGGAGAAAAAGCAATAGGTGGAGAAGGACCAGGAGGCGGAGAAGGACCAGGAGGGGGAGTAGCAGAAGGAGTTTGAGAAGAAGCAGGAGGAGCAGGAGCAGGAGGAGAAGAAGGGGCAGGAGTTGGAGAAGGAGCAGGAGGTGGAGAAGGAGCAGGAGGAGGAGAAGGAGCAGGAGGAGGAGAAGGAGCAGGAGTGCAGAAGGAGCAGGAGAAGACGAAACAGCAGGAGGTGGAGAAGGCGCAAGAAGAGGAGAAGGAGCAGGGGGTGGAGATGGAGCAGGAGGTGGAGAATTAGCAGGAGGTGGAGAAGTAGCAGGCGGGAGAAAAGGAGCAGGAGGAAGACAAGGAGCAGGAGGTGGAGAAGGAGCAGGAGGAGGAGAAGGAGGAGAAGAAGGAGCAGGAGGTGGTGAATGAGCAGGAGTGGAGAAGGAGCAGGAGGTGGAGTAGGAGCAGGAGGAGGAGAAGGAGAAGGAGGAGGAGAAGGAGCACGAGGAGGAGAAGGAGCAGGAGGGAGAAAAGGAGCAGGAGGAAGACAAGGAGCAGGGGGTGGAGAAGAAGCAGGAGGAGGAGAATGAGGAGAAGATGGAGCAGGAGGTGGTGAATGAGGAGGAATGGAGAAGGAGCAGGAGGTGGAGAAGGAGCAGGAGGGCAGGAAGTAGCAGGAGGGCGAGAACGAGCAGGAGGTGGACATGGAGCAGGAGGTGGACAAGGAACAGGAGGAGGTGAAGAAGCAACAGGTGGAGAACGAGCAGGTGGCGGAAAAGGACCAGGAGGGCGAGTATGAGAAGGATTTGGAGAAGAAGCAGGAGGAGGAGCAGGAGCAGGAGGAGAAGAAGGAGCAGGAGGTGGAGAAGGAGCAGGAGGTGGAGAAGGAGCAGGAGGTGGAGAAGGAGCAGGTGGGCGAGAAGGAGCAGGAGGGCGAGAAGGAGCAGGAGGGCGAGAAGGAGCTGGAGGACGAGATGGAGCAGGAGGGCGAGATGGAGCACTAGGTGGACAAGGAGCAGGAGGTGTACAATGAGCAGGAGGTCGACATGGAGACGGAGGTGGACAAGGAGCAGGAGGTAGATAAGGAGAAGTAGGTGGACAAGGAGCAGGAGGAGGAGAAGGAGATGGAGGAGGAGAAGGACGTGGAGAAGGATCAGGAGGAGGAGAAGGAACAGGAGGAGGAGAAGGAGCAGGAGGTGGAGAAGGAGCAGGAGGTGGAAATGGAGACGGAGGTGGACAAGGAGCAGGAGGTAGATAAGGAGAAGTAGGTGGACAAGGAGCAGGCGGAGGAGAAGGAGATGGAGGAGCAGAAGGACGTGGAGAAGGATCAGGAGGAGGAGAAGGATCAGGAGGAGAAGGAGCAGGATGTGGGTACGGAGCTGGAGGTGGAGATGGAGCAGGAGGAGGAAACGGAGCAGAAGGAGGAGAAGGAGCAGGAGTGGAGAAGGAGCAGGAGAAGAAGAAGGAACAGGAGGAGGAGAAGGAGCAGGAGGAGGAGAAGGAGCAGGAGATGGAGATGGCGCAAGATGAGGAGATGTAGCAGGAGGTGGAGAAGGAGGAGGAGGTCGAGAATGAGCAGGAGGTGGAGAAGGAGCACGAGGAGGAGAAGGATCAGGAGGAGAAGGAGCAGGATGTGGGTACGGAGCTGGAGGTGGAGATGGAGCAGGAGGAGGAAACGGAGCAGAAGGAGGAGAAGGAGCAGGAGTGGAGAAGGAGCAGGAGAAGAAGAAGGAACAGGAGGAGGAGAAGGAGCAGGAGGAGGAGAAGGAGCAGGAGATGGAGATGGCGCAAGATGAGGAGATGTAGCAGGAGGTGGAGAAGGAGGAGGAGGTCGAGAATGAGCAGGAGGTGGAGAAGGAGCACGAGGAGGAGAAGGAGGAGAAGAAGGAGCAGGAGGTGGTGAATGAGCAGAAATGGAGAAGGAGCAGGAGGTGGACAAGGAGCAGGGGGGCAGGAAGGAGCAGGAGGGCGTGAAGGAGCTGGAGGACGAGAAGGAGCACTATGTGGACAAGGAGCAGGAGGTGCACAAGGAGCAGGAGGTAAACAATGATCAGAAGATGGACACAGAGCAGGAGGTGGACAATGAGAAGGAGGTGGGGAAGGAGCAGGAGAAGGAGAAGGAGCGGGAGGTTGAGATGGAGCAGGAGGTGTAGAATGAGCAGGAGGTGGAGAAGGAGCAGAAGGGAGACAATGAGCAGGAGGAAGTCAAAGAGCAGGAGGTGGAGAAGGAGCAGGAGGAGGACAAGGAGGAGAAGAAGGAGCAGGATGTGGTGAATGAGCAGGAGTCGAGAAGGAGCAGGTGGTGGACAAGGAGCAGGAGTTGGACAAGGAGCAGGAGGTGGACAAGGAGCAGGAGGGGGACATGGAGCAGGAGGTGCACAAGGAACAGGAGGAGGAGAAGGAGGTGGAGGATGAGAAGGAGGTGGAGAAGGAGCAGGCGGAGGAGGAGGAACAGGAGGTGGAGAAGAAGCAACAGGTGGAGAACGAGCAGGAGGCGGAGAAGGACCAGGAGGGTGAATAGGAGCAGGAGGGCGAGAAGGAGCAGTAGGGCGAGAAGGAGCTGGAGGACGAGATGGAGCAGGAGGGCGAGAAGGAGCACTAGGTGGACAAGGAGCAGGAGGTGTACAATGAGCAGGAGGTGGACAAGGAGCAGGAGGAGGAGAAGGAGATGGAGGTGGACACGGAGCAGGAGGTGGACAATGAGCAGGAGGTGCACATGGAGCCGGAGGTGGACAAGGAGCAGGAGGAGGTGAAGGAGATGGAGGAGGAGAAGGACGTGGAGAAGGATCAGGAGGAGGAGAAGGAACAGGAGGTGGAGAAGAAGCAGGAGGAGGAGATGGAGCAGGAGGAGGAGAAGGAGCAGGAGGACGAGAAGGAGCAGGAGAAGAAGAAGTAGCAGGAGGAGGAGAAGGAGGTTGAGGAGGAGGAGGAGGTGGAGAAGGAGCAGGAGGAAGAGAAGGAACAGGAGGTGGAAAAGAGGCAATAGATGGAGAAGAAGCTGGAGGCGGAGAAGGACCAGCAGGGGGAGTAGGAGAAGGAGTTTTAGAAGAAGCTGGAGGACGAGGATGAGGAGGAGGAGGATGAGAAGGAGCAGGAATTGGAGAAGGAGCAGGAGGAGGAGAAGGAGCAGAAGGTGGAGAAGGAGCAGGATGTGGGGATGGAGCAGGAGTGGAGAAGGAGCAGGAGAAGAAGAAGGAGCAGGAGGAGGAGTAGGAGCAGGAGCAGTAGAAGGAGCAGGAGGTGGAGAAGGAGTAACATGTGGAGAAGGAGCAGGAGGAGGAGAAGTTATAGAAGAAGGAGCAGGAGGTGGTGAATGAGCAGGAGTGGAAAAGGAGCAGCAGGTGTAGAAAGAGCAGGAGAAGGAGGTGGAGAAGTAGCAGCAGGAGGAGAAGAAGCCGCAGGAGGAGAAGTCGCAGCAGGTGGAGAAGGAGCAGAAGCGGGAGAAGGAGCTGAAGCGGGAGAAGGAGCAGAAGCGGGAGAAGGAGCAGAAGCGGGAGTAGGAGCTGGAGCGGGAGAAGGAGAATGAAGAGGAGAAGGAGCAGGAGGAGGAGGTTGAGCAAAAGTGGAGAAGGAGCAGGAGGTAGAGAATGATGAGGAGGTGGAGAAGGAGCAGGGGTGGAGAACAAGAAGGAGGAGGCGATTGAGCAGGAGGTGGGGATGGAGCATTATGTGGAGAAGGAGCATCAGCAGGAAGGTGAGCAAGACGAGGAGGGTGAGCTGGAGGAGCTGAAGGAGCAGGAGAAGGAGGTGAAGGAGCAGATGGAGATTGAGCTGCAGGTGGAGAAGGAGCAGGAGGTGGAGAACGAGCAGGAGGAGGAGTTTGAGCAGGAGGGGGAGAAGGAGCAGAAGGGGGAGAAGGAGCAGAAGGGCGTGCAGCAGCAGGAGGGGAAGAAGGAGCAGGAGTGGTAGAAGGAGCAGGAGGTGGAGAAGGAGCAGGAGGGGGAGGAGGAGAAGGAGCAGGAGCTGGAGATGGAGCAGGAAGTGAGAAGGAGCAGGAGGAGAAGAAGGAGCAGGCGGAGAAGAAGGAGCAGGAGAAGGAGTAGGAGTAGGAGAAGGAGAAGGATCAGGATGTGCAGAAGGAGCAGGAGTGCAGAAGGAGAAAGAGAAGAAGAACAGCAGGAGGAGGAGTAGGTTGCAGGAGGAGGAGAAGGCGCAAGATGACGAGAAGGAGCAGGAAGTGGCGAAGGAGCTGTATGTGGAGGAGCAGGAAGGAGACAAGGAGCAGGAGGTGGAGAAGGAGCAGGAGGAGGAGAAGGAGCAGGAGCAGGAGCATGAGGTGGAGAAGGAGCAGGAGGAGGAGAAGGAGCAGGAGGAGAAGAAGAAGCCGGAGGTGAAGGTGGAGCCAGATTGGAGAAGGAGCAGGAGAAGAAAAGGGAGCAGGAGGAGGAGTAGAAGCAGGAGGAGGAGAAGAAGCAGGAGGTGGAGAAGGAGCAGGAGGGAGACAAGGAGCAGGAGGTGGAGAACGAGCAGGAGGTGGTGAAGGAGCAGGAGGGAGACAAGGAGCAGGAGGTGGAGAAGGAGCAGGAGGAGGAGAAGGAGCAGGAGGAAGAGGAGGAGGAGGAGCAGGAGGTGGAGATGGAGCAGGAGAAGGAGAAGGAGCTGGAGGTGGAGATGAAGCCGGAGTGGAGAAGGAGCAGGAGAAGAAGAAGTAGCAGGAGGAGGAGAAGAAGGTGGAGGAGGAACAGGAGGTGGAAAAGGAGCAGGAGTGGAGGAGGAGCAGGAGAATTAGTAGCAGCGCGAGGAGGAGTATGAGCAGGAGGAGGAGAAGGAGCAGGAGATGGAGAAGGCGGAAAATGAGGAGAAGGAGCATGAGGTGGAGAATGAGCAGGAGGTGGAGAAGGAGCAGGACGTGGACAATGAGCAGGAGGAGGAGAAGGAGGTGGAGGAGGAGAAGGAGGTGGAGACGGAGCAGGAGGAGGAGAAGGAACAGGAGGTGGAGAAGAAGCAATAGGTCGAGAAGGAGCAGGAGGCGGAGAAGGACCAGAAGGGGGAGTAGGTGAAGGAGTTGGAGAAGAAGCAGGAGGAGGAGCATGAGCAGGAGGAGAAGAAGGAGCAGGAGGTGGAGAAGGAGCAGGAGGTGGACAATGAGCAGGAGGTGGACAAGGAGCAGGAGGAGGAGAAGGAGATGGAGGTGGACACGGAGCAGGAGGTGGACAATGAGCAGAAGGTGGACATGGAGCCGGAGGTGGACAAGGAGCAGGAGGAGGAGAAGGAGATGGAGGAGGAGAAGGATGTGGAGAAGGAGCAGGAGGATGAGAATGAACAGGAGAAGGAGAAGAAGCAATTGGTGGAGAAGGAGCAGGAGGCGGAGACCGACGAGGATGAGGAGCAGGAGAAGGAGTTGGAGAAGAAGCAGAGGAGGAGCAGGAGCAGGAGGAGAAGAAGGGGCAGGAGATGGAGAAGGAGCAGGAGGTGGAGAAGGAGCAGGAGGAGGAGAAGGAGCAGGAGGAGGAGAAGGAGCAGGAGGAGGAGAAGGAGCGTGAGAAGAAGAAGTAGCAGGAGGAGGAGAAGAAGGTGGAGGAGGAACAGGAGGTGGAAAAGGAGCAGGAGTGGAGGAGGAGCAGGAGAAGTAGTAGCAGCGCGAGGAGGAGTATGAGCAGGAGGAGGAGAAGGAGCAGGAGATGGAGAAGGCGGAAAATGAGGAGAAGGAGCATGAGGTGGAGAATGAGCAGGAGGTGGAGAAGGAGCAGGAGGTGGACAATGAGCAGGAGGAGGAGAAGGAGGTGGAGGAGGAGAAGGAGGTGGAGACGGAGCAGGAGGAGGAGAAGGAACAGGAGGTGGAGAAGAAGCAATAGTTCGAGAAGGAGCAGGAGGCGGAGAAGGACCTGAAGGGGGAGTAGGTGAAGGAGTTGGAGAAGAAGCAGGAGGAGGAGCATGAGCAGGAGGAGAAGAAGGAGCAGGAGGTGGAGAAGGAGCAGGAGGTGGAGAAGGAGCAGGAGGAGGAGAAGGAGCAGGAGGAGGAGAAGGAGCAGGAGTGCAGAAGGAGCAGGAGAAGAAGAAAGAGCAGGAGGTGGAGAAGGCGCAAGAAGAGGAGAAGGAGCAGGAGGTGGAGAAGGAGCAGGAGGTGGGGAAGGAGCAGGGGAAGGAGAAGGAGCAGGAGGTGGAGAAGGAGCAGGAGGTGGAGAAGGAGCAGGAGGGAGATAAGGAGCAGGAGGGAGTCAAAGAGCCGGAGGTGGAGAAGGAGAAGGAGGAGAAGAAGGAGCAGGAGGTGGTGAATGAGCAGGAGGTGGAGAAGGAGCAGGAGGTGGAGAAGGAGCAGGTGGAGGAGAAGGAGAAGGAGGAGGAGAAGGAGCAGGAGCAGGAGAAGGAGCATGAGGAAGAGGAGGAGGAGGAGCAGGAGGTGGAGATGGAGCAGGAGGAGGAGAAGGAGCAGGAGGTGGAGATGAAGCAGGAGTGGAGAAGGCGCAGGAGAAGAATCATAGAATCATAGAAGTTACAACATGGAAACAGGCCCGTCGGCCCAACATTTCCATGTCGCCCAGTTTATACCACTGAACTGGTCCCAATTGCCTGCACTTGGCCTCTATCCCTCCATACCCATCTTACCCATGTGACTGTCCAAATGCTTTTTAAAAGACAAAATTGTACCCGCCTCTCCTACTGCCTCTGGCAGCTCGTTCCAGACACTCACCACCCTTTGAGTGAAAAAATTGCCCCTCTGGACCCTTTTGTATCTCTCCCCTCTCACCTTAAGTCTATGCCCCCTCGTTATAGACTCCCCTACCTTTGGGAAAAGATTTTAACTATCGACCTTATCTATGCCCCTCATTATTTTGTAGACTTCTATAAGATCACCCCTTAACCTCCTACTCTCCAGGAAAAAAGTCCCAGTCTGTCTAACCTCTCCCTGTAAGTCAAACCATCAAGTCCCGGTAGCATCCTCGTAAATCTTTTCTGCACTCTTTCTAGTTTAATAATATCCTTTCGAAAATAGGGTGACCAGAACTGTGCACAGCACTCCAAGTGTGGCCTCACCAATGCCCTGTACAACTTCAACAAGACATCCCAACTCCTGCATTCAATGTTCTGACCAATGAAACCAAGCATGCCGAATGCCTTCTTCACCACCCTATCCACCTGTGACTCCACTTTCAAGGAGCTATGAATCTGTACTCCCAGATCTCTTTGTTCTATAACTCTCCCCAACGCCCTACCATTAACGGAGTAGGTCCTGGCCCGATTCGATCTCCCAAAATGCATCACCTCACATTTATCTAAATTAAACTCCATCTGCCATTCATCGGCCCACTGGCCCAATTGATCAAGATCCCGTTGCAATCCCAGATAACCTTCTTCACTGTCCACAATGCCACCAATCTTGGTGTCATCTGCAAACTTACTAACCATGCCTCCTAAATTCTCATCCAAATCATTCATATAAATAACAAATAACAGCGGACCCAGCACCGATCCCTGAGGCACACCGCTGGACACAGGCATCCAGTTTGAAAAACAACCATCTACAACCACCCTCTGTCTTCTGTCGTCAAGCCAATTTTGTATCCAATTTGCTACCTCACCTTGGATCCCATGAGATTTAACCTTATGCAACAACTTACCATGTGGTACCTTGTCAAATGCTTTGCTGAAGTCCATGTAGAACACGTCTACTGCACAGCCCTCATCTATCTTCTTGGTTACCCCTTCAAAAAACTCAATCAAAAAGAAGAAGGAGCAGGAGGAGGACTAGCAGCAGAAGGAGGAGAAGGAGCAGAAGGCGGAGAAGGCGCAAGATGAGGAGAAGGAGCAGGAGGTGGAGAAGGAGCACGAGTGGAGGAGGAGCAGGAGAAGTAGAAGCAGCGCGAGGAGGTGTACGAGCAGGAGGAGGAGAAGGAGCAGGAGATGGAGAAGGCGGAAAATGAGGAGAAGGGGCAGGAGGTGGAGAATGAGCAGGAGGTGGAGAAGGAGCAGGAGGTGGACAAGGAGCAGGTGGAGGAGAAGGAGGTGCAGGAGGAGAAGGAGGTGGAGAGGGAGCAGGAGGAGGAGAAGGAACAGGAGGTGGAGAAGAAGCAATCGGTCGAGAAGGAGCAGGAGGCGGAGAAGGATCAGAAGGGGGAGTAGGAGAAGGAGTTGGAGAAGAAGCTGGAGGAGGAGCATGAGCAGGAGGAGAAGAAGGAGCAGGAGGTGGAGAAGGAGCAGGAGGTGGAGAAGGAGCAGGAGGAGGAGGAGGAGCAGGAGGAGGAGAAGGAGCAGGAGTGCAGAAGGAGCAGGAGAAGAAGAAACAGCAGGAGGTGGAGAAGGCGCAAGAAGAGGAGAAGGAGCAGGAGGTGGAGATGCAGCAGGAGGTGGAAAAGGAGCAGGAGGTGGAGAAGTAGCAGGCGGGAGAAAAGGAGCAGGAGGAAGACAAGGAGCAGGAGGTGGAGAAGGAGCAGGAGGAGGAGAAGGAGGAGAAGAAGGAGCAGGAGGTGGTGAATGATCAGGAGTGGAGAAGGAGCAGGAGGTGGAGTAGGAGCAGGAGGAGGAGAAGGAGAAGGAGGAGGACAAGGAGCACGAGGAGGAGAAGGAGCAGGAGGGAGAAAAGGAGCAGGAGGAAGACAAGGAGCAGGAGATGGAGAAGGAGCAGGAGGAGGAGAAGGAGGAGAAGAAGGAGCAGGAGGTGGTGAATGAGCAGGAATGGAGAAGGAGCAGGAGGTGGAGAAGGAGCAGGACGGCAAGAAGTAGCAGGAGGGCGACAAGGAGCAGGAGGTGAACAAGGAGCAGGAGGTGGACAAGGAGCAGGAGGTGGACAACGAGCAGGAGGTGGACAAGGAACAGGAGGAGGAGAAGAAGCAACAGGTGGAGAACGAGCAGGTGGCGGAAAATGACCAGGAGGGTGAGTATGAGAAGGATTTGGAGAAGATGCAGGAGGAGAAGAAGCAGCAGGCGGTGGAGAAGGAGCAGGAGGTGGAGATGGAGCAGGAGGGCGAGAAGGAGCAGGAGGGCGAGAAGGAGCAGGAGGGCGAGAAGGGGCTGGAGGACGAGATGGAGCAGGAGAGCGAGATGGAGCACTAGGTGGACAAGGAGCAGGAGGTGTACAATGAGCAGGAGGTGGACAAGGATCAGGAGGCGGATACGGAGCAGGAGGTGGATAATGAGCAGGAGGTGGACATGGAGACGGAGGTGTACAAGGAGCAGGAGGTAGATAAGGAGAAGGATGTGGACAAGGAGCAGGAGGAGGAGAAGGAGATGGAGGAGGAGAAGGTCGTGGAGAAGGATCAGGAGGAGGAGAAGGAACAGGAGGTGGAGAAGAAGCAGGAGGAGGAGAAGGAGCAGGAGGAGGCTAAGGAGCAGGAGGAGGAGAAGGAGCAGGAGAAGAAGAAGTAGCAGGAGGAGGAGAAGGAGATGGAGGAGGAGAAGGAGGTGGAGAAGGAGCAGGAGGAAGAGAAGGAACAGGAGGTGGAAAAGAAGCAATAGGTGGAGAAGAAGCAGGAGGCGGAGTAGGAGCAGGTGGAGGAGAAGGAGGAGGAGCAGGAGGCGGAGAAGGTGCAGGAGGTGGAAAAGGAGCAGTAGGTGGAGAAGGAGCAGGAGGGAGACATGGAGCTGGAGGTGAAGACGGAGCAGGTGGAGGAGCAGGAGGACGAGCAGGAGGCGGAGAAGGAGCAGGAGGTGGAGAACGAGCAGGAGGCAGAAAAGGAGCAGGCGGAAAACAAGAAGCAGGAGGTGGAGAATGAGCAGGAGGTGGAGAAGGAGGAGAAGATGGAGCAGGAGGTGGTGAATGAGCAGAAATGGAGAAGGAGCAGGAGGTGGAGAAGGAGCAGGAAGGCGAGAAGGAGCACTAGGTGGACAAGGAGCAGGAGGTGCACAAGGAGCAGGAGGTGGACAAGGATCAGGAGATGGACACAGAACAGGAGGTGGAGGAGGAGAAGGAGGTGGAGAAAGATCAGGAGGAGGAGAAGGAACAGGAGGTGGAGAAGAAGCAGGAGGTGGAGATGGAGCCGGAGTGGAGAAGGAGCAGGAGAAGGAGGTGGAGGAGGAGAAGGAGGTGGAGAAGGAGCCAGGAGGAGGAGAGGGAATAGGAGGTGGAGAAAAATCAATAGGTGGAGAAGGACCAGGAGGCGGAGAAGGACCAGGAGGGGGAGTAGCAGAAGGAGTTTGAGAAGAAGCAGGAGGAGGAGCAGGAGCAGGAGGAGAAGAAGGAGCAGGAGGTGGAAAAGGAGCAACAGGAGGAGAAGGAGCAGGAGAGGGAGAAGGAGCAGGAGAGCAGAAGGAGCAGGAGAAGAAGAAAAAGCATGTGGTGGAGAAGGCGCAAGAAGAGGAGAAAGAGCAGGAGGTGGAGATGGAGCAGGAGGTGGAGAAGGAGCAGGAGGTGGAGAAGTAGCAGGCGGGACAAAAGGAGCAGGAGGAAGACAAGGAGCAGGAGGTGGAGAAGGAGCAGGAGGAGGAGAAGGAGGAAAAGAAGGAGCAGGAGGTGGTGAATGAGCAGGAGTGGAGAAGGAGCAGGAGGTGGAGTAGGAGCAGGAGGAGGAGAAGGTGAAGGAGGAGGAGAAGGAGCACGAGGAGGAGACGGAGCAGGAGGGAGCAAAGGAGCAGGAGGAAGACAAGGAGCAGGAGGTGGAGAAGGAGCAGGAGGAGGAGAAGGAGGAGAAGAAGGAGCAGGAGGTGGTGAATGAGGAGGAATGGAGAAGGAGCAGGAGGTGGAGAAGGAGAAGGAGGGCAGGAAGAAGCAGGAGGGCGAGAAGGAGCAGGAGGTGGACAAGGAGCAGGAGGTGGACAAGGAACAGGAGGAGGAGAAGAAGCAACAGGTGGAGAACGAGCAGATGGCGGAAAAGGACCAGGATGGCGAGTATGAGAAGGATTTGGAGATGAAGCAGGAGGAGGAGCAGGAGCAGGAGGAGAAGAAGGAGCAGGAGGTGGAGAAGGAGCAGGAGGTGGAGAAGGAGCAGGAGGTGGAGAAGGAGCAGCTGGGCGAGAAGGAGCAGGAGGGCGAGAAGGAGCAGGAGGGCGAGAAGGAACTGGAGGACGAGATGGAGCAGGAGGGAGAGATGGAGCACTCGGTGCACAAGGAGCAGGAGGTAGATAAGGAGAAGGAGCAGGATATGGGGATGGAGCAGGAGGAGGAGAAGGAGCAGGAGGAGGAGAAGGAGCAGGAGAAGAAGGAGTAGCAGGAGGAGGAGAAGGAGGTGGAGGAGGAGGAGGAGGTGGAGAAGGAGCAGGAGGAAGAGAAGGAACAGGAGGTGGAAAAGAAGCAATAGATGGAGAAGAAGCTGGAGGACGAGGATGAGGAGGAGGAGGATGAGAAGGAGCAGGAATTGGAGAAGGAGCAGGAGGAGTGGATGGAGCAGGAGTGGAGAAGGAGCAGGAGAAGAAGAAGGAGCAGGAGGAGGAGTAGGATCAGGAGCAGTAGAAGGAGCAAGATGTGGAGAAGGAGCAGGAGGTGGAGATGGAGCAGGAGGAGGAGAAGTTATAGAAGAAGGAGCAGGAGGTGGTGAATGAGCAGGAGTGGAAAAGGAGCAGCAGGTGTAGAAAGAGCAGGAGAAGGAGGTGGAGAAGTAGCAGCAGGAGGAGAAGAAGCCGCAGGAGGAGAAGTCGCAGCAGGTGGAGAAGGAGCAGAAGCGGGAGAAGGAGCTGAAGCGGGAGAAGGAGCAGAAGCGGGAGAAGGAGCAGAAGCGGGAGTAGGAGCTGGAGCGGGAGAAGGAGAATGAAGAGGAGAAGGAGCAGGAGGAGGAGGTTGAGCAAAAGTGGAGAAGGAGCAGGAGGTAGAGAATGATGAGGAGGTGGAGAAGGAGCAGGGGTGGAGAACAAGAAGGAGGAGGCGATTGAGCAGGAGGTGGGGATGGAGCATTATGTGGAGAAGGAGCATCAGCAGGAAGGTGAGCAAGACGAGGAGGGTGAGCTGGAGGAGCTGAAGGAGCAGGAGGAGGAGGAGAAGGAGCAGATGGAGGTTGAGCTGCAGGTGGAGAAGGAGCAGGAGGTGGAGAACGAGCAGGAGGAGGAGTTTGAGCAGGAGTGGGAGAAGGAGCAGAAGGGGGAGAAGGAGCAGAAGGGCGTGCAGCAGCAGGAGGGGAAGAAGGAGCAGGAGTGGTAGAAGGAGCAGGAGGAGGAGAAGGAGCAGGAGGGGGAGGAGGAGAAGGAGCAGGAGTTGGAGATGGAGCAGGAAGTGAGAAGGAGCAGGAGGGCGAGAAGGAGCAGGAGGGCGAGAAGGGGCTGGAGGACGAGATGGAGCAGGAGAGCGAGATGGAGCACGAGGTTTACAAGGAACAGGAGGTGTACAATGAGCAGAAGGTGGACAAGGATCAGGAGGTGGATACGGAGCAGGAGGTGGATAATGAGCAGGAGGTGGACATGGAGACGGAGGTGGACAAGGAGCAGGAGGTAGATAAGGAGAAGGATGTGGACAAGGAGCAGGAGGAGGAGAAGGAACAGGAGGTGGAGAAGAAGCAGGAGGAGGAGAAGGAGCAGGAGGAGAAGAAGGAGCTGGAGGTGGAGAAGGAGCAGGAGGTGGAGAAGGAGCAGGAGGTGGAGAAGGAGCAGCTGGGCGAGAAGGAGCAGGAGGGCGAGAAGGAGCAGGAGGGCGAGAAGGAACTGGAGGACGAGATGGAGCAGGAGGGCGAGATGGAGCACTAGGTGGACAAGGAGCAGGAGGTAGATAAGGAGAAATAGGTGGACAAGGAGCAGGAGGAGGAGAAGGAGATGGAGGAGGAGAAGGACGTGGAGAAGGATCAGGAGGAGGAGAAGGAACAGGAGGAGGAGAAGGAGCAGGAGGTGGAGAAGGAGCAGTAGGTGGACATGGAGACGGAGGTGGACAAGGAGCAGGAGGTAGATAAGGAGAAGTAGGTGGACAAGGAGCAGGAGGAGGAGAAGGAGATGGAGGAGGAGAAGGAGCAGGATGTGGAGAAGGAGCAGGAGGTGGAGAAGGAGCAGGAGGAGGAAAAGGAGCAGGAGGAGGAGAAGGAGCAGGAGTGGAGAAGGAGCAGGAGAAGAAGAAGGAACAGGAGGAGGAGAAGGAGCAGGAGGAGGAGAAGGAGCAGGAGGTGGAGATGGCGCAAGATGAGGAGATGTAGCAGAAGATGGAGAAGGAGGAGGAGGTCGAGAAGGAGCAGGAGGTGGAGAAGGAGCAGGAGGAGGAGAAGGAGGAGAAGAAGGAACAGGAGGTGGTGAATGAGCAGAAATGGAGAAGGATCAGGAGGTGGATAAGGAGCAGGAGGGCAGGAAGGAGCAGGAGGGCGTGAAGGAGCTGGAGGACGAGAAGGAGCAGGAAGGCGAGAAGGAGCACTATGTGGACAAGGAGCAGGAGGTGCACAAGGAGCAGGAGGTGAACAAGGATCAGGAGATGGACAGAGAGCAGGAGGTGGACAATGAGAAGGAGGTGGGGAAGGAGCAGGAGAAGGAGAAGGAGCGGGAGGTTGAGATGGAGCAGGAGGTGGGGAAGGAGCAGGAGGTGGCGAAGGAGCAGAAGGGAGACAAGGAGCAGGAGGAAGTCAAAGAGCAGGAGGTGGAGAAGGAGCAGGAGGAGGAGAAGGAGGAGAAGAAGGAGCAGGAGGTGGTGAATGAGCAGGAGTCGAGAAGGAGCAGGAGGTGGTCAAGGAGCAGGAGTTGGATAAGGAGCAGGAGGTGGACAAGGAGCAGGAGGTGGACATGGAGTAGGAGGTGCACAAGGAACAGGAGGAGGAGAAGGAGGTGGAGGATGAGAAGGAGGTGGAGAAGGAGCAGGAGGAGGAGAAGGAACAGGAGGTGGAGAAGAAGCAACAGGTGGAGAACGAGCAGGAGGCGGAGAAGGACTAGGAGGGCGAGTGGGAGCAGGAGGGCGAGAAGGAGCAGTAGGGCGAGAAGGAGCTGGAGGACGAGATGGAGCAGCAGGGCGAGAAGGAGCACTAGGTGGACAAGGAGCAGGAGGTGTACAATGAGCAGGACGTGGACAAGGAGCAGGAGGAGGAGAAGGAGATGGAGGTGGACACGGAGCAGAAGGTGGACAATGAGCAGGAGGTGCACATGGAGCCGGAGGTGGACAAGGAGCAGGAGGAGGAGAAGGACGTGGAGAAGGATCAGGAGGAGGAGAAGGAACAGGAGGTGGAGAAGAAGCAGGAGGAGGAGATGGAGCAGGAGGAGGAGAAGGAGCAGAAGGTGGAGAAGGAGCAGGATGTGGGGATGGAGCAGGAGGAGGAGAAGGAGCAGGAGGAGGAGAAGGAGCAGGAGAAGAAGAAGTAGCAGGAGGAGGAGAAGGAGGTGGAGGAGGAGGAGGAGGTGGAAAAGGAGCAGGAGGAAGAGAAGGAACAGGAGGTGGAAAAGAAGCAATAGATGGAGAAGAAGCAGGAGGCGGAGAAGGACCAGCAGGGGGAGTAGGAGAAGGAGTTGGAGAAGAAGCTGGAGGACGAGGATGAGGAGGAGGAGGATGAGAAGGAGCAGGAAATGGAGAAGGAGCAGGAGGAGGGGATGGAGCAGGAGTGGAGAAGGAGCAGGAGAAGAAGAAGGAGCAGGAGGAGGAGTAGGAGCAGGAGCAGTAGAAGGAGCAAGATGTGGAGAAGGAGCAGGAGGTGGAGATGGAGCAGGAGGAGGAGAAGTTATAGAAGAAGGAGCAGGAGGTGGTGAATGAGCAGGAGTGGAAAAGGAGCAGCAGGTGTAGAAAGAGCAGGAGAACGAGGTGGAGAAGTAGCAGCAGGAGGAGAAGAAGCCGCAGGAGGAGAAGTCGCAGCAGGTGGAGAAGGAGCAGAAGCGGGAGAAGGAGCTGAAGCGGGAGAAGGAGCAGAAGCGGGAGAAGGAGCAGAAGCGGGAGTAGGAGCTGGAGCGGGAGAAGGAGAATGAAGAGTTGAAGGAGCAGGAGGAGGAGGTTGAGCAAAAGTGGAGAAGGAGCAGGAGGTAGAGAATGATGAGGAGGTGGAGAAGGAGCAGGGGTGGAGAACAAGAAGGAGGAGGCGATTGAGCAGGAGGTGGGGATGGAGCATTATGTGGAGAAGGAGCATCCGCAGGAAGGTGAGCAAGACGAGGAGGGTGAGCTGGAGGAGCTGAAGGAGCAGGAGGAGGAGGAGAAGGAGCAGATGGAGGTTGAGCTGCAGGTGGAGAAGGAGCAGGAGGTGGAGAACGAGCAGGAGGAGGAGTTTGAGCAGGAGTGGGAGAAGGAGCAGAAGGGGGAGAAGGAGCAGAAGGGCGTGCAGCAGCAGGAGGGGAAGAAGGAGCAGGAGTGGTAGAAGGAGCAGGAGGAGGAGAAGGAGCAGGAGGGGGAGGAGGAGAAGGAGCAGGAGCTGGAGATGGAGCAGGAAGTGAGAAGGAGCAGGAGGGCGAGAAGGAGCAGGAGGGCGAGAAGGGGCTGGAGGACGAGATGGAGCAGGAGAGCGAGATGGAGCACTAGGTGGACAAGGAGCAGGAGGTGTACAATGAGCAGGAGGTGGACAAGGATCAGGAGGTAGATACGGAGCAGGAGGTGGATAATGAGCAGGAGGTGGACATGGAGACGGAGGTGGACAAGGAGCAGGAGGTAGATAAGGAGAAGGATGTGGACAAGGAGCAGGAGGAGGAGAAGGAACAGGAGGTGGAGAAGAAGCAGGAGGAGGAGAAGGAGCAGGAGGAGGCTAAGGAGCAGGAGGAGGAGAAGGAGCAGGAGAAGAAGAAGTAGCAGGAGGAGGAGAAGGAGATGGAGGAGGAGAAGGAGGTGGAGAAGGAGCAGGAGGAAGAGAGGAACAGGAGTTGGAAAAGAAGCAATAGGTGGAGAAGAAGCAGGAGGCGGAGTAGGAGCAGGTGGAGGAGAAGGAGGAGGAGCAGGAGGCGGAGAAGGTGCAGGAGGTGGAAAAGGAGCAGTAGGTGGAGAAGGAGCAGGAGGGAGACATGGAGCTGGAGGTGAAGACGGAGCAGGTGGAGGAGCAGGAGGACGAGCAGAAGGCGGAGAAGGAGCAGCAGGTGGAGAACGAGCAGGAGGCAGAAAAGGAGCAGGCGGAAGACAAGAAGCAGGAGGTGGAGAATGAGCAGGAGGAGGAGAAGGACGAGAAGATGGAGCAGGAGGTGGTGAATGAGCAGAAATGGAGAAGGAGCAGGAGGTGGAGAAGGAGCAGGAGGGCAGGAAGGAGCAGGAGGGCGTGAAGGAGCTGGAGGACGAGAAGGAGCAGGAAGGCGAGAAGGAGCACTAGGTGGACATGGAGCAGGAGGTGCACAAGGAGCAGGATGTGGAGAAGGATCAGGAGATGGACACAGAACAGGAGGTGGAGGAGGAGAAGGAGGTGGAGAAACATCAGGAGGAGGAGAAGGAACAGAAGATGGAGAAGAAGCAGGAGGTGGAGATGGAGCCGGAGTGGAGAAGGAGGAGGAGAAGGAGGTGGAGGAGGAGAAGGAGGTGGAGAAGGAGCAGGAGGAGGAGAGGGAACAGGAGGTGGAGAAAAAGCAATAGGTGGAGAAGGACCAGGAGGCGGAGGAGGACCAGGAGGGGGAGTAGCAGAAGGAGTTTGAGAAGAAGCAGGAGGAGGAGCAGGAGGAGAAGAAGGAGCAGGAGGTGGAGAAGGAGCAACAGGAGGAGAAGGAGCATGAGAGGGAGAAGGAGCAGGAGAGCAGAAGGAGCAGGAGAAGAAGAAAAAGCAGGAGGTGGAGAAGGCGCAAGAAGAGGAGAAGGAGCAGGAGGTGGAGATGGAGCAGGAGGCGGAGAAGGAGCAGGAGGTGGAGAAGTAGCAGGCGGGACAAAAGGAGCAGGAGGAAGACAAGGAGCAGGAGGTGGAGAAGGAGCAGGAGGAGGAGAAGGAGGAGAAGAAGGAGCAGGAGGTGGTGAATGAGCAGGAGTGGAGAAGGAGCAGGAGGTGGAGTAGGAGCAGGAGGAGGAGAAGGGGAAGGAGGAGGAGAAGGAGCACGAGGAGGAGACGGAGCAGGAGGGAACAAAGGAGCAGGAGGAAGACAAGGAGCAGGAGGTGGAGAAGGAGCAGGAGGAGGAGAAGGAGGGCAGGAAGAAGCAGGAGGGCGAGAAGGAGCAGGAGGTGGACAAGGAGCAGGAGGTGGACAAGGAACAGGAGGAGGAGAAGAAGCAACAGGTGGAGAACGAGCAGGTGGCGGAAAAGGACCAGGAGGGCGAGTATGCGAAGGATTTGGAGATGAAGCAGGAGGAGGAGCAGGAGCAGGAGGAGAAGAAGGAGCTGGAGGTGGAGAAGGAGCAGGAAGTGGAGAAGGAGCAGGAGGTGGAGAAGGAGCAGCTGGGCGAGAAGGAGCAGGAGGGCGAGAAGGAGCAGGAGGGCGAGAAGGAACTGGAGGACGAGATGGAGCAGGAGGGCGAGATGGAGCACTAGGTGGACAAGGAGCAGGAGGTAGATAAGGAGAAGTAGGTGGACAAGGAGCACGAGGAGGAGAAAGAGATGGAGGAGGAGAAGGAGCAGGAGGTTGAGAAGGAGCAGGAGGAGGAAAAGGAGCAGGAGGAGGAGAAGGAGCAGGAGTGGAGAAGGAGCAGGAGAAGAAGAAGGAACAGGAGGAGGAGAAGGAGCAGGAGGAGGAGAAGGAGCAGGAGGTGGAGATGGCGCAAGATGAGGAGATGGAGCAGGAGGTGGAGAAGGAGGAGGAGGTCGAGAAGGAGCAGGAGGTGGAGAAGGAGCAGGAGGAGGAGAAGGAGGAGAAGAAGGAGCAGGAGGTGGTGAATGAGCAGTAATGGAGAAGGAGCAGGAGGTGGACAAGGAGCAGGAGGGCAGGAAGGAGCAGGAGGGCGTGAAGGAGCTGGAGGACGAGAAGGAGCAGGAAGGCGAGAAGGAGCACTATGTGGACAAGGAGCAGGAGGTGCACAAGGAGCAGGAGGTGAACAAGGATCAGGAAATGGACACAGAGCAGGAGGTGGACAATGAGAAGGAGGTGGGGAAGGAGCAGGAGAAGGAGAAGGATCGGGAGGTTGAGATGGAGCAGGAGGTGGGGAAGGAGCAGGAGGTGGAGAAGGAGCAGAAGGGAGACAAGGAGCAGGAGGAAGTCAAAGAGCAGGAGGTGGAGAAGGAGCAGGAGGAGGTGAAGGAGGAGAAGAAGGAGCACGAGGTGGTGAATGAGCAGGAGTCGAGAAGGAGCAGGAGGTGGACAAGGAGCAGGAGTTGGATAAGGAGCAGGAGGTGGACAAGGAGCAGTAGGTGGACATGGAGCAGGAGGTGCACAAGGAACAGGAGGAGGAGAAGGAGGTGGAGGATGAGAAGGAGGTGGAGAAGGAGCAGGTGGAGGAGAAGGAACAGGAGGTGGAGAAGAAGCAACAGGTGGAGAACGAGCAGGAGGCGGAGAAGGACCAGGAGGGCGAGTAGGAGCAGGAGGGCGAGAAGGAGCAGTAGGGCGAGAAGGAGCTGGAGGACGAGATGGAGCAGGAGGGCGAGAAGGAGCACGAGGTGGACAAGGAGCAGGAGGTGTACAATGAGCAGGAGGTGGACAAGGAGCAGGAGGAGGAGAAGGAGATGGAGGTGGACACGGAGCAGGAGGTGGAAAATGAGCAGGAGGTGCACATGGAGCCGGAAGTGGACAAGGAGCAGGAGGAGGAGAAGGAGATGGAGGAGGAGAAGGACGTGGAGAAGGATCAGGAGGAGGAGAAGGAACAGGAGGTGGAGAAGAAGCAGGAGGAGGAGATGGAGCAGGAGGAGGAGAAGGAGCAGAAGGTGGAGAAGGAGCAGGATGTGGGGATGGAGCAGGAGGAGGAGAAGGAGCAGGAGGAAGAGAATGAACAGGAGGTGGAAAAGAAGCAATAGATGGAGAAGAAGCAGGAGGCGGAGAAGGACCAGCAGGTGGAGTAGGAGAAGGAGTTGGAGAAGAAGCTGGAGGACGAGGATGAGGAGGAGGAGGATGAGAAGGAGCAGGAATTGTAGAAGGAGCAGGAGGAGGAGAAGGAGCAGAAGGTGGAGAAGGAGCAGGATGTGGGGATGGAGCAGGAGTGGAGAAGGAGCAGGAGAAGAAGAAGGAGCAGGAGGAGGAGTAGGAGCTGGAGCAGTAGAAGGAGCAGGAGGTGGAGAAGGAGCAAGATGTGTAGAAGGAGCAGGAGGTGGAGATTGAGCAGGAGGAGGAGAAGTTATAGAAGAAGGAGCAGGAGGTGGTGAATGAGCAGGAGTGGAAAAGGAGCAGCAGGTGTAGAAAGAGCAGGAGAAGGAGGTGGAGAAGTAGCAGCAGGAGGAGAAGAAGCCGCAGGAGGAGAAGTCGCAGCAGTTGGAGAAGGAGCAGAAGCGGGAGAAGGAGCTGAAGCGGGAGAAGGAGCAGAAGCGGGAGAAGGAGCAGAAGCGGGAGTAGGAGCTGGAGCGGGAGAAGGAGAATGAAGAGGAGAAGGAGCAGGAGGAGGAGGTTGAGCAAAAGTGGAGAAGGAGCAGGAGGTAGAGAATGATGAGGAGGTGGAGAAGGAGCAGGGGTGGAGAACAAGAAGGAGGAGGCGATTGAGCAGGATGTGGGGATGGAGCATTATGTGGAGAAGGAGCATCAGCAGGAAGGTGAGCAAGACGAGGAGGGTGAGCTGGAGGAGCTGAAGGAGCAGGAGGAGGAGGAGAAGGAGCAGATGGAGGTTGAGCTGCAGGTGGAGAAGGAGCAGGAGGTGGAGAACGAGCAGGAGGAGGAGTTTGAGCAGGAGTGGGAGAAGGAGCAGAAGGGGGAGAAGGAGCAGAAGGGCGTGCAGCAGCAGGAGGGAAAGAAGGAGCAGGAGTGGTAGAAGGAGCAGGAGGAGGAGAAGGAGCAGGAGGGGGAGGAGGAGAAGGAGCAGGAGCTGTAGATGGAGCAGGAAGTGAGAAGGAGCAGGAGGAGCAGAAGGAGCAGGCGGAGAAGAAGGAGCAGGAGAAGGAGTAGGAGTCGGAGAAGGAGAAGGAGCAGGATGTGCAGAAGGAGCAGGATTGCAGAAGGAGCAGGAGAAGAAGAACAGCAGGAGGAGGAGCAGGTTGCAGGAGGAGGAGAAGGCGCAAGATGACGAGAAGGAGCAGGAAGTGGCGAAGGAGCTGTAGGTGGAGAAGGAGCAGGAGGGAGACAAGGAGCAGGAGGTGGAGAAGTAGCAGGAGGAGGAGAAGGAGCAGGAGCAGGAGTATGAGGTGGAGAAGGAGCAGGAGGAGGAGAAGGAGCAGGAGGAGAAGAAGAAGCCGGAGGTGAAGGTGGAGCCAGAGTGGAGAAGGAGTAGGAGAAGAAAAAGGAGCAGGAGGAGGAGTAGAAGCAGGAGGAGGAGAAGAAGCAGAAGGTGGAGAAGGAGCAGGAGGGAGACAAGGAGCAGGAGGTGGAGAACGAGCAGGATGTGGTGAAGGAGCAGGAGGGAGACAAGGAGCAGGAGGTGGAGAAGGAGCAGGAGGAGGAGAAGGAGCAGGAGGAAGAGGAGGAGGAGGAGCAGGAGGTGGAGATGGAGCAGGAGAAGGAGCAGAAGGTGGAGATGAAGCCGGAGTGGAGAAGGAGCAGGAGAAGAAGAAGGAGCAGGAGGAGGACTCGCAGCAGAAGGAGGAGAAGGAGCAGAAGGTGGAGAAGGCGCAAGATGAGGAGAAGGAGCAGGATGTGGAGAAGGAGCAGGAGGTGGACAATGAGCAGGAGGTGGACAAGGAGCAGGAGGAGGAGAAGGAGATGGAGGTGGACACGCAGCAGGAGGTGGACAATGAGAAGAAGGTGGACATGGAGCCGGAGGTGGACAAGGATCAGGAGGAGGAGAAGGAGATGGAGGAGGAGAAGGACGTGGAGAAGGATCAGGAGGAGGAGAAGGAACAGGAGGTGGAGAAGGAGCAGGAGGAGGAGAAGGAGCAGGAGAAGAAGAAGTAGCAGGAGGAGGAGAAGAAGGTGGAGGATGAACAGGAGGTGGAAAAGGAGCAGGAGTGGAGGAGTAGCAGGAGAAGTAGTAGCAGCGCGAGGAGGAGTATGAGCAGGAGGAGGAGAAGGAGCACGAGATGGATAAGGCGGAAAATGAGGAGAAGGGGCAGGAGGTGGAGAATGAGCAGGAGGTGGAGAAGGAGCAGGAAGTGGACAAGGAGCAGGAGGAGAAGAAGGAGGTGGAGGAGGAGAAGGAGGTGGAGACGGAGCAGGAGGAGGAGAAGGAACAGGAGGTGGAGAAGAAGCAATCGGTCGAGAAGGAGCAGGAGGCGGAGAAGGATCAGAAGGGGGAGTAGGTGAAGGAGTTGGAGAAGAAGCAGGAGGAGGAGCATGAGCACGAGGAGAAGAAGGAGCAGGAGGTGGAGAAGGAGCAGGAGGTGGAGAAGGAGCAGGAGGAGGAGAAGGAGCAGGAGTGCAGAAGGAGCAGGAGAAGAAGAAAGTGCAGGAGGTGGAGAAGGCGCAAGAAGAGGAAAAGGAGCAGTAGGTGGGGAAGGAGCAGGGGAAGGAGAAGGAGCAGGAGGTGGAGATGGAGCAGGAGGTGGAGAAGGAGCAGGAGATGGAGATGGAGCAGGAGGGAGCTAAGGAGCAGGAGGGAGTCAAAGAGCCGGAGGTGGAGAAGGAGAAGGAGGAGAAGAAGGAGCAGGAGGTGGTGAATGAGCAGGAGTGGAGAAGGAGCAGGTGGTGAAGAAGGAGCAGGACGGCAGGAAGTAGCAGGAGGGCGAGAAGGAGCAGGAGGTGGACAATGAGCAGGAGGTGGACAAGGAGCAGGAAGTGGACAAGGAGCAGGAGGTGGACAAGGAACAGGAGGAGGAGAAGAAGAAACAGGTGGAGAATGAGCACGTGGCTGAAAAGGTCCAGGAGGGGCAGTCGGAGAAGGAGTTGGAGCAGAAGCAGGAGGAGGAGCAGGAGCAGGAGGAGAAGAAGGAGCAGGAGGTGGAGACTGAGCAGGAGGTGCAGAAGGAGCAGGAGGTGGAAAAGGAGCAGGGGGGCGAGATGGAGCACTAGGTGGACAAGGAGCAGGAGGTGTACAATGAGCAGGAGGTGGACATGGAGCGGGAGGTGGACAAGGAGCAGGAAGTCGATAAGGAGCAGGAGGTGGACAAGCAGCAGGAGGAGGAGAAGGAGATGGAGGAGGAGAAGGACGTGGAGAAGGATCAGGATGAGGAGAAGGAACAGGAGGTGGAGACGAAGCAGCAGGAGGAGAAGGAGCAGGAGGAGGAGTAGGAGCAGGAGGAGGAGAAGGAGAAGGAGAAAAAGAAGTAGCAGGAGGAGGAGAAGGAGGTGGAGAAGGAGCAGGAGGAAGAGAAGGAACAGGAGGTGGAAAAGAAGCAATAGGTCGAGCAGGAGCAGGAGGCGGAGAAGGTGCAGGAGGTGGAAAAGGAGCAGTAGGTGGAGAAGGAGCAGGAGGGAGACATGGAGCAGGAGGTGGAGAAGGAGCAGGAGAAATAGGTGAAGAAGTAGCAGCAGGAGCAGAAGAAGCAGCAGGAGGGGAAGTAGCAGCAAGAGGAGACGGGGCAGGAGCGGGAGAAGGAGCAGAAGCGGGAGTAGGAGCAGCATCGGGAGAAGGAGCATGAAGTGGAGAAGGAGCAGGAGGAGGAGGTTGAGCAAAGGTGGAGAAGGAGCACGAGTTGGAGAATGAAGAGGAGGTGGAGAATGAGCAGGAGGAGGAGAAGGAGCTGGAGGAGAAGAAGGAGCAGGAGGAGGAGATGGAGCCGGAGTGGAGAAGGAGGAGGAGAAGGAGGTGGAGTAGGAGAAGGAGGTGGAGAAAGATCAGGAGGAGGAGAATGAACAGTAGGTGGAGAAGAAACAGGAGGTGGAGAAAAAGCAGGAGGAGGAGAAGGAGCAGGAGGAGGAGAAGGAGCAGGAGGAGGAGAAGGAGCAGGAGGAGGAGATGGAGATGGAGGAGGAGAAGGACGTGGAGAAGGATCAGGAGGAGGAGAAGGAACAGGAGGTGGAGAAGAAGCAGGAGGAGGAGAAGGAGCAGGAGGAGGAGAAGGAGCAGGAGGAGGAGAAGGAGCAGGAGAAGAAGAAGTAGCAGGAGGAGAAGAAGGTGGAGGAGGAACAGGAGGTGGAAAAGAAGCAATAGGTGGAGAAGGACCAGCAGGCGGAGAAGGAGCAGGTGGAGGAGAAGGAGGAGGAGCAGGAGGCGGAGATGGTGCAGGAGGTGGAAAAGGAGCAGTAGGTGGAGAAGGAGCAGGAGGGAGACATGGAGCAGGAGGTGGAGAAGGAGCAGGTGGAGGAGAAGGAGTAGGAGCCGGAGGCGGAGAAGGAGCAGGAGGTGGAAAAGGAGCAGGAGGAGGAGAAGGAGCAGGAGTGGAGAAGGAGCAGGAGAAGAAGAAGGAACAGGAGGAGGAGAAGGAGCAGGAGGAGGAGAAGGAGGAGGAGGTCGAGAAGGAGCAGGAGGAGGAGAAGGAGCAGGAGGTGGAGAAGAAGCAGGAGGAGGAGAAGGAGCAGGAGGAGGAGAAGGAGCAGGAGGAGGAGAAGGAGCAGGAGAAGAAGAAGTAGCAGGAGGACGAGAAGAAGGTGGAGGAGGAACAGGAGGTGGAAAAGAAGCAATAGGTGGAGAAGAAGCAGCAGGCGGAGAAGGAGCAGGTGGAGGAGAAGGAGGAGGAGCAGGATGCGGAGAAGGTGCAGGAGGTGGAAAAGGACCAGTAGGTGGAGAAGGAGCAGGAGGGAGACATGGAGCAGGAGAAGAAGAAGGAACAGGAGGAGGAGAAGGAGCAGGAGGAGGAGAAGGAGGAGGATGTCGAGAAGGAGCAGGAGGTGGAGAACGAGCAGGAGGGAGAAAAGGAGAAGGAGGAAGACAAGAAGCAGGAGGTGGAGAAGGAGCAGGAGGAGGAGAAGGAGGAGAAGAAGGAGCAGGAGGTGGTGAATGAGCAGAAATGGAGAAGGAGCAGGAGGTGGACAAGGAGCAGGAGGGCAGGAAGGAGCAGGAGGGCGTGAAGGAGCTGGAGGACGAGAAGGAGCAGGAAGGCGAGAAGGAGCTCTTGGTAGACAAGGAGCAGGAGGTGCACAAGGAGCAGGAGGTGGACAAGGATCAGGAGATGGACACAGAGCAGGAGGTGGACAATGAGAAGGAGGTGGGGAAGGAGCAGGAGAAGGACAAGGAGCAGGAGGTGGAGTTGGAGCAGGAGGTGGAGAAGGAGCAGGAGGTGGAGAAGGAGCAGAAAGGAGTCAAAGAGCAGGAGTTGGAGAAGGAGCAGGAGGAGGAGAAGGAGGAGAAGAAGGAGCAGGAGGTGGTGAATGAGCAGGAGTCAAGAAGGAGCAGGAGGTGGACAAGGAGCAGTAGTTGGACAAGGAGCAGGAGGTGGACAAGGAGCAGCAGGTGGACATGGAGCAGGAGTTGGACAAGGAACAGGAGGAGGAGAAGGAGGTGGAGGAGGAGGAGGTGGAGAAGGAGCAGGAGGAAGAGAAGGAACAGGAGGTGGAAAAGAAGCAATAGGTGGAGCAGGAGCAGGAGGTGGAGACGGAGCAGGAGGAGGAAAAGGAACAGGAGGTGGAGAAGAAGCAATAGGACGAGAAGGAGCAGGAGGCGGAGAAGGACCAGAAGGGGGAGTAGGTGAAGGAGTTGGAGAAGAAGCAGGAGGAGGAGCATGAGCAGGAGGAGAAGAAGGAGCAGGAGGTGGAGAAGGAGCAGGATGTGGAGAAGGAGCAGGAGGAGGAGCAGGAGGTGGAGATGGAGCAGAAGGTGGAGAAGGAGTAGGAGGTGGAGAAGGAGCAGGAGGAGGAGAAGGAGAAGGAGGAAAAGAAGGAGCGGGAGGTGGTGAATGAGCAGGAGGTGGACAAGGAGCAGGAGGTGGACATGGAGCAGGAGGTGGACAAGGAACAGTAGGAGGAGAAGAAGCAACAGGAGGAGAACGAGCAGGTGGCTGAAAAGGACCAGGAGGGCGAGTAGGAGAAGGAGTTGGAGAAGAAGCAGGAGGAGGAGCAGGAGCAGGAGGAGAAGAAGGAGCAGGAGGTGGATAAGGAGCAGGAGGGCAGGAAGGAGCAGGAGGGCGTGAAGGGGCTGGAGGACGAGAAGGAGCAGGAAGGCGAGAAGGAGCACTAGGTGGACAAGGTGCAGGAGGTGCACAAGGAGCAGGAGGTGGACAAGGATCAGGAGATGGACACAGAGCAGGAGGTGGACAATGAGAAGGAGGTGTGGAAGGAGCAGGAGAAGGAGAAGGAGCAGGAGGTGGAATTGGAGCAGGAGGTGGAGAAGGAGCAGGAGGTGGAGAAGGAGCAGAAGGGAGTCAAAGAGCAGGAGGTGGAGAAGGAGCAGGAGGAGGAGAAGGAGGACAAGAAGGAGCAGGAGGTGGTGAATGAGCAGGAGTCGAGAAGGAGCAGGAGGTGGACAAGGAGCAGTAGTTGGACAAGGAGCAGGAGGTGGACAAGGAGCAGGAGGTGGACATGGAGCAGGAGTTGGACAAGGAACAGGAGGAGGAGAAGGAGGTGGAGGAGGAGGAGGTGGAGAAGGAGCAGAAGGAAGAGAAGGAACAGGAGGTGGAAAAGGAGCAATAGGTCGAGCAGGAGCAGGAGGTGGAGACGGAGCAGGAGGAGGAAAAGGAACAGGAGGTGCAGAAGAAGCAATAGGTCGAGAAGGAGCAGGAGGCGGAGAAGGACCAGAAGGGGGAGTAGGTGTAGGAGTTGGAGAAGAAGCAGGAGGAGGAGCATGAGCAGGAGGAGAAGAAGGATTAGGAGGTGGAGAAGGAGCAGGAGGTGGAGAAGGAGCAGGAGGAGGAGAAGGAGCAGGAGGATGAGAAGGAGCAGGAGTGCAGAAGGAGCAGGAGAAGAAGAAAGAGCAGGAGGTGGAGAAGGCGCAAGAAGAGGAGAAGGAGCAGGAGGTGGAGAAGGAGCATGAGGTGGGGAAGGAGCAGGGGAAGGAGAAGGAGCAGGAGGTGGAGATGGAGCAGGAGGTGGAGAAGGAGCAGGAGGTGGAGAAGGAGCAGGAGGATGAGAAGGAGAAGGAGGAAAAGAAGGAGCAGGAGGTGGTGAATGAACAGGAGTGGAGAAGGATCAGGAGGTGGAGAAGGAGCAGGAGGGCAGGATGCAGCAGGAGGGCGAGAAGGATCAGGAGGTGGACAAGGAGCAGGAGGTGGACAAGGAGCAGGAGGTGGACATGGAGCAGGAGGTGGACAAGGAACAGGAGGAGGAGAAGAAGCAACAGGTGGAGAACGAGCAGGTGGCTGAAAAGGACCAGGAGGGCGAGTCGGAGAAGGAGTTGGAGAAGAAGCAGGAGGAGGAGCAGGAGCAGGAGGAGAAGAAGGAGCAGGAGGTGGAAAATGAGCAGGAGGTGCAGAAGGAGCAGGAGGTGGAAAATGAGCAGGAGGGCGAGAAGGAGCAGGTGGGCGAGAAGGAGCTGGAGGGCGAGAAGGAGCTGGAGGACGAGATGGAGCAGGAGGGCGAGATGGAGCACGAGGTGGACAAGCAGCAGGAGGTGTACAATGAGCAGGAGGTGGACATGGAGCCGGATGTTAACAAGGAGCAGGAGGTAGATAAGGAGCAGGAGGTGGACAAGGAGCAGGAGGAGGAGAAGGAGATCAGAGAATCATAGAATCATAGATGTTACAACATGGAAACAGGCCCTTCGGCCCAACATGTCCATGTCGCCCAGTTTATACCACTAAGCTAGTCCCAATTGCCTGCACTTGGCCCATATCCCTCGATACCCATCTTACCCATGTAACTGTCCAAATGCTTTTTTAAAGACAAAATTGTACCCGCCTCTACTACTGCCTCTGGCAGCTCGTTCCAGACACTCACCACCCTTTGAGTGAAAAAATTGCCCCTCTGGACCCTTTTGTATCTCTCCCCTCTCACCTTAAATCTGTGCCCCCTCGTTATAGACTCCCCTACCTTTGGGAAAAAATTTTGACTGTCGACCTTATCTATGCACCTCATTATTTTATAGACTTCTATAAGATCACCCCTTAACCTCCTACTCTCCAGGGAAAAAAGTCCCAGTCTGTCTAACCTCTCCCTGTAAGTCAAACCATCAAGTCCCGGTAGCATCCTAGTAAATCTTTTCTGCACTCTTTCTAGTTTAATAATATCCTTTCTATAATAGGGTGACCAGAACTGTACACAGTACTCCAAGTGTGGCCTCACCAATGCCCTGTACAACTTCAACAAGACATCCCAACTCCTGCATTCAATGTTCTGACCAATGAAACCAAGCATGCTGAATGCCTTCTTCACCACCCTATCCACCTGTGACTCCACTTTCAAGGAGCTATGAATCTGTACTCCCAGATCTCTTTGTTCTATAACTCTCCCCAACGCCCTACCATTAACGGAGTAGGTCCTGGCCCGATTCGATCTACCAAAATGCATCACCTCACATTTATCTAAATTAAACTCCATCTGCCATTCATAGGCCCACTGGCCCAATTTATCAAGATCCCGTTGCAATCCTAGATAACCTTCTTCACTGTCCACAATGCCACCAATCTTGGTGTCATCTGCAAACTTACTAACCATGCCTCCTAAATTCTCATCCAAATCATTAATATAAATAACAAATAACAGCGGACCCAGCACCGATCCCTGAGGCACACCGCTGGACACAGGCATCCAGTTTGAATAACAACCCTCTACAACCACCCTCTGTCTTCTGTCGTCAAGCCAATTTTGTATCCAATTGGCTACCTCACCTTGGATCCCATGAGATTCAACCTTATGTAACAACCTACCATGCGGTACCTTGTCAAATGCTTTGTGAAGTCCATGTAGTCCACGTCTACTGCACAGCCCTCATCTATCTTCTTGGTTACCCCTTCAAAAAACTCAATCAAATTCGTGAGACATGATTTTCCTCTCACAAAACCATGCTGACTGTTCCTAATTAGTCCCTGCCTCTCCAAATGCCTGTAGATCCTGTCCCTCAGAATACCCTCTAACACCTTACCCACTAAAGATGTCAGGCTCACTGGTCTGTAGTTCCCAGGCTTTTCCCTGCCGCCCTTCTTAAACAAAGGCACAACATTTGCTACCCTCCAATCGACAGGCACCTCACCTGTTGCGGTGATGGAGGAGGAGAAGGACGTGGAGAAGGATCAGGAGGAGGAGAAGGAACAGGAGGTGGAGACGAAGCAGGAGGAGGAGAAGGAGCAGGAGGAGGAGAAGGAGCAGGAGAAGAAGAAGTAGCAGGAGGAGGAGAAGGAGGTGGAGGAGGAGAAGGAGGTGGAGAAGGAGCAGGAGGAAGAGAAGGAACAGGAGGTGGAAAAGAAGCAATAGGTGGAGCAGGAGCAGGAGGCGGAGAAGGTGCAGGAGGTGGAAAAGGAGCAGTAGGTGGAGAAGGAGCAGGAGGGAGACATGGAGCAGGAGGTCGAGAAGGAGCAGGAGAAAGAGGTGAAGAAGTAGCAGCAGGAGCAGAAGAAGCAGCAGGAGGAGAAGTAGCAGCAAGAGGAGACGGAGCAGGAGCGGGAGTAGGAGCAGAAGCTGGAGTAGGAGCAGGAGCGGGAGAAGGAGCATGAAGTGGAGAAGGAGCAGAAGGAGGAGGTTGAGCAAAAGTGGAGAAGGAGCACGAGTTGGAGAATGAAGAGGAGGTGGAGAAGGAGCAGGAGGTGGAGAATGAGCTGGAGGAGAAGAAGGAGCAGGAGGTGGAGATGGAGCCGGAGTGGAGAAGGAGGAGGAGAAGGAAGTGGAGAAAGATCAGGAGGAGAAGAAGGAACAGGAGGTGGAGAAGAAACAGGAGGTGGAGAAGAAACAGCAGGTGGAGAAGAAGCAGGAGGAGGAGGTTGAGCAAAGGTGGAGAAGGAGCACGAGTTGGAGAATGAAGAGGAGGTGGAGAAGGAGCAGGAGGAGGAGAAGGAGCTGGAGGAGAAGAAGGAGCAGGAGGAGGAGATGGAGATGGATCCGGAGTGGAGAAGGAGGAGGAGAAGGAGGTGGAGTAGGAGAAGGAGGTGGAGAAAGATCAGGAGGAGGAGAAGGAACAGTAGGTGGAGAAGAAACAGGAGGTGGAGAAAAAGCAGGAGGAGGAGAAGGAGCAGGAGGAGGAGAAGGAGCAGGAGGAGGAGAAGGAGCAGGAGGAGGAGATGGAGATGGAGGAGGAGAAGGACGTGGAGAAGGATCAGGAGGAGGAGAAGGAACAGGAGGTGGAGAAGAAGCAGGAGGAGGAGAAGGAGCAGGAGGAGGAGAAGGAGCAGGAGGAGGAGAAGGAGCAGGAGAAGAAGAAGTAGCAGGAGGAGGAGAAGAAGGTGGAGGAGGAACAGGAGGTGGAAAAGAAGCAATAGGTGGAGAAGGAGCAGCAGGCGGAGAAGGAGCAGGTGGAGGAGAAGGAGGAGGAGCAGGAGGCGGAGAAGGTGCAGGAGGTGGAAAAGGAGCAGTAGGTGGAGAAGGAGCAGGAGGGAGACATGGAGCAAGAGGTGGAGAAGGAGCAGGTGGAGGAGAAGGACGAGGAGCAGGAGGCGGAGAATGAGCAGGAGGTGGAAAAGGAGCAGGAGGTCGAGAAGGAGCAGGAGGGCGAGATGGAGCAGGAGGGCGAGAAGGCGCAGGAGTGGATAAGGCGCAGGAGATGTACAAGCAGCAGGAGGAGGAGCAGGAGGTGGAGCAGCAGCCGGAGAAGGAGCAGGAGGAGGAAAAGGTGAAGGAGGAGGAGAAGGAGCAGGAGTGGAGAAGGAGCAGGAGAAGAAGAAGGAACAGGAGGTGGAGAAGGAGCGGGAGGAGGAGAAGGAGGAGAAGAAGGAGCAGGAGTTGGTGAATGAGCAGAAATGGAGAAGGAGCAGGAGGTGGACAAGGAGCAGGAGGGCAGGAAGGAGCACGAGGTGGACAAGGAGCAGGAGGTGCACAAGGAGCATGAGGTGGACAAGGATCAGGAGATGGACACAGAGCAGGAGGTGTACAATGAGAAGGAGGTAGGGAAGGAGCAGGAGAAGGAGCAGGAGGTGGAGTTGGAGCAGGAGGTGGAGAAGGAGCAGGAGGTGGAGATGGAGCAGAAGGGAGACAAGGAGCAGGAGGGAGTCAAAGAGCAGGAGGTGGAGAAGGAGCAGGAGGAGGAGAAGGAGGGGAAGAAGGAGCAGGTGGTGGTGAATGAGCAGGAGTCGAGAAGGAGCAGGAGGTGGACAAGGAGCAGGAGTTGGACAAGGAGCAGGAGGTGGACAAAGAGCAGGATGTGGACAAGGAGCAGGAGATGGACAAGGAACATTAGGAGGAGAAGGAGGTGGAGGAGGAGAAGGAGGTGGAGAAGGAGCAGGAGGAGGAGAAGGAACAGGACGTGGAGAAGAAGCAACAGGTGGAGAACGAGCAGGAGGCGGAGAAGGACCAGGAGGGTGAGTAGGAGCACGAGGGCGAGATGGAGCAGCAGGGCGAGAAGGAGCTGGAGGACGAGATGGAGCAGGAGGGCGAGAAGGAGCACTAGGTGGACAAGGAGCAGGAGGTGTACAATGAGCTGGAGGTGGACAAGGAGCAGGAGGAGTAGAAGGAGATGGAGGTGGACACGAAGCAGGAGGTGGACAATGAGCAGGA
The DNA here is from genome assembly GCF_035084215.1 of Heptranchias perlo. NCBI lineage: Eukaryota > Metazoa > Chordata > Chondrichthyes > Hexanchiformes > Hexanchidae > Heptranchias > Heptranchias perlo. Next base: position 27,224,818 of record NC_090360.1, read on the forward strand.
GGTGGACATGGAGCAGGAGGTGGACAAGGAGCAGGAGGAGGAGAAGGAGATGGAGAAGGTGAAGGACGTGGAGAGGGATCAGGAGGAGGAGAAGGAACAGGAGGTGGAGAAGAAGCAGGAGGAGGAGATGGAGCAGGAGGAGGAGAAGGAGCAGGAGGAGGAGAAGGAACAGGAGGTGGAAAAGAAGCAATAGGTGGAGAAGAAGCAGGAGGCGGAGTAAGACCAGCAGGGGGAGTAGGAGAAGGAGTTGGAGAAGAAGCTGGAGGACGAGGACGAGGAGGAGGAGGAGGAGAAGGAGCAGGTATTGGAGACGGAGCAGGAGGAGAAGGAGCAGAAGGAGGAGAAGGAGCAGGATGTGGGGTTGGAGCAGGAGTGGAGAAGGAGCAGGAGAAGAAGAAGGAGCAGGAGGAGTTGTAGCAGGAGGAGGAGAAGGAGCAGGAGGTGGAGAAGGAGCAAGATGTGGAGAAGGAGCAGGAGGTGGAGATGGAGCAGGAAGAGGAGAAGGAATAGAAGAAGGAGCAGGAGGTGGAGAAGGAGCAGGGGGTGGGGGAGGAGGAGAAGGAGCAGGAGCTGGAGATGGAGCAGGAAGTGAGAAGGAGAAGGAGGAGAAGAAGGAGCAGGTGGAGAAGAAGGAGCACGAGAAGGAGTTGGAGCAGGAGGAGGAGAAGGAGCAGGAGGTGGAGAAGGAGCAAGATGTGGAGAAGGAGCAGGAGGTGGAGATGGAGCAGGAGGAGCAGAAGGAATAGAAGAAGGAGCAGGAGGTGGTGAATGAGCAGGAGTGGAAAAGGAGCAGCAGGTGGAGAAAAAGCAGGAGAAGGAGGTGGAGAAGTAGCAGCAGGAGGAGAAGAAGCCGCAGGAGGAGAAGTAGCAGCAGGTGGAGAAGGAGCAGAAGCGGGAGAAGGAGCTGAAGCGGGAGGAGGAGCAGTTGCGGGAGAAGGAGCAGAAGCGGGAGTAGGAGCTGGAGCGGGAGAAGGAGAATGAAGAGGAGAAGGAGCAGGAGGAGGAGGTTGAGCAAAAGTGGAGAAGGAGCAGGCGGTAGAGAATGATGAGGAGGTGGAGAAGGAGCAGGGGTGGAGAACAAGAAGGAGGAAGCGATTGAGCAGGAGGTGGGGAAGGAGCATTTTGTGGAGAAGGAGCATCAGCAGGAGGGTGAGCAAGACGAGGAGGGTGAGCTGGAGGAGCTGAAGGAGCAGGAGGAGGAGGAGAAGGAGCAGATGGAGGTTGAGCTGCAGGTGGAGAAGGAGCAGGTGGTGGAGAACGAGCAGGAGGAGGAGTTTGAGCTGGAGGGGGAGAAGGAGCAGGAGGGGGAGAAGGAGCAGAAGGCCGTGCAGCAGAAGGAGGGGTAGAAGGAGCAGGAGTGGTGGAAGGAGCAGTAGGTGGAGAAGGAGCAGGGGGGGAGGAGAAGGAGCAGGAGCTGGAGATGGAGCAGGAAGTGAGAAGGAGCAGGAGGAGAAGAAGGATAGGGGAGAAGAAGGAGCAGGGGAAGGAGTAGGAGTAGGATAAGGAGAAGGAGCAGGGATGTGGAGAAGGATCAGGAGGTGGAGATGGAGCAGGAGTTGGAGATGGAGCAGGAGTGCAGAAGGAGCAGGAGAAGAAGAACAGCAGGAGGAGGAGTAGGAGCAGGAGGTGGAGAAGGAGCAGGAGGGAGACAAGGAGCAGGAGGTGGAGAAGGAGCAGGAGGAGGAGAAGGAGCAGGAGCAGGAGCAGCAGCATGAGGTGGAGAAGGAGCAGGAGGAGGAGAAGGAGCAGGAGGAGGAGAAGGAGCAGGAGGAGAAGAAGGAGACGGAGGTGAAGGTGGAGCCGGAGTGGAGAAGGAGCAGGAGAAGTAAAAGGAGCAGGAGGAGGAGTAGAAGCAGGAGGATGAGAAGAAGCAGGAGGTGGAGAAGGAGCAGGAGGGAGACAAGGAGCAGGAGGTGGAGAACGAGCAGCAGGTGGTGAAGGAGCAGGAGGGAGACAAGGAGCTGGAGGTGGAGAAGGAGCAGGAGGAGGAGAAGGAGCAGGAGGAAGAGGAGGAGGAGGAGCAGGAGGTGGTGATGGAACAGGAAAAGGAGAAGGCGCAAGATGAGGAGAAGGAGCAGGAAGTGGCGAAGGAGCTGTAGGTGGAGAAGGGGCAGGAGGTGGAGAAGGAGCTGGAGGTGGAGAAGGAGCAGGAGGGAGACAAGTAGCAGGAGGTGGAGAAGGAGCAGGAGGAGGAGAAGGAGCAGGAGCAGGAGCAGGAGCATGAGGTGCAGGAGGAGCAGGAGGAGGAGAAGGAGCAGGAGGAGGAGAAGGAGCAGGAGGAGAAGAAGGAGCCGGAGGTGAAGGTGGAGCCGGAGTGGAGAAGGAGCAGGAGAAGAAAAAGTAGCAGGAGGAGGAGTAGAAGCAGGAGGAGGAGAAGAAGCAGGAGTTGGAGAAGGAGCAGGAGGGAGACAAGGAGCAGGAGATGGAGAACGAGCAGGAGGTGGTGAAGGAGTAGTAGGAGGAGAAGGAACAGGAGGTGGAGAAGAAGCAATAGGTCGTGAAGGAGCAGGAGGTGGAGAATGAGTAGGAGGTGGAGAAGGAGTAGGAGGTGGACAAGGAGCAGGAGGAGGAGAAGGAGGTGGAGGCGGAGAAGGAGGTGGAGACGGAGCAGGAGGAGGAGAAGGAACAGGAGGTGGAGAAGAAGCAATAGGTCGAGAAGGAGCAGGAGGCGGAGAAGGAGCAGGAGGAGGAGAAGGAGCAGGAGTGCAGTAGAAGCAGGAGAAGAAGAAAGAGCAGGAGGTGGAGAAGGCGCAAGAAGAGGAGAAGGAGCAGGAGGTGGAGAAGGAGCAGGAGGTGGGGAAGGAGCAGGGGAAGGAGAAGGAGCAGGAGGTGGAGAATGAGCAGGAGGAGGAGATGGAGATGGAGGAGGAGAAGGAGGTGGAGGAGGAGAAGGAGGTGGAGAAATATCAGGAGGAGGAGAAGGAACAGGAGGTGGAGAAGAAACAGGAGGTGGAGAAGAAACAGCAGGTGGAGAAGAAGCAGGAGGAGGAGAAGGAGCAGGAGGAGGAGAAGGAGCAGGAGGAGGAGAAGGAGCAGGAGGAGGAGATGGAGATGGAGGAGGAGAAGGAAGTGGAGAAGGATCAGGAGGAGGAGAAGGACAGGAGGTGGAGAAGAAGCAGGAGGTGGAGAAGGAGCAGGAGGAGGAGAAGGAGCAGGAGAAGGAGAAGGAGCAGGAGGAGGAGAAGAAGGTGGAGGAGGAACAGGAGGTGGAAAAGGAGCAGGAGTGGAGGAGGAGCAGGAGAAGTAGAAGCAGCGCGAGGAGGAGTATGAGCAGGAGGAGGAGAGGGAGCAGGAGATATAGAAGGCGGAAAATGAGGAGAAGGGGCAGGAGGTGGAGATTGAGTAGGAGGTGGAGAAGGAGCAGGAGGTGGACAAGGAGCAGGAGGAGGAGAAGGAGGTGGAGGAGGAGAAGGAGGTGGAGACGGAGCAGGAGGAGGAGAAGGAACAGGAGGTGGAGAAGAAGCAATAGGTCGAGAAGGAGCAGGAGGCGGAGAAGGACCAGAAGGGGGAGTAGGTGAAGGAGTTGGAGAAGAAGCAGGAGGAGGAGCATGAGCAGGAGGAGAAGAAGGAGCAGGAGGTGGAGAAGGAGCAGGAGGAGGAGAAGGAGCAGGATGAGGAAAAGGAGCAGGAGTGCAGAAGGAGCAGGAGAAGAAGAAAGAGCAGGAGGTGGAGAAGGCGCAAGAAGAGGAGAAGGAGCAGGAGGTGGGGAAGGAGCAGGAGGTGGGGAAGGAGCAGGGGAAGGAGAAGGAGCAGAAGGTGGAGAATGAGCAGGAGGTGCAGAAGGAGCAGGAGGTGGAAAAGGAGCAGGAGGGCGAGAAGGAGCAGGAGGACGAGGTGGAGCAGGAGGGCGAGATGGAACTCTATGTGGACAAGGAGCAGGAGGTGTACAATGAGCAGGAGGTGGACAAGGATCAGGAGGTGGACACGGAGCAGAAGGTGGTCAATGAGCAGGAGGTGGACATGGAGCCGGAGATGGACAAGGAGCAGGAGGAGAAGAAGCAGCAGGAGCTGGAGATGGAGCCGGAGTGGAGAAGGAGGTGGAGAAGGAGCAGGAGGAGGAGAAGGAACTGGAGGAGAAGAAGCAGCAGGAGGTGGAGATGGAGCCGGAGTGGAGAAGGAGGAGGAGAAGGAGGTGGAGGAGGAGAAGGAGGTGGAGAAGAAGAAGTAGCAGGAGGAGCAGAAGAAGGTGGAGGAGGAACAGGAGGTGGAAAAGAAGCAATAGGTGGAGAAGGAGCAGCAGGCGGAGAAGGAGCAGGTGGAGGAGAAGGAGGAGGAGCAGGAGGCGGAGAAGCTGCAGGAGGTGGAAAAGGAGCAGTAGGTGGAGAAGGAGCAGGAGGGAGACATGGAGCAGGAGGTGGAGAAGGAGCAGGTGGAGGAGAAGGTGGAGGAGCAGGAGGCGGAGAAGGAGCAGGAGGTGGAAAAGGAGCAGGAGGAGGAGAAGGAGAATGAGGAGGAGCAGGAGGAGGAGCAGGAGGAGGAGTAGGAGGCGGAGAAGGAGCAGGAGGTGGAAAAGGAGCAGGAGGGAGATAAGGAGCAGGAGGGCGAGATGGAGCAGAAGGGCGAGAAGGCGCAGGAGTGGACAAGGCGCAGGAGATGTACAAGCAGCAGGAGGAGGAGCAGGAGGAGGAGCAGGAGGTGGAGAAGGAGTAGGAGAAGGAAAAGGAGCAGGAGGAGGAGAAGGAAGAGAAGAAGGAGCAGGAGGTGGTGAATGAGCAGAAATGGAGAAGGAGCAGGAGGTGGACAAGGAGCAGGAGGGCAGGAAGGAGCAGGAGGGCGTGAAGGAGCTGGAGGACGAGAAGGAGCAGGTAGGCGAGAAGGAGCACGAGGTGGACAAGGAGCAGGAGGTGCACAAGGAGCAGGAGGTGGACAAGGATCAGGAGATGGACACAGAGCAGGAGATGGACAATGAGAAGGAGGTGGGGAAGGAGCAGGAGAAGGAGAAGGAGCAGGAGGTGGAGCTGGAGCAGGAGGTGGAGAAGGAGCAGGAGGTGGAGAAGGAGCAGAAGGGAGATAAGGAGCAGGAGGGAGTCAAAGAGCAGGAGGTGGAGCAGGAGCAGGAGGAGGTGAAGGAGGAGAAGAAGGAGCAGGAGGTGGTGAATGAGCAGGAGTCGAGAAGGAGCAGGAGGTGGACAAGGAGCAGGAGTTGGACAAGGAGCAGGAGGTGGACAAGGAGCAGGAGGTGGACATGGAGCAGGAGGTGGGCAAGGAAGAGGAGGAGGAGAAGGAGGTGGAGGAGGAGAAGGAGGTGGAGAAGGAGCAGGAGGAGGAGAAGGAACAGGAGGTGGAGAAGAAGCAACAGGTGGAGAACGAGCAGGAGGCGGAGAAGGACCAGGAGGGCGAGTAGGAGCAGGAGTGCGAGAAGGAGCAGTAGGGCGAGAAGGAGCTGGAGGACGAGATGGAGCAGGAGGGCGAGAAGGAGCACAAGGTGGACAAGGAGCAGGAGGTGCACAATGAGCAGGAGGTGGACAAGGAGCAGTAGGAGGAGAAGGAGATGGAGGTGGACACGGAGCAGGAGGTGGACAATGAGCAGGAGGTGGACATGGAGCCGGAGGTGGACAAGGAGCAGGAGGAGGAGAAGGAGATGGAGGAGGAGAAGGACGTGGAGAAGGATCAGGAGGAGGAGAAGGAACAGGAGGTGGAGAAGAAGCAGGAGGAGGAGATGGAGCAGGAGAAGAAGTAGCAGGAGGAGGAGAACGAGGTGGAGGAGGAGGAGGAGGTGGAGAAGGCGTAGGATGGAGATAAGGAACAGGAGGTGGAAAAGAAGCAATAGGTGGAGAAGAAGCAGGAGGCGGAGAAGGACCAGCAGTCGGAGTAGGAGCAGGAGGTGGAAAAGGAGCAGGAGGGAGATAAGGAGCAGGAGGGAGTCAAAGAGCCGGAGGTGGAGAAGGAGCAGGAGGAGGAGAAGGAGAAGGAAGAGAAGAAGGAGCAGGAGGTGGTGAATGAGCAGGAGTGGAGAAGGAGCAGGAGGTGGAGAAGGAGCAAGAGGTGGACAAGGAGCAGGAGGTGGACAAGGAACAGGAGGAGGAGGAGAAGCAACAGGTGGAAAACGAGCAGGTGGCTGAAAAGGACCAGGAGGGCGAGTAGGAGAAGGAGTTGGAGAAGAAGCAGGAGGAGGAGCAGGAGCAGGAGGAGAAGAATGAGCAGGAGGTGGAGAATGAGCAGGAGGTGCAGAAGGAGCAGGAGGTGGAAAAGGAGCAGGAGATGGACAAGTAGTAGGAGGTGGACAAGGAGCAGGAGGTGGACAATGAGCAGTAGGCGGAGAAGGAGCAGGAGTTGGAGAGGCAGCAGGAGGGGAAGGAGCAGGAGGAGGAGAAGGAGCAGGAGGAGGAGAAGGAGCAGGAGGTGGACAAGGAACAGGAGGAGGAGAAGAAGCAACAGGTGGAGAACGAGCACGTGGCGGAAAAGGTACAGGAGGGCGAGTATGAGAAGGATTTGGAGAAGAAGCAGGAGGAGGAGCAGGAGCAGGAGGAGAAGAATGAGCAGGAGGTGGAGAACGAGCAGGAGGTGCAGAAGGAGCAGGAGGTGTAAAAGGAGCAGGAGATGGACAAGTAGTAGGAGGTGGACAAGGAGCAGGAGGTGGACAATGAGCAGGATGCGGAGAAGGAGCAGGAGTTGGAGAGGGAGCAGGAGGAGGGGAAGGAGCAGGAGGAGGAGAAGGAGCAGGAGGAGGAGAAGGAGCAGGAGGTGGACAAGGAACAGGAGGAGGAGAAGAAGCAACAGTTGAAGAACGAGCAGGTGGCGGAAAAGGACCAGGAGGGCGAGTATGAGAAGGATTTGGAGAAGAAGCAAGAGGAGGAGCAGGAGGTGGAGAAGGAGCAGGAGGTGGAGAATGAGCAGGAGGTGGAGAAGGAGCAGGAGGGCGAGAAGGAGCAGGAGGGCGAGATGGAGCAGGAGGGCGAGAAAGAGCTGGAGGACGTGATGGAGCAGGAGGGCGAGATGGAGCACGAGGTGGACAAGGAGCAGGAGGTGTACAATGAGCAGGAGGTGGACAAGGATCAGGAGGTGGACACGGAGCAGGAGGTGGACAAAAAGCAGTAGATGGACATGGAGCCGGAGGTGGACAAGGAGCAGGAGGTAGATAAGGAGCCGGAGGTGGACAAGGAGCAGGAGGAGGAGAAGGAGATGGAGGAGGAGAAGGACGTGGAGAAGGATCAGGAGGAGGAGAAGGAACAGGAGGTGGAGAAGAAGCAGGAGGAGGAGAAGGAGCAGGAGGAGGAGAAGGAGCAGGAGGAGGAGAAGGAGCAAGAGAAGAAGAAGTAGCAGGAGGAGGAGAAGGAGGTGGAGGAGGAGAAGGAGGCGGAGAAGGAGCAGGAGGAAGAGAAGGAACAGGAGGTGGAAAAGAAGCAATAGGTGGAGAAGGAGCAGGAGGCGGAGAAGTTGCAGGAGGTGGAAAAGCAGCAGTAGGTGGAGAAGGAGCAGGAGGGAGACATGGAGCAGGAGGTGGAGAAGGAGCAGGAGAAAGAGGTGAAGAAGTAGCAGCAGGAGCAGAAGAAGCAGCAGGAGAAGTAGCAGCAACAGGAGACGGAGCAGGAGCGGGAGAAGGAGCAGAAGCGGGAGTAGGAGCAGGAGCGGGAGCAGGAGCATGAAGTGGAGAAGGAGCAGGAGGAGGAGGTTGAGCAAAAGTGCAGAAGTCGCACGAGTTGGAGAATGAAGAGTAGGTGGAGAAGGAGCAGGAGGAGGAGAATGAGCTGGAGGAGACGAAGGAGCAGGAGGTGGAGATGGAGCCGGAGTGGAGAAGGAGGAGGAGGTGCAGAAGGAGCAGGAGGTGGAAAAGGAGGAGGAGGTGGACAAGTAGTAGGAGGTGGACAAGGAGCAGGAGGTGGACAAGAAGCAGGAGGCGGAGAAGGAGCAGGAGTTGGAGAGGGAGCAGGAGGAGGGTAAGGAGCAGGAGGAGGAGAAGGAGCAGGTGGAGGAGAAGGAGCAGGAGGAGATGGAGATGGAGTAGTAGAAGGACGTGGAGAAGGATCAGGAGGAGGAGAAGGAACAGGAGGTGGAGAAGAAGCAGGAGGAGAAGAAGGAGCAGGAGGAGGAGAAGGAGCAAGAGGAGGAGAAGGAGCAGGAGAAGGAGAAGTAGCAGGCGGAGGAGAAGAAGGTGGAGGAGGAACAGGAGGTGGAAAAGAAGCAATAGGTGGAGATGGAGCAGCAGGCGGAGAAGGAGCAGTGGAGGAGAAGGAGGAGGAGCAGGAGGCGGAGAAGGTGCAGGAGGTGGAAAAGGAGCAGTAGGTGGAGAAGGAGCAGGAGGGAGACATGGAGCAGGAGGTGGAGAAGGAGCAGGTGGAGGAGAAGGAGGAGGAGCAGGAGGCGGAGAAGGAGCAGGAGATGGAAAAGGAGCAGGAGGGGGAGAAGGAGAAGGAGGAGGAGCAGGAGGAGGATTAGGACGAGGAGCAGGAGGTCGAGAAGGAGCAGGAGGGCGAGATGGAGCAGGAGGGCGAGAAGGAGCAGGTGGAGGAGAAGGAGGAGAAGAAGGAGCAGGAGGTGGTGAATGAGCAGGAGTGGAGAAGGAGCAGGAGTTGGAGAAGGAGCAGAAGCGGGAGTAAGAGCAGGAGCGGGAGAAGGAGCATGAAATGGAGAAGGAGCAGGGGGAGGAGGTAGAGCAAAAGTGGAGAATGATGAGGAGGTGGAGAAGGAGCAGGAGGAGGAGAAGGAGCAGGAGTAGGAGAAGGACCAGGAGGGGGAGTAGGAGAAGGAGTTGGAGAAGAAGCAGGAAGAGGAGGTTGAGTAGGAGGAGAAAAAGGAGCAGGAGGAGCAGGTGTAGAAGGATCAGTTGGTGGAGGTTGAGCAGGAGGTGGACAAGGAGCAGGAGGAGGGGGATGAGAAGCAGCAGGAGGTGGAAAAGGAGCAGGAGGTGGAGAAGGAGCAGGAGGAGGAGAAGGAGCAGGAGGTGGAGATGGAGCAAGAAGAGGAGAATGAGCAAGAGGTGGAGAAGGAGCAGGAGGAGGAGACGTAGCAGGAGGAGGAGAAGGAGCAGGAGGAGGAGAAGGAGCAGGAGATGGAAGTTGAGCAGGAGGTGGAGATGGAGCAGGAGTGGAGAAGGAGCAGGAGAAGAAGAAGGAGCAGGAGCGAGATAAGGAACAGGTGGTGGAGAAATAGCAGGAGGAGAAGAAGGAAGAGAAGGAGGAGCAGGAGGTGGTGAATGAGCAGGAGTGAAGAAGGAGCAGGAGGTGGAGAAGGAGCAGAAGCGGGAGAAGGAGCTGAAGCAGGAGAAGTAGCAGCAGCGTGAGAAGGAGCAGAAGCGGTAGTAGGAGCAGGAGCGGGAGAAGGAGCATGAAGAGGAGAAGGAGCAGGAGGTGGAGAATGATAAGGAGGTAGATAAGGAGCAGGGGTGGTGAACAAGAAGGAGGAGGAGATGGAGCAAGAGGTGGGGAAGGAGCAGCATGTGGAGAAGGAGCAGCAGCAGGAGGGTGAGCAAGAGGAGGAGGGTGAGCTGGAGGAGCTGAAGCAGCAGGAGGAGGAGGAAAAGGAGAAGGTGGAGGATGAGCAGCAGGTGGAGAAGGAGCAGGAGGTTGAGAAAGAGCAGGACGTGGAGAAGGAGCAGGAGGAGGAGAAGGAGGGGGAGCAGGTGAAGGAGCAGGAGGAGGAGAAGGAGCAGGAGGATGAGAAGCGGCAGGAGCTGCAGAGGAAGCAGGGGGAGGAGAAGGAGCAGGAGGAGGAGAAGGAGCAGGAGCAGGAGGGGGAGAAGGAGCAGGAGGTGGAGATGGAGCAGGAGTGGAGAAGGAGCAGGACGTGGAGAAGGAGCAGAAGAAGGAGCTGGAGAAGTTGCAGCAGAAGGAGAAGGAGCAGAAGCGGGAGAAGGATCTGAAGCGGGAGAAGGAGCATGAAGTGGAGATTGAGCAAAAGTGGAGAAGAAGCAGGAGGTGGAGAATGATGAGGAGGTAGAGAAGGCGCAGGGGTTGAGAACAAGATGGAGCAGGAGATTGAGCAGTAGGTGGGGAAGGAGCAGAAGGGGAGGCGGAGCACGAGGGGGAGAAGGAGCAGAAGGGGAGGAGGAGCAGGAGGTGGAGAAAGAGCAGGATGGGGAGCAGGAGCAGGAGGAGTTGAAGGAGCAGGAGGCGGAGGAGGAGGAGAAGGAGCAGGATCTTGAGTCGGAGCAGGAATTGAGGAGGAGCAGGAGGAGAAGAAGGAGCAGTCGGAGTAGAAGGAGCAGGAGGAGGAGGAGGAGCAGGAGAAGGAGAAGTAGCAGGATGTGGAGATGGCGCAGGAGGAGGAGAAGGAGCACAGGATGAGGAGAAGTAGCAGGAGTAGGAAAAGGATCAGGAGGTGGCGATGGAGCAGGAGTGGAGAAGGAGCAGGAGAAGAAGAAGGAACGGGAGGAGGAGTCGGAACAGGAGTAGGAGAATGAGCAGAAAGTGGAGAAGGCGCAAGATGAGGAGAAGGAGCAGGAGGTGGAGAAGGAGCAGGAGGTGGAGAAGGAGCATGAGGTGGAGAAGGAGCAGGAGGTGAAGAAGGAGCAGGAGGGAGACAAGGAGCAGGAGGTGGAGAAAGAGCAGGAGGAGGAGAAAGAGCAGGAGGAGGAGAAGGAGCAGGAGGTGGAGATGGAGCAGGAGTGGAGAAGGAGCAGGAGAAGAAAAAGGAGCAGGAGGAGGAGAAGGAGCAGGAGGTGGAGATGGAGCTGGAGTGGAGAAGGAGCAGGAGAAGAAGAAGGAGCAGGAGGAGGAGTAGGAGCAGGAGGAGGAGAAGGAGCAAGAGGTGGAGAAGGCGCAAGATGAGGAGAAGGAGCAGGAGGTGGAGAAGGAGCAGGAGATGGACAAGGAGCAGGAGGAGGAGAAGTAGGTGCAGGAGGAGAAGGAGGTGGAGAAGGAGGTGGAGAAGAAGCAATCGGTCGAGAAGGAGCAGGAGGCGACGAAGGACCAGGAGGGTGAGTAGTAGAACGAGTTGGAGAAGAAGCATGAGGATGAGCAGGAGCAGGAGTAGAAGAAGGAGCAGGAGGAGGAGAAGGATCAGGAGGAGGAGAAAGAGCAGGAGGAGGAGACGGATCAGGAGGAGGAGAAGGAGCAGGAGGAGGAGAAGTAGCAGGAGGTGGAGATGGATCTGGAGTGGAGAAGGAGCAGGAGAAGAAGAAGGAGCAGGAGGCGGAGTAGGAGCAGGAGGAGGAGAAGGAGCAAGAGGTGGAGAAGGCGCAAGATGAGGAGGAGCAGCAGGAGAATGAGAACGAGCAGGAGGTGGAGAAGGAGAAGAAAGGAGAGAAGGAGGAGGAGGGAGACAAGCAGCAGGATGAGGAGAAGGAGCAGGAGGAGGAGAAGGAGGAGAAGAAGGAGCAGGAGGTGGTGAATGAGCAGGAGTGGAGAAGAAGCAGGAGGTGGAGAAGGAGCAGGAGGGCGAGAAGGAGCAGGTGATCGAGAAGCAGCAGGTGGGCGACATGCAGCAGGAGGGCGTGAATGCGCAGGAAGTGGACAAGGAGCAGGAGGTGGACAAGCAGCAGGAGGAGGAGGTTGAGCAGGAGGTGGCGAAGGAGCAGAAGGTGGAGATGGAGCAGGAGAAGAAGAGGGAGCAAGAGGAGGATTAGGAGCAGGAGGAGGAGAAGGAGCAGGTGGTGGAGATTGAGCAGGGGGAGGAGAAGGAGCAGGAGGAGGAGAAGGAGCAGGAGGAGGAGAAGGAGCAGGAGGAGGAGATGGAGCAAGAAGAGGAGAAGGAGAAGGAGGTGGAGAAGGAACAGGAGGTGGAGAAGGAGCAGGACTGAGACAAGGAGGAGGAGGTGGAGAAGGAGCAGGAGGAGGAGAAGGAGGAGAAGAAGGAACAGGAGATTGTGAATGAGCAGGAGTGGAGAAGGAGCATGAGGTGGAGAAGAATCAGGAGGAGGAGAAGGATCAGGAGGAGGAGAAGGAGCAGGAGGAGGAGACGTAGCAGGAGGTGGAGTTGGAGCAGGGGGTGGAGAAGGAGCAGGAGGAGGAGGTTGAGCAGGAGTTGGAGAAGAAGCAGGAGGAGGAGGTTGAGCAGGAGGTGGAGAAGTAGCAGGAGGTGGAGATGCAGCAGGAGAAGAAGATGGAGCAGGAGGAGGATTAGGAGCAGGAGGAGGAGAAGGAGCATGTGTTGGAGATGGAGCAGGGGGAGGAGGAGGAGCAGGAGGATGAGCATGAGCAGGAGTAGAAGAAGGAGCAGGAGGAGGAGAAGGATCAGGAGGAGGAGAAGGAGCAGGAGGAGGAGACGGATCAGGAGGAGGAGAAGGAGCAGGAGGAGGAGAAGTAGCAGGAGGTGGAGATGGAGCAAGATTGGAGGAGGAGCAGACGAAAAAGGAGCAGGAGGAGGAGTAGAAGCAGGAGGAGGAGAAGAGGTAGGAGAAGGAGAAGGCGCAAGATGAGGAGGAGGAGCAGGAGAATGAGAACGAGCAGGAGGTGGAGAAGGAGAAGAAAGGAGAGAAGGAGGAGGAGGGAGACAAGCAGCAGGATGAGGAGAAGGAGCAGGAGGAAGAGAAGGAGGAGAAGAAGGAGCAGGAGGTGGTGAATGAGCACGAGAGGAGAAGAAGCAGGAGGTGGAGAAGGAGCAGGAGGGCGAGAAGGAGCAGGAGATCGAGAAGCAGTAGGTGGGCGACATGCAGCAGGAGGGCGTGAATGCGCAGGAAGTGGACAAGGAGCAGGAGGTGGAAAGCAGCAGGAGGAGGAGGTTGAGCAGGAGGTGGCGAAGGAGCAGAAGGTGGAGATGGAGCAGGAGAAGAAGAGGGAGCAAGAGGAGGATTAGGAGCAGGAGGAGGAGAAGGAGCAGGTGGTGGAGATGGAGCAGGGGGAGGAGAAGGAGCAGGAGGAGGAGAAGGAGCAGGAGGAGGAGAAGGAACAGGAGGAGGAGATGGAGCAAGAAGAGGAGAAGGAGAAGGAGGTGGAGAAGGAACAGGAGGTGGAGAAGGAGCAGGAGGTGGAGAAGGAGCAGGACTGAGACAAGGAGGAGGAGGTGGAGAAGGAGCAGGAGGAGGAGGAGGAGAAGAAGGAACAGGAGATTGTGAATGAGCAGGAGTGGAGAAGGAGCATGAGGTGGAGAAGAATCAGGAGGAGGAGAAGGATCAGGAGGAGGAGAAGGAGCAGGAGGAGGAGACGTAGCAGGAGGTGGAGTTGGAGCAGGGGGTGGAGAAGGAGCATGAGGAGTTTGAGCAGGAGTTGGAGAAGAAGCAGGAGGAGGAGGTTGAGCAGGAGGTGGAGAAGTAGCAGGAGGTGGAGATGCAGCAGGAGAAGAAGATGGAGCAGGAGGAGGATTAGGAGCAGGAGGAGGAGAAGGAGCAGGTGTTGGAGATGGAGCAGGGGGAGGAGGAGGAGCAGGAGGAGGAGAAGGAGCAGTAGGAGGAGAAGGAGCAGGAGGTGGAGATGGAGCAAGAAGAGGAGAAGGAGCAGGAGGTGGAGAAGGAGCAGGAGGTGGAGAAGGAGCAGGAGGGAGACAAGGAGCAGGAGGTGGAGAAGGAGCAGGAGGAGGAGAAGGAGGAGAAGAAGGAACAGGAGATTGTGAATGAGCAGGAGTGGAGAAGAAGCATGAGGTGGAGAAGGAGCAGGAGAAGGAGATGGAGAAGCAGCAGCAGGAGCAGAAGAAGCAGCAGGAGGAGAAGTAACAGCAGGAGGAGACGGAGCAGAAGCGGGAGAAGGAGCAGAAGCAGGAGTAGGAGCAGGAGTAGGAGAATGAGCAGGGGCTGGAGAAGGCGCAAAATGAGGAGAAGGAGCAGGAGGTGGAGAAGCAGCAGGAGATGGACAAGGAGCAGGAGGAGGAGAAGGAGGTGGAGAAGGAGGAGGAAGAGAAGGAACAGGATGTGGAGAAGAAGCAATAGGTCGAGAAGGAGCAGAAGGCGAAGAAGGACCAGGAGGGGGAGTAGAGAAGGAGTTGGAGAAGAAGCAGGAGGATGAGCAGAAGCAGGAGTAGAAGAAGGAGCAGGAGGTGGAGAAGGTGCGGGAGGTGGCGAATGAGCAGGAGGTGGAGAAGGATCAGGAGGAGGAGAAGGATCAGGAGGAGGAGAAGGATCAGGAGGAGGAGAAGGTGCAGGAGGAGGAGAAGTAGCAGGAGGTGGAGACGGAGCAAGAAGAGGAGAAGGAGCAGGAGGTGGAGTAGGAACAGGAGTAGGATAATGAGCAGAAGGTGGAGAAGGCGCAAGATGAGGAGAAGGAGCAGGAGGTGGAGAAGTAGCAGGAGGTGGAGAAGGAGCAGGAGGTTAAGAAGGAGCAGGAGGGAGACAAGGAGCAGGAGTTGGAGAAGGAGCAGGAGGATGAGAAGGAGCAGGAGGAGGAGAAGGAGCAGGAGGTGGAGATGGAGCAGGAGTGGAGACGGAGCAGGAGAAGAAGAAGGAGCAGGAGGAGGAGAAGGAGCAGGAGGTGGAGATGGAGCAAGAGGTGGAGAAGGCGCAAGATGAGGAGAAGGAGCAGGAGGAGGAGAAGGAGGTGGAGGAGGAGAAGGAGGTGGAGAAGGAGGAGGAGAAGGAGGTGGAGAAGGAGCAGGAGGAGGAGATGGAGCAGGACTGAGACAAGGAGGAGGAGGTGGAGAAGGAGCAGGAGGAGGAGAAGGAGGAGAAGAAGGAACAGGAGATTGTGACTGAGCAGGAGTGGAGAAGGAGCATGAGGTGGAGAAGAATCAGGAGGAGGAGAAGGATCAGGAGGAGGAGAAGGAGCAGGAGGAGGAGACGTAGCAGGAGGTGGAGTTGGAGCAGGGGGTGGAGAAGGAGCAGGAGGAGGAGGTTGAGCAGGAGTTGGAGAAGAAGCAGGTGGAGGAGGTTGAGCAGGAGGTGGAGAAGGAGCAGGAGGTGGAGTTGCAGCAGGAGAAGAAGAAGGAGCAGGAGGAGGATTAGGAGCAGGAGGAGGAGAAGGAGCAGGTGTTGGAGATGGAGCAGGGGGAGGAGAAGGAGCAGGAGGTGGAGAAGGAGCAGGAGCTGGAGAAGGAGCAGGAGGGAGACAAGGAGCAGGAGGTGGAGAAGGAGCAGTAGGAGGAGAAGGAGGAGAAGAAGGAACAGGAGATTGTGAATGAGCAGGAGTGGAGAAGGAGCATGAGGTGGAGAAGGAGCAGGAGAAGGAGATGGAGAAGCAGCAGCAGGAGCAGAAGAAGCAGCAGGAGGAGAAGTAACAGCAGGAGGAGACGGAGCAGAAGCGGGTGAAGGAGCAGAAGCAGGAGTAGGAGCAGGAGTAGGAGAATGAGCATGGGCTGGAGAAGGTGCAAGATGAGGAGAAGGAGCAGGAGGTGGATAAGGAGCAGGAGGTGGAGAAGGCGCAGGAGATGGAGAAGGAGCAGGAGGAGGAGAAGGAGGTGGAGAAGGAGGAGGAAGAGAAGGAACAGGATGTGGAGAAGAAGCAACAGGTCGAGAAGGAGCAGGAGGCGAAGAAGGACCAGGAGGGGGAGTAGAGAAGGAGTTGGAGAAGAAGCAGGAGGATGAGCAGAAGTAGAAGTAGAAGCAGCAGCAGGAGTTGGAGAAGGTGCGGGAGGTGGAGAATGAGCAGGAGGTGGAGAAGGATCAGGAGGAGGAGAAAGATCAGGAGGAGGAGAAGGATCAGGAGGAGTAGAAGGAGCAGGAGGTGGAGAAGGAGCAAGAGAAGGAGAACGAGCAGGAGGTGGAGAAGGAGCAGGAGAAGGAGATGGAGAAGTAGCAGCAGGAGTAGAAGAAGCAGCAGGAGGAGAAGTAGCAGTAGGAGGAGACGGAGCAGAAGCGGGTGAAGGTGCACAAGCAGGAGTAGGAGCAGGAGCGGGAGAAGGAGCATGAAGTGGAGAAGGATCAGGAGGAAGAGTTTGAGCAAAAGCCGAGAAGGAGCAGGAGGTGGAGAATGATGAGGAGGTGGAGAAGGAGCAGTGGTGGAGAACAAGGAGGAGGAGGAGATTGAGCAAGAGGAGGAGGGAGAGCTGGAGGAGCTGAAGGAGCAGGAGGAGGAGGAGGAAAACGAGCAGGTGGAGGTTGAGCAGCAGGTTGAGAATGAGCAGGAGGTGGAGAAGGAGCAGGAGGAGGAGTTTGAGCAGGAAGGGAAGAAGAAGCAGGAGGTGGAGAAAGAGCAGGAGGGGAGAAGGAGCAGGAGGTGGAGAAGGAGCAGGAGGGGGAGGAGGGGGAGAAGGAGCAGGAGTTGGAGGAGGAGAAGGAGCAGGAGATGGAGAAGGAGCGGAGTGGAGAAGGAGCAGGAGGAGGAGGATCAGCTGGAGGAGAAGATGGAGCAGGAGGAGCAGGTGGAGGAGGAGCAGAAGGTGGAGAAGGAGCAGGAGGAGGAGGATGAGAAGGAGCAGGAGGTGGAGAAGGAGCAGGAGGAGAGAAGAAGCAGAAGAAGGAGAAGGAGCAGGAGGTGGAGAAGGAGCAGGAGGTGGGGAAGGAGCACGAGGTGGAGAAGGAGCAGGAGGTGGAGAACGAGCAGGAGGGAGAGAAGGAGCAGGAGCTGTAGAAGGAGCAGGAGGAGGAGAAGGAGGAGGATGGAGACAAGGAGCAGGAGGTGGTGAATGAGCAGGAGTGGAGAAGGAGCAGGAGGTGGAGAAGGAGCAGGAGAAGGAGGTGGAGCAGGAGTGGGGATGGAGCAGGAGAAGAAGAAGCAGCAGGAGGAGGAGAAGGAGCAGGAGGTGGAGATGGAGCAGGAGTGGAGAAGGAGCAGGAGAAGAAGCAGGAGCAGGAGAAGTAGGAGCAGGAGGAGGAGAAGGAGCAAGATGTGGAGTAGGCGCAAGATGAGGAGAAGGAGCAGGAGGTGGAGAAGGAGCACGAGATGGACAAGGAGCAGGAGGAGGAGAAGGATGTGGAGGAGGAGAAGGAGGTGGAGAAGGAGGAGGAGGAGAAGGAACGGGAGGTGGAGAGAAAGCAATAGGTCAAGAAGGAGCAGGAGGCGACGAAGGACCAGGAGGGTGAGTAGTAGAAGGAGTTGGAGAAGAAGCAGGAGGATGAGCAGGAGCAGGAGTAGAAGAAGGAGCAGGAGGAGGAGAATTATCAGGAGGAGGAGAAGGAGCAGGAGGAGGAGACGGATCAGGAGGAGGAGAAGGAGCAGGAGGAGGAGAAGTAGCAAGAGGTGGAGATGGAGCAGGGGTGGAGGAGGAGCAGGAGATGAAAAAGGAGCAGGGGGAGGAGGAGAAGCAGGAGGAGGAGAAGAGGTCAGAGACGGAGAAGGCGCAAGATGAGGAGAAGGAGCAGGAGAAGGAGAACGAGCAAGATGTGGAGAAGGAGAAGGAGGGAGAGAAGGAGGAGGAGGGAGACAAGCAGCAGGGGGTGGAGAATCATAGAATCATAGAATCATAGAAGTTACAACATGGAAACAGGCCCTTCGGCCCAACATGTCCATGTCGCCCAGTTTATACCACTAAGCTCGTCCCAATTGCCTGCACTTGGCCCATAACCCTCGATACCCATCTTACCCATGTCACTGTCCAAATGCTTTTTAAAAGACAAAATTGTACCCGCCTCTACTACTGCCTCTGACAGCTCGTTCCAGACACTCACCACCCTTTGAGTGAAAAAATTGCCCCTCTGGACCCTTTTGTATCTCTCCCCTCTCACCTTAAATCTGTGCCCCCTCGTTATGGACTCCCCTACCTTTGGGAAAAGATTTTGACTATCGACCTTATCTATGCCCCTCATTATTTTATAGACTTCTATAAGATCACCCCTTAACCTCCTACTCTCCAGGGAAAAAAGTCCCAGTCTGTCTAACCTCTCCCTGTAAGTCAAACCATCAAGTCCCGGGAGCATCCTAGTAAATCTTTTCTGCACTCTTTCTAGTTTAATAATATCCTTTCTATAATAGGGTGACCAGAACTGTACACAGTACTCCAAGTGTGGCCTCACCAATGCCCTGTACAACTTCAACAAGACATCCCAACTCCTGCATTCAATGTTCTGACCAATGAAACCAAGCATGCTGAATGCCTTCTTCACCACCCTATCCACCTGTGACTCCACTTTCAAGGAGCTATGAATCTGTACTCCCAGATCTCTTTGTTCTATAACTCTCCCCAACGCCCTACCATTAACGGAGTAGGTCCTGGCCCGATTCGATCTACCAAAATGCATCACCTCACATTTATCTGAATTAAACTCCATCTGCCATTCATCGGCCCACTGGCCCAATTTATCAAGATCCCGTTGCAATCCTAGATAACCTTCTTCACTGTCCACAATGCCACCAATCTTGGTGTCATCTGCAAACTTACTAACCATGCCTCCTAAATTCTCATCCAAATCATTAATATAAATAACAAATAACAGCGGACCCAGCACCGATCCCTGAGGCACACCGCTGGACACAGGCATCCAGTTTGAAAAACAACCCTCTACAACCACCCTCTGTCTTCTGTCGTCAAGCCAATTTTGTATCCAATTGGCTACCTCACCTTGGATCCCATGAGATTTAACCTTATGTAACAACCTACCATGCGGTACCTTGTCAAATGCTTTGCTGAAGTCCATGTAGACCATGTCTACTGCACAGCCCTCATCTATCTTCTTGGTTACCCCTTCAAAAAACTCAATCAAATTCGTGAGACATGATTTTCCTCTCACAAAACCATGCTGACTGTTCCTAATTAGTCCCTGCCTCTCCAAATGCCTGTAGTTCCTGTCCCTCAGAATACCCTCGAACAACTTACCCACTACAGATGTCAAGCTCACTGGTCTGTAGTTCCCAGGCTTTTCCCTGCCGCCCTTCTTAAACAAAGGCACAACATTTGCTACCCTCCAATCTTCAGGCACCTCACCTGTAGCGGTGGATGATTCAAATATCTCTGCTAGGGGACCCGCAATTTCCTCCCTAACCTCCCATAACGTCCTGGGATACATTTCATCAGGTCCCGGAGATTTATCTACCTTGATGCGCGTTAAGACTTCCAGCACCTCCCTCTCTGTAATATGTACACTCCTCAAGACATCACTATTTATTTCCCCAAGTTCCCTAACATCCATGCCTTTCTCAACCGTAAATACCGATGTGAAATATTCATTCAGGATCTCACCCATCTCTTGTGGTTCCGCACATAGATGACCTTGTTGATCCTTAAGAGGCCCTACTCTCTCCCTAGTTACCCTTTTGCCCTTTATGTATTTGTAGAAGCTCTTTGGATTCACCTTTGCCTGATCTGCCAAAGCAATCTCATATCCCCTTTTTGCCCTCCTGATTTCTCTCTTAACTCTACTCCGGCAATCTCGATACTCTTCAAGGGATCCACTTGATCCCAGCTGCCTATGCATGTCATATGCCTCCTTCTTCTTCTTGACTAGTGCCTCAATCTCCCGAGTCATCCAAGGTTCCCTACTTCTACCAGCCTTGCCCTTCACTTTATAAGGAATGTGCTTACACTGAACCCTGGTTAACACACTTTTGAAAGCCTCTCAGTTACCAGACATCCCTTTGCCTGCCAACAGACTCTCCCAATCAACTTCTGAAAGTTCCTGTCTAATACCATCAAAATTGGCCTTTCCCCAATTTAGAATTTTAACTTTTGGGCCAGACCTATCCTTCTCCATAGCTATCTTAAAACTAATGGAATTATGATCACTGGTCCCAAAGTGATCCCTCACTAACACTTCTGTCACCTGCCCTTCCTTATTTCCCAAGAGGAGGTCAAGTTTTGCCCCCTCTCTAGTCGGGCCATCCACATACTGAATGAGAAATTCCTCCTGAATACACTCAACAAATTTCTCTCCATCCAAGCCCCTAATGCTATGGCTGTCCCAGTCAATGTTGGGAAAGTTAAAGTCCCCTACTATTACCACCCTATTTGTCTTGCAGCTGTCTGTGATCTCCTTACATATTTGCTCCTCAATTTCCCAGGAGAAGAAGCAGGACGAAGAGAAGGAGGAGAAGAAGGAGCAGGTGGTGGTGAATGAGCAGGAGTGCAGAAGGAGCAGGAGGTAGAGAAGGAGCAGGAGATCGAGAAGCAGCAGGTGGGTGAGATGCAGCAGGAGGGCGAGAATGCGCAGGAGGTGGACAAGGAGCAGGAGGTGGACAAGCAGCAGGAGGAGGAGGTTGAGCAGGAGGTGGCGAAGGAGCAGAAGGTGGCGATGGAGCAGGAGAAGAAGAAGGAGCAGGAGGAGGATTAGGAGCAGGAGGAGGAGAAGGAGCAGGTGGTGGAGATGGAGCAGGGGGAGGAGAAGGAGCAGGAGGAGGAGAAGGAGCAGGAGGAGGAGAAGGAGCAGGAGGAGGAGAAGGAGCAGGAGGGAGGCAAGGAGCAGGAGTTGGAGAAGGAGCAGGAGGAGGAGAAGGAGGAGAAGAAGGAGGAGAAGAAGGAGCAGGAGGTGGGGAAGGAGCAGGGGACGGAGAAGGAGCAGGAGGTGGAGATGGAGCAGGAGGTGGAGAAGGAGCAGGAGGTGGAGAAGGAGCAGGAGGGAGATAAGGAGCAGGAGGGAGTCAAAAAGCCGGAGGTGGAGAACGAGCAGGAGGAGGTGAAGGAGAAGTAGGAAAAGAAGGAGCAGGAGGTGGTGAATGAGCAGGATTGGAGAAGGACCAGGAGGTGGAGAAGGAGCAGGAGGTGGACAAGGAGCAGGAGGTGGACAAGGAGCAGGAGGTGGACAAGGAACAGAAGGAGGAGAAGAAGCAACAGGTGGAGAACGAGCAGGTGGCGGAAAAGGACAAGGAGGGCGAATAGGAGAAGGAGTTGGAGAAGAAGCAGCAGGAGGAGCAGGAGCAGGAGGTGAAGAAGGAGCAGGAGGTGGAGAATGAGCAGGAGGTGGGGAAGGAGCAGGGGAAGGAGAAGGAGCAGGAGGTGGAGATGGAGCAGGAGGTGGAGAAGGAGCCTGAGGTTGAGAAGGAGCAGGAGGGAGATAAGGAGCAGGAGGGCGTCAAAGAGCCGAAGGTGGAGAAGGAGCAGGAGGAGGAGCAGGAGCAGGAGGTGGAGATGGAGCAAGAAGAGGAGAAGGAGCAGGAGGTGGAAAAGGAGCAGGAGGTGGAGAACGAGCAGAAGGAGGAGAAGGAGGAGAAGAAGGAACAGGAGATTGTGAATGAGCAGGAGTGGAGAAGGAGCATGAGGTGGAGAAGGAGCAGGAGAAGGAGATGGAGAAGCAGCAGCAGGAGCAGAAGAAGCAGCAGGAGGAGAAGTAACAGCAGGAGGAGACGGAGCAGAAGCGGGTGAAGGAGCAGAAGCAGGAGTAGGAGCAGGAGTAGGAGAATGAGCAGAAGGTGGAGAAGGCGCAAGATGAGGAGAAGGAGCAGGAGGTGGAGAAGGAGCAGGAGGTGGAGAAGGCGCAAGATGAGGAGAAGGAGCAGGAGGTGGAGAAGGAGCAGGAGATGGACAAGGAGCAGGAGGAGGAGAAGGTGCGGGAGGTGGAGAAAGAGCAGGAGGTGGAGAAGGATCAGGAGGAGGAGAAGGATCAGGAGGAGGAAAATGAGCAGGAGGAGGAGAAGTAGCAGGAGGTGGAGATGGAGCAGGAGTGGAGTAGGAGCAGGAGAAGAAAAAGGAGCAGGAGGAGGAGTAGAAGCAAAAGGAGGCGAAGAAGTAGAAGGAGAAGGCGCAAGATGAGGAGAAGGAGCAGGAGGAAGAGAAGGAGGAGAAGAAGGAGCAGGAGGTGGTGAATGTGCAGGTGTGGAGAAGGTTAAGGAGGTGGAGAAGGAGCAGGAGGGCGAAAAGCAACAGGAGGTCGAGAAGCAGCATGTAGGCGAGATGCAGCAGCAGGGCGAAAATGCACAGGAGGTGGACAAGGAGCAGGAGGTGGACAAGCAGCAGGAGGAGGAGAAGGAGCTGGAGAAGGAGCAGGAGGAGGAAAAGGAGCAAGAGGTGAAGAAGGCGCAGGAGGTGGAGAAGGAGCAGGGGTGGAGAACAAGGAGGAGGAGGAGATTGAGCAAGAGTAGGAGGGAGAGCTGGAGAAGCTGAAGGAGCAGGAGGAGGAGGAGGAAAACGAGCAGGTGGAGGTTGAGCAGCAGGTTGAGAATGAGCAGGAGGTGGAGAAGGAGCAGGAGGAGGAGTTTGGGCAGGAAGGGGAGAAGGAGCAGAAGGTGGAGAAGGAGCAGGAGGAGGAGAAGGAGGAGAAGAAGGAACAGGAGATTGTGAATGAGCAGGAGTGGAGATGGAGCATGAGGTGGAGAAGGAGCAGGAGAAGGAGATGGAGAAGTAGCAGCAGGAGCAGAAGAAGCAGCAGGAGGAGAAGTAACAGCAGGAGGAGACGGAGCAGAAGCGGGTGAAGGAGCAGAAGCAGGAGGAGGAGCAGGAGTAGGAGAATGAGCAGAAGGTGGAGAAGGCGCAAGATGAGGAGAAGGACCAGGAGGTGGAGAAGGAGCAGGAGGTGGAGAAGGCGCAAGATGAGGAGAAGGAGCAGGAGGTGGAGAAGGAGCAGGAGATGGACAAGGAGCAGGAGGAGGAGAAGGAGGTGGAGAAGGAGGAGGAGGAGAAGGAACAGGATGTGGAGAAGAAGCAATAGGTCGAGAAGGAGCAGGAGGCGAAGAAGGACCAGGAGGGGGAGTAGAGAAGGAGTTGGAGAAGAAGCAGGAGGATGAGCAGAAGCAGGAGTAGAAGAAGGAGCAGGAGGTGGAGAAGGTGCGGGAGGTGGAGAATGAGCAGGAGGTGGAGAAGAATCAGGAGGAGGAGAAGGATCAGGAGGTGGAGATGGAGCAGGAGTGGAGGAGGAGCAGGAGAAGTAAAAGGAGCAGGAGGAGGAGTAGAAGCAAAAGGAGGCGAAGAAGTAGAAGAAGAAGGCGCAAGATGAGGAGAAGGAGCAGGAGGTGGTGAAGGAGCAAGAGAAGGAGAACGAGCAGGAGGTGGAGAAGGAGAAGGAGGGAGAGAAGGAGGAGGACGGAGACAAGCAGCAGGAGGTGGAGAAGGAGCAGGAGCAAGAGAAGAAGGAGAAAAAGGAGCTGGAGTTGGTGAATGAGCAGGTGTGGAGTAGGAGTAGGAGGTGGAGAAGGAGCAGGAGGACGAGAAGGAGCAGGAGGTCGAGAAGCAGCACGTGGGCGAGATGCAGCAGGAGGGCGAAAATGCGCTTGAGGTGGACAAGGAGCAGGAGGTGGACAAGCAGCAGGAGAAGGAGAAGGAGCTGGAGAAGGAGATGGAGAAGTAGCAGCAGGAGCAGAAGAAGCAGCAGGAGGAGAAGTAGCAGCAGGAGGAGACGGAGCAGAAGCGGGTGAAGGAGCACCAGCAGGAGTAGGAGCAGGAGCGGGATAAGGAGCATGAAGTGGAGAAGGAGCAGGAGGAGGAGTTTGAGCAAAAGCCGAGAAGGAGCAGGAGGTGGAGAATGATGAGGAGGTGGAGAAGGAGCAGGGGTGGAGAACAAGGAGGAGGAGGAGATTGAGCAAGAGGAGGAGGGAGAGCTGGAGGAGCTGAAGGAGCAGGAGGAGGAGGAGGAAAACGAGCAGGTGGAGGTTGAGCAGCAGGTTGATTATCAGCAGGAGGTGGAGAAGGAGCAGGAGGAGGAGTTTGAGCAGGAAGGGGAGAAGGATCAGGAGGGGGAGAAGGAGCAGGAGGGGAGAACGAGCAGGAGGTGGAGAAGGAGCAGGAGGGGGAGGAGGAGAAGGAGCAGGAGGTGGAGAAGGAGAAGGAGGAGAGAAGAAGCAGGACGTGGAGAAGGAGCAGGAGGAGGAGAAGGAGGAGGAGGGAGACAAGGAGCAGGAGGTGGTGAATGAGCAGGAGTGGAGAAGGAGCAGGAGGTGGAGAAGGAGCGGAGTGCAGAAGGAGCAGGAGGAGAAGGTTCAGCTGGAGGAGAAGATGGAGCTGGAGGAGCAGGTGGAGGAGGAGCAGTTGGTGGAGGTTGAGCAGAAGGTGGAGAAGGAGCAGGAGGAGGAGGATGAGAAGGAGCAGGAGGTGGAGAAGGAGCAGGAGGAGAGAAGAACCAGGACGTGGAGAAGGAGCAGGAGGAGGGGAAGGAGCACGAGGTGGAGAAGGAGCAGGAGGTGGAGAAGGAGCAGGAGGGAGAGAAGGAGCAGGACGTTGAGAAGGAGCAGAAGGAGGAGAAGGAGGAGGAGGGAGACAAGGAGCAGGAGGTGGTGAATGAGCAGGAGTGGAGAAGGAGCAGGAGGTGGAGAAGGAGCAGGAGAATGAGGTGGAGAAGGAGTAGGAGAAGGAGGTGGAGACGTTGCAGCAGGAGGAGAAGAAGCAGCAGGAGGAGAAGTAGCTGCAGGAGGAGAAGGAGCAGATGCGGCAGAAGGAGCAGAAGCGGGAGAAGGAGCAGAAGCGGAAGTTGGAGCAGGAGCGGGAGAAGGAGCATGAAGTGGAGACGGAGCAGGAGGAGGAGAAGGAGCAGGTGGAGGAGAAGGTGCAGGAGGTGAGAAGGTGCAGGAGGGATGAAGGTGCAGGAGAGGGAGAAGATGCAGGAGGTGGAGAAGGAACAGGAGCGGGAGGCGGAGCAGGAGGAGGAGGTTGAGTATCGGAAGGCGAACGATCAGGAGGAATTTGATGAGGAGGAGGAGAAGGAGCAGGAGGAGGTTGAGCAGGAGTCGGAGAAGGAGCAGGAGGTGGAGGTTGAGTAGGAGCAGGAGATGGAGCAGGAGGAGGTTGAGCAGGAGTTGCGGAAGGAGCAGGAGGTCGAGAAGGAGCAGGAGCACGAGAAGGATCAGGAAGACGAGAAGGATCAGGAAGACGAGAAGGATCAGGAAGACGAGAAGGATCAGGAAGACGAGAAGCATCAGGAGGAGGGGAAGGAGCAGGAGACGGAGAAGGAGCAGTTGAGGGAGAGGGAGCAGGAGGTGGAGGAGGGGCTCGACGGCGAGAATGATTAGGAGGGTGTGAACGAGCAGTAGGCGGAGGAGGAGCGGGAGGCATAGAAGGAGCAGGAGGCGGAGAAGGAGCAGGAGGCGGAGAAGGAGCAGGAGGTGGAGAAGGAGCAGGAGGAGGAGAAGGAGCAGGAGGAGGAGAAGGAGCAGGAGGAGGAGAAGGAGCAGGGAGAGAAGAAGGAGCAGGAAGAGAAGAAGGAGCAGGAAGAGAAGAAGGAGCAGGAGGTGAAGAAGGAGCAGAAGTGGAGAAGGAGCAGATGGTGGAAGTTGAGCTGGGCGACGAGATGGAACAGGAGGGGTAGAATGAGCAGGATGTCGAGTCGGAGCAGAAGGTGGAGAAGGAGCTATAGGTGGAGAAGGAGCAGGAGGGGGCGAAGGAACAGAACGGGGCGAATGAGCAGGAGGCAAAGCAGGAGCAGGATGGTGAGAAGGTGCAGGAGGAGGGGTATGAGCAGGAGGCGGAGAAGGAGCAGGAGGCGGAGAAGGAGAAGGAGGCGGAGAAGGAGCGGGAGGCGGAGAAGGAGCAGGAGGCGGAGAAGGAGCAGGAGGCGGAGAAGGAGCAGGAGGCGGAGAAGGAGCACAAGGAGGTGGAGCAGGGGGTGGAGAAGGAGCAGGAAGAGGAGAAGGAGCAGGAGGTGGAGAAGGAGCAGGAGGTGGAGAAGGACCAGGAGGAGGAGAAGGAGGAGAAGAAGGAACAGGAGGTGGTGAATGAGCAGGAGAAGAGAAGGAGCCGGAGGTGGAGAAGGAGCAGGAGAAGGAGATGGAGAAGTAGCAGCAGGAGCAGAAGAAGCAGCAGGAGGAGAATTAGCAGCAGGAGGAGACGGAGCAGAAGCGGGTGATGGAGCACAAGCAGGAGTAGGAGCAGGAGCGGGAGAAGGAGCATGAAGTGGAGAAGGAGCAGGAGGAGGAGTTTGAGCAAAAGCCGAGAAGGAGCAGGAGGTGGAGAATGATGAGGAGGTGGAGAAGGAGCAGGGGTGGAGAACAAGGAGGAGGAGGAGATTGAGCAAGAGGAGGAGGGAGAGCTGGAGGAGCTGAAGGAGCAGGAGGAGGAGGAGGAAAACGAGCAGGTGGAGGTTGAGCAGCAGGTTGAGAATGAGCAGGAGGTGGAGAAGGAGAAGGAGGAGGAGTTTGAGCAGGAAGGGGAGAAGGACCAGGAGGGGCAGAAGGAGCCGGAGGGGAGAAGGAGCAGGAGGTGGAGAAGGAGCAGGAGGGGGAGGAGGAGGAGGAGTTGGAGAAGGAGCAGGAGGTGGAGAAGGAGCAGGAGGTGGAGATGGAGCGGAGTGGAGAAGGAGCAGGAGGAGGAGGTCCAGCTGAAGGTGAAGATGGAGCAGTCGGTGGAGAAGGAGCAGGAGTTGGAGAAGGAGCAGGAGGTGGAGAAGGAGCAGGAGGTGGAGAATGAACAGTTGGAGGAGAAGGAGGAGGAGGAGAAGGAGCAGTAGTTGGAGAAGGATCATGAGGTGGAGAAGGAGCAGGATGTGGAGGTGGAGCTGGATATGGAAAATGAGCAGGAGGTGGAGAAGGAGCAGGAGATAAAGGAGGAGGAGCAGGAGGTGGAGAAGGAGCAGGAGGTGGAGAAGGAGCAGGAGGTGGAGAAGGAGCAGGAGGTGGAGAAGGAGCAGGAGTTGGAGAAGAAGCAGGAGGTGGAGAAGGAGCAGGAGGTGGAGAAGGAGCAGGAGGAGGAGGTTGAGCGGGACGAGGAGAAGGAGCAGGAGGGGGAGAGTGAGCAGGAGGGGGAGAGTGAGCAGGAGGTGGAGAAGGAGCAGGACGGGGAAAAGGAGCAGGAGGTAGAGATGGAGCGGGAGGGGGAGAAGGAGCAGGAGGCGGAGAAGGAGTGGGATGCAAAGCAAGAGCAAGAGGGGGCGAATGAGCAGGAGGACGAGAATGATCAGGAGGACGAGATGGAGCAAGAAGAGGAGAAGGAGCAGGAGGTGGAGAAGGAGCAGGAGGTGGAGAAGGAGCAGGAGGGAGACAAGGAGCAGGAGGTGGAGAAGGAGCAGGAGGAGGAGAAGGAGGAGAAGAAGGAACAGGAGATTGTGAATGAGCAGGAGTGGAGATGGAGCATGAGGTGGAGAAGGAGCAGGAGAAGGAGATGGAGAAGTAGCAGCAGGAGCAGAAGAAGCAGCAGGAGGAGAAGTAACAGCAGGAGGAGACGGAGCAGAAGCGGGTGAAGGAGCAGAAGCAGGAGGAGGAGCAGGAGTAGGAGAATGAGCAGAAGGTGGAGAAGGCGCAAGATGAGGAGAAGGACCAGGAGGTGGAGAAGGAGCAGGAGGTGGAGAAGGCGCAAGATGAGGAGAAGGAGCAGGAGGTGGAGAAGGAGCAGGAGATGGACAAGGAGCAGGAGGAGGAGAAGGAGGTGGAGAAGGAGGAGGAGGAGAAGGAACAGGATGTGGAGAAGAAGCAATAGGTCGAGAAGGAGCAGGAGGCGAAGAAGGACCAGGAGGGGGAGTAGAGAAGGAGTTGGAGAAGAAGCAGGAGGATGAGCAGAAGCAGGAGTAGAAGAAGGAGCAGGAGGTGGAGAAGGTGCGGGAGGTGGAGAATGAGCAGGAGGTGGAGAAGAATCAGGAGGAGGAGAAGGATCAGGAGGTGGAGATGGAGCAGGAGTGGAGGAGGAGCAGGAGAAGAAAAAGGAGCAGGAGGAGGAGTAGAAGCAAAAGGAGGCGAAGAAGTAGAAGAAGAAGGCGCAAGATGAGGAGAAGGAGCAGGAGGTGGAGAAGGAGCAAGAGAAGGAGAACGAGCAGGAGGTGGAGAAGGAGAAGGAGCAAGAGAAGAAGGAGAAAAAGGAGCTGGAGTTGGTGAATGAGCAGGTGTGGAGTAGGAGTAGGAGGTGGAGAAGGAGCAGGAGGACGAGAAGGAGCAGGAGGTCGAGAAGCAGCACGTGGGCGAGATGCAGCAGGAGGGCGAAAATGCGCTTGAGGTGGACAAGGAGCAGGAGGTGGACAAGCAGCAGGAGAAGGAGAAGGAGCTGGAGAAGGAGATGGAGAAGTAGCAGCAGGAGCAGAAGAAGCAGCAGGAGGAGAAGTAGCAGCAGGAGGAGACGGAGCAGAAGCGGGTGAAGGAGCACCAGCAGGAGTAGGAGCAGGAGCGGGATAAGGAGCATGAAGTGGAGAAGGAGCAGGAGGAGGAGTTTGAGCAAAAGCCGAGAAGGAGCAGGAGGTGGAGAATGATGAGGAGGTGGAGAAGGAGCAGGGGTGGAGAACAAGGAGGAGGAGGAGATTGAGCAAGAGGAGGAGGGAGAGCTGGAGGAGCTGAAGGAGCAGGAGGAGGAGGAGGAAAACGAGCAGGTGGAGGTTGAGCAGCAGGTTGATTATCAGCAGGAGGTGGAGAAGGAGCAGGAGGAGGAGTTTGAGCAGGAAGGGGAGAAGGATCAGGAGGGGGAGAAGGAGCAGGAGGGGAGAACGAGCAGGAGGTGGAGAAGGAGCAGGAGGGGGAGGAGGAGAAGGAGCAGGAGGTGGAGAAGGAGAAGGAGGAGAGAAGAAGCAGGACGTGGAGAAGGAGCAGGAGGAGGAGAAGGAGGAGGAGGGAGACAAGGAGCAGGAGGTGGTGAATGAGCAGGAGTGGAGAAGGAGCAGGAGGTGGAGAAGGAGCAGAGTGCAGAAGGAGCAGGAGGAGAAGGTTCAGCTGGAGGAGAAGATGGAGCTGGAGGAGCAGGTGGAGGAGGAGCAGTTGGTGGAGGTTGAGCAGAAGGTGGAGAAGGAGCAGGAGGAGGAGGATGAGAAGGAGCAGGAGGTGGAGAAGGAGCAGGAGGAGAGAAGAACCAGGACGTGGAGAAGGAGCAGGAGGAGGAGAAGGAGGAGGAGGGAGACAAGGAGCAGGAGGTGGTGAATGAGCAGGAGTGGAGAAGGAGCAGGAGGTGGAGAAGGAGCAGGAGAAGGAGGTGGAGAAGGAGTAGGAGAAGGAGGTGGAGACGTTGCAGCAGGAGGAGAAGAAGCAGGAGGAGGAGAAGTAGCGGCAGGAGGAGAATGAGCAGATGCGGCAGAAGGAGCAGAAGCGGGAGAAGGAGCAAAAGCGGAAGTTGGAGCAGGAGCGGGAGAAGGAGCATGAAGTGGCGACGGAGCAGGAGGTGGAGAAGGAGCAGGAGGTGGGGAAGGAGCACGAGGTGGAGAAGGAGCAGGAGGTGGAGAAGGAGCAGGAGGGAGAGAAGGAGCAGGACGTGGAGAAGGAGCAGAAGGAGGAGAAGGAGGAGGAGGGAGACAAGGAGCAGGAGGTGGTGAATGAGCAGGAGTGGAGAAGGAGCAGGAGGTGGAGAAGGAGCAGGAGAATGAGGTGGAGAAGGAGTAGGAGAAGGAGGTGGAGACGTTGCAGCAGGAGGAGAAGAAGCAGCAGGAGGAGAAGTAGCGGCAGGAGGAGAAGGAGCAGATGCGGCAGAAGGAGCAGAAGCGGGAGAAGGAGCAGAAGCGGAAGTTGGAGCAGGAGCGGGAGAAGGAGCATGAAGTGGAGACGGAGCAGGAGGAGGAGAAGGAGCAGGTGGAGGAGAAGGTGCAGGAGGTGAGAAGGTGCAGGAGGGATGAAGGTGCAGGAGAGGGAGAAGATGCAGGAGGTGGAGAAGGAACAGGAGCGGGAGGCGGAGCAGGAGGAGGAGGTTGAGTATCAGAAGGCGAACGATCAGGAGGAATTTGATGAGGAGGAGGAGAAGGAGCAGGAGGAGGTTGAGAAGGAGTCGGAGAAGGAGCAGGAGGTGGAGGTTGAGTAGGAGCAGGAGATGGAGCAGGAGGAGGTTGAGCAGGAGTTGCGGAAGGAGCAGGAGGACGAGAAGGAGCAGGAGCACGAGAAGGATCAGGAAGACGAGAAGGATCAGGAAGACGAGAAGGATCAGGAAGACGAGAAGGATCAGGAAGACGAGAAGCATCAGGAGGAGGGGAAGGAGCAGGAGACGGAGAAGGAGCAGTTGAGGGAGAGGGAGCAGGAGGTGGAGGAGGGGCTCGACGGCGAGAATGATCAGGAGGGTGTGAACGAGCAGTAGGCGGAGGAGGAGCGGGAGGCATAGAAGGAGCAGGAGGCGGAGAAGGAGCAGGAGGCGGAGAAGGAGCAGGAGGAGGAGAAGGAGCAGGAGGAGGAGAAGGAGCAGGAGGAGGAGAAGGAGCAGGGAGAGAAGAAGGAGCAGGAAGAGAAGAAGGAGCAGGAAGAGAAGAAGGAGCAGGAGGTGGAGAAGGAGCAGAAGTGGAGAAGGAGCAGATGGTGGAAGTTGAGCTGGGCGACGAGATGGAACAGGAGGGGTAGAATGAGCAGGATGTAGAGTCGGAGCAGAAGGTGGAGAAGGAGCTATAGGTGGAGAAGGAGCAGGAGGGGGCGAAGGAACAGAACGGGGCGAATGAGCAGGAGGCAAAGCAGGAGCAGGATGGTGAGAAGGTGCAGGAGGAGGGGTATGAGCAGGAGGCGGAGAAGGAGCAGGAGGCGGAGAAGGAGAAGGAGGCGGAGAAGGAGCGGGAGGCGGAGAAGGAGCAGGAGGCGGAGAAGGAGCAGGAGGCGGAGCAGGAGGCGGAGAAGGAGCAGGAGGCGGAGAAGGAGCACAAGGAGGTGGAGCAGGGGGTGGAGAAGGAGCAGGAAGAGGAGAAGGAGCAGGAGGTGGAGAAGGAGCAGGAGGTGGAGAAGGACCAGGAGGAGGAGAAGGAGGAGAAGAAGGAACAGGAGGTGGTGAATGAGCAGGAGAAGAGAAGGAGCCGGAGGTGGAGAAGGAGCAGGAGAAGGAGATGGAGAAGTAGCAGCAGGAGCAGAAGAAGCAGCAGGAGGAGAATTAGCAGCAGGAGGAGACGGAGCAGAAGCGGGTGATGGAGCACAAGCAGGAGTAGGAGCAGGAGCGGGAGAAGGAGCATGAAGTGGAGAAGGAGCAGGAGGAGGAGTTTGAGCAAAAGCCGAGAAGGAGCAGGAGGTGGAGAATGATGAGGAGGTGGAGAAGGAGCAGGGGTGGAGAACAAGGAGGAGGAGGAGATTGAGCAAGAGGAGGAGGGAGAGCTGGAGGAGCTGAAGGAGCAGGAGGAGGAGGAGGAAAACGAGCAGGTGGAGGTTGAGCAGCAGGTTGAGAATGAGCAGGAGGTGGAGAAGGAGAAGGAGGAGGAGTTTGACCAGGAAGGGGAGAAGGACCAGGAGGGGCAGAAGGAGCCGGAGGGGAGAAGGAGCAGGAGGTGGAGAAGGAGCAGGAGGGGGAGGAGGAGGAGGAGTTGGAGAAGGAGCAGGAGGTGGAGAAGGAGCAGGAGGTGGAGATGGAGCGGAGTGGAGAAGGAGCAGGAGGAGGAGGTCCAGCTGGAGGTGAAGATGGAGCAGTCGGTGGAGAAGGAGCAGGAGTTGTAGAAGGAGCAGGAGGTGGAGAAGGAGCAGGAGGTGGAGAATGAACAGTTGGAGGAGAAGGAGGAGGAGGAGAAGGAGCAGTAGTTGGAGAAGGATCATGAGGTGGAGAAGGAGCAGGATGTGGAGGTGGAGCTGGATATGGAAAATGAGCAGGAGGTGGAGAAGGAGCAGGAGATAAAGGAGGAGGAGCAGGAGGTGGAGAAGGAGCAGGAGGTGGAGAAGGAGCAGGAGGTGGAGAAGGAGCAGGAGGTGGAGAAGGAGCAGGAGGTGGAGAAGAAGCAGGAGGTGGAGAAGGAGCAGGAGGTGGAGAAGGAGCAGGAGGAGGAGGTTGAGCGGGACGAGGAGAAGGAGCAGGAGGGGGAGAGTGAGCAGGAGGGGGAGAGTGAGCAGGAGGTGGAGAAGGAGCAGGACGGGGAAAAGGAGCAGGAGGTAGAGATGGAGCGGGAGGGGGAGAAGGAGCAGGAGGCGGAGAAGGAGTGGGATGCAAAGCAAGAGCAAGAGGGGGCGAATGAGCAGGAGGACGAGAATGATCAGGAGGACGAGATGGAGCAAGAAGAGGAGAAGGAGCAGGAGGTGGAGAAGGAGCAGGAGGTGGAGAAGGAGCAGGAGGGAGACAAGGAGCAGGAGGTGGAGAAGGAGCAGGAGGAGGAGAAGGAGGAGAAGAAGGAACAGGAGATTGTGAATGAGCAGGAGTGGAGATGGAGCATGAGGTGGAGAAGGAGCAGGAGAAGGAGATGGAGAAGTAGCAGCAGGAGCAGAAGAAGCAGCAGGAGGAGAAGTAACAGCAGGAGGAGACGGAGCAGAAGCGGGTGAAGGAGCAGAAGCAGGAGGAGGAGCAGGAGTAGGAGAATGAGCAGAAGGTGGAGAAGGCGCAAGATGAGGAGAAGGACCAGGAGGTGGAGAAGGAGCAGGAGGTGGAGAAGGCGCAAGATGAGGAGAAGGAGCAGGAGGTGGAGAAGGAGCAGGAGATGGACAAGGAGCAGGAGGAGGAGAAGGAGGTGGAGAAGGAGGAGGAGGAGAAGGAACAGGATGTGGAGAAGAAGCAATAGGTCGAGAAGGAGCAGGAGGCGAAGAAGGACCAGGAGGGGGAGTAGAGAAGGAGTTGGAGAAGAAGCAGGAGGATGAGCAGAAGCAGGAGTAGAAGAAGGAGCAGGAGGTGGAGA
This sequence comes from Heptranchias perlo, assembly GCF_035084215.1. Lineage (NCBI taxonomy): Eukaryota > Metazoa > Chordata > Chondrichthyes > Hexanchiformes > Hexanchidae > Heptranchias > Heptranchias perlo. Next base: position 27,256,799 of record NC_090360.1, read on the forward strand.
AGGTGCGGGAGGTGGAGAATGAGCAGGAGGTGGAGAAGAATCAGGAGGAGGAGAAGGATCAGGAGGTGGAGATGGAGCAGGAGTGGAGGAGGAGCAGGAGAAGAAAAAGGAGCAGGAGGAGGAGTAGAAGCAAAAGGAGGCGAAGAAGTAGAAGAAGAAGGCGCAAGATGAGGAGAAGGAGCAGGAGGTGGAGAAGGAGCAAGAGAAGGAGAACGAGCAGGAGGTGGAGAAGGAGAAGGAGGGAGAGAAGGAGGAGGACGGAGACAAGCAGCAGGAGGTGGAGAAGGAGCAGGAGCAAGAGAAGAAGGAGAAAAAGGAGCTGGAGTTGGTGAATGAGCAGGTGTGGAGTAGGAGTAGGAGGTGGAGAAGGAGCAGGAGGACGAGAAGGAGCAGGAGGTCGAGAAGCAGCACGTGGGCGAGATGCAGCAGGAGGGCGAAAATGCGCTTGAGGTGGACAAGGAGCAGGAGGTGGACAAGCAGCAGGAGAAGGAGAAGGAGCTGGAGAAGGAGATGGAGAAGTAGCAGCAGGAGCAGAAGAAGCAGCAGGAGGAGAAGTAGCAGCAGGAGGAGACGGAGCAGAAGCGGGTGAAGGAGCACCAGCAGGAGTAGGAGCAGGAGCGGGATAAGGAGCATGAAGTGGAGAAGGAGCAGGAGGAGGAGTTTGAGCAAAAGCCGAGAAGGAGCAGGAGGTGGAGAATGATGAGGAGGTGGAGAAGGAGCAGGGGTGGAGAACAAGGAGGAGGAGGAGATTGAGCAAGAGGAGGAGGGAGAGCTGGAGGAGCTGAAGGAGCAGGAGGAGGAGGAGGAAAACGAGCAGGTGGAGGTTGAGCAGCAGGTTGATTATCAGCAGGAGGTGGAGAAGGAGCAGGAGGAGGAGTTTGAGCAGGAAGGGGAGAAGGATCAGGAGGGGGAGAAGGAGCAGGAGGGGAGAACGAGCAGGAGGTGGAGAAGGAGCAGGAGGGGGAGGAGGAGAAGGAGCAGGAGGTGGAGAAGGAGAAGGAGGAGAGAAGAAGCAGGACGTGGAGAAGGAGCAGGAGGAGGAGAAGGAGGAGGAGGGAGACAAGGAGCAGGAGGTGGTGAATGAGCAGGAGTGGAGAAGGAGCAGGAGGTGGAGAAGGAGCAGAGTGCAGAAGGAGCAGGAGGAGAAGGTTCAGCTGGAGGAGAAGATGGAGCTGGAGGAGCAGGTGGAGGAGGAGCAGTTGGTGGAGGTTGAGCAGAAGGTGGAGAAGGAGCAGGAGGAGGAGGATGAGAAGGAGCAGGAGGTGGAGAAGGAGCAGGAGGAGAGAAGAACCAGGACGTGGAGAAGGAGCAGGAGGAGGAGAAGGAGGAGGAGGGAGACAAGGAGCAGGAGGTGGTGAATGAGCAGGAGTGGAGAAGGAGCAGGAGGTGGAGAAGGAGCAGGAGAAGGAGGTGGAGAAGGAGTAGGAGAAGGAGGTGGAGACGTTGCAGCAGGAGGAGAAGAAGCAGGAGGAGGAGAAGTAGCGGCAGGAGGAGAATGAGCAGATGCGGCAGAAGGAGCAGAAGCGGGAGAAGGAGCAAAAGCGGAAGTTGGAGCAGGAGCTGGAGAAGGAGCATGAAGTGGCGACGGAGCAGGAGGTGGAGAAGGAGCAGGAGGTGGGGAAGGAGCACGAGGTGGAGAAGGAGCAGGAGGTGGAGAAGGAGCAGGAGGGAGAGAAGGAGCAGGACGTGGAGAAGGAGCAGAAGGAGGAGAAGGAGGAGGAGGGAGACAAGGAGCAGGAGGTGGTGAATGAGCAGGAGTGGAGAAGGAGCAGGAGGTGGAGAAGGAGCAGGAGAATGAGGTGGAGAAGGAGTAGGAGAAGGAGGTGGAGACGTTGCAGCAGGAGGAGAAGAAGCAGCAGGAGGAGAAGTAGCGGCAGGAGGAGAAGGAGCAGATGCGGCAGAAGGAGCAGAAGCGGGAGAAGGAGCAGAAGCGGAAGTTGGAGCAGGAGCGGGAGAAGGAGCATGAAGTGGAGACGGAGCAGGAGGAGGAGAAGGAGCAGGTGGAGGAGAAGGTGCAGGAGGTGAGAAGGTGCAGGAGGGATGAAGGTGCAGGAGAGGGAGAAGATGCAGGAGGTGGAGAAGGAACAGGAGCGGGAGGCGGAGCAGGAGGAGGAGGTTGAGTATCAGAAGGCGAACGATCAGGAGGAATTTGATGAGGAGGAGGAGAAGGAGCAGGAGGAGGTTGAGAAGGAGTCGGAGAAGGAGCAGGAGGTGGAGGTTGAGTAGGAGCAGGAGATGGAGCAGGAGGAGGTTGAGCAGGAGTTGCGGAAGGAGCAGGAGGACGAGAAGGAGCAGGAGCACGAGAAGGATCAGGAAGACGAGAAGGATCAGGAAGACGAGAAGGATCAGGAAGACGAGAAGGATCAGGAAGACGAGAAGCATCAGGAGGAGGGGAAGGAGCAGGAGACGGAGAAGGAGCAGTTGAGGGAGAGGGAGCAGGAGGTGGAGGAGGGGCTCGACGGCGAGAATGATCAGGAGGGTGTGAACGAGCAGTAGGCGGAGGAGGAGCGGGAGGCATAGAAGGAGCAGGAGGCGGAGAAGGAGCAGGAGGCGGAGAAGGAGCAGGAGGTGGAGAAGGAGCAGGAGGAGGAGAAGGAGCAGGAGGAGGAGAAGGAGCAGGAGGAGGAGAAGGAGCAGGGAGAGAAGAAGGAGCAGGAAGAGAAGAAGGAGCAGGAAGAGAAGAAGGAGCAGGAGGTGGAGAAGGAGCAGAAGTGGAGAAGGAGCAGATGGTGGAAGTTGAGCTGGGCGACGAGATGGAACAGGAGGGGTAGAATGAGCAGGATGTCGAGTCGGAGCAGAAGGTGGAGAAGGAGCTATAGGTGGAGAAGGAGCAGGAGGGGGCGAAGGAACAGAACGGGGCGAATGAGCAGGAGGCAAAGCAGGAGCAGGATGGTGAGAAGGTGCAGGAGGAGGGGTATGAGCAGGAGGCGGAGAAGGAGCAGGAGGCGGAGAAGGAGAAGGAGGCGGAGAAGGAGCGGGAGGCGGAGAAGGAGCAGGAGGCGGAGAAGGAGCAGGAGGCGGAGCAGGAGGCGGAGAAGGAGCAGGAGGCGGAGAAGGAGCACAAGGAGGTGGAGCAGGGGGTGGAGAAGGAGCAGGAAGAGGAGAAGGAGCAGGAGGTGGAGAAGGAGCAGGAGGTGGAGAAGGACCAGGAGGAGGAGAAGGAGGAGAAGAAGGAACAGGAGGTGGTGAATGAGCAGGAGAAGAGAAGGAGCCGGAGGTGGAGAAGGAGCAGGAGAAGGAGATGGAGAAGTAGCAGCAGGAGCAGAAGAAGCAGCAGGAGGAGAATTAGCAGCAGGAGGAGACGGAGCAGAAGCGGGTGATGGAGCACAAGCAGGAGTAGGAGCAGGAGCGGAAGAAGGAGCATGAAGTGGAGAAGGAGCAGGAGGAGGAGTTTGAGCAAAAGCCGAGAAGGAGCAGGAGGTGGAGAATGATGAGGAGGTGGAGAAGGAGCAGGGGTGGAGAACAAGGAGGAGGAGGAGATTGAGCAAGAGGAGGAGGGAGAGCTGGAGGAGCTGAAGGAGCAGGAGGAGGAGGAGGAAAACGAGCAGGTGGAGGTTGAGCAGCAGGTTGAGAATGAGCAGGAGGTGGAGAAGGAGAAGGAGGAGGAGTTTGAGCAGGAAGGGGAGAAGGACCAGGAGGGGCAGAAGGAGCCGGAGGGGAGAAGGAGCAGGAGGTGGAGAAGGAGCAGGAGGGGGAGGAGGAGGAGGAGTTGGAGAAGGAGCAGGAGGTGGAGAAGGAGCAGGAGGTGGAGATGGAGCGGAGTGGAGAAGGAGCAGGAGGAGGAGGTCCAGCTGGAGGTGAAGATGGAGCAGTCGGTGGAGAAGGAGCAGGAGTTGGAGAAGGAGCAGGAGGTGGAGAAGGAGCAGGAGGTGGAGAATGAACAGTTGGAGGAGAAGGAGGAGGAGGAGAAGGAGCAGTAGTTGGAGAAGGATCATGAGGTGGAGAAGGAGCAGGATGTGGAGGTGGAGCTGGATATGGAAAATGAGCAGGAGGTGGAGAAGGAGCAGGAGATAAAGGAGGAGGAGCAGGAGGTGGAGAAGGAGCAGGAGGTGGAGAAGGAGCAGGAGGTGGAGAAGGAGCAGGAGGTGGAGAAGGAGCAGGAGGTGGAGAAGAAGCAGGAGGTGGAGAAGGAGCAGGAGGTGGAGAAGGAGCAGGAGGAGGAGGTTGAGCGGGACGAGGAGAAGGAGCAGGAGGGGGAGAGTGAGCAGGAGGGGGAGAGTGAGCAGGAGGTGGAGAAGGAGCAGGACGGGGAAAAGGAGCAGGAGGTAGAGATGGAGCGGGAGGGGGAGAAGGAGCAGGAGGCGGAGAAGGAGTGGGATGCAAAGCAAGAGCAAGAGGGGGCGAATGAGCAGGAGGACGAGAATGATCAGGAGGACGAGAAGGAGCAGGACGCATTGAAGCAGCAGGAGAGGGAGAAGGAGCCGGAGGTGGAATAGGAGCAGGAGGTGGGGAATGACCAGTTGGAGGAGAAGGAGGAGGAGGAGCCGAAGGAGCAGGAAGTGGAGAATGAACAGGAGTTGTAGAAAGCTTCAGTTGGAGAAGGAGCTGGAGGTGAAGAAGGAGCAGCACGGGGAGTTGGAGCTGGAGGGGGAGAAGGAGCAGGACGTGGAGATGGAGCATGTGGAGGAGGAGAAGGAGCTGGAGGTGGAGTAGGAATAGGAGGTGGAGAAGGAGCAGGAGGTGGAGAAGGAGCAGGAGGTGGAGAAGGAGCAGGAGGTGGAGAAGGAGCAGGAGGCGGAGAAGGACCAGAAGGTGGAGAAGGAGCAGGAGGTGGAGAAGGAGCAGGAGGTAGAGAAGGACCAGGAGGTGGAGAAAGAGCAGGAGGTGGAGAAGGAGCAGGAGGTGGAGAAGGATAAGGAGGAGGAATATGGGATTAGAGTAGACAGGGCTGATGGCCGGCGCGGACACGATGGGACGAAGGGCCTCTATCCGTGCTGTATAACTCTATGACTCTATGACTCGATGAGGAGAAGGAGCATGAAGAGAAGAAGGAGCAGGAAGAGAAGAATGAGCAGGAGGTGGAGAAGGAGCATGAAGTGGAGAAGGAGCAGAAGGTGGAAGTTGAGCTGGACGACGAGATGGAACAGGATGGGTAGAATGAGCAGGATGTGGAGTCGGAGCAGAAAGTGGAGAAGGAGCTATAGGTGGAGAAGGAGCAGGAGGGGGCGAAGGAACAGAACGGGGCGAAGGAGCAGGAGGCAAAGCAGGAGCAGGAGGGTGAGAAGGTGCAGGAGGAGGGGTATGAGCAGGAGGCGGAGAAGGAGCAGGAGGCGGAGAAGGAGAAGGAGGCGGAGAAGGAGCGGGAGGCCGAGAAGGAGCAGGAGGCGGAGAAGGAGCAGGAGGCGGAGCAGGAGGCGGAGAAGGAGCAGGAGGCGGAGAAGGAGCAGGAGGCGGAGAAGGAGCACAAGGAGGTGGAGCAGTGGGTGGAGTAGGAGCAGGAGGAGGAGAAGGAGCAGGAGGTGGAGAAGGAGTAGGAGAAGGAGGTGGAGACGTTGCAGCAGGAGGAGAAGAAGCAGGAGGAGGAGAAGTAGCGGCAGGAGGAGAATGAGCAGATGCGGCAGAAGGAGCAGAAGCGGGAGAAGGAGCAAAAGCGGAAGTTGGAGCAGGAGCGGGAGAAGGAGCATGAAGTGGCGACGGAGCAGGAGGTGGAGAAGGAGCAGGAGGTGGGGAAGGAGCACGAGGTGGAGAAGGAGCAGGAGGTGGAGAAGGAGCAGGAGGGAGAGAAGGAGCAGGACGTGGAGAAGGAGCAGAAGGAGGAGAAGGAGGAGGAGGGAGACAAGGAGCAGGAGGTGGTGAATGAGCAGGAGTGGAGAAGGAGCAGGAGGTGGAGAAGGAGCAGGAGAATGAGGTGGAGAAGGAGTAGGAGAAGGAGGTGGAGACGTTGCAGCAGGAGGAGAAGAAGCAGCAGGAGGAGAAGTAGCGGCAGGAGGAGAAGGAGCAGATGCGGCAGAAGGAGCAGAAGCGGGAGAAGGAGCAGAAGCGGAAGTTGGAGCAGGAGCGGGAGAAGGAGCATGAAGTGGAGACGGAGCAGGAGGAGGAGAAGGAGCAGGTGGAGGAGAAGGTGCAGGAGGTGAGAAGGTGCAGGAGGGATGAAGGTGCAGGAGAGGGAGAAGATGCAGGAGGTGGAGAAGGAACAGGAGCGGGAGGCGGAGCAGGAGGAGGAGGTTGAGTATCAGAAGGCGAACGATCAGGAGGAATTTGATGAGGAGGAGGAGAAGGAGCAGGAGGAGGTTGAGAAGGAGTCGGAGAAGGAGCAGGAGGTGGAGGTTGAGTAGGAGCAGGAGATGGAGCAGGAGGAGGTTGAGCAGGAGTTGCGGAAGGAGCAGGAGGACGAGAAGGAGCAGGAGCACGAGAAGGATCAGGAAGACGAGAAGGATCAGGAAGACGAGAAGGATCAGGAAGACGAGAAGGATCAGGAAGACGAGAAGCATCAGGAGGAGGGGAAGGAGCAGGAGACGGAGAAGGAGCAGTTGAGGGAGAGGGAGCAGGAGGTGGAGGAGGGGCTCGACGGCGAGAATGATCAGGAGGGTGTGAACGAGCAGTAGGCGGAGGAGGAGCGGGAGGCATAGAAGGAGCAGGAGGCGGAGAAGGAGCAGGAGGCGGAGAAGGAGCAGGAGGAGGAGAAGGAGCAGGAGGAGGAGCAGATGGTGGAAGTTGAGCTGGGCGACGAGATGGAACAGGAGGGGTAGAATGAGCAGGATGTAGAGTCGGAGCAGAAGGTGGAGAAGGAGCTATAGGTGGAGAAGGAGCAGGAGGGGGCGAAGGAACAGAACGGGGCGAATGAGCAGGAGGCAAAGCAGGAGCAGGATGGTGAGAAGGTGCAGGAGGAGGGGTATGAGCAGGAGGCGGAGAAGGAGCAGGAGGCGGAGAAGGAGAAGGAGGCGGAGAAGGAGCGGGAGGCGGAGAACGAGCAGGAGGCGGAGAAGGAGCAGGAGGCGGAGCAGGAGGCGGAGAAGGAGCAGGAGGCGGAGAAGGAGCACAAGGAGGTGGAGCAGGGGGTGGAGAAGGAGCAGGAAGAGGAGAAGGAGCAGGAGGTGGAGAAGGAGCAGGAGGTGGAGAAGGACCAGGAGGAGGAGAAGGAGGAGAAGAAGGAACAGGAGGTGGTGAATGAGCAGGAGAAGAGAAGGAGCCGGAGGTGGAGAAGGAGCAGGAGAAGGAGATGGAGAAGTAGCAGCAGGAGCAGAAGAAGCAGCAGGAGGAGAATTAGCAGCAGGAGGAGACGGAGCAGAAGCGGGTGATGGAGCACAAGCAGGAGTAGGAGCAGGAGCGGGAGAAGGAGCATGAAGTGGAGAAGGAGCAGGAGGAGGAGTTTGAGCAAAAGCCGAGAAGGAGCAGGAGGTGGAGAATGATGAGGAGGTGGAGAAGGAGCAGGGGTGGAGAACAAGGAGGAGGAGGAGATTGAGCAAGAGGAGGAGGGAGAGCTGGAGGAGCTGAAGGAGCAGGAGGAGGAGGAGGAAAACGAGCAGGTGGAGGTTGAGCAGCAGGTTGAGAATGAGCAGGAGGTGGAGAAGGAGAAGGAGGAGGAGTTTGAGCAGGAAGGGGAGAAGGACCAGGAGGGGCAGAAGGAGCCGGAGGGGAGAAGGAGCAGGAGGTGGAGAAGGAGCAGGAGGGGGAGGAGGAGGAGGAGTTGGAGAAGGAGCAGGAGGTGGAGAAGGAGCAGGAGGTGGAGATGGAGCGGAGTGGAGAAGGAGCAGGAGGAGGAGGTCCAGCTGGAGGTGAAGATGGAGCAGTCGGTGGAGAAGGAGCAGGAGTTGGAGAAGGAGCAGGAGGTGGAGAAGGAGCAGGAGGTGGAGAATGAACAGTTGGAGGAGAAGGAGGAGGAGGAGAAGGAGCAGTAGTTGGAGAAGGATCATGAGGTGGAGAAGGAGCAGGATGTGGAGGTGGAGCTGGATATGGAAAATGAGCAGGAGGTGGAGAAGGAGCAGGAGATAAAGGAGGAGGAGCAGGAGGTGGAGAAGGAGCAGGAGGTGGAGAAGGAGCAGGAGGTGGAGAAGGAGCAGGAGGTGGAGAAGGAGCAGGAGGTGGAGAAGAAGCAGGAGGTGGAGAAGGAGCAGGAGGTGGAGAAGGAGCAGGAGGAGGAGGTTGAGCGGGACGAGGAGAAGGAGCAGGAGGGGGAGAGTGAGCAGGAGGGGGAGAGTGAGCAGGAGGTGGAGAAGGAGCAGGACGGGGAAAAGGAGCAGGAGGTAGAGATGGAGCGGGAGGGGGAGAAGGAGCAGGAGGCGGAGAAGGAGTGGGATGCAAAGCAAGAGCAAGAGGGGGCGAATGAGCAGGAGGACGAGAATGATCAGGAGGACGAGATGGAGCAAGAAGAGGAGAAGGAGCAGGAGGTGGAGAAGGAGCAGGAGGTGGAGAAGGAGCAGGAGGGAGACAAGGAGCAGGAGGTGGAGAAGGAGCAGGAGGAGGAGAAGGAGGAGAAGAAGGAACAGGAGATTGTGAATGAGCAGGAGTGGAGATGGAGCATGAGGTGGAGAAGGAGCAGGAGAAGGAGATGGAGAAGTAGCAGCAGGAGCAGAAGAAGCAGCAGGAGGAGAAGTAACAGCAGGAGGAGACGGAGCAGAAGCGGGTGAAGGAGCAGAAGCAGGAGGAGGAGCAGGAGTAGGAGAATGAGCAGAAGGTGGAGAAGGCGCAAGATGAGGAGAAGGACCAGGAGGTGGAGAAGGAGCAGGAGGTGGAGAAGGCGCAAGATGAGGAGAAGGAGCAGGAGGTGGAGAAGGAGCAGGAGATGGACAAGGAGCAGGAGGAGGAGAAGGAGGTGGAGAAGGAGGAGGAGGAGAAGGAACAGGATGTGGAGAAGAAGCAATAGGTCGAGAAGGAGCAGGAGGCGAAGAAGGACCAGGAGGGGGAGTAGAGAAGGAGTTGGAGAAGAAGCAGGAGGATGAGCAGAAGCAGGAGTAGAAGAAGGAGCAGGAGGTGGAGAAGGTGCGGGAGGTGGAGAATGAGCAGGAGGTGGAGAAGAATCAGGAGGAGGAGAAGGATCAGGAGGTGGAGATGGAGCAGGAGTGGAGGAGGAGCAGGAGAAGAAAAAGGAGCAGGAGGAGGAGTAGAAGCAAAAGGAGGCGAAGAAGTAGAAGAAGAAGGCGCAAGATGAGGAGAAGGAGCAGGAGGTGGAGAAGGAGCAAGAGAAGGAGAACGAGCAGGAGGTGGAGAAGGAGAAGGAGGGAGAGAAGGAGGAGGACGGAGACAAGCAGCAGGAGGTGGAGAAGGAGCAGGAGCAAGAGAAGAAGGAGAAAAAGGAGCTGGAGTTGGTGAATGAGCAGGTGTGGAGTAGGAGTAGGAGGTGGAGAAGGAGCAGGAGGACGAGAAGGAGCAGGAGGTCGAGAAGCAGCACGTGGGCGAGATGCAGCAGGAGGGCGAAAATGCGCTTGAGGTGGACAAGGAGCAGGAGGTGGACAAGCAGCAGGAGAAGGAGAAGGAGCTGTAGAAGGAGATGGAGAAGTAGCAGCAGGAGCAGAAGAAGCAGCAGGAGGAGAAGTAGCAGCAGGAGGAGACGGAGCAGAAGCGGGTGAAGGAGCACCAGCAGGAGTAGGAGCAGGAGCGGGATAAGGAGCATGAAGTGGAGAAGGAGCAGGAGGAGGAGTTTGAGCAAAAGCCGAGAAGGAGCAGGAGGTGGAGAATGATGAGGAGGTGGAGAAGGAGCAGGGGTGGAGAACAAGGAGGAGGAGGAGATTGAGCAAGAGGAGGAGGGAGAGCTGGAGGAGCTGAAGGAGCAGGAGGAGGAGGAGGAAAACGAGCAGGTGGAGGTTGAGCAGCAGGTTGATTATCAGCAGGAGGTGGAGAAGGAGCAGGAGGAGGAGTTTGAGCAGGAAGGGGAGAAGGATCAGGAGGGGGAGAAGGAGCAGGAGGGGAGAACGAGCAGGAGGTGGAGAAGGAGCAGGAGGGGGAGGAGGAGAAGGAGCAGGAGGTGGAGAAGGAGAAGGAGGAGAGAAGAAGCAGGACGTGGAGAAGGAGCAGGAGGAGGAGAAGGAGGAGGAGGGAGACAAGGAGCAGGAGGTGGTGAATGAGCAGGAGTGGAGAAGGAGCAGGAGGTGGAGAAGGAGCAGAGTGCAGAAGGAGCAGGAGGAGAAGGTTCAGCTGGAGGAGAAGATGGAGCTGGAGGAGCAGGTGGAGGAGGAGCAGTTGGTGGAGGTTGAGCAGAAGGTGGAGAAGGAGCAGGAGGAGGAGGATGAGAAGGAGCAGGAGGTGGAGAAGGAGCAGGAGGAGAGAAGAACCAGGACGTGGAGAAGGAGCAGGAGGAGGAGAAGGAGGAGGAGGGAGACAAGGAGCAGGAGGTGGTGAATGAGCAGGAGTGGAGAAGGAGCAGGAGGTGGAGAAGGAGCAGGAGAAGGAGGTGGAGAAGGAGTAGGAGAAGGAGGTGGAGACGTTGCAGCAGGAGGAGAAGAAGCAGGAGGAGGAGAAGTAGCGGCAGGAGGAGAATGAGCAGATGCGGCAGAAGGAGCAGAAGCGGGAGAAGGAGCAAAAGCGGAAGTTGGAGCAGGAGCGGGAGAAGGAGCATGAAGTGGCGACGGAGCAGGAGGTGGAGAAGGAGCAGGAGGTGGGGAAGGAGCACGAGGTGGAGAAGGAGCAGGAGGTGGAGAAGGAGCAGGAGGGAGAGAAGGAGCAGGACGTGGAGAAGGAGCAGAAGGAGGAGAAGGAGGAGGAGGGAGACAAGGAGCAGGAGGTGGTGAATGAGCAGGAGTGGAGAAGGAGCAGGAGGTGGAGAAGGAGCAGGAGAATGAGGTGGAGAAGGAGTAGGAGAAGGAGGTGGAGACGTTGCAGCAGGAGGAGAAGAAGCAGCAGGAGGAGAAGTAGCGGCAGGAGGAGAAGGAGCAGATGCGGCAGAAGGAGCAGAAGCGGGAGAAGGAGCAGAAGCGGAAGTTGGAGCAGGAGCGGGAGAAGGAGCATGAAGTGGAGACGGAGCAGGAGGAGGAGAAGGAGCAGGTGGAGGAGAAGGTGCAGGAGGTGAGAAGGTGCAGGAGGGATGAAGGTGCAGGAGAGGGAGAAGATGCAGGAGGTGGAGAAGGAACAGGAGCGGGAGGCGGAGCAGGAGGAGGAGGTTGAGTATCAGAAGGCGAACGATCAGGAGGAAGTTGATGAGGAGGAGGAGAAGGAGCAGGAGGAGGTTGAGCAGGAGTCGGAGAAGGAGCAGGAGGTGGAGGTTGAGTAGGAGCAGGAGATGGAGCAGGAGGAGGTTGAGCAGGAGTTGCGGAAGGAGCAGGAGGACGAGAAGGAGCAGGAGCACGAGAAGGATCAGGAAGACGAGAAGGATCAGGAAGACGAGAAGGATCAGGAAGACGAGAAGGATCAGGAAGACGAGAAGCATCAGGAGGAGGGGAAGGAGCAGGAGACGGAGAAGGAGCAGTTGAGGGAGAGGGAGCAGGAGGTGGAGGAGGGGCTCGACGGCGAGAATGATCAGGAGGGTGTGAACGAGCAGTAGGCGGAGGAGGAGCGGGAGGCATAGAAGGAGCAGGAGGCGGAGAAGGAGCAGGAGGCGGAGAAGGAGCAGGAGGTGGAGAAGGAGCAGGAGGAGGAGAAAGAGCAGGAGGAGGAGAAGGAGCAGGAGGAGGAGAAGGAGCAGGGAGAGAAGAAGGAGCAGGAAGAGAAGAAGGAGCAGGAAGAGAAGAAGGAGCAGGAGGTGGAGAAGGAGCAGAAGTGGAGAAGGAGCAGATGGTGGAAGTTGAGCTGGGCGACGAGATGGAACAGGAGGGGTAGAATGAGCAGGATGTAGAGTCGGAGCAGAAGGTGGAGAAGGAGCTATAGGTGGAGAAGGAGCAGGAGGGGGCGAAGGAACAGAACGGGGCGAATGAGCAGGAGGCAAAGCAGGAGCAGGATGGTGAGAAGGTGCAGGAGGAGGGGTATGAGCAGGAGGCGGAGAAGGAGCAGGAGGCGGAGAAGGAGAAGGAGGCGGAGAAGGAGCGGGAGGCGGAGAAGGAGCAGGAGGCGGAGAAGGAGCAGGAGGCGGAGAAGGAGCAGGAGGCGGAGAAGGAGCAGGAGGCGGAGAAGGAGCACAAGGAGGTGGAGCAGGGGGTGGAGAAGGAGCAAGAAGAGGAGAAGGAGCAGGAGGTGGAGAAGGAGCAGGAGGTGGAGAAGGACCAGGAGGAGGAGAAGGAGGAGAAGAAGGAACAGGAGGTGGTGAATGAGCAGGAGAAGAGAAGGAGCCGGAGGTGGAGAAGGAGCAGGAGAAGGAGATGGAGAAGTAGCAGCAGGAGCAGAAGAAGCAGCAGGAGGAGAATTAGCAGCAGGAGGAGACGGAGCAGAAGCGGGTGATGGAGCACAAGCAGGAGTAGGAGCAGGAGCGGGAGAAGGAGCATGAAGTGGAGAAGGAGCAGGAGGAGGAGTTTGAGCAAAAGCCGAGAAGGAGCAGGAGGTGGAGAATGATGAGGAGGTGGAGAAGGAGCAGGGGTGGAGAACAAGGAGGAGGAGGAGATTGAGCAGAAGGAGGAGGGAGAGCTGGAGGAGCTGAAGGAGCAGGAGGAGGAGGAGGAAAACGAGCAGGTGGAGGTTGAGCAGCAGGTTGAGAATGAGCAGGAGGTGGAGAAGGAGAAGGAGGAGGAGTTTGAGCAGGAAGGGGAGAAGGACCAGGAGGGGCAGAAGGAGCCGGAGGGGAGAAGGAGCAGGAGGTGGAGAAGGAGCAGGAGGGGGAGGAGGAGGAGGAGTTGGAGAAGGAGCAGGAGGTGGAGAAGGAGCAGGAGGTGGAGATGGAGCGGAGTGGAGAAGGAGCAGGAGGAGGAGGTCCAGCTGGAGGTGAAGATGGAGCAGTCGGTGGAGAAGGAGCAGGAGTTGGAGAAGGAGCAGGAGGTGGAGAAGGAGCAGGATGTGGAGGTGGAGCTGGATATGGAAAATGAGCAGGAGGTGGAGAAGGAGCAGGAGATAAAGGAGGAGGAGCAGGAGGTGGAGAAGGAGCAGGAGGTGGAGAAGGAGCAGGAGGTGGAGAAGGAGCAGGAGGTGGAGAAGGAGCAGGAGGTGGAGAAGAAGCAGGAGGTGGAGAAGGAGCAGGAGGTGGAGAAGGAGCAGGAGGAGGAGGTTGAGCGGGACGAGGAGAAGGAGCAGGAGGGGGAGAGTGAGCAGGAGGGGGAGAGTGAGCAGGAGGTGGAGAAGGAGCAGGACGGGGAAAAGGAGCAGGAGGTAGAGATGGAGCGGGAGGGGGAGAAGGAGCAGGAGGCGGAGAAGGAGTGGGATGCAAAGCAAGAGCAAGAGGGGGCGAATGAGCAGGAGGACGAGAATGATCAGGAGGACGAGAAGGAGCAGGACGCATTGAAGCAGCAGGAGAGGGAGAAGGAGCCGGAGGTGGAATAGGAGCAGGAGGTGGGGAATGACCAGTTGGAGGAGAAGGAGGAGGAGGAGCCGAAGGAGCAGGAAGTGGAGAATGAACAGGAGTTGTAGAAAGCTTCAGTTGGAGAAGGAGCTGGAGGTGAAGAAGGAGCAGCACGGGGAGTTGGAGCTGGAGGGGGAGAAGGAGCAGGACGTGGAGATGGAGCATGTGGAGGAGGAGAAGGAGCTGGAGGTGGAGTAGGAATAGGAGGTGGAGAAGGAGCAGGAGGTGGAGAAGGAGCAGGAGGTGGAGAAGGAGCAGGAGGTGGAGAAGGAGCAGGAGGCGGAGAAGGACCAGAAGGTGGAGAAGGAGCAGGAGGTGGAGAAGGAGCAGGAGGTAGAGAAGGACCAGGAGGTGGAGAAAGAGCAGGAGGTGGAGAAGGAGCAGGAGGTGGAGAAGGATAAGGAGGAGGAATATGGGATTAGAGTAGACAGGGCTGATGGCCGGCGCGGACACGATGGGACGAAGGGCCTCTATCCGTGCTGTATAACTCTATGACTCTATGACTCGATGAGGAGAAGGAGCATGAAGAGAAGAAGGAGCAGGAAGAGAAGAATGAGCAGGAGGTGGAGAAGGAGCATGAAGTGGAGAAGGAGCAGAAGGTAGAAGTTGAGCTGGACGACGAGATGGAACAGGATGGGTAGAATGAGCAGGATGTGGAGTAGGAGCAGAAAGTGGAGAAGGAGCTATAGGTGGAGAAGGAGCAGGAGGGGGCGAAGGAACAGAACGGGGCGAAGGAGCAGGAGGCAAAGCAGGAGCAGGAGGGTGAGAAGGTGCAGGAGGAGGGGTATGAGCAGGAGGCGGAGAAGGAGCAGGAGGCGGAGAAGGAGAAGGAGGCGGAGAAGGAGCGGGAGGCCGAGAAGGAGCAGGAGGCGGAGAAGGAGCAGGAGGCGGAGCAGGAGGCGGAGAAGGAGCAGGAGGCGGAGAAGGAGCAGGAGGCGGAGAAGGAGCACAAGGAGGTGGAGCAGTGGGTGGAGTAGGAGCAGGAGGAGGAGAAGGAGCAGGAGGTGGAGAAGGAGTAGGAGAAGGAGGTGGAGACGTTGCAGCAGGAGGAGAAGAAGCAGGAGGAGGAGAAGTAGCGGCAGGAGGAGAATGAGCAGATGCGGCAGAAGGAGCAGAAGCGGGAGAAGGAGCAAAAGCGGAAGTTGGAGCAGGAGCGGGAGAAGGAGCATGAAGTGGCGACGGAGCAGGAGGTGGAGAAGGAGCAGGAGGTGGGGAAGGAGCACGAGGTGGAGAAGGAGCAGAAGGAGGAGAAGGAGGAGGAGGGAGACAAGGAGCAGGAGGTGGTGAATGAGCAGGAGTGGAGAAGGAGCAGGAGGTGGAGAAGGAGCAGGAGAATGAGGTGGAGAAGGAGTAGGAGAAGGAGGTGGAGACGTTGCAGCAGGAGGAGAAGAAGCAGCAGGAGGAGAAGTAGCGGCAGGAGGAGAAGGAGCAGATGCGGCAGAAGGAGCAGAAGCGGGAGAAGGAGCAGAAGCGGAAGTTGGAGCAGGAGCGGGAGAAGGAGCATGAAGTGGAGACGGAGCAGGAGGAGGAGAAGGAGCAGGTGGAGGAGAAGGTGCAGGAGGTGAGAAGGTGCAGGAGGGATGAAGGTGCAGGAGAGGGAGAAGATGCAGGAGGTGGAGAAGGAACAGGAGCGGGAGGCGGAGCAGGAGGAGGAGGTTGAGTATCAGAAGGCGAACGATCAGGAGGAATTTGATGAGGAGGAGGAGAAGGAGCAGGAGGAGGTTGAGAAGGAGTCGGAGAAGGAGCAGGAGGTGGAGGTTGAGTAGGAGCAGGAGATGGAGCAGGAGGAGGTTGAGCAGGAGTTGCGGAAGGAGCAGGAGGACGAGAAGGAGCAGGAGCACGAGAAGGATCAGGAAGACGAGAAGGATCAGGAAGACGAGAAGGATCAGGAAGACGAGAAGGATCAGGAAGACGAGAAGCATCAGGAGGAGGGGAAGGAGCAGGAGACGGAGAAGGAGCAGTTGAGGGAGAGGGAGCAGGATGTGGAGGAGGGGCTCGACGGCGAGAATGATCAGGAGGGTGTGAACGAGCAGTAGGCAGAGGAGGAGCGGGAGGCATAGAAGGAGCAGGAGGCGGAGAAGGAGCAGGAGGCGGAGAAGGAGCAGGAGGAGGAGAAGGAGCAGGAGGAGGAGAAGGAGCAGGGAGAGAAGAAGGAGCAGGAAGAGAAGAAGGAGCAGGAAGAGAAGAAGGAGCAGGAGGTGGAGAAGGAGCAGAAGTGGAGAAGGAGCAGATGGTGGAAGTTGAGCTGGGCGACGAGATGGAACAGGAGGGGTAGAATGAGCAGGATGTAGAGTCGGAGCAGAAGGTGGAGAAGGAGCTATAGGTGGAGAAGGAGCAGGAGGGGGCGAAGGAACAGAACGGGGCGAATGAGCAGGAGGCAAAGCAGGAGCAGGATGGTGAGAAGGTGCAGGAGGAGGGGTATGAGCAGGAGGCGGAGAAGGAGCAGGAGGCGGAGAAGGAGAAGGAGGCGGAGAAGGAGCGGGAGGCGGAGAAGGAGCAGGAGGCGGAGAAGGAGCAGGAGGCGGAGCAGGAGGCGGAGAAGGAGCAGGAGGCGGAGAAGGAGCAGGAGGCGGAGAAGGAGCACAAGGAGGTGGAGCAGTGGGTGGAGTAGGAGCAGGAGGAGGAGAAGGAGCAGGAGGTGGAGAAGGAGCAGGAGGTGGAGAAGGACCAGGAGGAGGAGAAGGAGGAGAAGAAGGAACAGGAGGTGGTGAATGAGCAGGAGAAGAGAAGGAGCCGGAGGTGGAGAAGGAGCAGGAGAAGGAGATGGAGAAGTAGCAGCAGGAGCAGAAGAAGCAGCAGGAGGAGAATTAGCAGCAGGAGGAGACGGAGCAGAAGCGGGTGATGGAGCACAAGCAGGAGTAGGAGCAGGAGCGGGAGAAGGAGCATGAAGTGGAGAAGGAGCAGGAGGAGGAGTTTGAGCAAAAGCCGAGAAGGAGCAGGAGGTGGAGAATGATGAGGAGGTGGAGAAGGAGCAGGGGTGGAGAACAAGGAGGAGGAGGAGATTGAGCAGAAGGAGGAGGGAGAGCTGGAGGAGCTGAAGGAGCAGGAGGAGGAGGAGGAAAACGAGCAGGTGGAGGTTGAGCAGCAGGTTGAGAATGAGCAGGAGGTGGAGAAGGAGAAGGAGGAGGAGTTTGAGCAGGAAGGGGAGAAGGACCAGGAGGGGCAGAAGGAGCCGGAGGGGAGAAGGAGCAGGAGGTGGAGAAGGAGCAGGAGGGGGAGGAGGAGGAGGAGTTGGAGAAGGAGCAGGAGGTGGAGAAGGAGCAGGAGGTGGAGATGGAGCGGAGTGGAGAAGGAGCAGGAGGAGGAGGTCCAGCTGGAGGTGAAGATGGAGCAGTCGGTGGAGAAGGAGCAGGAGTTGGAGAAGGAGCAGGAGGTGGAGAAGGAGCAGGATGTGGAGGTGGAGCTGGATATGGAAAATGAGCAGGAGGTGGAGAAGGAGCAGGAGATAAAGGAGG
The DNA here is from genome assembly GCF_035084215.1 of Heptranchias perlo. Lineage (NCBI taxonomy): Eukaryota > Metazoa > Chordata > Chondrichthyes > Hexanchiformes > Hexanchidae > Heptranchias > Heptranchias perlo. Next base: position 27,273,545 of record NC_090360.1, read on the forward strand.
AGGAGCAGGAGGTGGAGAAGGAGCAGGAGGTGGAGAAGGAGCAGGAGGTGGAGAAGGAGCAGGAGGTGGAGAAGGAGCAGGAGGTGGAGAAGAAGCAGGAGGTGGAGAAGGAGCAGGAGGTGGAGAAGGAGCAGGAGGAGGAGGTTGAGCGGGACGAGGAGAAGGAGCAGGAGGGGGAGAGTGAGCAGGAGGGGGAGAGTGAGCAGGAGGTGGAGAAGGAGCAGGACGGGGAAAAGGAGCAGGAGGTAGAGATGGAGCGGGAGGGGGAGAAGGAGCAGGAGGCGGAGAAGGAGTGGGATGCAAAGCAAGAGCAAGAGGGGGCGAATGAGCAGGAGGACGAGAATGATCAGGAGGACGAGAAGGAGCAGGACGCATTGAAGCAGCAGGAGAGGGAGAAGGAGCCGGAGGTGGAATAGGAGCAGGAGGTGGGGAATGACCAGTTGGAGGAGAAGGAGGAGGAGGAGCCGAAGGAGCAGGAAGTGGAGAATGAACAGGAGTTGTAGAAAGCTTCAGTTGGAGAAGGAGCTGGAGGTGAAGAAGGAGCAGCACGGGGAGTTGGAGCTGGAGGGGGAGAAGGAGCAGGACGTGGAGATGGAGCATGTGGAGGAGGAGAAGGAGCTGGAGGTGGAGTAGGAATAGGAGGTGGAGAAGGAGCAGGAGGTGGAGAAGGAGCAGGAGGTGGAGAAGGAGCAGGAGGTGGAGAAGGAGCAGGAGGCGGAGAAGGACCAGAAGGTGGAGAAGGAGCAGGAGGTGGAGAAGGAGCAGGAGGTAGAGAAGGACCAGGAGGTGGAGAAAGAGCAGGAGGTGGAGAAGGAGCAGGAGGTGGAGAAGGATAAGGAGGAGGAATATGGGATTAGAGTAGACAGGGCTGATGGCCGGCGCGGACACGATGGGACGAAGGGCCTCTATCCGTGCTGTATAACTCTATGACTCTATGACTCGATGAGGAGAAGGAGCATGAAGAGAAGAAGGAGCAGGAAGAGAAGAATGAGCAGGAGGTGGAGAAGGAGCATGAAGTGGAGAAGGAGCAGAAGGTAGAAGTTGAGCTGGACGACGAGATGGAACAGGATGGGTAGAATGAGCAGGATGTGGAGTAGGAGCAGAAAGTGGAGAAGGAGCTATAGGTGGAGAAGGAGCAGGAGGGGGCGAAGGAACAGAACGGGGCGAAGGAGCAGGAGGCAAAGCAGGAGCAGGAGGGTGAGAAGGTGCAGGAGGAGGGGTATGAGCAGGAGGCGGAGAAGGAGCAGGAGGCGGAGAAGGAGAAGGAGGCGGAGAAGGAGCGGGAGGCCGAGAAGGAGCAGGAGGCGGAGAAGGAGCAGGAGGCGGAGCAGGAGGCGGAGAAGGAGCAGGAGGCGGAGAAGGAGCAGGAGGCGGAGAAGGAGCACAAGAAGGTGGAGCAGTGGGTGGAGTAGGAGCAGGAGGAGGAGAAGGAGCAGGAGGTGGAGAAGGAGTAGGAGAAGGAGGTGGAGACGTTGCAGCAGGAGGAGAAGAAGCAGGAGGAGGAGAAGTAGCGGCAGGAGGAGAATGAGCAGATGCGGCAGAAGGAGCAGAAGCGGGAGAAGGAGCAAAAGCGGAAGTTGGAGCAGGAGCGGGAGAAGGAGCATGAAGTGGCGACGGAGCAGGAGGTGGAGAAGGAGCAGGAGGTGGGGAAGGAGCACGAGGTGGAGAAGGAGCAGAAGGAGGAGAAGGAGGAGGAGGGAGACAAGGAGCAGGAGGTGGTGAATGAGCAGGAGTGGAGAAGGAGCAGGAGGTGGAGAAGGAGCAGGAGAATGAGGTGGAGAAGGAGTAGGAGAAGGAGGTGGAGACGTTGCAGCAGGAGGAGAAGAAGCAGCAGGAGGAGAAGTAGCGGCAGGAGGAGAAGGAGCAGATGCGGCAGAAGGAGCAGAAGCGGGAGAAGGAGCAGAAGCGGAAGTTGGAGCAGGAGCGGGAGAAGGAGCATGAAGTGGAGACGGAGCAGGAGGAGGAGAAGGAGCAGGTGGAGGAGAAGGTGCAGGAGGTGAGAAGGTGCAGGAGGGATGAAGGTGCAGGAGAGGGAGAAGATGCAGGAGGTGGAGAAGGAACAGGAGCGGGAGGCGGAGCAGGAGGAGGAGGTTGAGTATCAGAAGGCGAACGATCAGGAGGAATTTGATGAGGAGGAGGAGAAGGAGCAGGAGGAGGTTGAGAAGGAGTCGGAGAAGGAGCAGGAGGTGGAGGTTGAGTAGGAGCAGGAGATGGAGCAGGAGGAGGTTGAGCAGGAGTTGCGGAAGGAGCAGGAGGACGAGAAGGAGCAGGAGCACGAGAAGGATCAGGAAGACGAGAAGGATCAGGAAGACGAGAAGGATCAGGAAGACGAGAAGGATCAGGAAGACGAGAAGCATCAGGAGGAGGGGAAGGAGCAGGAGACGGAGAAGGAGCAGTTGAGGGAGAGGGAGCAGGAGGTGGAGGAGGGGCTCGACGGCGAGAATGATCAGGAGGGTGTGAACGAGCAGTAGGCAGAGGAGGAGCGGGAGGCATAGAAGGAGCAGGAGGCGGAGAAGGAGCAGGAGGCGGAGAAGGAGCAGGAGGAGGAGAAGGAGCAGGAGGAGGAGAAGGAGCAGGGAGAGAAGAAGGAGCAGGAAGAGAAGAAGGAGCAGGAAGAGAAGAAGGAGCAGGAGGTGGAGAAGGAGCAGAAGTGGAGAAGGAGCAGATGGTGGAAGTTGAGCTGGGCGACGAGATGGAACAGGAGGGGTAGAATGAGCAGGATGTAGAGTCGGAGCAGAAGGTGGAGAAGGAGCTATAGGTGGAGAAGGAGCAGGAGGGGGCGAAGGAACAGAACGGGGCGAATGAGCAGGAGGCAAAGCAGGAGCAGGATGGTGAGAAGGTGCAGGAGGAGGGGTATGAGCAGGAGGCGGAGAAGGAGCAGGAGGCGGAGAAGGAGAAGGAGGCGGAGAAGGAGCGGGAGGCGGAGAAGGAGCAGGAGGCGGAGAAGGAGCAGGAGGCGGAGCAGGAGGCGGAGAAGGAGCAGGAGGCGGAGAAGGAGCAGGAGGCGGAGAAGGAGCACAAGGAGGTGGAGCAGTGGGTGGAGTAGGAGCAGGAGGAGGAGAAGGAGCAGGAGGTGGAGAAGGAGTAGGAGAAGGAGGTGGAGACGTTGCAGCAGGAGGAGAAGAAGCAGGAGGAGGAGAAGTAGCGGCAGGAGGAGAATGAGCAGATGCGGCAGAAGGAGCAGAAGCGGGAGAAGGAGCAAAAGCGGAAGTTGGAGCAGGAGCGGGAGAAGGAGCATGAAGTGGCGACGGAGCAGGAGGTGGAGAAGGAGCAGGAGGTGGGGAAGGAGCACGAGGTGGAGAAGGAGCAGAAGGAGGAGAAGGAGGAGGAGGGAGACAAGGAGCAGGAGGTGGTGAATGAGCAGGAGTGGAGAAGGAGCAGGAGGTGGAGAAGGAGCAGGAGAATGAGGTGGAGAAGGAGTAGGAGAAGGAGGTGGAGACGTTGCAGCAGGAGGAGAAGAAGCAGCAGGAGGAGAAGTAGCGGCAGGAGGAGAAGGAGCAGATGCGGCAGAAGGAGCAGAAGCGGGAGAAGGAGCAGAAGCGGAAGTTGGAGCAGGAGCGGGAGAAGGAGCATGAAGTGGAGACGGAGCAGGAGGAGGAGAAGGAGCAGGTGGAGGAGAAGGTGCAGGAGGTGAGAAGGTGCAGGAGGGATGAAGGTGCAGGAGAGGGAGAAGATGCAGGAGGTGGAGAAGGAACAGGAGCGGGAGGCGGAGCAGGAGGAGGAGGTTGAGTATCAGAAGGCGAACGATCAGGAGGAATTTGATGAGGAGGAGGAGAAGGAGCAGGAGGAGGTTGAGAAGGAGTCGGAGAAGGAGCAGGAGGTGGAGGTTGAGTAGGAGCAGGAGATGGAGCAGGAGGAGGTTGAGCAGGAGTTGCGGAAGGAGCAGGAGGACGAGAAGGAGCAGGAGCACGAGAAGGATCAGGAAGACGAGAAGGATCAGGAAGACGAGAAGGATCAGGAAGACGAGAAGGATCAGGAAGACGAGAAGCATCAGGAGGAGGGGAAGGAGCAGGAGACGGAGAAGGAGCAGTTGAGGGAGAGGGAGCAGGAGGTGGAGGAGGGGCTCGACGGCGAGAATGATCAGGAGGGTGTGAACGAGCAGTAGGCAGAGGAGGAGCGGGAGGCATAGAAGGAGCAGGAGGCGGAGAAGGAGCAGGAGGCGGAGAAGGAGCAGGAGGAGGAGAAGGAGCAGGAGGAGGAGAAGGAGCAGGGAGAGAAGAAGGAGCAGGAAGAGAAGAAGGAGCAGGAAGAGAAGAAGGAGCAGGAGGTGGAGAAGGAGCAGAAGTGGAGAAGGAGCAGATGGTGGAAGTTGAGCTGGGCGACGAGATGGAACAGGAGGGGTAGAATGAGCAGGATGTAGAGTCGGAGCAGAAGGTGGAGAAGGAGCTATAGGTGGAGAAGGAGCAGGAGGGGGCGAAGGAACAGAACGGGGCGAATGAGCAGGAGGCAAAGCAGGAGCAGGATGGTGAGAAGGTGCAGGAGGAGGGGTATGAGCAGGAGGCGGAGAAGGAGCAGGAGGCGGAGAAGGAGAAGGAGGCGGAGAAGGAGCGGGAGGCGGAGAAGGAGCAGGAGGCGGAGAAGGAGCAGGAGGCGGAGCAGGAGGCGGAGAAGGAGCAGGAGGCGGAGAAGGAGCACAAGGAGGTGGAGCAGGGGGTGGAGAAGGAGCAGGAAGAGGAGAAGGAGCAGGAGGTGGAGAAGGAGCAGGAGGTGGAGAAGGACCAGGAGGAGGAGAAGGAGGAGAAGAAGGAACAGGAGGTGGTGAATGAGCAGGAGAAGAGAAGGAGCCGGAGGTGGAGATGGAGCAGGAGAAGGAGATGGAGAAGTAGCAGCAGGAGCAGAAGAAGCAGCAGGAGGAGAATTAGCAGCAGGAGGAGACGGAGCAGAAGCGGGTGATGGAGCACAAGCAGGAGTAGGAGCAGGAGCGGGAGAAGGAGCATGAAGTGGAGAAGGAGCAGGAGGAGGAGTTTGAGCAAAAGCCGAGAAGGAGCAGGAGGTGGAGAATGATGAGGAGGTGGAGAAGGAGCAGGGGTGGAGAACAAGGAGGAGGAGGAGATTGAGCAAGAGGAGGAGGGAGAGCTGGAGGAGCTGAAGGAGCAGGAGGAGGAGGAGGAAAACGAGCAGGTGGAGGTTGAGCAGCAGGTTGAGAATGAGCAGGAGGTGGAGAAGGAGAAGGAGGAGGAGTTTGAGCAGGAAGGGGAGAAGGACCAGGAGGGGCAGAAGGAGCCGGAGGGGAGAAGGAGCAGGAGGTGGAGAAGGAGCAGGAGGGGGAGGAGGAGGAGGAGTTGGAGAAGGAGCAGGAGGTGGAGAAGGAGCAGGAGGTGGAGATGGAGCGGAGTGGAGAAGGAGCAGGAGGAGGAGGTCCAGCTGGAGGTGAAGATGGAGCAGTCGGTGGAGAAGGAGCAGGAGTTGGAGAAGGAGCAGGAGGTGGAGAAGGAGCAGGAGGTGGAGAATGAACAGTTGGAGGAGAAGGAGGAGGAGGAGAAGGAGCAGTAGTTGGAGAAGGATCATGAGGTGGAGAAGGAGCAGGATGTGGAGGTGGAGCTGGATATGGAAAATGAGCAGGAGGTGGAGAAGGAGCAGGAGATAAAGGAGGAGGAGCAGGAGGTGGAGAAGGAGCAGGAGGTGGAGAAGGAGCAGGAGGTGGAGAAGGAGCAGGAGGTGGAGAAGGAGCAGGAGGTGGAGAAGAAGCAGGAGGTGGAGAAGGAGCAGGAGGTGGAGAAGGAGCAGGAGGAGGAGGTTGAGCGGGACGAGGAGAAGGAGCAGGAGGGGGAGAGTGAGCAGGAGGGGGAGAGTGAGCAGGAGGTGGAGAAGGAGCAGGACGGGGAAAAGGAGCAGGAGGTAGAGATGGAGCGGGAGGGGGAGAAGGAGCAGGAGGCGGAGAAGGAGTGGGATGCAAAGCAAGAGCAAGAGGGGGCGAATGAGCAGGAGGACGAGAATGATCAGGAGGACGAGATGGAGCAAGAAGAGGAGAAGGAGCAGGAGGTGGAGAAGGAGCAGGAGGTGGAGAAGGAGCAGGAGGGAGACAAGGAGCAGGAGGTGGAGAAGGAGCAGGAGGTGGAGAAGGAGGAGAAGAAGGAACAGGAGATTGTGAATGAGCAGGAGTGGAGATGGAGCATGAGGTGGAGAAGGAGCAGGAGAAGGAGATGGAGAAGTAGCAGCAGGAGCAGAAGAAGCAGCAGGAGGAGAAGTAACAGCAGGAGGAGACGGAGCAGAAGCGGGTGAAGGAGCAGAAGCAGGAGGAGGAGCAGGAGTAGGAGAATGAGCAGAAGGTGGAGAAGGCGCAAGATGAGGAGAAGGACCAGGAGGTGGAGAAGGAGCAGGAGGTGGAGAAGGCGCAAGATGAGGAGAAGGAGCAGGAGGTGGAGAAGGAGCAGGAGATGGACAAGGAGCAGGAGGAGGAGAAGGAGGTGGAGAAGGAGGAGGAGGAGAAGGAACAGGATGTGGAGAAGAAGCAATAGGTCGAGAAGGAGCAGGAGGCGAAGAAGGACCAGGAGGGGGAGTAGAGAAGGAGTTGGAGAAGAAGCAGGAGGATGAGCAGAAGCAGGAGTAGAAGAAGGAGCAGGAGGTGGAGAAGGTGCGGGAGGTGGAGAATGAGCAGGAGGTGGAGAAGAATCAGGAGGAGGAGAAGGATCAGGAGGTGGAGATGGAGCAGGAGTGGAGGAGGAGCAGGAGAAGAAAAAGGAGCAGGAGGAGGAGTAGAAGCAAAAGGAGGCGAAGAAGTAGAAGAAGAAGGCGCAAGATGAGGAGAAGGAGCAGGAGGTGGAGAAGGAGCAAGAGAAGGAGAACGAGCAGGAGGTGGAGAAGGAGAAGGAGGGAGAGAAGGAGGAGGACGGAGACAAGCAGCAGGAGGTGGAGAAGGAGCAGGAGCAAGAGAAGAAGGAGAAAAAGCAGCTGGAGTTGGTGAATGAGCAGGTGTGGAGTAGGAGTAGGAGGTGGAGAAGGAGCAGGAGGACGAGAAGGAGCAGGAGGTCGAGAAGCAGCACGTGGGCGAGATGCAGCAGGAGGGCGAAAATGCGCTTGAGGTGGACAAGGAGCAGGAGGTGGACAAGCAGCAGGAGAAGGAGAAGGAGCTGGAGAAGGAGATGGAGAAGTAGCAGCAGGAGCAGAAGAAGCAGCAGGAGGAGAAGTAGCAGCAGGAGGAGACGGAGCAGAAGCGGGTGAAGGAGCACCAGCAGGAGTAGGAGCAGGAGCGGGATAAGGAGCATGAAGTGGAGAAGGAGCAGGAGGAGGAGTTTGAGCAAAAGCCGAGAAGGAGCAGGAGGTGGAGAATGATGAGGAGGTGGAGAAGGAGCAGGGGTGGAGAACAAGGAGGAGGAGGAGATTGAGCAAGAGGAGGAGGGAGAGCTGGAGGAGCTGAAGGAGCAGGAGGAGGAGGAGGAAAACGAGCAGGTGGAGGTTGAGCAGCAGGTTGATTATCAGCAGGAGGTGGAGAAGGAGCAGGAGGAGGAGTTTGAGCAGGAAGGGGAGAAGGATCAGGAGGGGGAGAAGGAGCAGGAGGGGAGAACGAGCAGGAGGTGGAGAAGGAGCAGGAGGGGGAGGAGGAGAAGGAGCAGGAGGTGGAGAAGGAGAAGGAGGAGAGAAGAAGCAGGACGTGGAGAAGGAGCAGGAGGAGGAGAAGGAGGAGGAGGGAGACAAGGAGCAGGAGGTGGTGAATGAGCAGGAGTGGAGAAGGAGCAGGAGGTGGAGAAGGAGCAGAGTGCAGAAGGAGCAGGAGGAGAAGGTTCAGCTGGAGGAGAAGATGGAGCTGGAGGAGCAGGTGGAGGAGGAGCAGTTGGTGGAGGTTGAGCAGAAGGTGGAGAAGGAGCAGGAGGAGGAGGATGAGAAGGAGCAGGAGGTGGAGAAGGAGCAGGAGGAGAGAAGAACCAGGACGTGGAGAAGGAGCAGGAGGAGGAGAAGGAGGAGGAGGGAGACAAGGAGCAGGAGGTGGTGAATGAGCAGGAGTGGAGAAGGAGCAGGAGGTGGAGAAGGAGCAGGAGAAGGAGGTGGAGAAGGAGTAGGAGAAGGAGGTGGAGACGTTGCAGCAGGAGGAGAAGAAGCAGGAGGAGGAGAAGTAGCGGCAGGAGGAGAATGAGCAGATGCGGCAGAAGGAGCAGAAGCGGGAGAAGGAGCAAAAGCGGAAGTTGGAGCAGGAGCGGGAGAAGGAGCATGAAGTGGCGACGGAGCAGGAGGTGGAGAAGGAGCAGGAGGTGGGGAAGGAGCACGAGGTGGAGAAGGAGCAGGAGGTGGAGAAGGAGCAGGAGGGAGAGAAGGAGCAGGACGTGGAGAAGGAGCAGAAGGAGGAGAAGGAGGAGGAGGGAGACAAGGAGCAGGAGGTGGTGAATGAGCAGGAGTGGAAAAGGAGCAGGAGGTGGAGAAGGAGCAGGAGAATGAGGTGGAGAAGGAGTAGGAGAAGGAGGTGGAGACGTTGCAGCAGGAGGAGAAGAAGCAGCAGGAGGAGAAGTAGCGGCAGGAGGAGAAGGAGCAGATGCGGCAGAAGGAGCAGAAGCGGGAGAAGGAGCAGAAGCGGAAGTTGGAGCAGGAGCGGGAGAAGGAGCATGAAGTGGAGACGGAGCAGGAGGAGGAGAAGGAGCAGGTGGAGGAGAAGGTGCAGGAGGTGAGAAGGTGCAGGAGGGATGAAGGTGCAGGAGAGGGAGAAGATGCAGGAGGTGGAGAAGGAACAGGAGCGGGAGGCGGAGCAGGAGGAGGAGGTTGAGTATCAGAAGGCGAACGATCAGGAGGAAGTTGATGAGGAGGAGGAGAAGGAGCAGGAGGAGGTTGAGCAGGAGTCGGAGAAGGAGCAGGAGGTGGAGGTTGAGTAGGAGCAGGAGATGGAGCAGGAGGAGGTTGAGCAGGAGTTGCGGAAGGAGCAGGAGGACGAGAAGGAGCAGGAGCACGAGAAGGATCAGGAAGACGAGAAGGATCAGGAAGACGAGAAGGATCAGGAAGAAGAGAAGGATCAGGAAGACGAGAAGCATCAGGAGGAGGGGAAGGAGCAGGAGACGGAGAAGGAGCAGTTGAGGGAGAGGGAGCAGGAGGTGGAGGAGGGGCTCGACGGCGAGAATGATCAGGAGGGTGTGAACGAGCAGTAGGCGGAGGAGGAGCGGGAGGCATAGAAGGAGCAGGAGGCGGAGAAGGAGCAGGAGGCGGAGAAGGAGCAGGAGGTGGAGAAGGAGCAGGAGGAGGAGAAGGAGCAGGAGGAGGAGAAGGAGCAGGAGGAGGAGAAGGAGCAGGGAGAGAAGAAGGAGCAGGAAGAGAAGAAGGAGCAGGAAGAGAAGAAGGAGCAGGAGGTGGAGAAGGAGCAGAAGTGGAGAAGGAGCAGATGGTGGAAGTTGAGCTGGGCGACGAGATGGAACAGGAGGGGTAGAATGAGCAGGATGTAGAGTCGGAGCAGAAGGTGGAGAAGGAGCTATAGGTGGAGAAGGAGCAGGAGGGGGCGAAGGAACAGAACGGGGCGAATGAGCAGGAGGCAAAGCAGGAGCAGGATGGTGAGAAGGTGCAGGAGGAGGGGTATGAGCAGGAGGCGGAGAAGGAGCAGGAGGCGGAGAAGGAGAAGGAGGCGGAGAAGGAGCGGGAGGCGGAGAAGGAGCAGGAGGCGGAGAAGGAGCAGGAGGCGGAGCAGGAGGCGGAGAAGGAGCAGGAGGCGGAGAAGGAGCACAAGGAGGTGGAGCAGGGGGTGGAGAAGGAGCAGGAAGAGGAGAAGGAGCAGGAGGTGGAGAAGGAGCAGGAGGTGGAGAAGGACCAGGAGGAGGAGAAGGAGGAGAAGAAGGAACAGGAGGTGGTGAATGAGCAGGAGAAGAGAAGGAGCCGGAGGTGGAGAAGGAGCAGGAGAAGGAGATGGAGAAGTAGCAGCAGGAGCAGAAAAAGCAGCAGGAGGAGAATTAGCAGCAGGAGGAGACGGAGCAGAAGCGGGTGATGGAGCACAAGCAGGAGTAGGAGCAGGAGCGGGAGAAGGAGCATGAAGTGGAGAAGGAGCAGGAGGAGGAGTTTGAGCAAAAGCCGAGAAGGAGCAGGAGGTGGAGAATGATGAGGAGGTGGAGAAGGAGCAGGGGTGGAGAACAAGGAGGAGGAGGAGATTGAGCAAGAGGAGGAGGGAGAGCTGGAGGAGCTGAAGGAGCAGGAGGAGGAGGAGGAAAACGAGCAGGTGGAGGTTGAGCAGCAGGTTGAGAATGAGCAGGAGGTGGAGAAGGAGAAGGAGGAGGAGTTTGAGCAGGAAGGGGAGAAGGACCAGGAGGGGCAGAAGGAGCCGGAGGGGAGAAGGAGCAGGAGGTGGAGAAGGAGCAGGAGGGGGAGGAGGAGGAGGAGTTGGAGAAGGAGCAGGAGGTGGAGAAGGAGCAGGAGGTGGAGATGGAGCGGAGTGGAGAAGGAGCAGGAGGAAGAGGTCCAGCTGGAGGTGAAGATGGAGCAGTCGGTGGAGAAGGAGCAGGAGTTGGAGAAGGAGCAGGAGGTGGAGAAGGAGCAGGAGGTGGAGAATGAACAGTTGGAGGAGAAGGAGGAGGAGGAGAAGGAGCAGTAGTTGGAGAAGGATCATGAGGTGGAGAAGGAGCAGGATGTGGAGGTGGAGCTGGATATGGAAAATGAGCAGGAGGTGGAGAAGGAGCAGGAGATAAAGGAGGAGGAGCAGGAGGTGGAGAAGGAGCAGGAGGTGGAGAAGGAGCAGGAGGTGGAGAAGGAGCAGGAGGTGGAGAAGGAGCAGGAGGTGGAGAAGAAGCAGGAGGTGGAGAAGGAGCAGGAGGTGGAGAAGGAGCAGGAGGAGGAGGTTGAGCGGGACGAGGAGAAGGAGCAGGAGGGGGAGAGTGAGCAGGAGGGGGAGAGTGAGCAGGAGGTGGAGAAGGAGCAGGACGGGGAAAAGGAGCAGGAGGTAGAGATGGAGCGGGAGGGGGAGAAGGAGCAGGAGGCGGAGAAGGAGTGGGATGCAAAGCAAGAGCAAGAGGGGGCGAATGAGCAGGAGGACGAGAATGATCAGGAGGACGAGAAGGAGCAGGACGCATTGAAGCAGCAGGAGAGGGAGAAGGAGCCGGAGGTGGAATAGGAGCAGGAGGTGGGGAATGACCAGTTGGAGGAGAAGGAGGAGGAGGAGCCGAAGGAGCAGGAAGTGGAGAATGAACAGGAGTTGTAGAAAGCTTCAGTTGGAGAAGGAGCTGGAGGTGAAGAAGGAGCAGCACGGGGAGTTGGAGCTGGAGGGGGAGAAGGAGCAGGACGTGGAGATGGAGCATGTGGAGGAGGAGAAGGAGCTGGAGGTGGAGTAGGAATAGGAGGTGGAGAAGGAGCAGGAGGTGGAGAAGGAGCAGGAGGTGGAGAAGGAGCAGGAGGTGGAGAAGGAGCAGGAGGCGGAGAAGGACCAGAAGGTGGAGAAGGAGCAGGAGGTGGAGAAGGAGCAGGAGGTAGAGAAGGACCAGGAGGTGGAGAAAGAGCAGGAGGTGGAGAAGGAGCAGGAGGTGGAGAAGGATAAGGAGGAGGAATATGGGATTAGAGTAGACAGGGCTGATGGCCGGCGCGGACACGATGGGACGAAGGGCCTCTATCCGTGCTGTATAACTCTATGACTCTATGACTCGATGAGGAGAAGGAGCATGAAGAGAAGAAGGAGCAGGAAGAGAAGAATGAGCAGGAGGTGGAGAAGGAGCATGAAGTGGAGAAGGAGCAGAAGGTGGAAGTTGAGCTGGACGACGAGATGGAACAGGATGGGTAGAATGAGCAGGATGTGGAGTCGGAGCAGAAAGTGGAGAAGGAGCTATAGGTGGAGAAGGAGCAGGAGGGGGCGAAGGAACAGAACGGGGCGAAGGAGCAGGAGGCAAAGCAGGAGCAGGAGGGTGAGAAGGTGCAGGAGGAGGGGTATGAGCAGGAGGCGGAGAAGGAGCAGGAGGCGGAGAAGGAGAAGGAGGCGGAGAAGGAGCGGGAGGCGGAGAAGGAGCAGGAGGCGGAGAAGGAGCAGGAGGCGGAGCAGGAGGCGGAGAAGGAGCAGGAGGCGGAGAAGGAGCAGGAGGCGGAGAAGGAGCACAAGGAGGTGGAGCAGTGGGTGGAGTAGGAGCAGGAGGAGGAGAAGGAGCAGGAGGTGGAGAAGGAGCAGTGGGTGGAGAAGGAGCAGGAGTTGGAGAAGGAGCAGGAGGTGGAGAAGGAGCAGGAGGTGGAAAATGAACAGTTGGAGGAGAAGCAGGAGGAGGAGAAGGAGCAATAGTTGGAGAAGGATCATGAGGTGGAGACGGAGCAGAATGTGGAGGTGGAGCGAGATATGGAAAATGAGCAGGAGGTGGAGAAGGAGCAGGAGATAAAGGAGGAGGAGCAGGAGGTGGAGAAGGAGCAGGAGGTGGAGAAGGAGCAGGAGGTGGAGAAGGATCAGGAGGTGGAGAAGCAGCAGGAGGTGGAGAAGAAGCAGGAGGTGGAGAAGGAGCAGGAGGTGGAGAAGGAGCAGGAGGAGGAGGTTGAGCGGGACGAGGAGAAGGAGCAGGACGGGGAGAGTGAGCAGGAGGGTGAGACTGAGCAGGAGGTGGAGAAGGAGCAGGACGGGGAAAAGGAGCAGGAGGTAGAGATGGAGCGGGAGGGGGAGAAGGAGTGGGATGCAAAGCAAGAGCAAGAGGGGGCGAATGAGCAGAAGGACGAGAATGATCAGGAGGACGAGAAGGAGCAGGAGGAGTGGAAGAAGCAGGAGGAGGCGAAGGAGCCGGAGGTGGAGAAGCAGCAGGAGGTGGGGAATGACCAGTTGGAGGAGAAGGAGGAGGAGGAGGCGAAGGAGCAGGAAGTGGAGAATGAACAGGAGTTGTAGAAAGCTTCAGTTGGAGAAGGAGCTGGAGGTGAAGAAGGAGCAGGACGGGGAGTTGGAGCAGGAGGTGGAGAAGGAGCAGGAGGTGGAGAAGGAGCAGGAGGTGGAGAAGGAGCAGGAGGTGGAGAAGGAGCAGGAGGTGAAGGAGGAGCAGGAGGCGGAGAAGGAGAAGGAGGCGGAGAAGGAGCGGGAGGCGGAGAAGGAGCAGGAGGCGGAGAAGGAGCAGGAGGGGGAGGAGGAGGAGAAGGAGCTGGAGCTGGAGGAGGAGAAGGAGCAGGAGGTGGAGATGGAGCGGAGTGGAGAAGAAGCAGGAGGAGGAGGTCCAGCTGGAGGTGAAGATGGAGCAGTAGGTGGAGAAGGAGCAGGAGTTGGAGAAGGAGCAGGAGGTGGAGAAGGAGCAGGAGGTGGAGAATGAACAGTTGGAGGAGAAGGAGGAGGTGGAGAAGGAGCAGTAGTTGGAGAAGGATCATGAGGTGGAGAAGGAGCAGGATGTGGAGGTGGAACTGGATATGGAAAATGAGCAGGATGTGGAGAAGGAGCAGGAGATAAAGGAGGAGGAGCAGGAGGTGGAGTAGGAGCAGGAGGTGGAGAAGGAGCAGGAGGTGGAGAAGGAGCAGGAGGTGGAGAAGGAGCAGGAGGTGGAGAAGAAGCAGGAGGTGGAGAAGGAGCAGGAGGTGGAGAAGGAGCAGGAGGTGGAGAAAGAGCAGGAGGTGGAGAAGAAGCAGGAGGTGGAGAAGGAGCAGGAGGAGGAGGTTGAGCGGGACGTGGAGAAGGAGCTGGAGGGGGAGAGTGAGCAGGAGGGGGAGAGTGAGCAAGAGGTGGAGAAGGAGCAGAATGGGGAAAAGGAGCAGGAGGTAGAGATGGAGCTGGACGTGGAGAAGGAGCAGGAGGCGGAGAAGGAGTGGGATGCAAAGCAAGAGCAAGAGGGGGCGAATGAGCAGGAGGACGTGAATGATCAGGAGGACTAGAAGGAGCAGGAGGAGGGGAAGAAGCAGCAGGAGGAGAAGGAGCAGGTGGGGGTGAACGAGCAGGATGAAGAGAAGGAGCTGGATGCATGGAAGGAGCAGGACGCGTTGAAGCAGCAGGAGAGGGAGAAGGAGCCGGTGGTGGAGAAGGAGCAGGAGGTGGGGAATGACAAGTTGGAGGAGAAGGAGGAGGAGGAGGTGAAGGAGCTGGAAGTGGAGAATGAACAGGAGTTGTAGAAAGCTTCAGTTGGAGAAGGAGCTGCGGGTGAAGAAGGAGCAGGACGGGGAGTTGGAGCTGGAGGGGGAGAAGGAGCAGGACGTGGAGATGGAGCATGAGGAGGAGGAGAAGGAGCTGGAGGTGGAGTAGGAATAGGAGGTGGAGAAGGAGCAGGAGGTAGAGAAGGAGCAGGAGGTGGAGAAGGAGCAGGAGGTGGAGAAGGAGCAGGAGGCGGAGAAGGACCAGAAGGTGGAGAAGGAGCAGGAGGTGGAGAAGGAGCAGGAGGTAGAGAAGGACCAGGAGGTGGAGAAAGAGCAGGAGGTGGAGAAGGAGCAGGAGGTGGAGAAGGATAAGGAGGAGGAGAAGGAGCATGAAGAGAAGAAGGAGCAGGAAGAGAAGAATGAGCAGGAGGTGGAGAAGGAGCATGAAGTGGAGAAGGATCAGTAGGTGGAAGTTGAGCTGGACGACGAGATGGAACAGGATGGGTAGAATGAGCAGGATGTAGAGTAGGAGCAGAAGGTGGAGAAGGAGCTATAGGTGGAGAAGGAGCAGGAGGGGGCGAAGGAACAGAACGGGGCGAAGGAGCAGGAGGCAAAGCAGGAGCAGGAGGGTGAGAAGGTGCAGGAGGAGGGGTATGAGCAGGAGGCGGAGAAGGAGCAGGAGGCGGAGAAGGAGAAGGAGGCGGAGAAGGAGCGGGAGGCGGAGAAGGAGCATTAGGTGGAGAAGGATAAGGAGGAGGAGAAGGAGCATGAAGAGAAGAAGGAGCAGGAAGAGCAGAAGGAGCAGGAGGTGGAGAAGGAGCAGAAGGTGGAAGTTGAGCTGGACGACGAGATGGAACAGGATGGGTAGAATGAGCAGGATGTAGAGTAGGAGCAGAAGGTGGAGAAGGAGCTATAGGTGGAGAAGGAGCAGGAGGGGGCGAAGGAACAGAACGGGGCGAAGGAGCAGGAGGCAAAGCAGGAGCAGGAGGGTGAGAAGGTGCAGGAGGAGGGGTATGAGCAGGAGGCGGAGAAGGAGCAGGAGGCGGAGAAGGAGAAGGAGGCGGAGAAGGAGCGGGAGGCGGAGAAGGAGCAGGAGGCGGAGAAGGAGCAGGAGGCGGAGCAGGAGGCGGAGAAGGAGCAGGAGGCGGAGAAGGAGCAGGAGGCGAAGAAGGAGCACAAGGAGGTGGAGCAGGGGGTGGAGTAGGAGCAGGAGGAGGAGAAGGAGCAGGAGGTGCAGAAGGAGCAGTAGGTGGAGAAGGAGCAGGAGTTGGAGAAGGAGGAGGAGGTGGAGAAGGAGCAGGAGGTGGAGAATGAACAGTTGGAGGAGAAGAAGGAGGAGGAGAAGGAGCAGTAGTTGGAGAAGGATCATGAGGTGGAGAAGGAGCAGAATGTGGAGGTGGAGCTGGATATGGAAAATGAGCAGGAGGTGGAGAAGGAGCAGGAGATAAAGGAGGAGGAGCAGGGGGTGGAGAAGGAGCAGGAGGTGGAGAAGGAGCAGGAGGTGGAGAAGAAGCAGGAGGTGGAGAAGGAGCAGGAGGTGGAGAAGGAGCAGGAGGAGGAGGTTGAGCGGGACGAGGAGAAGGAGCAGGAGGGGGAGAGTAAGCAGGAGGGGGAGAGTGAGCAGGAGGTGGAGAAGGAGCAGGACGGGGAAAAGGAGCAGGAGGTAGAGATGGAGCGGGAGGGGGAGAAGGAGTGGGATGCAAAGCAAGAGCAAGAGGGGGCGAATGAGCAGAAGGACGAGAATGATCAGGAGGACGAGAAGGAGCAGGAGGAGGGGAAGAAGCAGGAGGAGGCGAAGGAGCCGGAGGTGGAGAAGGAGCAGGAGGTGGGGAATGACCAGTTTTAGGAGAAGGAGGAGGAGGAGGCGAAGGAGCAGGATGTGGAGAATGAACAGGAGTTGTAGAAAGCTTCAGTTGGAGAAGGATCTGGAGGTGAAGAAGGAGCAGGACGGGTAGTTGGAGCAGGAGGTGGAGAAGGAGCAGGAGGAGGAGAAGGAGCAGGAGGTGGAGAAGGAGCAGGAGGTGAAGGAGGAGGAGAAGGTGGAGAAGGAGCAGGAGGTGGAGAAGGAGCAGGAGGTGGAGAAGTAGCAGGAGGTGGAGAAGGAGCAGGAGGTGGAGAAGGAGCAGCATGTGGAGAAGGAGCAGGAGGTTGGGAAGTAGCAGGAGGTGGAGAAGGAGCAGGAGGTGGAGAAGGAGCAGGAGGTGGAGAAGGAGCAGGAGGTGGAGAAGGAGCAGTCGGAAGAGGTTGAGCTTGACGAGGAGAAGGAACAGGAGACGGAGAAGGAGCAGAATGTCGAGTCGGGCAGGAGCAGGAGGGGGGGAAGGAGCAGGTGGGGAGAAGGAGCAGCAGGCGAGGCAGGAGCAGGAGGGGGAGAAGGAGCAGGAGGAGGTGTTTGACCAGGAAGTGGAGAAGGAGCAGGAGGGGGAGGTTGAGCAGAAAGAGGAGATGGAGCATGTGGAGGGGAAACAGTTGGAGGTGGAGGTGGAGCTGGATGTGGTGGAGGAGCATGAGGTGGAGAAGGATCAGGAGGCGGAGAAGGAGCAGGAGGTGGAGAAGGAGCAGAAGGTGGAGAAGGAGCAGGAGGCGGAGGTGGAGCTGCAGGTGAAGAAGGAGCAGGACGGGGAGAAGGAGGGGGAGGAGGAGAAGGAGCTGGGGGAGGAGAACGAACAAGAGGAGGAGAAGGAGCAGGAGGGGTAGAAGGAGCAGGAGGGGTAGAAGGAGCAGGAGGTGGAGGAGGAGCAGAAGGTGGAGAAGGAGCAGGAAGTGGAGAAGGATCAGTAGGTGGAAGTTGAGCTGGACGACGAGATGGAACAGGATGGGTAGAATGAGCAGGATGTAGAGTAGGAGCAGAAGGTGGAGAAGGAGCTATAGGTGGAGAAGGAGCAGGAGGGGGCGAAGGAACAGAACGGGGCGAAGGAGCAGGAGGCAAAGCAGGAGCAGGAGGGTGAGAAGGTGCAGGAGGAGGGGTATGAGCAGGAGGCGGAGAAGGAGCAGGAGGCGGAGAAGGAGAAGGAGGCGGAGAAGGAGCGGGAGGCGGAGAAGGAGCATTAGGTGGAGAAGGATAAGGAGGAGGAGAAGGAGCATGAAGAGAAGAAGGAGCAGGAAGAGCAGAAGGAGCAGGAGGTGGAGAAGGAGCAGAAGGTGGAAGTTGAGCTGGACGACGAGATGGAACAGGATGGGTAGAATGAGCAGGATGTAGAGTAGGAGCAGAAGGTGGAGAAGGAGCTATAGGTGGAGAAGGAGCAGGAGGGGGCGAAGGAACAGAACGGGGCGAAGGAGCAGGAGGCAAAGCAGGAGCAGGAGGGTGAGAAGGTGCAGGAGGAGGGGTATGAGCAGGAGGCGGAGAAGGAGCAGGAGGCGGAGAAGGAGAAGGAGGCGGAGAAGGAGCGGGAGGCGGAGAAGGAGCAGGAGGCGGAGAAGGAGCAGGAGGCGGAGCAGGAGGCGGAGAAGGAGCAGGAGGCGGAGAAGGAGCAGGAGGCGAAGAAGGAGCACAAGGAGGTGGAGCAGGGGGTGGAGTAGGAGCAGGAGGAGGAGAAGGAGCAGGAGGTGCAGAAGGAGCAGTAGGTGGAGAAGGAGCAGGAGTTGGAGAAGGAGGAGGAGGTGGAGAAGGAGCAGGAGGTGGAGAATGAACAGTTGGAGGAGAAGAAGGAGGAGGAGAAGGAGCAGTAGTTGGAGAAGGATCATGAGGTGGAGAAGGAGCAGAATGTGGAGGTGGAGCTGGATATGGAAAATGAGCAGGAGGTGGAGAAGGAGCAGGAGATAAAGGAGGAGGAGCAGGGGGTGGAGAAGGAGCAGGAGGTGGAGAAGGAGCAGGAGGTGGAGAAGAAGCAGGAGGTGGAGAAGGAGCAGGAGGTGGAGAAGGAGCAGGAGGAGGAGGTTGAGCGGGACGAGGAGAAGGAGCAGGAGGGGGAGAGTAAGCAGGAGGGGGAGAGTGAGCAGGAGGTGGAGAAGGAGCAGGACGGGGAAAAGGAGCAGGAGGTAGAGATGGAGCGGGAGGGGGAGAAGGAGTGGGATGCAAAGCAAGAGCAAGAGGGGGCGAATGAGCAGAAGGACGAGAATGATCAGGAGGACGAGAAGGAGCAGGAGGAGGGGAAGAAGCAGGAGGAGGCGAAGGAGCCGGAGGTGGAGAAGGAGCAGGAGGTGGGGAATGACCAGTTTTAGGAGAAGGAGGAGGAGGAGGCGAAGGAGCAGGATGTGGAGAATGAACAGGAGTTGTAGAAAGCTTCAGTTGGAGAAGGATCTGGAGGTGAAGAAGGAGCAGGACGGGTAGTTGGAGCAGGAGGTGGAGAAGGAGCAGGAGGAGGAGAAGGAGCAGGAGGTGGAGAAGGAGCAGGAGGTGAAGGAGGAGGAGAAGGTGGAGAAGGAGCAGGAGGTGGAGAAGGAGCAGGAGGTGGAGAAGTAGCAGGAGGTGGAGAAGGAGCAGGAGGTGGAGAAGGAGCAGCATGTGGAGAAGGAGCAGGAGGTTGGGAAGTAGCAGGAGGTGGAGAAGGAGCAGGAGGTGGAGAAGGAGCAGGAGGTGGAGAAGGAGCAGGAGGTGGAGAAGGAGCAGTCGGAAGAGGTTGAGCTTGACGAGGAGAAGGAACAGGAGACGGAGAAGGAGCAGAATGTCGAGTCGGGCAGGAGCAGGAGGGGGGGAAGGAGCAGGTGGGGAGAAGGAGCAGCAGGCGAGGCAGGAGCAGGAGGGGGAGAAGGAGCAGGAGGAGGTGTTTGACCAGGAAGTGGAGAAGGAGCAGGAGGGGGAGGTTGAGCAGAAAGAGGAGATGGAGCATGTGGAGGGGAAACAGTTGGAGGTGGAGGTGGAGCTGGATGTGGTGGAGGAGCATGAGGTGGAGAAGGATCAGGAGGCGGAGAAGGAGCAGGAGGTGGAGAAGGAGCAGAAGGTGGAGAAGGAGCAGGAGGCGGAGGTGGAGCTGCAGGTGAAGAAGGAGCAGGACGGGGAGAAGTAGGGGGAGGAGGAGAAGGAGCTGGGGGAGGAGAACGAACAAGAGGAGGAGAAGGAGCAGGAGGGGTAGAAGGAGCAGGAGGGGTAGAAGGAGCAGGAGGTGGAGGAGGAGCAGAAGGTGGAGAAGGAGCAGGAAGAGAAGAAGGAGCAGGAGGTGGAGGAGGAGCAGAAGGAGGAGAAGGAGCAGATGGTGGAGAAGGAGCAGGAAGAGAAGAAGGAGCAGGAGGAGGGGTTGAGCAGAGAAGGAGCAGGACGAGAAGAAGAAGCAGGAGGAGGAGAAGGAGCACGAACAGAAGAATGAGGTGGAGGAGGAGATGGAGCCAAACGTTGAGAAGGAGCAGGAGGTGGAGAAGTAGCAACAGGAGGAGAAGGAGCAGGAGAGGGAGAAGGAGCAGGAGAGGGAGAAGGAGCAGGCGAGGGAGAAGGAGCAGGACGGGGAGAAGGAGCAACAGGAGGAGAAGGAGCAGGAGGACGAGAAGGAGCAGGAGGATGAGAAGGAGCAGGAGGACGAGAAGGATCAGGAAGACGAGAAGGATCAGGAAGACGAGAAGGATCAGGGGGAGGGGAAGAAGCAGGAGACGGAGAAGGAGCAGTTGAGGGAGAGGGAGCAGGAGGTGGAGGAGGGGCTCGACGTCGAGAATGATCAGGAGGATGTGAACGAGCAGCAGGCGGAGGAGAAGCGGCAGGCATAGAAGGAGCAGGAGGCGGAGCAGGAGCAGGAGGCGGAGAAGGACCAGGAGGCGGAGAAGGAGCAGGAGGTGGAGAAGGAGCAGCAGGTGGAGGTGAAGCTGGATATGGAAAAGGAGCAGGAGGTGGAGAAGGAGCAGGAGATGAAGGAGGAGGAGCAGGAGGTGGAGAAGGAGCAGGAGGTGGAGAAGGAGCAGGAGGTGCAGAAGGAGCAGGAGGTGGAGAAGGAGCAGGAGGTGGAGAAGGAGCAGGAGGAGGAGAAGGAGCAGGAGGAGGAGGTTGAGCGGGACGAGGAGAAGGAGCAGGAGGGGGTGAGTGAGCAGCAGTGGGAGAGTGAGCAGGAGTGTGGAGAAGGATCAGGACGGGGAAAAGTAGCAGGAGGTAGAGATGGAGCGGGAGGGGGAGAAGGAGCAGGAGGCGGAGGTAGAGATGGAGCGGGAGGCATAGAAGCAGCAGGAGGCGGAG
This sequence comes from Heptranchias perlo, assembly GCF_035084215.1. NCBI lineage: Eukaryota > Metazoa > Chordata > Chondrichthyes > Hexanchiformes > Hexanchidae > Heptranchias > Heptranchias perlo. The sequence continues at coordinate 27,293,538 of NC_090360.1, forward strand.
AAGCAGCAGGTGGCGGAGAAGGAGCAGGAGGCGGAGAAGGAGCAGTGGGTGGAGAAGGAGCAGGAGGTGGAGAAGGAGCAGGAGGTGGAGAATGAACAGTTGGAGGAGAAGTAGGAGGAGGAGAAGGAGCAGTGGTTGGAGAAGGAACATGAGGTGGAGGTGGAGCTGGATATGGAAAAAGAGCAGGAGGTGGAGAAGGAAAGGAGATGAAGGAGGAGCAGCAGGAGGTGGAGAAGGAGCAGGAGGTGGAGAATGAGCAGCAGGGGGAGAAGGAGCAGGAGGTGGAGAAGGAGCAGGAGGTGGAGAAGGAGCAGGAGGTGAAGAAGGAGGAAGAGGTGGAGAAGGAGCAGGAGGAGGAGAAGGAGCAGGAGGTTGAGAAGGAGCAGGAGTGGAGATGGAGCAGCAGGGGGAGAAGGAGCAGGAGGTGGAGAAGGAGCAGGAGGTGGAGAAGGAGCAGGAGGTGAAGAAGGAGGAAGAGGTGGAGAAGGAGCAGGAGGAGGAGAAGGAGCAGGAGGTTGAGAAGGAGCAGGAGTGGAGATGGAGCAGGAGGTGGAGAAGGAGCAGGAGGTGGAGAAGGAGCAGGAGGTGTAGAAGGAGCAGGAGGTGGAGAAGGAGCAGTCGGAAGAGGTTGAGCTTGACGAGGTGAAGGAACAGGAGACGGAGAATAAGCAGGATGTAGAGTAGGAGCAGGAGCAGGAGGGGGTGAAGGAGCAGGAGGGGAGAAGGAGCAGCAGGCAAGCAAGGAGCAGGAGGGGTAGAAGGAGCAGGAGGAGGAGTTTGACCAGGAAGTGGAGAAGGAGCAGGAGGGGGAGGTTGAGCAGAAAGAGGAGATGGAGCAGGTGGAGTGGAAGCAGCAGGAGGTGGAGGTGGAGCTGGATGTGTTGGAAGGGCATGAGGTGGAGAAGGAGCAGGAGGCGGAGAAGGAGCAGTACGTGGAGAAGGAGCAGGAGGTGGAGAAGGAGCAGGAGGCGGAGGTGGAGCTGCAGGTGAAGAAGGAGCAGGACGGGGAGAAGGAGCTGGAGGAGGAGAAGGAGCTGGTGGAGGAGAACGAACAAGAGGAGGAGAAGGAGCAGGAGGGGTAGAAGGAGCAGGAGGGGTAGAAGGAGCAGGAGGTGGAGGTGGAGCAGAAGGTGGAGAAGGAGCAGGAAGAGAAGAAGGAGCAGGAGGAGAGGTTTGAGCAGAGAAGGAGGAGGACGAGGAGAAGCAGCAGGAGGAGGAGAAGGAGCACGAAGAGAAGAATGAGGAGGAGGAGGAGATGGAGCCAGACGTTCAGAAGGAGCAGGAGGTGCAGAAGGAGCAACAGGAGGAGAAGCAGCAGGAGAGGGAGAAGGAGCAGGAGAGGGAGAAGGAGCAGGAGGGGGAGAAGGAGCAACAGGAGCAGAAGGAGCAGGAGGACGAGAAGGAGCAGGAGGACGAGAAGGAGCAGGAGGACGAGATGGAGCAGGAGGACGAGAAGGAGCAGGAAGACGAGAAGGATCAGGAGGAGGGGAAGAATCAGGAGACGGAGAAGGAGCTGTTGAGGGAGAGGGAGCAGGAGGTCGAGGAGGGGCTCGACGGCGAGAATTATCAGGAGGGTGTGAACGAGCAGTCGGCGGAGGAAGAGATGGAGGCATAGAAGGAGCAGGAGGCGGCGAAGGAGCAGGAGGCGGAGAAGGAGCAGGAGGCGGAGACGGAGCAGTCGGCGGAGAAGGAGCAGGAGGTGGAGATGGAGCTGGAGAAGAAGAAGGAGCAGGAGGAGGATTAGGAGCAGGAGGAGGAGAAGGAGCAGGTGGTGGAGATGGAGCAGTGGGAGGAGAAGGAGCAGGAGCTGGAGAAGGATCAGGAGGTGGAGATGGAGCAAGAAGAGGAGATGAAGCAGGAGGTGGAGAAGGAGCAGGAGGTATAGAAGGAGCAGGAAGTGGAGAAGGAGCAGGAGGGAGACAAGGAGCAGAAGGTGGAGAAGGAGCAGGAGGTGGAGAAGGAGCAGGAGGAGGAGAAGGAGAAGAAGAAGTAACAGGAGGTGGTGAATGAGCAGGAGAGTAGAAGGAGCAGGAGGTGGAGAAGGAGCAGGAGAAGGAGATGGAGAAGTAGCAGCAGGAGCAGAAGAAGCAGCAGGAAGAGAAGTAACAGCAGGAGGAGAAGGAGCAGAACCGGGTGGAAGGAGCACAAGCAGGAGTAGGAGCAGGAGCGGGAGAAGGAGCATGAAGTGGAGAAGGAGCAGGAGTAGGAGTTTGAGCAAAAGCCGAGAAGGAGCAGGAGGTGGAGAATGATGAGGAGGTGGAGAAGGAGCAGGGGTGGAGAACAGGTAGGAGGAGGAGATTGAGCAAGAGGAGGAGGGAGAGCTGGAGGAGCTGAAGGAGAAGGAGGAGGAGGAGGAAAACGAGCAGTTGGAGGTTGAGCATCAGGTTGAGAATGAGCAGGAGGTGGAGAAGGAGCAGGAGAAGGAGTTTGAGCAGGAAGGGGAGTAGGAGCAGGAGGGGGAGACGGAGCGGGATGGGAGAAGGAGCAGGAGGTGGAGAAGGAGCAGGAGGGGGAGGAGGAGGAGAAGGAGCAGGAGCTGGAGGAGAAGGAGCAGGTGGTGGAGATGCAGCGGAGTGGAGAAGGAGCAGGAGGAGGAGGTCCAGCTGGAGGAGAAGATGGAGCAGGAGCTGCAGGTGGAGGAGGAGCAGTTGGTGGAGGTTGAGCAGAAGTTGGAGAAGGAGCAGGAGGAGGAGGATGAGAAGGAGCAGGAGGTGGAGAAGGAGCAGGAGGAGAGAAGAAGTAGGAGGAGGAGAAAGAGCAGGAGGTGGAGAAGGAGCAGGAGGTGGGGAAGGAGCACGAGGTGGAGAAGGAGCAGGAGGTGGAGAAGGAGCAGGAGGGAGAGAAGGAGCAGGACGTGGAGAAGGAGCAGCAGGAGGAGAAGGAGGAGGAGGGAGACAAGGAGCAGGAGGTGGTGAATGAGCAGGAGTGGAGAAGGAGCAGCAGGTGGAGAAGGAGCAGGAGAAGGAGGTGGAGAAGGAGCAGGAGAAGGAGGTGGAGACGTTGCAGCAGGAGGAGAAGAAGCAGCAGGAGGAGAAGTAGCGGCAGGAGGAGAAGGAGCAGATGCGGCAGAAGGAGCAGAAGCGGGAGAAGGAGCAGAAGCGGAAGTTGGAGCAGGAGCGGGAGAAGGAGCATGAAGTGGAGAAGGAGCAGGAGGAGGAGAAGGAGCAGGAGGACGAGAAGGAGCAGGAAGACGAGAAGGATCAGGAAGACGAGAAGGCTCAGGAAGACGAGAAGGATCAGGAGGAGGGGAAGAAGCAGGAGACAGAGAAGGAGCAGTTGAGGGAGAGGGAGCAGGAGGTGGATTAGGAGCAGGAGGAGGAGAAGGAGCAGGTGGTGGAGATGGAGCAGTGGGAGGAGAAGGAGCAGGAGGTGGAGAAGGATCAGGAGGTGGAGATGGATCAAGAAGAGGAGATGGAGCAGGAGGTGGAGAAGGAGCAGGAGGTGGAGAAGGAGCAGGAAGTGGAGAAGGAGCAGGAGGGAGACAAGGAGCAGAAGGTGGAGAAGGAGCAGGAGGTGGAGAAGGAGCAGGAGGAGGAGAAGGAGAAGAAGAAGGAACAGGAGGTGGTGAATGAGCAGGAGAGTAGAAGGAGCAGGAGGTGGAGAAGGAGCAGGAGAAGGAGATGGAGAAGTAGCAGCAGGAGCAGAAGAAGCAGCAGGAAGAGAAGTAACAGCAGTCGGAGACGGAGCAGAAGCGGGTGAAGGAGCACAAGCAGGAGTAGGAGCAGGAGCGGGAGAAGGAGCATGAAGTGGAGAAGGAGCAGGAGTAGGAGTTTGAGCAAAAGCCGAGAAGGAGCAGGAGGTGGAGAATGATGAGGAGGTGGAGAAGGAGCAGGGGTGGAGAACAAGGAGGAGGAGGAGATTGAGCAAGAGGAGGAGGGAGAGCTGGAGGAGCTGAAGGAGAAGGAGGAGGAGGAGGAAAACGAGCAGTTGGAGGTTGAGCATCAGGTTGAGAATGAGCAGGAGGTGGAGAAGGAGCAGGAGAAGGAGTTTGAGCAGGAAGGGGAGTAGGAGCAGGAGGGGGAGACGGAGCGGGATGGGAGAAGGAGCAGGAGGTGGAGAAGGAGCAGGAGGGGGAGGAGCAGGAGAAGGAGCAGGAGCTGGAGGAGAAGGAGCAGGAGGTGGAGATGCAGCGGAATGGAGAAGGAGCAGGAGGAGGAGGTCCAGCTGGAGGAGAAGATGGAGCAGGAGCAGCAGGTGGAGGAGGAGCAGTTGGTGGAGGTTGAGCAGAAGTTGGAGAAGGAGCAGGAGAAGGAGGATGAGAAGGAGCAGGAGGTGGAGAAGGAGCAGGAGGAGAGAAGAAGTAGGAGGAGGAGAAGGAGCAGGAGGTGGAGAAGGAGCAGGAGGTGGGGAAGGAGCACGAGGTGGAGAAGGAGCAGGAGGTGGAGAAGGAGCAGGAGGGAGAGAAGGAGCAGGACGTGGAGAAGGAGCAGCAGGAGGAGAAGGAGGAGGAGGGAGACAAGGAGCAGGAGGTGGTGAATGAGCAGGAGTGGAGAAGGAGCAGCAGGTGGAGAAGGAGCAGGAGAAGGAGGTGGAGAAGGAGCAGGAGAAGGAGGTGGAGACGTTGCAGCAGGAGGAGAAGAAGCACCAGGAGGAGAAGTAGCGGCAGGAGGAGAAGGAGCGGATGCGGCAGAAGGAGCAGAAGCGGGAGAAGGAGCAGAAGCGGAAGTTGGAGCAGGAGCGGGAGAAGGAGCATGAAGTGGAGAAGGAGCAGGAGGAGGAGAAGGAGCAGGAGAACGAGAAGGAGCAGGAAGACGAGAAGGATCAGGAAGACTAGAAGGCTCAGGAAGACGAGAAGGATCAGGAGGAGGGGAAGAAGCAGGAGACGGAGAAGGAGCAGTTGAGGGAGAGGGATCAGGAGGTGGAGGAGGTGCTCGAGGGCGAGAATGATCAGGAGGGTGTGAACGAACAGTAGGCGGAGGAGGAGCGGGAGGCATAGAAGGAGCAGGAGGCGGAGAAGGAGTAGGAGGTGGAGAATGAGCAGGAGGTGGAGAAGGAGCAGGAGGAGGAGAAGGAGCAGGAGGAGGAGAAGGAGCAGGAGGAGGAGAAGGAGCAGGGAGAGAAGAAGGAGCAGGAAGAGAAGAAGGAGCAGGTGGTGGAGAAGGAGCATGAAGTGGAGAACGAGCAGAAGGTGGAAGTTGAGCTGGACGACGAGATGGAACAGGAGGGGTAGAATGAGCAGGATGTAGAATAGGAGCAGAAGGTGGAGAAGGAGCTATAGGTGGAGAAGGAGTAGGAGGGTGCGACGGAACACAACGGGGCGAAGGAGCAGGAGGCAAAGCAGGAGCAGGAGGGTGAGAAGGTGAAGGAGGAGGGTTATGAGCAGGAGGCGGAGAAGGAGCAGGATGCGGAGAAGGAGAAGGAGGCGGAGTAGGAGCGGGAGGCGGAGAAGGAGCAGGAGGCGGAGAAGGAGCAGGAGGCGGAGCAGGAGGCGGAGAAGGAGCAGAAGGCGGAGAAGGAGAAGGAGGCGCAGAAGGAGCGGGAGGCGGAGAAGGAGCAGGAGGCGGAGAAGGAGCAGGAGGCGGAGCAGGAGGTGGAGAAGGAGCACAAGGAGGTGGAGCAGGGGGTGGAGAAGGAGCAGGAGGTGGAGAAGGAGCAGGAGGAGGAGAAGGAGGAGAAGAAGGAACAGGAGGTGGTGAATGATCAGGAGAAGAGAAAGAGCAGGAGGAGGAGAACGAGCAGGAGAAGGAGATGGAGAAGTCGCAGCAGGAGGAGACGGAGCAGAAGCGGGTGAAGGAGCACAAGCAGGAGTAGAAGCAGGAGCGGGAGAAGGAGCATGAAGTGGAGAAGGAGCAGGAGGAGGAGTTTGAGCAAAAGCCGAGAAGGAGCAGGAGTTGGAGAATGATGAGGAGGTGGAGAAGGAGCAGGGGTGGAGAACAAGGAGGAGGAGGAGATTGAGCAAGAGGAGGAGGGAGAGCTGGAGGAGATGAAGGAGCAGGAGGAGGAGGAGGAAAACGAGCAGGTGGAGGTTGAGCAGCAGGTTGAGAATGAGCAGGAGGTGGAGAAGGAGCAGGAGGAGGAGTTTGAGCCGGAAGGGGAGAAGGAGCAGGAGGGGGAGAAGGAGCAGGAGGGGAGAAGGAGCAGGAGGTGGAGAAGGAGCAGGACGGGGAGGAGGAGGAGAAGGAGCAGGAGCTGCAGGAGTAGAAGCAGCATGAGGTGGAGAAGGAGCAGGAGGAGAGAAGAAGCAGGAGGAGGAGAAGGAGCAGGAGGTGGAGAAGGAGCAGGAGGTGGGGTAGGAGCACGAGGTGGAGAAGGAGCAGGAGGTGGAGAAGGAGCAGGAGGGAGAGAAGCAGCAGGAGGTGGAGAAGGAGCAGGAGGAGGAGAAGGAGGAGGAGGGAGACAAGGAGCAGGAGGTGGTGAATGAGCAGGAGTGGAGAAGGAGCAGGAGGTGGAGAAGGAGCAGGAGAAGGAGGTTGAGACGTTGCATCAGGAGGAGAAGAAGCTGCAGGAGGAAGAGTAGCGGCAGGAGGTGAAGGAGCAGATGCGGCAGAAGGAGCAGAAGCGGACGTTGGAGCAGGAGCGCGAGAAGGAGCATGAAGTGGAGAAGGAGCAGGAGGAGGAGAAGGAGCAGATGGAGGAGAAGGTGCAGGACGTCAGAAGGTGCAGGTGGGGTGAAGGTGCAGGAGAGGGAGAAGATGCAGGAGGGGGAGAAGGAACAGGAGTGGGAGGCGGAGCAGGAGGAGGAGGTTGAGTATGAGAAGGCGAAGGATCAGGAGGAAGTTGAGGAGGAGGAGGAGAAGGAGAGGAGGAGGTTGAGCAGGAATCGGAGAAGGAGCAGGAGGTGGAGGTTGAGTAGGAGGAGGAGATGGAGCAGGAGGAGGTTGAGCAGGAGTTGCGGAAGGAGCAGGAGGACGAGAAGGAGTCGGAGGACGAGAAGGAGCAGGAAGACGAGAAGGATCAGGAAGCCGAGAAGGATCAGGAAGACGAGAAGGATCAGGAAGACGAGAAGGATCAGGATAAGGGGAAGAAGCAGGAGACGGATTTGGAGCAGTTGAGGGAGAGGGAGCAGGAGGTGGAGGAGGGGCTCGAGGGCGAGAATTATCAGGAGGGTGTGAACGAGCAGTAGGCGGAGGAGGAGCGGGAGGCATAGAAGGAGCAGGAGGCGGAGAAGGAGCAGGAGGCGGAGAAGGAGCAGGAGGTGGAGAAGGAGCAGGAGGAGGAGAAGGAGCAGGCGGAGGAGGAGGAGCAGGAGGAGGAGAAGGATTAGGAGGAGGAGAAGGAGTAGGAAGAGAAGAATGAGCAGGAAGAGAAGAAGGAGCAGGAGGAGGAGAAGGAGCATGAAGTGGAGAAGGAGCAGAAGGTGGAAGTTGAGCTGGACGACGAGATGGAACAGGAGGGGTGAAATGAGCAGGACGTCGAGTAGGAGCAGAGGGTGGAGAAGGAGCTATATGTGGAGAAGGAGCAGGAGGGGGCGAAGAAACAGAACGGGCGAAGGAGCAGGAGGCAAAGCAGGAGCACCAGGGTGAGAAGGTGCAGGTGGCGGAGAAGGAGTGGGATGCAAAGCAAGAGCAAGAGGGGGCGAATGAGCAGGAGGACGAGAATGATCAGGAGGACGAGAAGGAGCAGGAGGAGGGGAAGAAGCAGGAGGAGGAGAAGGAGCAGGTGGGGGTGAACGAGCATGATGCAGAGAAGGAGCTGGATGCATCGTAGGAGCAGGAGGCGTTTAAGCAGCAGGAGGGGAAGAAGGAGCCGGAGGTGGAGAAGGAGCAGGAGGTGGAGAAGGAGCAGGAGGTGGAGAAGGAGCAGGAGGTGGAGAAGGAGCAGGAGGTGGAGAAGGAGCAGGAGGTGGAGAAGGAGCAGGAGGTGAAGAAGGAGGAGGAGGTGGAGAAGGAGCAGGAGGTGGAGAAGGAGCAGGAGGTGGAGAAGGAGCAGGAGGTGGAGAAGGAGCAGGAGGTGGAGAAGGAGCAGGAGGTGGAGAAGAAGCAGGAGGTGGGGAAGTAGCAGGAGGTGGAGAAGGAGCAGGAGGTGGAGAAGGAGCAGGAGGTGGAGAAGGAGCAGGAGGTGGAGAAGGAGCAGGAGGTGGAGAAGGAGCAGGAGGTGGAGAAGGAGCAGGAGGTGGAGAAGGAGCAGGAGGTGAAGAAGGAGGAGGAGGTGGAGAAGGAGCAGGAGGTGGAGAAGGAGCAGGAGGTGGAGAAGGAGCAGGAGGTGGAGAAGGAGCAGGAGGTGGAGAAGGAGCAGGAGGTGGAGAAGAAGCAGGAGGTGGGGAAGTAGCAGGAGGTGGAGAAGGAGCAGGAGGTGGAGAAGGAGCAGGAGGTGGAGAAGGAGCAGGAGGTGGAGAAGGAGCAGGAGGTGGAGAAGGAGCAGGAGGTGAAGAAGGAGGAGGAGGTGGAGAAGGAGCAGGAGGTGGAGAAGGAGCAGGAGGTGGAGAAGGAGCAGGAGGTGGAGAAGGAGCAGGAGGTGGAGAAGGAGCAGGAGGTGGAGAAGAAGCAGGAGGTGGGGAAGTAGCAGGAGGTGGAGAAGGAGCAGGAGGTGGAGAAGGAGCAGGAGGTGGAGAAGGAGCAGGAGGTGGAGAAGGAGCAGGAGGTGGAGAAGGAGCAGGAGGTGGAGAAGGAGCAGGAGGTGGAGAAGGAGCAGGAGGTGAAGAAGAAGGAGGAGGTGGAGAAGGAGCAGGAGGTGGAGAAGGAGCAGGAGGTGGAGAAGGAGCAGGAGGTGGAGAAGGAGCAGGAGGTGGAGAAGGAGCAGGAGGTGGAGAAGAAGCAGGAGGTGGGGAAGTAGCAGGAGGTGGAGAAGGAGCAGGAGGTGGAGAAGGAGCAGGAGGTGGAGAAGGAGCAGGAGGTGGAGAAGGAGCAGGAGGTGGAGAAGGAGCAGTAGGAAGAAGTTGAGCTTGACGAGGAGAAGGAACAGGAGACGGAGAAGGAGCAGGAGGTAGAGCAGCAGCAGGAGCAGGAGGGGGTGAAGGAGCAGGTGGGTAGAAGGAGCAGCAGGCAAGGCAGGAGCAGGAGGGGGAGAAGGAGCAGGAGGAGGAGTTTGACCAGGAAGTGGAGAAGGAGCAGGAGGGGGAGGTTGAGCAGAAAGAGGAGATGGAGCAGGTGGAGGGGAAGCAGCAGGAGGTGGAGGTGGAGCTGGATGTGGTGGAGGAGCATGAGGTGGAGAAGGAGCAGGAGGCGGAGAAGGAGCTGGAGGTGGAGAAGGAGCAGGAGGTGGAGAATGAGCAGGAGGCGTAGGTGGAGCTGCTTGTGAAGAAGGAGCAGGACGGGGAGAAGGAGCTGGAGGAGGAGAAGGAGCTGGAGGAGGAGAACGAACAAGAGGAGGAGAAGGAGCAGGAGGGGTAGAAGGAGCAGGAGGGGTAGAAGGAGCAGGAGGTGGAGGAGGAGCAGAAGGAGGAGAAGGAGCAGAAGGTGGAGAAGTGGCAGGAAGAGAAGAAGGAGCAGGAGGAGTGGTTGAGCAGAGAAGGAGCAGGACGAGGAGAAGCAGCAGGAGGAGGAGAAGGAGCACGAAGAGAAGAATGAGCAGGAGGAGGAGATGGAGCTAGACGTTGAAAAGGAGCAGGAGGTGGAGAAGGAGCAGGAGAGGGAGAAGGAGCAGGAGGGGGAGAAGGAGCAACAGGAGGAGAAGGAGCAGGAGTACGAGAAGGAGCAGGAGGACGAGAAGGAGCAGGAGGACGAGAAGGAGCAGGAGGACGAGAAGGAGCAGGAAGACGAGAAGGATCAGGAAGACGAGAAGGATCAGGAAGACGAGAAGGATCAGGAAGACGAGAAGGATCAGGAGGAGGGGAAGAAGCAGGAGACGGAGAAGGAGCAGTTGAGGGAGAGGGAGCAGGAGGTGGAGGAGGGGCTCGACGGCGAGAATGATCAGGAGGGTGTGAACGAGCAGTAGGCGGAGGAGGAGCAGGAGGTGGAGAAGGAGCAGGAGGTGGAGGTGGAGCTGGAAATGGAAAAGGATCAGGAGGTGGAGAAGGAGCAGGAGATGAAGGAGGAGGAGCAGGAGGTGGAGAAGGAGCAGGAGATGGAGAAGGAGCAGGAGGCGGAGAAGGAGCAGGAGGCGGAGAAGGAGCAGGAGGTGGAGAAGGAGCAGGAGGTGGAGGTGGAGCTGGAAATGGAAAAGGAGCAGGAGGTGGAGAAGGAGCAGGAGATGAAGGAGGAGGAGCAGGAGGTGGAGAAGGAGCAGGAGATGGAGAAGGAGCAGGAGGTGGAGAAGGAGCAGGAGTAGGAGGGTGTGAAGGAGCAGGAGGGGAGAAGGAGCAGGAGGTGGAGAAGGAGCAGGAGGCGGAGAAGGAGCAGGAGGCGGAGAAGGAGAAGGAGGTGGAGAAGGAGCAGGAGGTGGAGGTGGAGCTGGAAATGGAAAAGGAGCAGGAGGTGGAGAAGGAGCAGGAGATGAAGGAGGAGGATCAGGAGGTGTAGAAGGAGCAGGAGGGGAGAAGGAGCAGGAGGTGGAGAAGGAGCAGGAGGCGGAGAAGGAGCAGGAGGCGGAGAAGGAGTAGGAGGTGGAGAAGGAGCAGGAGGTGGAGGTGGAGCTGGAAATGGAAAAGGAGCAGGAGGTGGAGAAGGAGCAGGAGATGAAGGAGGAGGAGCAGGAGGTGGAGAAGGAGCAGGAGGTGGAGAAGGAGCAGGAGGTGGAGAAGGAGCAGGAGGTGGAGAAGGAGCAGGAGCAGGAAGGGGTGAAGGAGCAGGAGGGGAGAAGGAGCAGCAGGCAAGCCAGGAGCAGGAGGGGGAGAAGGAGCAGGAGGAGGAGTTTGACCAGGAATTGGAGAAGGAGCATGAGGGGGAGGTTGAGCAGAAAGAGGAGATGGAGCAGGTGGAGTGGAAGCAGCAGGAGGTGGAGGTGGAGCTGGATGTGGTGGAGGAGCATGAGGTGGAGAAAGAGTAGGAGGCGCAGAAGGAGCAGGAGGTGGAGAAGGAGCAGGAGGTGGAGAAGGAGAAGGAGGCGGAGGTGGAGCTGCAGGTGAAGAAGGAGCAGGACGGGGAAAAGGAGCAGGAGGCGGAGAAGGAGCAGGAGGCAGAGAAGGAGCAGGAGGCGGAGAAGGAGCAGGAGGCGGAGAAGGAGCAGGAGGCGGTGAAGGAGCAGGTTTTGGAGAAGGAGCAGGAGGTGGAGGTGGAGCTGGATCTGGAAAAAGAGCAGGAGGTGGAGAAGGAAAGGAGATGAAGGAGGAGCAGGAGGTGGGGAAGGAGCAGGAGGTGGAGATGGAGCAGGAGGTGGAGAAGGAGCAGGAGGTCGAGATAGAGCAGGAGGGGAAGAAGGAGGAGTAGGTGGAGAAGGAGCAGGAGGTGGTGAAGGAGCAGGAGGTGGAGAAGGAGCCGGCGGTGGAGAAGGAGCAGTAGGTAGAGGTTGAGCTTGATGAGGAGAAGGAACAGGAGACGGAGAATGTGCAGGAGGTAGAGTAGGAGCAGGAGCAGGAGGGGGTGAAGGAGCAGGAGGGGAGAAGAAGCAGCAGGCAAGCCAGGAGCAGGAGGGGGAGAAGGAGCAAGAGGAGGTGTTTGACCAGGAAGTGGAGAAGGAGCAGGAGGGTGAGGTTGAGCAGAATGAGGAGATGGAGCAGGTGGAGTGGAAGCAGCAGGAGGTGGAGGTGGAGCTGGATGTGGTGGAGGAGCATGAGGTGGAGAAGGAGCAGGAGGCAGAGAAGGAGCAGGAGGCGGAGAAGGAGCAGGAGGCTGAGAAGGAGCAGGAGGCGGAGAAGGAGCAGGAGGCGGAGAAGGAGCAGGAGGTGGAGAATGAGCAGGAGGTGGAAAAGGAGCAGGAGCTGGAGAAGGAGCAGGAGATGAAGGAGGAGGAGCAGGAGGTGGAGAAGGAGCAGGAGGTGGAGAAGGAGCAGGAGTCGGAGGTAGAGATGGAGCGGGAGGCATAGAAGGAGCAGGAGGCGGAGAAGGAGCAGGAGGCAGAGAAGGAGCAGGAGGCGGAGAAGGAGCAGGAGGCGGAGAAGGAGCAGGAGGCGGAGAAGGAGCAGGAGTTGGAGAAGGAGCAGGAGGTGGAGAATGAACAGTTGGTGGTGAAGGAGGAGGAGAAGAAGGAGCAATGGTTGGAGAAGGAGCATGAGGTGGAGAAGGAGCAGGATGTGGAGGTGGAGCTGGATATGGAAAAAGAGCAGCAGGTGGAGAAGGAAAGGAGATGAAGGAGGAGCATGAGGTGGAGAAGGAGCAGGAGGCGGAGAAGGAGCAGGTGGTGGAGAAGGAGCAGGAGGTGGAGAAGGAGAAGGAGGCGGAGGAGGAGCTGCAGGTGAAGAAGGAGCAGCACGGGAAGAAGGAGCTGCAGGGGGAGAAGGAGCTGCAGCAGGAGAAGGAGCTGGAGGAGGAGAAGGAGCTAGAGGAGGAGAAGGAGCAGGAGGGGTAAAAGGAGCATGAGGGGTAGAAGCAGCAGGAGGTGGAGGAGGAGCAGAAGGAGGAGAAGGAGCAGAAGGTGGAGAAGGAGCAGGAAGAGAAGAAGGGTCAGGAGGAGGGGGTTGAGCAGAGGAAGAGAAGGAGCAGGAGGAGGAGAGAAGGAGCAGGACGAGGAGAAGCAGCAGGAGGTGGAGAAGGAGCACGAAGAGAAGAAGGAGCAGGTGGAGGAGATGGAGCCCGACGTTGAGAAGGAGCAGGAGGTGGAGAAGGAGCAACAGGAGGAGAAGGAGCAGGAGAGGGAGAAGGAGCAGGAGAGGGAGATGGAGCAGGAGAGGGAGAAGGAGCAGGAGGGGGAGGTGGAGCAACAAGAGGAGAAGGAGCAGGAGGACGTGAAGGAGCAGGAGGACGAGAAGGAGCAGGATGACGAGAAGGAGCAGGAGGACGAGAAGGAGCAGGAGGACGAGAAGGATCAGGAAGACGAGAAGGATCAGGAAGACGAGAAGGATCAGGAGGAGGGGAAGAAGCAGGAGACGGAGAAGGAGCAGTTGAGGGAGAGGGAGCAGGAGGTGGAGGAGGGGCTCGAGGGCGAAAATGATCAGGAGGGTGTGAACGAGCAGTCGGCGGAGGAGGAGCGGGAGGCATAGAAGGAGCAGGAGGCGGAGAAGGAGCAGGAGGCGGAGAAGGAGAAGTAGGCAGAGAAGGAGCAAGAGGGGGAGAAGGAGCAGGAGGCGGAGAAGAAGCAGGAGGGGAAGGAGCAGGAAGTGGAGGTGGAGCTGGATATGGAAAAGGAGCAGGAGGTGGAGAAGGAGCAGGAGATGAAGGAGGAGGAGCAGGAGGTGGAGAAGGAGTAGGAGGTGGAGAAGGAGCAGGAGGTGGAGAAGGAGCATTAGGTGGAGAAGGAGCAGGAGGTGGAGAAGGAGCAGGAGGTGGAGAAGGAGCAGGAGGTGGAGAAGGAGCAGGAGCTGGAGAAGGAGCAGGAGGTGGAGAAGGAGCAGGAGGTGGAGATGGAGCCGGAGGAGGAGAAGGAGCAGGAGGATTATTTTGAGCCGGACGAGGAGAAGGAGCAGGACGTGGAGATGGAGCATGAGGAGGAGGAGGAGAAGGAGCTGGAGGTGGAGTAGGAATAGGAGGTGGAGAAGGAGCAGGAGGTGGAGAAGTAGTAGGAACTGGTGAAGGAGCAGGTGTTGGAGAAGGAGCAGGAGGTGGAGGTGGAGCTGGATATGGAAAAAGAGCAGGAGGTGGAGAAGGAAAGGAGATGAAGGAGGAGCAGGAGGTGGGGAAGGAGCAGGAGGTGGACAAGGAGCAGGAGGTCGAGAAGGAGCAGGAGGGGAAGAAGGAGGAGTAGGTGGAGAAGGAGCAGGAGGTGGAGAAGGAGCAGGAGGTGGAGATGGAGCAGGAGGTGGAGAAGGAGCAGGAGGTCGAGAAGGAGCAGGAGGGGAAGAAGGAGGAGTAGGTGGAGAAGGAGCAGGAGGTGGAGAAGGAGCAGGAGGTGGAGAAGGAGCCGGCGGTGGAGAAGGAGCAGGAGGAAGAGGTTGAGCTTGACGAGGAGAAGGAACAGGAGACGGAGAATGAGCAGGAGTTAGAGTAGGAGCAGGAGCAGGAGGGGGTGAAGGAGCAGGAGGGGAGAAGGAGCAGCAGGCAAGCCAGGAGCAGGAGGGGGAGAAGGAGCAGGAGGAGGTGTTTGACCAGGAAGTGGAGAAGGAGCAGGAGGGTGAGGTTGAGCAGAATGAGGAGATGGAGCAGGTGGAGTGGAAGCAGCAGGAGGTGGAGGTGGAGCTGGATGTGGTGGAGGAGCATGAGGTGGAGAAGGAGCAGGAGACAGAGAAGGAGCAGGAGGCGGAGAAGGAGCAGGAGGCTGAGAAGGAGCAGGAGGCGGAGAAGGAGCAGGAGGCGGAGAAGGAGCAGGAGGTGGAGAATGAGCAGGAGGTGGATAAGGAGCAGGAGGTGGAGAAGGAGCAGGAGGTGAAGGAGGAGGAGCAGGAGGTGGAGAAGGAGCAGGAGGTGGAGAAGGAGCAGGAGTCGGAGGTAGAGATGGAGCGGGAGGCATAGAAGGAGCAGGAGGCGGAGAAGGAGCAGGAGGCAGAGAAGGAGCAGGAGGCGGAGAAGGAGCAGGAGGCGGAGAAGGAGCAGGAGGCGGAGAAGGAGCAGGTGGTGGAGAAGGAGCAGGAGGTGGAGAAGGAGAAGGAGGCGGAGGAGGAGCTGCAGGTGAAGATGGAGCAGCACGGGAAGAAGGAGCTGCAGGGGGAGAAGGAGCTGCAGCAGGAGAAGGAGCTGGAGGAGGAGAAGGAGCTAGAGGAGGAGAAGGCGCAGGAGGGGTAAAAGGAGCATGAGGGGTAGAAGCAGCACGAGGTGGAGGAGGAGCAGAAGGAGGAGAAGGAGCAGAAGGTGGAGAAGGAGCAGGAAGAGAAGAAGGGTCAGGAGGAGGGGGTTGAGCAGAGGAAGAGAAGGAGCAGGAGGAGGAGAGAAGGAGCAGGACGAGGAGAAGCAGCAGGAGGTGGAGAAGGAGCACGAAGAGAAGAAGGAGCAGGTGGAGGAGATGGAGCCCGACGTTGAGAAGGAGCAGGAGGTGGAGAAGGAGCAACAGGAGGAGAAGGAGAAGGAGAGGGAGAAGGAGCAGGAGAGGGAGATGGAGCAGGATAGGGAGAAGGAGCAGGAGGGGGAGGTGGAGCAACAAGAGGAGAAGGAGCAGGACGACGTGAAGGAGCAGGAGGACGAGAAGGAGCAGGATGACGAGAAGGAGCAGGTGGACGAGAAGGAGCAGGAGGACGAGAAGGAGCAGGAGGACGAGAAGGATCAGGAAGACGAGAAGGATCAGGAAGACGAGAAGGATCAGGAGGAGGGGAAGAAGCAGGAGACGGAGAAGGAGCAGTTGAGGGAGAGGGAGCAGGAGGTGGAGGAGGGGCTCGAGGGCGAAAATGATCAGGAGGGTGTGAACGAGCAGTCGGCGGAGGAGGAGCGGGAGGCATAGAAGGAGCAGGAGGCGGAGAAGGAGCAGGAGGCGGAGAAGGAGAAGTAGGCAGAGAAGGAGCAAGAGGGGGAGAAGGAGCAGGAGGCGGAGAAGAAGCAGGAGGGGAAGGAGCAGGAAGTGGAGGTGGAGCTGGATATGGAAAAGGAGCAGGAGGTGGAGAAGGAGCAGGAGATGAAGGAGGAGGAGCAGGAGGTGGAGAAGGAGTAGGAGGTGGAGAAGGAGCAGGAGGTGGAGAAGGAGCAGGAGGTGGAGAAGGAGCAGGAGCTGGAGAAGGAGCAGGAGGTGGAGAAGGAGCAGGAGGTGGAGATGGAGCCGGAGGAGGAGAAGGAGCAGGAGGATTATTTTGAGCCGGACGAGGAGAAGGAGCAGGACGTGGAGATGGAGCATGAGGAGGAGGAGGAGAAGGAGCTGGAGGTGGAGTAGGAATAGGAGGTGGAGAAGGAGCAGGAGGTGGAGAAGTAGTAGGAACTGGTGAAGGAGCAGGTGTTGGAGAAGGAGCAGGAGGTGGAGGTGGAGCTGGATATGGAAAAAGAGCAGGAGGTGGAGAAGGAAAGGAGATGAAGGAGGAGCAGGAGGTGGGGAAGGAGCAGGAGGTGGACAAGGAGCAGGAGGTCGAGAAGGAGCAGGAGGGGAAGAAGGAGGAGTAGGTGGAGAAGGAGCAGGAGGTGGAGAAGGAGCAGGAGGTGGAGATGGAGCAGGAGGTGGAGAAGGAGCAGGAGGTCGAGAAGGAGCAGGAGGGGAAGAAGGAGGAGTAGGTGGAGAAGGAGCAGGAGGTGGAGAAGGAGCAGGAGGTGGAGAAGGAGCCGGCGGTGGAGAAGGAGCAGGAGGAAGAGGTTGAGCTTGACGAGGAGAAGGAACAGGAGACGGAGAATGAGCAGGAGGTAGAGTAGGAGCAGGAGCAGGAGGGGGTGAAGGAGCAGGAGGGGAGAAGGAGCAGCAGGCAAGCCAGGAGCAGGAGGGGGAGAAGGAGCAGGAGGAGGTGTTTGACCAGGAAGTGGAGAAGGAGCAGGAGGGTGAGGTTGAGCAGAATGAGGAGATGGAGCAGGTGGAGTGGAAGCAGCAGGAGGTGGAGGTGGAGCTGGATGTGGTGGAGGAGCATGAGGTGGAGAAGGAGCAGGAGGCAGAGAAGGAGCAGGAGGCGGAGAAGGAGCAGGAGGCTGAGAAGGAGCAGGAGGCGGAGAAGGAGCAGGAGGCGGAGAAGGAGCAGGAGGTGGAGAATGAGCAGGAGGTGGAAAAGGAGCAGGAGGTGGAGAAGGAGCAGGAGGTGAAGGAGGAGGAGCAGGAGGTGGAGAAGGAGCAGGAGGTGGAGAAGGAGCAGGAGTCGGAGGTAGAGATGGAGCGGGAGGCATAGAAGGAGCAGGAGGCGGAGAAGGAGCAGGAGGCAGAGAAGGAGCAGGAGGCGGAGAAGGAGCAGGAGGCGGAGAAGGAGCAGGAGGCGGAGAAGGAGCAGGTGGTGGAGAAGGAGCAGGAGGTGGAGAAGGAGAAGGAGGCGGAGGAGGAGCTGCAGGTGAAGATGGAGCAGCACGGGAAGAAGGAGCTGCAGGGGGAGAAGGAGCTGCAGCAGGAGAAGGAGCTGGAGGAGGAGAAGGAGCTAGAGGAGGAGAAGGCGCAGGAGGGGTAAAAGGAGCATGAGGGGTAGAAGCAGCACGAGGTGGAGGAGGAGCAGAAGGAGGAGAAGGAGCAGAAGGTGGAGAAGGAGCAGGAAGAGAAGAAGGGTCAGGAGGAGGGGGTTGAGCAGAGGAAGAGAAGGAGCAGGAGGAGGAGAGAAGGAGCAGGACGAGGAGAAGCAGCAGGAGGTGGAGAAGGAGCACGAAGAGAAGAAGGAGCAGGTGGAGGAGATGGAGCCCGACGTTGAGAAGGAGCAGGAGGTGGAGAAGGAGCAACAGGAGGAGAAGGAGAAGGAGAGGGAGAAGGAGCAGGAGAGGGAGATGGAGCAGGATAGGGAGAAGGAGCAGGAGGGGGAGGTGGAGCAACAAGAGGAGAAGGAGCAGGACGACGTGAAGGAGCAGGAGGACGAGAAGGAGCAGGATGACGAGAAGGAGCAGGTGGACGAGAAGGAGCAGGAGGACGAGAAGGATCAGGAAGACGAGAAGGATCAGGAAGACGAGAAGGATCAGGAGGAGGGGAAGAAGCAGGAGACGGAGAAGGAGCAGTTGAGGGAGAGGGAGCAGGAGGTGGAGGAGGGGCTCGAGGGCGAAAATGATCAGGAGGGTGTGAACGAGCAGTCGGCGGAGGAGGAGCGGGAGGCATAGAAGGAGCAGGAGGCGGAGAAGGAGCAGGAGGCGGAGAAGGAGCATTAGGCGGAGAAGGAGCAAGAGGGGGAGAAGGAGCAGGAGGCGGAGAAGAAGCAGGAGGTGAAGGAGCAGGAAGTGGAGGTGGAGCTGGATATGGAAAAGGAGCAGGAGGTGGAGAAGGAGCAGGAGATGAAGGAGGAGGAGCAGGAGGTGGAGAAGGAGTAGGAGGTGGAGAAGGAGCAGGAGGTGGAGAAGGAGCAGGAGGTGGAGAAGGAGCAGGAGGTGGAGAAGGAGCAGGAGGTGGAGAAGGAGCAGGAGGTGGAGAAGGAGCAGGAGGTGGAGATGGAGCGGGAGGAGGAGAAGGAGCAGGAGGATTAGTTTGAGCCGGACGAGGAGAAGGAGCAGGACGTGGAGATGGAGCATGAGGAGGAGGAGGAGAAGGAGCTGGAGGTGGAGTAGGAATAGGAGGTGGAGAAGGAGCAGGAGGTGGAGAAGTAGTAGGAACTGGTGAAGGAGCAGAAGGTGGAGAAGGAGCAGAAGATGTAGAAGGAGCAGAAGGTGGAGAAGGAACAGAAGGTGGAGAAGGAGCAGGAGGTGGAGAAGGATCAGGAGGTGGAGAAGGAGCAGCAGGAGGAGAAGGAGCAGGAGGAGGAGACGGAGCAGGAGGAGGAGAAAGAGCATGAGGTGGAGAAGGAGCAGGAGGTGGAGAAGGAGCAGGAGGAGAAGGAGCAGGAGGAGGAGAAGGAGCAGGAGGAGGAGACGGAGCTGGAGGAGGAGAAGGAGCAGGAGGTAGAGAAGGAGCAGCAGGTGGAGAAAGAGCAGGAGGTGGAGAAGGAGCAGGAGGTGGTGAAGGAGTAGGAAGAGGAGAAGGAGCAGGAGGAGGAGACGGAGCAGGTGGAGAAGAAGGAGCAGGAGGTAGAGGAGGAGCAGCAGGTGGAGAAGGAGCAGGAGGTGGAGAAGGAGCAGGAGGTGGAGAAGGAGCAGGAGGCAGAGAAGGAGCAGGAGGCGGAGAAGGAGCAGGAGGCGGAGCAGGAGGCGGAGAAGGAGCAGGAGGCGGAGAAGGAGCAGGAGGCCGAGAAGGAGCAGGTGGTGGAGAAGGAGCAGGAGGTGGAGAAGGAGCAGGAGGAGGAGAAGGAGCAGGAGGAGGAGTTTGAGCGAGACGAGGAGAAGGAGCAGGAAGGGGAGAGTGAGCAGGAGGTGAAGGAGCAGGACGGGGAAAAGGAGCAGGAGCAGGAGTGGTGAAGGAGCAGGAGGGGAGAAGGAGCAGGAGGCAAGGCAGGAGCAGGAGGGGGAGAAGGAGCAGGTGGAGGAGTTTGACCAGGAAGTTGAAAAGGAGCAGGAGGGGGAGGTTGAGCAGAAGGAGGAGAAGGTGCAGGTGGAGGGGAAGCAGCAGGAGGTGAAGGTGGAGCTGGATGTGGTGGAGGAGCATGAGGTGGAGAAGGAGCAGGAGGCGGAGAAGGAGCAGGAGGTGGAGAAGGAGCAGGAGGTGGAGAAGGAGAAGGAGGCGGAGGAGGAGCTGCAGGTGAAGAAGGAGCAGGACGGTGAGAAGGAGCTGGAGGAGGAGAAGGAGCTGGAGGAGGAGAACGAGCTAGAGGAGGAGAAGGAGCAGGGGTGGTAGAAGGAGCATGAGGGGTGGAAGGAGCAGGAGGTGAAGGAGGAGCAGAAGGAGGAGAAGGAGCAGAAGGTGGAGAATGAGCAGGAAGCGAAGAAGGAGCAGGAGGAGGGGGTTGAGCAGAGGAAGAGAAGGAGCAGGAGGAGGAGAGAAGGAGCAGGAGGAGGAGAAGCGGCAGGAGGAGGAGAAGGAGCACGAAGAGAAGAAGGAGCAGGAGGAGGAGATGGAGCCAGACGTTGAGAAGCAGCAGGATGTGGAGGAGGAGCAACAGGAGGAGAAGGAGCAGGAGGACGAGAAGCAGCAGGAGGACGAGATGGAGCAGGATGACGAGAAGGAGCAGGAGGACGAGAAGGAGCAGGAGGACGAGAAGGATCAGGAAGACGAGAAGGATCAGGAAGACGAGAAGGATCAGGAAGACGAGAAGGATCAGGAAGTCGAGAAGGATCAGGAGGAGGGGAAGAAGCAGGAGACGGAGAAGGAGCAGTTGAGGGAGAGGGAGCAGGAGGTGGAGGAGGGGCTCGAGGGCGAGATTGATCAGGAGGGTGTGAACGAGCAGTCGGCGGAGGATGAGCGGGAGGCGGAGAAGGAGCAGGAGGCGGAGAAGGAGCAGGAGGCGGAGAAGGAGCAGGAGGTGAAGGAGCAGGAGGTGGAGGTGGAGCTGGATATGGAAAAGGAGCAGGAGGTGGAGAAGGAGCAGGAGATGAAATAGGAGGAGCAGCAGGTGGAGAAGGAGCAGGAGGTGGAGAAGGAGCAGGATGTGGAGAAGGAGCAGGAGGTGTAGAAGGAGCAGGAGGTGGAGAAGGAGCAGGAGGAGGAGAAGGAGCAGGAGGAGGAGTTTAAGCGGGACGAGGAGAAGGAGCAGGAGGGGGAGAGTGAGCAGGAGGGGGAGAGTGAGCAGGAGGTGGAGAAGGAGCAGGACGGGGAAAAGGAGCACGAGGTAGAGAAGGAGCGGGAGGGGGAGAAGGAGCAGGAGGCGGAGAAGGAGTGGGATGCAGAGCAAGAGCAAGAGGGGGCGAAGGTGCAGGAGGACGAGAATGATCAGGAGGGCGAGAAGGAGCAGAAGGAGGGGAAGAAGCAGAAGGAGGAGGAGGAGCATGTGGGGGTGAACGAGCAGGATTCAGAGAAGTAGCCGGATGCATCGAAGGAGCAGGAGGCGTTGCAGCAGCAGGAGATGGAGAAGGAGCCGGAGGTGGAGGAGGAGCAGGAGGTGGGGAATGAACAGTTGGAGGAGAAGGAGGAGGAGGAGGCGATGGAGCAGGAGGTGGAGAATGAACAGGAGTTGTGAAAGGAGCTTCAGTTGGAGAAGGAGCTGGAGGTGAAGAAGGAGCAGGACGGGGAGTTGGAGCTGGAGGAGGAGAAGGAGCAGGACGTGGAGATGGAGCATGAGGAGGAGGAGGAGAAGGAGCTGGAGGTGGAGTAGGAATATGAGGTGGAGAAGGAGCAGGAGGTGGAGAAGTGGCCGGAACTGCAGAAGGAGCAGAAGCTGGAGAAGGAGCAGAAGGTGGAGAAGAAGCAGAAGGTGGAGAAGGAGCAGGATGTGGAGAAGGAGCAGGAGGTGGAGAAGGAACAGGAGCAGGAGGGGGTGAAGGAGCAGGAGGGGAGAAGGAGCAGCAGGCAAGGCAGGAGCAGGAGGGGAGAAGGAGCAGGAGGAGGAGTTTGACCAGGAAGTGGGGAAGGAGCAGGAGCGGGAGGTTGAGCACAAATTGGAGATGGAGCAGGTGGAGGGGAAGCAGCAGGAGGTGGAGGTGGAGCTGGATGTGGTGGAGGAGCATGAGGTGGAGAAGGAGCAGGAGGCGGAGAAGGAGCAGGAAGAGAAGAAGGAGCAGGAGGAAGGGGTTGAGCAGAGGAAGAGAAGGAGCAGGAGGAGGAGAGAAGGAGCAGGACGAGGAGTAGGAGCAGGAGAAGGAGAAGGAGCACGAAGAGAAGAATGAGCAGGAGGAGGAGATGGAGCAAGACGTTGAGAAGGAGCAGGAGGTGGAGAAGGAGCAACAGGAGGAGAAGGAGCAGGAGAGGGAGAAGGAGCAGGAGAGGGAGAAGGAGCAGGAGAGGGAGAAGGAGCAGGAGGGGGAGAAGGAGCAACAGGAGGAGAAGGAGCAGGAGGACGAGAAGGAGCAGGAGGACGAGAAGGAGCAACAGGAGGAGAATGAGCAGGAGGACGAGAAGGAGCAGGAGGACGAGAAGGAGCATGAAGACGAGAAGGATCAGGAAGACGAGAAGGATCAGGAAGACGAGAAGGATCAGGATAAGGGGAAGAAGCAGGAGACGGAGTTGGAGCAGTTGAGGGAGAGGGAGCAGGAGGTGGAGGAGGGGCTCGAGGGCGAGAATGATCAGGAGGGTGTGAACGAGCAGTAGGCGGTGGAGGAGCGGGAGGCATAGAAGGAGCAGGAGGCGGAGAAGGAGCAGGAGGCGGAGAAGGAGCAGGAGGTGGAGAAGGAGCAGGAGGAGGAGAAGGAGCAGGAGGAGGAGGAGGAGCAGGATGAGGAGAAGGATAAGGAGGAGGAGAAGGAGCAGGAAGAGAAGAAGGAGCAGGAAGAGAAGAAGGAGCAGGAGGTGGAGAAGGAGCATGAAGTGGAGAAGGAGCAGAAGGTGGAAGTTGAGCTGGACGACGAGATGGAACAGGAGGGGTGGAATGAGCAGGATGTCGAGTAGGAGCAGAGGGTGGAGAAGGAGCTATAGGTGGAGAAGGAGCAGGAGGGGGCAAAGGAACAGAACGGGGCGAAGGAGCAGGAGGCAAAGCAGGAGCAGGAGGGTGAGAAGGTGCAGGAGGCGGTGAAGGAGTGGGATGCAAAGCAAGAGCAAGAGGGGGCGAATGAGCAGGAGGACGAGAATGATCAGGAGGACGAGATGGAGCAGGAGGAGGGGAAGAAGCAGGAGGAGGAGAAGGAGCAGGTGGGGGTGAACGAGCATGATGCAGAGAAGGAGCTGGATGCATCGAAGGAGCAGGAGGCGTTGAAGCAGCAGGAGGGGGAGAAGGAGCCGGAGATGGAGAAGGTGCAGGATGTGGGGATTGACCAGTTGGAGGAGAAGGATCAGCAGGAGGCGAAGGAGCAGGAAGTGCAGAATGAACAGGAGGTGGAGAATGGGCAGGAGGTGGAGAAGGAGCAGGAGGCGGAGAAGGAGCAGGAGGTGGAGAAGGAGCAGGAGGTGGAGAAGGAGCAGCTGGTGGAGAAGGAGCAGGACGTGGAGAAGGAGCAGGAGATGGAGAAGGAGCAGTAGGAAGAGGTTGAGCTTGACGAGGAGAAGGAACAGGAGACGGAGAAGGAGCAGGAGGGAGAGTAGGAGCAGGAGCAGGAGGGGGTGAAGGAGCAGGAGGGGAGAAGGAGCAGCAGGCAAGGCAGGAGCAGGAGGGGGAGAAGGAGCAGGAGGAGGAGGTTGCGCACAAATTGGAGATGGAGCAGGTGGAGGGGAAGCAGCAGCAGGTGGAGGTGCAGCTGGATGTGGTGTAGGAGCATGAGGTGGAGAAGGAGCAGGAGGCGGAGAAGGAGCAGGAGGTGGAGAAGAAGCAGGAGGCGGAGGAGGAGCTGCAGGTGAAGAAGGAGCAGGACGGGGAGGAGGAGCAGAAGGAGGAGAAGGAGCAGAAGGTGGAGAAGGAGCAGGAAGAGAAGAAGGAGCAGGAGGAAGGGGTTGAGCAGAGGAAGAGAAGGAGCAGGAGGAGGAGAGAAGGAGCAGGACGAGGAGAAGGAGCAGGAGAAGGAGAAGGAGCACGAAGAGAAGAATGAGCAGGAGGAGGAGATGGAGCCAGACGTTGAGAAGGAGCAGGAGGTGGAGAAGGAGCAACAGGAGGAGAAGGAGCAGGAGAGGGATAAGGAGCAGGAGAGGGAGAAGGAGCAGGAGAGGAAGAAGGAGCAGGAGGGGGAGAAGGAGCAACAGGAGGAGAAGGAGCAGGAGGACGAGAAGGAGCAGGAGGACGAGAAGGAGCAACAGGAGGAGAAGGAGCAGGAGGACGAGAAGGAGCAGGAGGACGAGAAGGAGCAGGAAGACGAGAAGGATCAGGAAGACGAGAAGGATCAGGAAGACGAGAAGGATCAGGAGGAGGGGAATAAGCAGGAGACGGAGAAGGAGCAGTTGAGGGAGGGGAGCAGGAGGCGGAGAAGGAGCAGAAGGTGGAGAAGGAGCAAGAGGTGGAGAAGGAGCAGGAGGTTGAGAGGGAGCAGGAGGAGGAGAAGGAGCAGGAGGAGGATAAGGAACAGGAGGTGGAGAAAGAGCAGGAGGTGGAGAAGGAGCATTAGGTGGAGAAGGATAAGGAGGAGGAGAAGGAGCATGAAGAGAAGAAGGAGCAGGAAGAGCAGAAGGAGCAGGAGGTGGAGAAGGAGCAGAAGGTGGAAGTTGAGCTGGACGACGAGATGGAACAGGAGGGGTAGAATGAGCAGGATGAAGAGTGGGAGCAGAAGGTGGAGAAGGAGCTATCGGTGGAGAAGGAGCAGGAGGGGGCAAAGGAACAGAACGGGGCGAAGCAGCAGGAGGCAAAGCAGGAGCAGGAGGGAGTGAAGGTGCAGGAGGAGGGGTATGAGCAGGAGGCGGAGAAGGAGAAGGAGGCGGAGAAGGAGCGGGAGGCGGAGAAGGAGCAGGATGCGGAGAAGGAGCAGGAGGCGGAGATGGAGCAGGAGGCGGAGAAGGAGCAGGAAGAGGAGAAGGAGCAGGAGGTGGAGAAGGAGCAGCAGGTGTAGAAGGAACAGGAGTTGGAGATGCAGCAGGAGGTGGAGAAGGAGCAGGAGGTGGAGAATGAACAGTTGGAGGAGAAGGAGGAGGAGGAGAAGGTGCAGCAGTTGGAGAAGGAGCATGAGGTGGAGAAGGAGCAGGATGTGGAGGTGGAGCTGGATATGGAAAAGGAGCAGGAGGTGGAGAATGAGCAGGAGATAAACGAGGAGGAGCAGGAGGTGGAGAAGGAGCAGGAGGTGGAGAAGGAGCAGGAGGTGGAGAAGGAGTAGGAGGTGGAGAAGAAGCCGGAGGTGGAGAAGGAGCAGGAGGTGGAGAAGGAGCAGGAGGAGGAGTTTGAGCGGGACGAGGACAAGGCGCAGGAGGGGGAGAGTGAGCACGAGGGGAGAGTGAGCAGCAGGTGGAGAAGGAGCAGGACGGGGAAAAGGAGCAGGAGGTAGAGATGGAGCGGGAGGGGGTGAAGCAGCAGGAGGTGGAGTTGGAGCTGGTTGTGGTGGAGGAGCATGAGTTGAAGAAGAAGCAGGAAGCGGAGAAGGAGCAGGAGGTGGAGAAGGAGCAGGAGGCGGAGGTGGAGCTGCAGGTGAAGAAGGAGCAGGACGGGGAGAAGGAGCTGGAGGAGGAGAAGGAGCTGGAGGAGGAGAACAAACAAGAGGAGGAGAAGGAGCAGGAGGGGTAGAAGGAGCAGGAGGGGTAGAAGGAGCAGGAGGTGGAGGAGGAGCAGAAGGAGGACAAGGAGCAGGACGGGGAAAAGGAGCAGGAGGTTGAGATGGAGCGGGAGGGGGAGAAGGAGCAGGAGGCGGAGAAGGAGTGGGATGCAAAGCAAGAGCAAGAGGCGGCGAATGAGCAGGAGGACGAGAATGATCAGGTGGACGAGAAGGAGCAGGAGGAGGGGAAGAAGCAGGAGGAGGAGACGGAGCAGGTGGGGGTGAACGAGCAGGATGCAGAGAAGGAGCTGGATGCATCGAAGGAGCAGGAGGCGTTGAAGCAGCAGGAGAGGGAGAAGGAGCCGGAGGTGGAGAAGGAGCAGGTGGTGGGGAACGACCAGTTGGAGGAGAAGGAGGAGGAGGAGGCGAAGGAGCAGGAAATGGAGAATGAACAGGAGTTGTAGAAAGCTTCAGTTGGAGAAGGAGCTGGAGGTGAAGAAGGAGCAGGAAGGGGAGTTGGAGCTGGAGGAGGAGAAGTCGCAGGACGTGGAGATGGAGCATGAGGAGGAGGAGAAGGAGCTGGAGGTGGAGTAGGAATAGGAGGTGTAGAAGGAGCAGGAGGTGGAAAAGGAGCAGGAGGTGGAGAAGGAACAGGAGGTGGAGAAGGAGCAGGAGGTGGAGAAGGAGCAGGCGGTGAAGAAGGAGGAGGAGGTGGAGAAGGAGCAGGTGGTGGAGAAGGAGGATGAGGTGGAGAAGGAGCAGGAGGTGGAGAAGGAGCAGGAGGTGGAGAAGTAGCAGGAGGTGGAGAAGGAGCAGGAGGTGGAGAAGGAGCAGGAGGTGGAGAAGGAGCAGGAGGTGGAGAAGGAGCAGGAGTTGGAGAAGGAGCAGTAGGAAGAGGTTGAGATTGACGAGGAGAAGGAACAGGAGACGGAGAAGGAACAGGAGGTAAAGCAGGAGCAGTACAGGAGGGGCTGAAGGAGCAGGTGGGGAGAAGGAGCAGCAGGCAAGGCAGGAGCAGGAGCGGGAGAAGGAGCAGGTGGAGGAGTTTGACCAGGAAGTGGAGAAGGAGCAGGAGGGGGAGGTTGAGCAGAAAGAGGAGATGGAGCAGGTGGAGGGAAAGCAGCAGGAGGTGGAGGTGGAGCTGGATGTGGTGGAGGAGCATGAGGTGGAGAAGGAGCAGGAGGCAGAGAAGGAGCAGGAGGTGGAGAAGGAGCAGGAGGTGGAGAATGAGCAGGAGGCGTAGGTGGAGCTGCAGGTGAAGAAGGAGCAGGACGGGGAGAAGGAGCCGGAGGAGGAGAAGGAGCTGGAGGAGGAGAACGAACAAGAGGAGGAGAAGGAGCAGGAGGGGTAGAAGGAGCAGGAGGGGTAGAAGGAGCAGGAGGTGGAGGAGGAGCAGAAGGAGGAGAAGGAGCAGAAGGTGGAGAAGTGGCAGGAAGAGAAGAAGGAGCAGGAGGAGGGGTTGAGCAGAGAAGGAGCAGGACGAGGAGAAGCAGCAGGAGGAGGAGAAGGAGCACGAAGAGAAGAATGAGCAGGAGGAGGAGATGGAGCTAGACGTTGAAAAGGAGCAGGAGGTGGAGAAGGAGCAACAGGAGGAGATGGAGCAGGAGAGGGAGAAGGAGCAGGAGAGGGAGATGGAGCAACAGGAGGAGAAGGAGCAGGAGTACGAGAAGGAGCAGGAGGACGAGAAGGAGCAGGAGGACGAGAAGGAGCAGGAGGACGAGAAGGAGCAGGAAGACGAGAAGGATCAGGAAGACGAGAAGGATCAGGAAGACGAGAAGGATCAGGAAGACGAGAAGGATCAGGAGGAGTGGAAGAAGCAGGAGACGGAGAAGGAGCAGTTGAGGGAGAGGGAGCAGGAGGTGGAGGAGGGGCTCGACGGCGAGAATGATCAGGAGGGTGTGAACGAGCAGTAGGCGGAGGAGGAGCGGGAGGCATAGAAGGAGCAGGAGGCGGAGAAGGAGCAGGAGGCGGAGAAGGAGCAGGAGGTGGAGAAGGAGCAGGAGGTGGAGGTGGAGCTGGAAATGGAAAAGGAGCAGGAGGTGGAGAAGGAGCAGGAGATGAAGGAGGAGGAGCAGGAGGTGGAGAAGGAGCAGGAGGCGGAGAAGGAGCAGGAGGTGGAGAAGAAGCAGGAGGCGGAGGAGGAGCTGCAGGTGAAGAAGGAGCAGGACGGGGAGGAGGAGCAGAAGGAGGAGAAGGAGCAGAAGGTGGAGAAGGAGCAGGAAGAGAAGAAGGAGCAGGAGGAAGGGGTTGAGCAGAGGAAGAGAAGGAGCAGGAGGAGGAGAGAAGGAGCAGGACGAGGAGAAGGAGCAGGAGAAGGAGAAGGAGCACGAAGAGAAGAATGAGCAGGAGGAGGAGATGGAGCCAGACGTTGAGAAGGAGCAGGAGGTGGAGAAGGAGCAACAGGAGGAGAAGGAGCAGGAGAGGGATAAGGAGCAGGAGAGGGAGAAGGAGCAGGAGAGGAAGAAGGAGCAGGAGGGGGAGAAGGAGCAACAGGAGGAGAAGGAGCAGGAGGACGAGAAGGAGCAGGAGGACGAGAAGGAGCAACAGGAGGAGAAGGAGCAGGAGGACGAGAAGGAGCAGGAGGACGAGAAGGAGCAGGAAGACGAGAAGGATCAGGAAGACGAGAAGGATCAGGAAGACGAGAAGGATCAGGAGGAGGGGAATAAGCAGGAGACGGAGAAGGAGCAGTTGAGGGAGGGGAGCAGGAGGCGGAGAAGGAGCAGAAGGTGGAGAAGGAGCAAGAGGTGGAGAAGGAGCAGGAGGTTGAGAGGGAGCAGGAGGAGGAGAAGGAGCAGGAGGAGGATAAGGAACAGGAGGTGGAGAAAGAGCAGGAGGTGGAGAAGGAGCATTAGGTGGAGAAGGATAAGGAGGAGGAGAAGGAGCATGAAGAGAAGAAGGAGCAGGAAGAGCAGAAGGAGCAGGAGGTGGAGAAGGAGCAGAAGGTGGAAGTTGAGCTGGACGACGAGATGGAACAGGAGGGGTAGAATGAGCAGGATGAAGAGTGGGAGCAGAAGGTGGAGAAGGAGCTATCGGTGGAGAAGGAGCAGGAGGGGGCAAAGGAACAGAACGGGGCGAAGCAGCAGGAGGCAAAGCAGGAGCAGGAGGGAGTGAAGGTGCAGGAGGAGGGGTATGAGCAGGAGGCGGAGAAGGAGAAGGAGGCGGAGAAGGAGCGGGAGGCGGAGAAGGAGCAGGAGGCGGAGAAGGAGCAGGAGGCGGAGATGGAGCAGGAGGCGGAGAAGGAGCACAAGGAGGTGGAGCAGGGGGTGGAGAAGGAGCAGGAAGAGGAGAAGGAGCAGGAGGTGGAGAAGGAGCAGCAGGTGTAGAAGGAACAGGAGTTGGATGAAAGAGCAGGAGGTGGAGAAGGAGCAGGAGGTGGAGAATGAACAGTTGGAGGAGAAGGAGGAGGAGGAGAAGGTGCAGCAGTTGGAGAAGGAGCATGAGGTGGAGAAGGAGCAGGATGTGGAGATGGAGCTGGATATGGAAAAGGAGCAGGAGGTGGAGAATGAGCAGGAGATAAACGAGGAGGAGCAGGAGGTGGAGAAGGAGCAGGAGGTGGAGAAGGAGCAGGAGGTGGAGAAGGAGCAGGAGGTGGAGAAGGAGTAGGAGGTGGAGAAGAAGCCGGAGGTGGAGAAGGAGCAGGAGGTGGAGAAGGAGCAGGAGGAGGAGGTTGAGCGGGACGAGGACAAGGCGCAGGAGGGGGAGAGTGAGCACGAGGGGAGAGTGAGCAGGAGGTGGAGAAGAAGCAGGACGGGGAAAAGGAGCAGGAGGTAGAGATGGAGCGGGAGGAGGTGAAGCAGCAGGAGGTGGAGTTGGAGCTGGTTGTGGTGGAGGAGCATGAGTTGGAGAAGAAGCAGGAAGCGGAGAAGGAGCAGGAGGTGGAGAAGGAGCAGGAGGTGGAGAAGGAGCAGGAGGCGGAGGTGGAGCTGCAGGTGAAGAAGGAGCAGGACGGGGAGAAGGAGCTGGAGGAGGAGAAGGAGCTGGAGGAGGAGAACAAACAAGAGGAGGAGAAGGAGCAGGAGGGGTCGAAGGAGCAGGAGGGGTAGAAGGAGCAGGAGGTGGAGGAGGAGCAGAAGGAGGACAAGGAGCAGGACGGGGAAAAGGAGCAGGAGGTTGAGATGGAGCGGGAGGGGGAGAAGGAGCAGGAGGCGGAGAAGGAGTGGGATGCAAAGCAAGAGCAAGAGGCGGCGAATGAGCAGGAGGACGAGAATGATCAGGTGGACGAGAAGGAGCAGGAGGAGGGGAAGAAGCAGGAGGAGGAGACGGAGCAGGTGGGGGTGAACGAGCAGGATGCAGAGAAGGAGCTGGATGCATCGAAGGAGCAGGAGGCGTTGAAGCAGCAGGAGAGGGAGAAGGAGCCGGAGGTGGAGAAGGAGCAGGTGGTGGGGAACGACCAGTTGGAGGAGAAGGAGGAGGAGGAGGCGAAGGAGCAGGAAATGGAGAATGAACAGGAGTTGTAGAAAGCTTCAGTTGGAGAAGGAGCTGGAGGTGAAGAAGGAGCAGGACGGGGAGTTGGAGCTGGAGGAGGAGAAGTCGCAGGACGTGGAGATGGAGCATGAGGAGGAGGAGAAGGAGCTGGAGGTGGAGTAGGAATAGGAGGTGTAGAAGGAGCAGGAGGTGGAAAAGGAGCAGGAGGTGGAGAAGGAGCAGGAGGTGGAGAAGGAGCAGGAGGTGGAGAAGGAGCAGGCGGTGAAGAAGGAGGAGGAGGTGGAGAAGGAGCAGGTGGTGGAGAAGGAGGATGAGGTGGAGAAGGAGCAGGAGGTGGAGAAGGAGCAGGAGGTGGAGAAGTAGCAGGAGGTGGAGAAGGAGCAGGCGGTGAAGAAGGAGGAGGAGGTGGAGAAGGAGCAGGTGGTGGAGAAGGAGGATGAGGTGGAGAAGGAGCAGGAGGTGGAGAAGGAGCAGGAGGTGGAGAAGTAGCAGGAGGTGGAGAAGGAGCAGGAGGTGGAGAAGGAGCAGGAGGTGGAGAAGGAGCAGGAGGTGGAGAAGGAGCAGGAGTTGGAGAAGGAGCAGTAGGAAGAGGTTGAGATTGTCGAGGAGAAGGAACAGGAGACGGAGAAGGAACAGGAGGTAAAGCAGGAGCAGGAGCAGGAGGGGGTGAAGGAGCAGGTGGGGAGAAGGAGCAGCAGGCAAGGCAGGAGCAGGAGCTGGAGAAGGAGCAGGTGGAGGAGTTTGACCAGGAAGTGGAGAAGGAGCAGGAGGGGGAGGTTGAGCAGCAAGAGGAGATGGAGCAGGTGGAGGGAAAGCAGCAGGAGGTGGAGGTGGAGCTGGATGTGGTGGAGGAGCATGAGGTGGAGAAGGAGCAGGAGGCGGAGAAGGAGCAGGAGGTGGAGAAGGAGCAGGAGGTGGAGAATGAGCAGGAGGCGTAGGTGGAGCTGCAGGTGAAGAAGGAGCAGGACGGGGAGAAGGAGCTGGAGGAGGAGAAGGAGCTGGAGGAGGAGAACGAACAAGAGGAGGAGAAGGAGCAGGAGGGGTAGAAGGAGCAGGAGGGGTGGAAGGAGCAGGAGGTGGAGGAGGAGCAGAAGGAGGAGAAGGAGCAGAAGGTGGAGAAGTGGCAGGAAGAGAAGAAGGAGCAGGAGGAGGGGTTGAGCAGAGAAGGAGCAGGACGAGGAGAAGCAGCAGGAGGAGGAGAAGGAGCACGAAGAGAAGAATGAGCAGGAGGAGGAGATGGAGCTAGACGTTGAAAAGGAGCAGGAGGTGGAGAAGGAGCAACAGGAGGAGATGGAGCAGGAGAGGGAGAAGGAGCAGGAGAGGGAGATGGAGCAGGAGAGGGAGAAGGAGCAGGAGGGGGAGAAGGAGCAACAGGAGGAGAAGGAGCAGGAGTACGAGAAGGAGCAGGAGGACGAGAAGGAGCAGGAGGACGAGAAGGAGCAGGAGGACGAGAAGGAGCAGGAGGACGAGAAGGATCAGGAAGACGAGAAGGATCAGGAGGACGAGAAGGATCAGGAAGACAAGAAGGATCAGGAGGAGGGGAAGAAGCAGGAGACGGAGAAGGAGCAGTTGAGGGAGAGGGAGCAGGAGGTGGAGGAGGGGCTCGATGGCGAGAATGATCAGGAGGGTGTGAACGAGCAGTAGGCGGAGGAGGAGCGGGAGGCATAGAAGGAGCAGGAGGCGGAGAAGGAGCAGGAGGCGGAGAAGGAGCAGGAGGTGGAGAAGGAGCAGGAGGTGGAGGTGGAGCTGGAAATGGAAAAGGAGCAGGAGGTGGAGAAGGAGCAGGAGATGGAGAAGGAGCAGTAGGTGGAGAAGGAGCAGGAGTAGGAGGGTGTGAAGGAGCAGGAGGGGAGAAGGAGCAGGAGGTGGAGAAGGAGCAGGAGGCGGAGAAGGAGCAGGAGGCGGAGAAGGAGAAGGAGGTGGAGAAGGAGCAGGAGGTGGAGGTGGAGCTGGAAATGGAAAAGGAGCAGGAGGTGGAGAAGGAGCAGGAGATGAAGGAGGAGGAGCAGGAGGTGGAGAAGGAGCAGGAGGGGAGAAGGAGCAGGAGGTGGAGAAGGAGCAGGAGGCGGAGAAGGAGCAGGAGGCGGAGAAGGAGTAGGAGGTGGAGAAGGAGCAGGAGGTGGAGGTGGAGCTGGAAGTGGAAAAGGAGCAGTAGGTGGAGAAGGAGCAGGAGATGAAGGAGGAGGAGCAGGAGGTGGAGAAGGAGCAGGAGGTGGAGAAGGAGCAGGAGGTGGAGAAGGAGCAGGAGGTGGAGAAGGAGCAGGAGCAGGAAGGGGTGAAGGAGCAGGAGGGGAGAAGGAGCAGCAGGCAAGCCAGGAGCAGGAGGGGGAGAAGGAGCAGGAGGAGGAGTTTGACCAGGAATTGGAGAAGGAGCATGAGGGGGAGGTTGAGCAGAAAGAGGCGATGGAGCAGGTGGAGTGGAAGCAGCAGGAGGTGGAGGTGGAGCTGGATGTGGTGGAGGAGCATGAGGTGGAGAAGGAGCAGGAGGCGCAGAAGGAGCAGGAGGTGGAGAAGGAGCAGGAGGTGGAGAAGGAGAAGGAGGCGGAGGTGGAGCTGCAGGTGAAGAAGGAGCAGGACGGGGAGAAGGAGCAGGAGGTGGAGAAGGAGCGTGACGGGGAAAAGGAGCAGGAGGCGGAGAAGGAGCAGGAGGCAGAGAAGGAGCAGGAGGCGGAGAAGGAGCAGGAGGCGGAGAAGGAGCAGGAGGCGGAGAAGGAGCAGGTGTTGGAGAAGGAGCAGGAGGTGGAGGTGGAGCTGGATATGGAAAAAGAGCAGGAGGTGGAGAAGGAAAGGAGATGAAGGAGGAGCAGGAGGTGGGGAAGGAGCAGGAGGTGGAGATGGAGCAGGAGTTGGAGAAGGAGCAGGAGGTCGAGAAGGAGCAGGAGGGGAAGAAGGAGGAGTAGGTGGAGAAGGAGCAGGAGGTGGAGAAGGAGCAGGAGGTGGAGAAGGAGCCGGCGGTGGAGAAGGAGCAGTAGGAAGAGGTTGAGCTTGATGAGGAGAAGGAACAGGAGACGGAGAATGAGCAGGAGGTAGAGTCGGAGCAGGAGCAGGAGGGGGTGAAGGAGCAGGAGGGGAGAAGAAGCAGCAGGCAAGCCAGGAGCAGGAGGGGGAGAAGGAGCAGGAGGAGGTGTTTGACCAGGAAGTGGAGAAGGAGCAGGAGGGTGAGGTTGAGCAGAATGAGGAGATGGAGCAGGTGGAGTGGAAGCAGCAGGAGGTGTAGGTGGAGCTGGATGTGGTGGAGGAGCATGAGGTGGAGAAGGAGCAGGAGGCAGAGAAGGAGCAGGAGGCGGAGAAGGAGCAGGAGGCTGAGAAGGAGCAGGAGGCGGAGAAGGAGCAGGAGGCGGAGAAGGAGCAGGAGGTGGAGAATGAGCAGGAGGTGGAAAAGGAGCAGGAGGTGGAGAAGGAGCAGGAGATGAAGGAGGAGGAGCAGGAGGTGGAGAAGGAGCAGGAGGTGGAGAAGGAGCAGGAGTCGGAGGTAGAGATGGAGCGGGAGGCATAGAAGGAGCAGGAGGCGGAGAAGGAGCAGGAGGCAGAGAAGGAGCAGGAGGCGGAGAAGGAGCAGGAGGCGGAGAAGGAGCAGGAGGCGGAGAAGGAGCAGGAGTTGGAGAAGGAGCAGGAGGTGGAGAATGAACAGTTGGTGGTGAAGGAGGAGGAGAAGAAGGAGCAATGGTTGGAGAAGGAGCATGAGGTGGAGAAGGAGCAGGATGTGGAGGTGGAGCTGGATATGGAAAAAGAGCAGCAGGTGGAGAAGGAAAGGAGATGAAGGAGGAGCATGAGGTGGAGAAGGAGCAGGAGGCGGAGAAGGAGCAGGTGGTGGAGAAGGAGCAGGAGGTGGAGAAGGAGAAGGAGGCGGCGGAGGAGCTGCAGGTGAAGAAGGAGCAGCACGGGAAGAAGGAGCTGCAGGGGGAGAAGGAGCTGCAGCAGGAGAAGGAGCTGGAGGAGGAGAAGGAGCTAGAGGAGGAGAAGGAGCAGGAGGGGTAAAAGGAGCATGAGGGTTAGAAGCAGCAGGAGGTGGAGGAGGAGCAGAAGGAGGAGAAGGAGCAGAAGGTGGAGAAGGAGCAGGAAGAGAAGAAGGGTCAGGAGGAGGGGGGTGAGCAGAGGAAGAGAAGGAGCAGGAGGAGGAGAGAAGGAGCAGGACGAGGAGAAGCAGCAGGAGGTGGAGAAGGAGCACGAAGAGAAGAAGGAGCAGGTGGAGGAGATGGAGCCCGACGTTGAGAAGGAGCAGGAGGTGGAGAAGGAGCAACAGGAGGAGAAGGAGAAGGAGAGGGAGAAGGAGCAGGAGAGGGAGATGGAGCAACAAGAGGAGAAGGAGCAGGAGGACGTGAAGGAGCAGGAGGACGAGAAGGAGCAGGATGGCGAGAAGGAGCAGGAGGACGAGAAGGAGCAGGAGGACGAGAAGGATCAGGAAGACGAGAAGGATCAGGAAGACGAGAAGGATCAGGAGCAGGGGAAGAAGCAGGAGACGGAGAAGGAGCAGTTGAGGGAGAGGGAGCAGGAGGTGGAGGAGGGGCTCGAGGGCGAAAATGATCAGGAGGGTGTGAACGAGCAGTCGGCGGAGGAGGAGCGGGAGGCATAGAAGGAGCAGGAGGCGGAGAAGGAGCAGGAGGCGGAGAAGGAGCAAGAGGGGGAGAAGGAGCAGGAGGCGGAGAAGAAGCAGGAGGTGAAGGAGCAGGAAGTGGAGGTGGAGCTGGATATGGAAAAGGAGCAGGAGGTGGAGAAGGAGCAGGAGATGAAGGAGGAGGAGCAGGAGGTGGAGAAGGAGTAGGAGGTGGAGAAGGAGCAGGAGGTGGAGAAGGAGCATTAGGTGGAGAAGGAGCAGGAGGTGGAGAAGGAGCAGGAGGTGGAGAAGGAGCAGGAGGTGGAGAAGGAGCAGGAGGTGGAGAAGGAGCAGGAGGTGGAGATGGAGCGGGAGGAGGAGAAGGAGCAGGAGGATTAGTTTGAGCCGGACGAGGAGAAGGAGCAGGACGTGGAGATGGAGCATGAGGAGGAGGAGGAGAAGGAGCTGGAGGTGGAGTAGGAATAGGAGGTGGAGAAGGAGCAGGAGGTGGAGAAGTAGTAGGAACTGGTGAAGGAGCAGAAGGTGGAGAAGGAGCAGAAGATGTAGAAGGAGCAGGAGGTGGAGAAGGAGCAGCAGGAGGAGAAGGAGCAGGAGGAGGAGACGGAGCAGGAGGAGGAGAAAGAGCAGGAGGTGGAGAAGGAGCAGGAGGTGGAGAAGGAGCAGGAGGAGAAGGAGCAGGAGGAGGAGAAGGAGCAGGAGGAGGAGACGGAGCTGGAGGAGGAGAAGGAGCAGGAGGTAGAGAAGGAGCAGCAGGTGGAGAAAGAGCAGGAGGTGGAGGAGGAGCAGGAGGTGGTGAAGGAGCAGGAAGAGGAGAAGGAGCAGGAGGAGGAGACGGAGCAGGTGGAGAAGAAGGAGCAGGAGGTAGAGAAGGAGCAGCAGGTGGAGAAGGAGCAGGAGGTGGAGAAGGAGCAGGAGGTGGAGAAGGAGCAGGAGGCAGAGAAGGAGCAGGAGGCGGAGAAGGAGCAGGAGGCGGAGCAGGAGGCGGAGAAGGAGCAGGAGGCGGAGAAGGAGCAGGAGGCCGAGAAGGAGCAGGAGGTGGAGAAGGAGCAGGAGGTGGAGAAGGAGCAGGAGGAGGAGTTTGAGCGAGACGAGGAGAAGGAGCAGGAAGGGGAGAGTGAGCAGTATGTGGAGAAGGAGCAGGACGGGGAAAAGGAGCAGGAGCAGGAGTGGTGAAGGAGCAGGAGGGGAGAAGGAGCAGGAGGCGGAGAAGGAGCAGGAGGTGGAGAAGGAGCAGGAGGTGGAGAAGGAGAAGGAGGCGGAGGAGGAGCTGCATGTGAAGAAGGAGCAGGACGGGGAGAAGGAGCTAGAGGAGGAGAAGGAGCAGGAGTGGTAGAAGGAGCATGAGGGGTGGAAGGAGCAGGAGGTGGAGGAGGAGCAGAAGGAGGAGAAGGAGCAGAAGGTGGAGAATGAGCAGGAAGCGAAGAAGGAGCAGGAGGAGGGGGTTGAGCAGAGGAAGAGAAGGAGCAGGAGGAGGAGAGAAGGAGCAGGAGGAGGAGAAGCGGCAGGAGGAGGAGATGGAGCCAGACGTTGAGAAGCAGCAGGATGTGGAGAAGGAGCAACAGGAGGAGAAGGAGCAGGAGGACGAGAAGCAGCAGGAGGAGGAGATGGAGCAGGATGAAGAGAAGGAGCAGGAGGACGAGAAGGAGCAGGAGGACGAGAAGGATCAGGAAGACGAGAAGGATCAGGAAGTCGAGAAGGATCAGGAGGAGGGGAAGAAGCAGGAGACGGAGAAGGAGCAGTTGAGGGAGAGGGAGCAGGAGGTGGAGGAGGGGCTCGAGGGCGAGATTGATCAGGAGGGTGTGAACGAGCAGTCGGCGGAGGAGGAGCGGGATGCGGAGAAGGAGCAGGAGGCAGAGAAGGAGCAGGAGGCGGAGAAGGAGCAGGTGGTGAAGGAGCAGGAGGTGGAGGTGGAGCTGGATATGGAAAAGGAGCAGGAGGTGGAGAAGGAGCAGGAGATGAAATAGGAGTAGCAGCAGGTGGAGAAGGAGCAGGAGGTGGAGAAGGAGCAGGAGGTGGAGAAGGAGCAGGATGTGGAGAAGGAGCAGGAGGTGGAGAAGGAGCAGGAGGTGGAGAAGGAGCAGGAGGAGGAGAAGGAGCAGGAGGAGGAGTTTAAGCGGGACGAGGAGAAGGAGCAGGAGGGGGAGAGTGAGCAGGAGGGGGAGAGTGAGCAGGAGGTGGAGAAGGAGCAGGACGGGGAAAAGGAGCACGAGGTAGAGAAGGAGCGGGAGGGGGAGAAGGAGCAGGAGGCGGAGAAGGAGTGGGATGCAGAGCAAGAGCAAGAGGGGGCGAAGGTGCAGGAGGACGAGAATGATCAGGAGGGCGAGAAGGAGCAGAAGGAGGGGAAGAAGCAGAAGGAGGAGGAGGAGCATGTGGGGGTGAACGAGCAGGATTCAGAGAAGTAGCCGGATGCATCGAAGGAGCAGGAGGCGTTGCAGCAGCAGGAGATGGAGAAGGAGCCGGAGGTGGAGGAGGAGCAGGAGGTGGGGAATGAACAGTTGGAGGAGAAGGAGGAGGAGGAGGCGATGGAGCAGGAGGTGGAGAATGAACAGGAGTTGTGGAAGGAGCTTCAGTTGGAGAAGGAGCTGGAGGTGAAGAAGGAGCAGGACGGGGAGTTGGAGCTGGAGGAGGAGAAGGAGCAGGACGTGGAGATGGAGCATGAGGAGGAGGAGGAGAAGGAGCTGGAGGTGGAGTAGGAATAGGAGGTGGAGAAGGAGCAGGAGGTGGAGAAGTGGCCGGAACTGCAGAAGGAGCAGAAGGTGGAGAAGGAGCAGAAGGTGGAGAAGAAGCAGAAGGTGGAGAAGGAGCAGGATGTGGAGAAGGAGCAGGAGGTGGAGAAGGAACAGGAGCAGGAGGGGGTGAAGGAGCAGGAGGGGAGAAGGAGCAGCAGGCAAGGCAGGAGCAGGAGGGGAGAAGGAGCAGGAGGAGGAGTTTGACCAGGAAGTGGGGAAGGAGCAGGAGCGGGAGGTTGAGCACAAATTGGAGATGGAGCAGGTGGAGGGGAAGCAGCAGGAGGTGGAGGTGGAGCTGGATGTGGTGGAGGAGCATGAGGTGGAGAAGGAGCAGGAGGCGGAGAAGGAGCAGGAGGTGGAGAAGGAGCAGGAGGTGGAGAAGAAGCAGGAGGCGGAGGAGGAGCTGCAGGTGAAGAAGGAGCATGACGGGGAGGAGGAGCAGAAGGTGGAGAAGGAGCAGGAGGTGGAGAAGGAGCAGGAAGAGAAGAAGGAGCAGGAGGAAGGGGTTGAGCAGAGGAAGAGAAGGAGCAGGAGGAGGAGAGAAGGAGCAGGACGAGGAGAAGGAGCAGGAGAAGGAGAAGGAGCACGAAGAGAAGAATGAGCAGGAGGAGGAGATGGAGCAAGACGTTGAGAAGGAGCAGGAGGTGGAGAAGGAGCAACAGGAGGAGAAGGAGCAGGAGAGGGAGAAGGAGCAGGAGAGGGAGAAGGAGCAGGAGAGGGAGAAGGAGCTGGAGGGGGAGAAGGAGCAACAGGAGGAGAAGGAGCAGGAGTACGAGAAGGAGCAGGAGGACGAGAAGGATCAGGAAGACGAGAAGGATCAGGAAGACGAGAAGGATCAGGATAAGGGGAAGAAGCAGGAGACGGAGTTGGAGCAGTTGAGGGAGAGGGAGCAGGAGGTGGAGGAGGGGCTCGAGGGCGAGAATGATCAGGAGGGTGTGAACGAGCAGTAGGCGGTGGAGGAGCGGGAGGCATAGAAGGAGCAGGAGGCGGAGAAGGAGCAGGAGGCGGAGAAGGAGCAGGAGGTGGAGAAGGAGCAGGAGGAGGAGAAGGAGCAGGAGGAGGAGGAGGAGCAGGATGAGGAGAAGGATAAGGAGGAGGAGAAGGAGCAGGAAGAGAAGAAGGAGCAGGAAGAGAAGAAGGAGCAGGAGGTGGAGAAGGAGCATGAAGTGGAGAAGGAGCAGAAGGTGGAAGTTGAGCTGGACGACGAGATGGAACAGGAGGGGTGGAATGAGCAGGATGTCGAGTAGGAGCAGAGGGTGGAGAAGGAGCAGGAGGGGGCAAAGGAACAGAACGGGGCGAAGGAGCAGGAGGCAAAGCAGGAGCAGGAGGGTGAGAAGGTGCAGGAGGCGGAGAAGGAGTGGGATGCA
This sequence comes from Heptranchias perlo, assembly GCF_035084215.1. NCBI lineage: Eukaryota > Metazoa > Chordata > Chondrichthyes > Hexanchiformes > Hexanchidae > Heptranchias > Heptranchias perlo. The sequence continues at coordinate 27,330,976 of NC_090360.1, forward strand.
AAGCAAGAGCAAGAGGGGGCGAATGAGCAGGAGGACGAGAATGATCAGGAGGACGAGATGGAGCAGGAGGAGGGGAAGAAGCAGGAGGAGGAGAAGGAGCAGGTGTGGGTGAACGAGCATGATGCAGAGAAGGAGCTGGATGCATCGAAGGAGCAGGAGGCGTTGAAGCAGCAGGAGGGGGAGAAGGAGCCGGAGGTGGAGAAGGTGCAGGAGGTGGGGAATGACCAGTTGGAGGAGAAGGATCAGCAGGAGGCGAAGGAGCAGGAAGTGCAGAATGAACAGGAGGTGGAGAATGGGCAGGAGGTGGAGAAGGAGCAGGAGGCGGAGAAGTAGCAGGAGGTGGAGAAGGTGCAGGAGGTGGAGAAGGAGCAGGAGGTGGAGAAGGAGCAGGAGGTGGAGAAGGAGCAGCTGGTGGAGAAGGAGCAGGACGTGGAGAAGGAGCAGGAGATGGAGAAGGAGCAGGAGGTGGAGAAGGGGCAGGAGGTGGAGAAGGAGCAGGAGGCGGAGAAGTAGCAGGAGGTGGAGAAGGAGCAGGAGGTAGAGAAGGAGCAAGAGGTGGAGAAGGAGCAGGAGGTGGAGAAGGAGCAGTAGGAAGAGGTTGAGCTTGACGAGGAGAAGGAACAGGAGACGGAGAAGGAGCAGGAGGGAGAGTAGGAGCAGGAGCAGGAGGGGGTGAAGGAGCAGGAGGGGAGAAGGAGCAGCAGGCAAGGCAGGAGCAGGAGGGGGAGAAGGAGCAGGAGGAGGAATTTGACCAGGAAGTGGAGAAGGAGCAGGAGGGGGAGGTTGCGCACAAATTGGAGATGGAGCAGCAGAAGGTGGAGGTGGAGCTGGATGTGGTGTAGGAGCATGAAGTGGAGAAGGAGCAGGAGGCGGAGAAGGAGCAGGAGGTGGAGAAGAAGCAGGAGGCGGAGGAGGAGCTGCAGGTGAAGAAGGAGCAGGACGGGGAGGAGGAGCAGAAGGAGGAGAAGGAGCAGAAGGTGGAGAAGGAGCAGGAAGAGAAGAAGGAGCAGGAGGAAGGGGTTGAGCAGAGGAAGAGAAGGAGCAAGAGGAGGAGAGAAGGAGCAGGACGAGGAGAATGAGCAGGAGAAGGAAAAGGAGCACGAAGAGAAGAATGAGCAGGAGGAGGAGATGGAGCCAGACGTTGAGAAGGAGCAGGAGGTGGAGAAGGAGCAACAGGAGGAGAAGGAGCAGGAGAGGGATAAGGAGCAGGAGAGGGAGAAGGAGCAGGAGAGGAAGAAGGAGCAGGAGGGGGAGAAGGAGCAACAGGAGGAGAAGGAGCAGGAGGACGAGAAGGAGCAGGAGGACGAGAAGGAGCAACAGGAGGAGAAGGAGCAGGAGGACGAGAAGGAGCAGGAGGACGAGAAGGAGCAGGAAGACGAGAAGGATCAGGAAGACGAGAAGGATCAGGAAGACGAGAAGGATCAGGAGGAGGGGAATAAGCAGGAGACGGAGAAGGAGCAGTTGAGGGAGGGGAGCAGGAGGCGGAGAAGGAGCAGAAGGTGGAGAAGGAGCAAGAGGTGGAGAAGGAGCAGGAGGTTGAGAGGGAGCAGGAGGAGGAGAAGGAGCAGGCGGAGGATAAGGAACAGGAGGTGGAGAAAGAGCAGGAGGTGGAGAAGGAGCATTCGGTGGAGAAGGATAAGGAGGAGGAGAAGGAGCATGAAGAGAAGAAGGAGCAGGAAGAGCAGAAGGAGCAGGAGGTGGAGAAGGAGCAGAAGGTGGAAGTTGAGCTGGACGACGAGATGGAACAGGAGGGGTAGAATGAGCAGGATGAAGAGTGGGAGCAGAAGGTGGAGAAGGAGCTATCGGTGGAGAAGGAGCAGGAGGGGGCAAAGGAACAGAACGGGGCGAAGCAGCAGGAGGCAAAGCAGGAGCAGGAGGGAGTGAAGGTGCAGGAGGAGGGGTATGAGCAGGAGGCGGAGAAGGAGAAGGAGGCGGAGAAGGAGCGGGAGGCGGAGAAGGATCAGGAGGCGGAGAAGGAGCAGGAGGCGGAGATGGAGCAGGAGGCGGAGAAGGAGCACAAGGAGGTGGAGCAGGGGGTGGAGAAGGAGCAGGAGGAGGAGAAGGAGCAGGAGGTGGAGAAGGAGCAGCAGGTGTAGAAGGAACAGGAGTTGGAGAAGGAGCAGGAGGTGGAGAAGGAGCAGGAGGTGGAGAATGAACAGTTGGAGGAGAAGGAGGAGGAGGAGAAGGTGCAGCAGTTGGAGAAGGAGCATGAGGTGGAGAAGGAGCAGGATGTGGAGGTGGAGCTGGATATGGAAAAGGAGCAGGAGGTGGAGAATGAGCAGGAGATAAACGAGGAGGAGCAGGAGGTGGAGAAGGAGCAGGAGGTGGAGAAGGAGCAGGAGGTGGAGAAGGAGCAGGAGGTGGAGAAGGAGTAGGAGGTGGAGAAGAAGCCGGAGGTGGAGAAGGAGCAGGAGGTGGAGAAGGAGCTGGAGGAGGAGGTTGAGCGGGACGAGGACAAGGAGCAGGAGGGGGAGAGTGAGCATGAGGGGAGAGTGAGCAGGAGGTGGAGAAGGAGCAGGAAAGGGAAAAGGAGCAGGAGGTAGAGATGGAGCGGGAGGGGGTGAAGGAGCTGGAGGCGGAGAAGGAGTGGGATACAAAGCAAGAGCAAGAGGTGGGAATGAGCAGGAGGACGAGAATGATCAGGAGGACGAGAAGGAGCAGGAGGAGGGGAAGAAGCAGAAGGAGGAGAAGGAGCAGGTGGGGGTGAACGAGCAGGATGCAGAGAAGGAGCTGGATACATCGAAGGAGCAGGAGGCGTTGAAGCAGCAGGAGAGGGAGAAGGAGCCGGAGGTGGAGAAGGAGCAGGAGGTGGGGAATGACCAGTTGGAGGAGAAGGAGGAGAAGCAGGCGAAGGAGCAGGAAGTGGAGAATGAACAGGAGTTGTAGAAAGCTTCAGTTGGAGAAGGAGCTGGAGGTGAAGAAGGAGCAGGTCGGGGAGTTGGAGCTGGAGGAGGAGAAGGAGCAGGACGTGGAGATGGAGCATGAGGAGGAGGAGAAGGAGCTGGAGGTGGAGTCGGAATAGGAGGTGGAGAAGGAGCAGGAGGTGGAGAAGGAGCAGGAGGTGGAGAAGGAGCAGGAGGTGGAGAAGGAGCAGGAGGTGGAGAAGGAGCAGGAGGTGGAGAAGGAGCAGGAGGTGGGGAAGTAGCAGGAGGTGGAGAAGGAGCAGGAGGTGGAGAAGGAGCAGGAGGTGGAGAAGGAGCAGGAGGTGGAGAAGGAGCAGTCGGAAGAAGTTGAGCTTGACGAGGAGAAGGAACAGGAGACGGAGAAGGAGCAGGAGGTAGAGCAGCAGCAGGAGCAGGAGGGGGTGAAGTAGCAGGTGGGGAGAAGGAGCAGCAGGCAAGGCAGGAGCAGGAGGGGGAGAAGGAGCAGGAGGAGGAGTTTGACCAGGAAGTGGAGAAGGAGCAGGAGGGGGAGGTTGAGCAGAAAGAGGAGATGTAGCAGGTGGAGGGGAAGCAGCAGGAGGTGGAGTTGGAGTTGGTTGTGGTGGAGGAGCATGAGTTGGAGAAAAAGCAGGAAGCGGAGCAGGAGGTGGAGAAGGAACAGGAGGTGGAGAAGGAGCAGGAGGCGGAGGTGGAGCTGCAGGTGAAGAAGGAGCAGGACGGGGAGAAGGAGCTGGAGGAGGAGAAGGAGCTGGAGGAGGAGAACGAACAAGAGGAGGAGAAGGAGCAGGAGGGGTAGAAGGAGCAGGAGGGGTAGAAGGAGCAGGAGGTGGAGGAGGAGCAGAAGGAGGACAAGGAGCAGGACGGGGAAAAGGAGCAGGAGGTTGAGATGGAGCGGGAGGGGGAGAAGGAGCAGGAGGCGGAGAAGGAGTGGGATGCAAAGCAAGAGCAAGAGGGGGCGAATGAGCAGGAGGACGAGAATGATCAGGTGGACGAGAAGGAGCAGGAGGAGGGGAAGAAGCAGAAGGAGGAGACGGAGCAGGTGGGGGTGAACGAGCAGGATGCAGAGAAGGAGCTGGATGCATCGAAGGAGCAGGAGGCGTTGAAGCAGCAGGAGAGGGAGAAGGAGCCGGAGGTGGAGAAGGAGCAGGTGGTGGGGAACGACCAGTTGGAGGAGAAGGAGGAGGAGGAGGCGAAGGAGCATGAAATGGAGAATGAACAGGAGTTGTGGAAAGCTTCAGTTGGAGAAGGAGCTGGAGGTGAAGAAGGAGCAGGACGGGGAGTTGGAGCTGGAGGAGGAGAAGTAGCAGGACGTGGAGATGGAGCATGAGGAGGAGGAGAAGGAGCTGGAGGTGGAGTAGGAATAGGAGGTGCAGAAGGAGCAGGAGGTGCAAAAGGAGCAGGAGGTGGAGAAGGAGCAGGAGGTGGAGAAGGAGCAGGAGGTGGAGAAGGAGCAGGCGGTGAAGAAGGAGGAGGAGGTGGAGAAGGAGCAGGTGGTGGAGAAGGAGGATGAGGTGGAGAAGGAGCAGGAGGTGGAGAAGGAGCAGGAGGTGGAGAAGGAGCAGGAGGTGGAGAAGGAGCAGGAGGTGGGGAAGGAGCAGGAGGTGGAGAAGGAGCAGGAGGTGGAGAAGGAGCAGGAGTTGGAGAAGGAGCAGTAGGAAGAGGTTGAGATTGACGAGGAGAAGGAACAGGAGACGGAGAAGGAGCAGGAGGTAAAGCAGGAGCAGGAGCAGGAGGGGGTGAAGGAGCAGGTGGGGAGAAGGAGCAGCAGGCAAGGCAGGAGCAGGAGCGGGAGAAGGAGCAGGTGGAGGAGTTTGACCAGGAAGTGGAGAAGGAGCAGGAGGGGGAGGTTGAGCAGAAAGAGGAGATGGAGCAGGTGGAGGGAAAGCAGCAGGAGGTGGAGGTGGAGCTGGATGTGGTGGAGGAGCATGAGGTGGAGAAGGAGCAGGAGGCGGAGAAGGAGCAGGAGTTGGAGAAGGAGCAGGAGGTGGAGAATGAGCAGGAGGCGTAGGTGGAGCTGCAGGTGAAGAAGGAGCATGACGGGGAGAAGGAGCCGGAGGAGGAGAAGGAGCTGGAGGAGGAGAACGAACAAGAGGAGGAGAAGGAGCAGGAGGGGTAGAAGGAGCAGGAGGGGTAGAAGGAGCAGGAGGTGGAGGAGGAGCAGAAGGAGGAGAAGGAGCAGAAGGTGGAGAAGTGGCAGGAAGAGAAGAAGGAGCAGGAGGAGGGGTTGAGCAGAGAAGGAGCAGGACGAGGAGAAGCAGCAGGAGGAGGAGAAGGAGCACGAAGAGAAGAATGAGCAGGCGGAGGAGATGGAGCTAGACGTTGAAAAGGAGCAGGAGGTGGAGAAGGATCAACAGGAGGAGAAGGAGCAGGAGAGGGAGAAGGAGCAGGAGAGGGAGATGGAGCAGGAGAGGGAGAAGGAGCAGGAGGGGGAGAAGGAGCAACAGGAGGAGAAGGAGCAGGAGGACGAGAAGGAGCAGGAGGACGAGAAGGAGCAGGAGGACGAGAAGGAGCAGGAGGACGAGAAGGATCAGGAAGACGAGAAGGATCAGGAAGACGAGAAGGATCAGGAAGACGAGAAGGATCAGGAGGATGGGAAGAAGCAGGAGACGGAGAAGGAGCAGTTGAGGGACAGGGAGCAGGAGGTGGAGGAGGGGCTCGACGGCGAGAATGATCAGGAGGGTGTGAACGAGCAGTAGGCGGAGGAGGAGCGGGAGGCATAGAAGGAGCAGGAGGCAGAGAAGGAGCAGGAGGCGGAGAAGGAGCAGGAGGCGGAGAAGGAGCAGGAGGCGGAGAAGGAGCAGGAGGTGGAGAAGGAGCAGGAGGTGGAGGTGGAGCTGGAAATGGAAAAGGAGCAGGAGGTGGAGAAGGAGCAGGAGATGAAGGAGGAGATGCAGGAGGTGGAGAAGGAGCAGGAGTTGGAGAAGGAGCAGGAGTTGGAGAAGGAGCAGGAGGTGGAGAAGGAGCAGGATCAGGAGGGGGTGAAGGAGCAGGAGGGGAGAAGGAGCAGCAGGCAAGCCAGGAGCAGGAGGGGGAGAAGGAGCAGGAGGAGGAGTTTGACCAGGAATTGGAGAAGGAGCAGGAGGGGGAGGTTGAGCAGAAAGAGGAGATGGAGCAGGTGGAGTGGAATCAGCAGGAGGTGGAGGTGGAGCTGGATATGGTGGAGGAGCATGAGGTGGAGAAGGAGCAGGAGGCGGAGAAGGAGCAGGAGGTGGAGAAGGAGCAGGAGGTGGAGAAGGAGCAGGAGGCGGAGGTTTTGCTGCAGGTCAAGAAGGAGCAGGACAGGGAGAAGGAGCAGGAGGTGGAGAAGGAGCAGGACGGGGAAAAGGAGCAGGAGGTAGAGATGGAGCGGGAGGGGGAGAAGGAGCAGGAGGCGAAGGTAGAGATGGAGCGGGAGGCATAGAGGAGCAGGAGGCGGAGAAGGAGCAGGAGGCAGAGAAGGAGCAGGAGGCGGAGAAGGAGCAGGAGGCGGAGGTGGAGCTGCAGGTGAAGAAGGATCAGGACGGGGAGAAGGAGCAGGAGGTGGAGAAGGAGCAGGACGGGGAAAAGGAGCAGGAGGTAGTGATGGAGCGGGAGGGGTAGAAGGAGCAGGAGGCGGAGGTAGAGATGGAGCGGGAGGCATAGAAGGAGCAGGAGGCGGAGAAGGAGCAGGAGGCGGAGAAGGAGCAGGAGTTGGAGAAGGAGCAGGAGGTGGAGAATGAACAGTTGGTGGTGAAGGAGGAGGAGAAGAAGGAGCAGTGGTTGGAGAAGGAGCTTGAGGTGGAGAAGGAGCAGGATGTGGAGGTGGAGCTGGATATGGAAAAAGAGCAGGAGGTGGAGAAGGAAATGAGATGAAGGAGGAGCAGGAGGTGGAGAAGGAGCAGGAGGTGGAGAAGGAGCAGGAGGTGGAGAAGGAGCAGTAGGTCGAGAAGGAGCAGGAGGGGAAGAAGGAGGAGTAGGTGGAGAAGGAGCAGGAAGTGGAGAAGGAGCAGGAGGTAGAGAAGGAGCAGGAGGTGGAGAAGGAGCAGGCGGTGGAGAAGGAGCAGTAGGAAGAGGTTGAGCTTGACGAGGAGAAGGAACAGGAGACGGAGAATGAGCAGGAGGTAGAGTAGGAGCAGGAGCAGGAGGGGGAGAAGGAGCAGGAGGGGAGAAGGAGCAGCAGGCAAGCCAGGAGCAGGAGGGGGAGAAGGAGCAGGAGGAGGAGTTTGACCAGGAATTGGAGAAGGAGCAGGAGGGGGAGGTTGAGCAGAAAGAGGAGATGGAGCAGGTGGAGTTGAAGCAGCAGGAGGTGGAGGTGGAGCTGGATGTGGTGGAGGAGCATGAGGTGGAGAATGAGCAGGAGGCAGAGAAGGAGCAGGAGGCGGAGAAGGAGCAGGAGGCGGAGAAGGAGCAGGAGGTGGAGAATGAGCAGGAGGTGGAGGTGGAGCTGGATATGGAAAAGGAGCAGGAGGTGGAGAAGGAGCAGGAGATGAAGGAGGAGGAGCAGGAGGTGGAGAAGGAGCAGGAGCTGGAGAAGGAGCAGGAGGTGGAGAAGTAGCAGGAAGTGGAGAAGGAGCAGGAGGCAGAGAAGGAGCAGGAGGCGGAGAAGGAGCAGGAGGCGGAGAAGGAGCAGGAGGCGTAGAAGGAGCAGGAGTTGGAGAAGGAGCAGGATGTGGAGAATGAACAGTTGGTGGTGAAGGAGGAGGAGAAGAAGGAGCAGTGGTTGGAGAAGGAGCATGAGGTGGAGAAGGAGCAGGATGTGGAGGTGGAGCTGGATATGGAAAAAGAGCAGCAGGTGGAGAAGGAAAAGAGATGAAGGAGGAGCAGGAGGTGGAGAAGGAGCAGAAGGTGGAGCAGGAGCAGGAGGTGGAGAAGGAGCAGGAGGTGGAGAAGTAGCAGGAGGTGGAGAAGGAGCAGGAGGTGGAGAAGGAGCAGGAGGTGGAGAAGGAGCAGGAGGTCCAGAAGGAGCAGGAGGTGAGGAAGGAGGAGTAGGTGGAGAAGGAGCAGGAGGTGGAGAAGGAGCAGGAGGTGGAGAAGGAGGAGTAGGTGGAGAAGGAGCAGGAGGTGGAGAAGGAGCAGGAGGTGGAGAAGGAGCAGTAGGAAGAGTTTGAGCTTGACGAGGAGAAGGAACAGGAGACGGAGAAGGAGCAGGAGGTAAAGCAGCAGCAGGCGCAGGAGGGGGTGAACGAGCAGGTGGGGAGAAGGAGCAGCAGGCAAGGCAGGAGCAGGAGGGGGAGAAGGAGCAGGAGGAGGAGTTTGACCAGGAAGTGGAGAAGGAGCAGGAGGGGGAGGTTGAGCAGAAAGAGGAGATGGAGCAGGTGGAGGGGAAGCAGCAGGAGGTGGAGGTGGAGCTGGATGTGGTGGAGAAGCATGACGTGGAGAAGGAGCAGGAGGCGGAGAAGGAGCAGGAGGTGGAGAATGAGCAGGAGGCGTAGGTGGAGCTGCAGGTGAAGAAGGAGCAGGACGGGGAGAAGGAGCTGGAGGAGGAGAAGGAGCTGGAGGAGTAGAACGAACAAGAGGAGGAGAAGGAGCAGGAGGGGGAGAAGGAGCAGGAGGGGTAGAAGGAACAGGAGGTGGAGGAGGAGCAGAAGGAGGAGAAGGAGCAGAAGGTGGAGAAGTGGCAGGAAGAGTAGTAGGAGCAGGAGGAGGGGTTGAGCAGAGAAGGGGCAGGACGAGGAGAAGCAGCAGGAGGAGGAGAAGGAGCACGAAGAGAAGAATGAGCAGGAGGAGGAGATGGAGCTAGACGTTGAAAAGGAGCAGGAGGTGGAGAAGGATCAACAGGAGGAGAAGGAGCAGGAGAGGGAGAAGGAGCAGGAGAGGGAGATGGAGCAGGAGAGGGAGAAGGAGCAGGAGGGGGAGAAGGAGCAACAGGAGGAGAAGGAGCAGGTGGACGAGAAGGAGCAGGAGGACGAGAAGGAGCAGGAAGACGAGAAGGATCAGGAGGAGGGGAAGAAGCAGGAGACGGATAAGGAGCAGTTGAGGGAGAGGGAGCAGGAGGTGGAGGAGGGGCTCGACGGCGAGAATGATCAGGAGGGTGTGAACGAGCAGTAGGCGGAGGAGGAGCGGGAGGCATAGAAGAAGCAGGAGGCGGAGAAGGAGCAGGAGGCGGAGAAGGAGCAGGAAGCGGAGAAGGAGCAGGAGGCGGAGAAGGAGCAGGACGTGGAGAAGGAGCAGGAGGTGGAGGTGGAGCTGGAAATGGAAAAGGAGCATGAGGTGGAGAAGGAGCAGGAGATAAAGGAGGAGGAGCAGGAGGAGGAGAAGGAGCAGGAGCAGGAGGGCGTGAAGGAGCAGGAGGGGAGAAGGAGCAGCAGGCCAGCCAGGAGCAGGAGGGGGAGAAGTAGCAGGAGGAGGAGTTTGACCAGGAAGTGGAGAAGGAGCAGGAGGGGGAGTTTGAGCAGAAAGAGGAGATGGAGCAGGTGGAGTGGAAGCAGCAGGAGGTGTAGGTGGAGCTGGATGTGGTGGAGGAGCATGAGGTGGAGAAGGAGCAGAAGGCGGAGAAGGAGCAGGAGGTGGAGAAGGAGCAGGAGGTGGAGAAGGAGCAGGACGGGGAAAAGGAGCAGGAGGTAGAGATGGAGCGGGAGGGGGAGAAGGAGCAGGAGGCGGAGGTAGAGATGGAGCGGGAGGCATAGAGGAGCAGGAGGCGGAGAAGGAGCAGGAGGCAGAGAAGGAGCAGGAGGCGGAGAAGGAGCAGGAGGCGGAGGTGGAGCTGCAGGTGAAGAATGATCAGGACGGGGAGAAGGAGCAGGAGGTGGAGAAGGAGCAGGACGGGGAAAAGGAGCAGGAGGTAGAGATGGAGCGGGAGGGGTAGAAGGAGCAGGAGGCGGAGGTAGAGATGGAGCGGGAGGCATAGAAGGAGCAGGAGGCGGAGAAGGAGCAGGAGGCGGAGAAGGAGCAGGAGTTGGAGAAGGAGCAGGAGGTGGAGAATGAACAGTTGGTGGTGAAGGAGGAGGAGAAGAAGGAGCAGTGGTTGGAGAAGGAGCTTGAGGTGGAGAAGGAGCAGGATGTGGAGGTGGAGCTGGATATGGAAAAAGAGCAGGAGGTGGAGAAGGAAAGGAGATGAAGGAGGAGCAGGAGGTGGAGAAGGAGCAGGAGGTGGAGAAGGAGCAGGAGGTGGAGAAGGAGCAGGAGGTCGAGAAGGAGCAGGAGGGGAAGAAGGAGGAGTAGGTGGAGAAGGAGCAGGAGGTGGAGAAGGAGCAGGAGGTGGAGAAGGAGCAGGCGGTGGAGAAGGAGCAGTAGGAAGAGGTTGAGCTTGATGAGGAGAAGGAACAGGAGACGGAGAATGAGCAGGAGGTAGAGTAGGAGCAGGAGCAGGAGGGGGAGAAGGAGCAGGAGGGGAGAAGGATCAGCAGGCAAGCCAGGAGCAGGAGGGGGAGAAGGAGCAGGAGGAGGAGTTTGACCAGGAAGTGGAGAAGGAGCAGGAGGGGGAGGTTGAGCAGAAAGAGGAGATGGAGCAGGTGGAGTGGAAGCAGCAGGAGGTGGAGGTGGAGCTGGATGTGGTGGAGGAGCATGAGGTGGAGAAGGAGCAGGAGGCGGAGAAGGAGCAGGAGGTGGAGAAGGAGCAGGAGGTGGAGAAGGAGCAGGACGGGGAAAAGGAGCAGGAGGTAGAGATGTTGCGGGAGGGGGAGAAGGAGCAGGAGGCGGAGGTAGAGATGGAGCGGGAGGCATAGAGGAGCAGGAGGCGGAGAAGGAGCAGGAGTCGGAGGTAGAGATGGAGCGGGATGCATAGAAGGAGCAGTAGGTGGAGAAGGAGCAGGAGGCAGAGAAGGAGCAGGAGGTGGAGAAGGAGCAGGAGGTGGAGAATGAGCAGGAGGCGTAGGTGGAGCTGCAGGTGAAGAAGGAGCAGGACGGGGAGAAGGAGCTGGGGGAGGAGAAGGAGCTGGAGGAGGAGAACGAACAAGAGGAGGAGAAGGAGCAGGAGGGGGAGAAGGAGCAGGAGGGGTAGAAGGAACAGGAGGTGGAGGAGGAGCAGAAGGAGGAGAAGGAGCAGAAGGTGGAGAAGTGGCAGGAAGAGTAGAAGGAGCAGGAGGAGGGGTTGAGCAGAGAAGGGGCAGGACGAGGAGAAGCAGCAGGAGGAGGAGAAGGAGCACGAAGAGAAGAATGAGCAGGAGGAGGAGATGGAGCTAGACGTTGAAAAGGAGCAGGAGGTGGAGAAGGATCAACAGGAGGAGAAGGAGCAGGAGAGGGAGAAGGAGCAGGAGAGGGAGATGGAGCAGGAGAGGGAGAAAGAGCAGGAGGGGGTGAAGGAGCAACAGGAGGAGAAGGAGCAGGTGGACGAGAAGGAGCAGGAGGACGAGAAGGAGCAGGAAGACGAGAAGGATCAGAAGGAGGGGAAGAAGCAGGAGACGGATAAGGAGCAGTTGAGGGAGAGGGAGCAGGAGGTGGAGGAGGGGCTCGACGGCGAGAATGATCAGGAGGGTGTGAACGAGCAGTAGGCGGAGGAGGAGCGGGAGGCATAGAAGAAGCAGGAGGCGGAGAAGGAGCAGGAGGCGGAGAAGGAGCAGGAAGCGGAGAAGGAGCAGGAGGCGGAGAAGGAGCAGGACGTGGAGAAGGAGCAGGAGGTGGAGGTGGAGCTGGAAATGGAAAAGGAGCATGAGGTGGAGAAGGAGCAGGAGATAAAGGAGGAGGAGCAGGAGGAGGAGAAGGAGCAGGAGCAGGAGGGGGTGAAGGAGCAGGAGGGGAGAAGGAGCAGCAGGCAAGCCAGGAGCAGGAGGGGGAGAAGTAGCAGGAGGAGGAGTTTGACCAGGAAGTGGAGAAGGAGCAGGAGGGGGAGGTTGAGCAGAAAGAGGAGATGGAGCAGGTGGAGTGGAAGCAGCAGGAGGTGGAGGTAGAGCTGGATGTGGTGGAGGAGCATGAGGTGGAGAAGGAGCAGGAGGCGGAGAAGGAGCAGGAGGTGGAGAAGGAGCAGGAGGTGGAGAAGGAGCAGGACGGGGAAAAGGAGCAGGAGGTAGAGATGGAGCGGGAGGGGGAGAAGGAGCAGGAGGCGGAGGTAGAGATGGAGCGGGAGGCATAGAGGAGCAGGAGGCGGAGAAGGAGCAGGAGGCAGAGAAGGAGCAGGAGGCGGAGAAGGAGCAGGAGGCGGAGGTGGAGCTGCAGGTGAAGAAGGATCAGGACGGGGAGAAGGAGCAGGAGGTGGAGAAGGAGCAGGACGGGGAAAAGGAGCAGGAGGTAGAGATGGAGCGGGAGGGGTAGAAGGAGCAGGAGGCGGAGGTAGAGATGGAGCGGGAGGCATAGAAGGAGCAGGAGGCGGAGAAGGAGCAGGAGGCGGAGAAGGAGCAGGAGTTGGAGAAGGAGCAGGAGGTGGAGAATGAACAGTTGGTGATGAAGGAGGAGGAGAAGAAGGAGCAGTGGTTGGAGAAGGAGCTTGAGGTGGAGAAGGAGCAGGATGTGGAGGTGGAGCTGGATATGGAAAAAGAGCAGGAGGTGAAGAAGGAAAGGAGATGAAGGAGGAGCAGGAGGTGGAGAAGGAGCAGGAGGTGGAGAAGGAGCAGGAGGTGGAGAAAGAGCAGGAGGTCGAGAAGGAGCAGGAGGGGAAGAAGGAGGAGTAGGTGGAGAAGGAGCAGGAGGTGGAGAAGGAGCAGGAGGTGGAGAAGGAGCAGCAGGTGGAGAAGGAGCAGTCGGTGGAGAAGGAGGAGTAGGAAGAGGTTGAGCTTGACGAGGAGAAGGAACAGGAGACGGAGAATGAGCAGGAGGTAGAGTAGGAGCAGGAGCAGGAGGGGGAGAAGGAGCAGGAGGGGAGAAGGAGCAGCAGGCAAGCCAGGAGCAGGAGGGGGAGAAGGAGCAGGAGGAGGAGTTTGACCAGGAAGTGGAGAAGGAGCAGGAGGGGGAGGTTGAGCAGAATGAGGAGATGGAGCAGGTAGAGTTGAAGCAGCAGGAGGTGGAGGTGGAGCTGGATGTGGTGGAGGAGCATGAGGTGGAGAAGGAGCAGGAGGCGGAGAAGGAGCAGGAGGTGGAGAAGGAGCAGGAGGTGGAGAAGGAGCAGGACGGGGAAAAGGAGCAGGAGGTAGAGATGTTGCGGGAGGGGGAGAAGGAGCAGGAGGCGGAGGTAGAGATGGAGCGGGAGGCATAGAGGAGCAGGAGGCGGAGAAGGAGCAGGAGTCGGAGGTAGAGATGGAGCGGGATGCATAGAAGGAGCAGTAGGTGGAGAAGGAGCAGGAGGCAGAGAAGGAGCAGGAGGTGGAGAAGGAGCAGGAGGTGGAGAATGAGCAGGAGGCGTAGGTGGAGCTGCAGGTGAAGAAGGAGCAGGACGGGGAGAAGGAGCTGGGGGAGGAGAAGGAGCTGGAGGAGGAGAACGAACAAGAGGAGGAGAAGGAGCAGGAGGGGGAGAAGGAGCAGGAGGGGTAGAAGGAACAGGAGGTGGAGGAGGAGCAGAAGGAGGAGAAGGAGCAGAAGGTGGAGAAGTGGCAGGAAGAGTAGAAGGAGCAGGAGGAGGGGTTGAGCAGAGAAGGGGCAGGACGAGGAGAAGCAGCAGGAGGAGGAGAAGGAGCACGAAGAGAAGAATGAGCAGGAGGAGGAGATGGAGCTAGACGTTGAAAAGGAGCAGGAGGTGGAGAAGGATCAACAGGAGGAGAAGGAGCAGGAGAGGGAGAAGGAGCAGGAGAGGGAGATGGAGCAGGAGAGGGAGAAAGAGCAGGAGGGGGTGAAGGAGCAACAGGAGGAGAAGGAGCAGGTGGACGAGAAGGAGCAGGAGGACGAGAAGGAGCAGGAAGACGAGAAGGATCAGAAGGAGGGGAAGAAGCAGGAGACGGATAAGGAGCAGTTGAGGGAGAGGGAGCAGGAGGTGGAGGAGGGGCTCGACGGCGAGAATGATCAGGAGGGTGTGAACGAGCAGTAGGCGGAGGAGGAGCGGGAGGCATAGAAGAAGCAGGAGGCGGAGAAGGAGCAGGAGGCGGAGAAGGAGCAGGAAGCGGAGAAGGAGCAGGAGGCGGAGAAGGAGCAGGACGTGGAGAAGGAGCAGGAGGTGGAGGTGGAGCTGGAAATGGAAAAGGAGCATGAGGTGGAGAAGGAGCAGGAGATAAAGGAGGAGGAGCAGGAGGAGGAGAAGGAGCAGGAGCAGGAGGGGGTGAAGGAGCAGGAGGGGAGAAGGAGCAGCAGGCAAGCCAGGAGCAGGAGGGGGAGAAGTAGCAGGAGGAGGAGTTTGACCAGGAAGTGGAGAAGGAGCAGGAGGGGGAGGTTGAGCAGAAAGAGGAGATGGAGCAGGTGGAGTGGAAGCAGCAGGAGGTGGAGGTAGAGCTGGATGTGGTGGAGGAGCATGAGGTGGAGAAGGAGCAGGAGGCGGAGAAGGAGCAGGAGGTGGAGAAGGAGCAGGAGGTGGAGAAGGAGCAGGACGGGGAAAAGGAGCAGGAGGTAGAGATGGAGCGGGAGGGGGAGAAGGAGCAGGAGGCGGAGGTAGAGATGGAGCGGGAGGCATAGAGGAGCAGGAGGCGGAGAAGGAGCAGGAGGCAGAGAAGGAGCAGGAGGCGGAGAAGGAGCAGGAGGCGGAGGTGGAGCTGCAGGTGAAGAAGGATCAGGACGGGGAGAAGGAGCAGGAGGTGGAGAAGGAGCAGGACGGGGAAAAGGAGCAGGAGGTAGAGATGGAGCGGGAGGGGTAGAAGGAGCAGGAGGCGGAGGTAGAGATGGAGCGGGAGGCATAGAAGGAGCAGGAGGCGGAGAAGGAGCAGGAGGCGGAGAAGGAGCAGGAGTTGGAGAAGGAGCAGGAGGTGGAGAATGAACAGTTGGTGATGAAGGAGGAGGAGAAGAAGGAGCAGTGGTTGGAGAAGGAGCTTGAGGTGGAGAAGGAGCAGGATGTGGAGGTGGAGCTGGATATGGAAAAAGAGCAGGAGGTGAAGAAGGAAAGGAGATGAAGGAGGAGCAGGAGGTGGAGAAGGAGCAGGAGGTGGAGAAGGAGCAGGAGGTGGAGAAAGAGCAGGAGGTCGAGAAGGAGCAGGAGGGGAAGAAGGAGGAGTAGGTGGAGAAGGAGCAGGAGGTGGAGAAGGAGCAGGAGGTGGAGAAGGAGCAGCAGGTGGAGAAGGAGCAGTCGGTGGAGAAGGAGGAGTAGGAAGAGGTTGAGCTTGACGAGGAGAAGGAACAGGAGACGGAGAATGAGCAGGAGGTAGAGTAGGAGCAGGAGCAGGAGGGGGAGAAGGAGCAGGAGGGGAGAAGGAGCAGCAGGCAAGCCAGGAGCAGGAGGGGGAGAAGGAGCAGGAGGAGGAGTTTGACCAGGAAGTGGAGAAGGAGCAGGAGGGGGAGGTTGAGCAGAATGAGGAGATGGAGCAGGTAGAGTTGAAGCAGCAGGAGGTGGAGGTGGAGCTGGATGTGGTGGAGGAGCATGAGGTGGAGAATGAGCAGGAGGCAGAGAAGGAGCAGGAGGCGGAGAAGGAGCAGGAGGCGGAGAAGGAGCAGGAGGTGGAGAAGGAGCAGGAGATGAAGGAGGAGGAGCAGGAGGTGGAGAAGGAGCAGGAGCTGGAGAAGGAGCAGGAGGTGGAGAAGGAGCAGGAAGTGGAGAAGGAGCAGGAGTCGGAGGTAGAGATGGAGCGGGATGCATAGAAGGAGCAGGAGGTGGAGAAGGAGCAGGAGGCAGAGAAGGAGCAGGAGGCGGAGAAGGAGCAGGAGGCGTAGAAGGAGCAGGAGTTGGAGAAGGAGCAGGAGGTGGAGAATGAACAGTTGGTGGTGAAGGAGGAGGAGAAGAAGGAGCAGTGGTTGGAGAAGGAGCATGAGGTGGAGAAGGAGCAGGATGTGGAGGTGGAGCTGGATATGGAAAAAGAGCAGCAGGTGGAGAAGGAAAAGAGATGAAGGAGGAGCAGGAGGTGGAGAAGGAGCAGAAGGTGGAGAAGGAGCAGGAGGTGGAGAAGGAGCAGGAGGTGGAGAAGTAGCAGGAGGTGGAGAAGGAGCAGGAGGTGGAGAAGGAGCAGGAGGTGGAGAAGGAGCAGGAGGTGGAGAAGGAGCAGGAGGTCCAGAAGGAGCAGGAGGTGAGGAAGGAGGAGTAGGTGGAGAAGGAGCAGGAGGTGGAGAAGGAGCAGTAGGTGGAGAAGGAGCAGGAGGTGGAGAAGGAGCAGGAGGTGGAGAAGGAGCAGGAGGTGGAGAAGGAGCAGTAGGAAGAGGTTGAGCTTGACGAGGAGAAGGAACAGGAGACGGAGAAGGAGCAGGAGGTAAAGCAGCAGCAGGAGCAGGAGGGGGTGAACGAGCAGGTGGGGAGAAGGAGCAGCAGGCAAGGCAGGAGCAGGAGGGGGAGAAGGAGCAGGAGGAGGAGTTTGACCAGGAAGTGGAGAAGGAGCAGGAGGGGGAGGTTGAGCAGAAAGAGGAGATGGAGCAGGTGGAGGGGAAGCAGCAGGAGGTGGAGGTGGAGCTGGATGTGGTGGAGAAGCATGACGTGGAGAAGGAGCAGGAGGCGGAGAAGGAGCAGGAGGTGGAGAAGGAGCAGGAGGTGGAGAATGAGCAGGAGGCGTAGGTGGAGCTGCAGGTGAAGAAGGAGCAGGACGGGGAGAAGGAGCTGGAGGAGGAGAAGGAGCTGGAGGAGGAGAACGAACAAGAGGAGGAGAAGGAGCAGGAGGGGGAGAAGGAGCAGGAGGGGTAGAAGGAACAGGAGGTGGAGGAGGAGCAGAAGGAGGAGAAGGAGCAGAAGGTGGAGAAGTGGCAGGAAGAGTAGAAGGAGCAGGAGGAGGGGTTGAGCAGAGAAGGGGCAGGACGAGGAGAAGCAGCAGGAGGAGGAGAAGGACCACGAAGAGAAGAATGAGCAGGAGGAGGAGATGGAGCTAGACGTTGAAAAGGAGCAGGAGGTGGAGAAGGATCAACAGGAGGAGAAGGAGCAGGAGAGGGAGAAGGAGCAGGAGAGGGAGATGGAGCAGGAGAGGGAGATGGAGCAGGAGGGGGAGAAGGAGCAACAGGAGGAGAAGGAGCAGGTGGACGAGAAGGAGCAGGAGGACGAGAAGGAGCAGGAAGACGAGAAGGATCAGGAGGAGGGGAAGAAGCAGGAGACGGATAAGGAGCAGTTGAGGGAGAGGGAGCAGGAGGTGGAGGAGGGGCTCGACGGCGAGAATGATCAGGAGGGTATGAACGAGCAGTAGGCGGAGGAGGAGCGGGAGGCATAGAAGAAGCAGGAGGCGGAGAAGGAGCAGGAGGCGGAGAAGGAGCAGGAAGCGGAGAAGGAGCAGGAGGCGGAGAAGGAGCAGGACGTGGAGAAAGAGCAGGAGGTGGAGGTGGAGCTGGAAATGGAAAAGGAGCATGAGGTGGAGAAGGAGCAGGAGATAAAGGAGGAGGAGCAGGAGGAGGAGAAGGAGCAGGAGCAGGAGGGGGTGAAGGAGCAGGAGGGGAGAAGGAGCAGCAGGCAAGCCAGGAGCAGGAGGGGGAGAAGTAGCAGGAGGAGGAGTTTGACCAGGAAGTGGAGAAGGAGCAGGAGGGGGAGGTTGAGCAGAAAGAGGAGATGGAGCAGGTGGAGTGGAAGCAGCAGGAGGTGGAGGTGGAGCTGGATGTGGTGGGGGAGCATGAGGTGGAGAAGGAGCAGGAGGCGGAGAAGGAGCAGGAGGTGGAGAAGGAGCAGGAGGTGGAGAAGGAGCAGGAGGCGGAGGTGGAGCTGCAGGTGAAGAAGGAGCAGGACGGGGAGAAGGAGCAGGAGGTGGAGAAGGAGCAGGACGGGGAAAAGGAGCAGGAGGTAGAGATGGAGCGGGAGGGGGAGAAGGAGCAGGAGGCGGAGAAGGAGCAGGAGGCAGAGAAGGAGCAGGAGGCGGAGAAGGAGCAGGAGGTGGAGAAGGAGCAGGAGGCGGAGAAAGAGCAGGAGGTGGAGAATGAGCAGTTGGTGGTGAAGGAGGAGGAGAAGAAGGAGCAGTGGTTGGAGAAGGAGCATGAGGTGGAGAAGGAGCAGGAGGTGGAGAAGGAGCAGGAGGTGGAGAAGGAGCAGGAGGTGGAGAAGGTGCAGGAGGTCGAGAAGAGCAGGAGGTGAAGAAGGAGGAGTAGGTGGAGAAGGAGCAGGTGGTGGAGAAGGAGCAGGAGGTGGAGAAGGAGCAGGAGGTGGAGAAGGATCAGTAGGAAGAGGTTGAGCTTGACGAGGAGAAGGAACAGGAGACGGAGAATGAGCAGGAGGTAGAGTAGGAGCAGGAGCAGGAGGGGGTGAAGGAGCAGGAGGGGAGAAGGAGCAGCAGGCAAGCCAGGAGCAGGAGGGGGAGAAGGAGCAGGAGGAGGAGTTTGACCCGGAAGTGGAGAAGGAGCAGGAGGGGGAGGTTGAGCAGAATGAGGAGATGGAGCAGATGGAGTGGAAGCAGCAGGAGGTGGAGGTGGAGCTGGATGTGGTGGAGGAGCATGAGGTGGAGAAGGAGCAGGAGGTGGAGAAGGAGCAGGAGGCGGAGAAGGAGCAGTAGGTGGAGTTGGAGCTGGAAATGGAAAAGGAGCAGGAGGTGGAGAAGGAGCAGGAGATGAAGGAGGATGAGCAGGAGGTGGAGAAGGAGCAGGAGCTGGAGAAGGAGCAGGAGGTGGAGAAGGAGCAGGAAGTGGAGAAGGAGCAGGAGTCGGAAGTAGAGATGGAGCGGGATGCATAGAAGGAGCAGGAGGTGGAGAAGGAGCAGGAGGCAGAGAAGGAGCAGGAGGCGGAGAAGGAGCAGGAGGCGGAGAAGGAGCAGGAGGCGTAGAAGGAGCAGGAGTTGGAGAAGGAGCAGGAGGTGGAGAATGAACAGTTGGTGGTGAAGGAGGAGGAGAAGAAGGAGCAGTGGTTGGAGAAGGAGCATGAGGTGGAGAAGGAGCAGGATGTGGAGGTGGAGCTGGATATGGAAAAAGAGCAGCAGGTGGAGAAGGAAAAGAGATGAAGGAGGAGCAGGAGGTGGAGAAGGAGCAGAAGGTGGAGAAGGAGCAGGAGGTGGAGAAGCAGCAGGAGGTGGAGAAGGAGCAGGAGGTGGAGAAGGAGCAGGAGGTGGAGAAGGAGCAGGAGGTGGAGAAGGAGCAGGAGGTCCAGAAGGAGCAGGAGGTGAGGAAGGAGGAGTAGGTGGAGAAGGAGCAGGAGGTGGAGAAGGAGCAGGAGGTGGAGAAGGAGCAGGAGGTGGAGAAGGAGCAGTAGGAAGAGGTTGAGCTTGACGAGGAGAAGGAACAGGAGACGGAGAAGGAGCAGGAGGTAAAGCAGCAGCAGGAGCAGGAGGGGGTGAACGAGCAGGTGGGGAGAAGGAGCAGCAGGCAAGGCAGGAGCAGGAGGGGGAGAAGGAGCAGGAGGAGGAGTTTGACCAGGAAGTGGAGAAGGAGCAGGAGGGGGAGGTTGAGCAGAAAGAGGAGATGGAGCAGGTGGAGGGGAAGCAGCAGGAGGTGGAGGTGGAGCTGGATGTGTTGGAGGAGCATGACGTGGAGAAGGAGCAGGAGGCGGAGAAGGAGCAGGAGGTGGAGAAGGAGCAGGAGGTGGAGAATGAGCAGGAGCGTAGGTGGAGCTGCAGGTGAAGAAGGAGCAGGACGGGGAGAAGGAGCTGGAGGAGGAGAAGGAGCTGGAGGAGGAGAACGAACAAGAGGAGGAGAAGGAGCAGGAGGGGGAGAAGGAGCAGGAGGGGTAGCAGGAACAGGAGGTGGAGGAGGAGCAGAAGGAGGAGAAGGAGCAGAAGGTGGAGAAGTGGCAGGAAGAGAAGAAGGAGCAGGAGGAGGGGTTGAGCAGAGAAGGGGCAGGACGAGGAGAAGCAGCAGGAGGAGGAGAAGGAGCACGAAGAGAAGAATGAGCAGGAGGAGGAGATGGAGCTAGACGTTGAAAAGGAGCAGGAGGTGGAGAAGGATCAACAGGAGGAGAAGGAGCAGGAGAGGGAGAAGGAGCAGGAGAGGGAGATGGAGCAGGAGAGGGAGAAGGAGCAGGAGGGGGAGAAGGAGCAGTTGAGGGACAGGGAGCAGGAGGTGGAGGAGGGGCTCGACGGCGAGAATGATCAGGAGGGTGTGAACGAGCAGTAGGCGGAGGAGGAGCGGGAGGCATAGAAGGAGCAGGAGGCAGAGAAGGAGCAGGAGGCGGAGAAGGAGCAGGAGGCGGAGAAGGAGCAGGAGGCGGAGAAGGAGCAGGAGGTGGAGAAGGAGCAGGAGGTGGAGGTGGAGCTGGAAATGGAAAAGGAGCAGGAGGTGGAGAAGGAGCAGGAGATGAAGGAGGAGATGCAGGAGGTGGAGAAGGAGCAGGAGTTGGAGAAGGAGCAGGAGTTGGAGAAGGAGCAGGAGGTGGAGAAGGAGCAGGATCAGGAGGGGGTGAAGGAGCAGGAGGGGAGAAGGAGCAGCAGGCAAGCCAGGAGCAGGAGGGGGAGAAGGAGCAGGAGGAGGAGTTTGACCAGGAATTGGAGAAGGAGCAGGAGGGGGAGGTTGAGCAGAAAGAGGAGATGGAGCAGGTGGAGTGGAATCAGCAGGAGGTGGAGGTGGAGCTGGATGTGGTGGAGGAGCATGAGGTGGAGAAGGAGCAGGAGGCGGAGAAGGAGCAGGAGGTGGAGAAGGAGCAGGAGGTGGAGAAGGAGCAGGAGGCGGAGGTTTTGCTGCAGGTCAAGAAGGAGCAGGACAGGGAGAAGGAGCAGGAGGTGGAGAAGGAGCAGGACGGGGAAAAGGAGCAGGAGGTAGAGATGGAGCGGGAGGGGGAGAAGGAGCAGGAGGCGAAGGTAGAGATGGAGCGGGAGGCATAGAGGAGCAGGAGGCGGAGAAGGAGCAGGAGGCAGAGAAGGAGCAGGAGGCGGAGAAGGAGCAGGAGGCGGAGGTGGAGCTGCAGGTGAAGAAGGATCAGGACGGGGAGAAGGAGCAGGAGGTGGAGAAGGAGCAGGACGGGGAAAAGGAGCAGGAGGTAGTGATGGAGCGGGAGGGGTAGAAGGAGCAGGAGGCGGAGGTAGAGATGGAGCGGGAGGCATAGAAGGAGCAGGAGGCGGAGAAGGAGCAGGAGGCGGAGAAGGAGCAGGAGTTGGAGAAGGAGCAGGAGGTGGAGAATGAACAGTTGGTGGTGAAGGAGGAGGAGAAGAAGGAGCAGTGGTTGGAGAAGGAGCTTGAGGTGGAGAAGGAGCAGGATGTGGAGGTGGAGCTGGATATGGAAAAAGAGCAGGAGGTGGAGAAGGAAAGGAGATGAAGGAGGAGCAGGAGGTGGAGAAGGAGCAGGAGGTGGAGAAGGAGCAGGAGGTGGAGAAGGAGCAGGAGGTCGAGAAGGAGCAGGAGGGGAAGAAGGAGGAGTAGGTGGAGAAGGAGCAGGAAGTGGAGAAGGAGCAGGAGGTAGAGAAGGAGCAGGAGGTGGAGAAGGAGCAGGCGGTGGAGAAGGAGCAGTAGGAAGAGGTTGAGCTTGACGAGGAGAAGGAACAGGAGACGGAGAATGAGCAGGAGGTAGAGTAGGAGCAGGAGCAGGAGGGGGAGAAGGAGCAGGAGGGGAGAAGGAGCAGCAGGCAAGCCAGGAGCAGGAGGGGGAGAAGGAGCAGGAGGAGGAGTTTGACCAGGAATTGGAGAAGGAGCAGGAGGGGGAGGTTGAGCAGAAAGAGGAGATGGAGCAGGTGGAGTTGAAGCAGCAGGAGGTGGAGGTGGAGCTGGATGTGGTGGAGGAGCATGAGGTGGAGAATGAGCAGGAGGCAGAGAAGGAGCAGGAGGCGGAGAAGGAGCAGGAGGCGGAGAAGGAGCAGGAGGTGGAGAATGAGCAGGAGGTGGAGGTGGAGCTGGATATGGAAAAGGAGCAGGAGGTGGAGAAGGAGCAGGAGATGAAGGAGGAGGAGCAGGAGGTGGAGAAGGAGCAGGAGCTGGAGAAGGAGCAGGAGGTGGAGAAGTAGCAGGAAGTGGAGAAGGAGCAGGAGTCGGAGGTAGAGATGGAGCGGGATGCATAGAAGGAGCAGGAGGTGGAGAAGGAGCAGGAGGCAGAGAAGGAGCAGGAGGCGGAGAAGGAGCAGGAGGCGGAGAAGGAGCAGGAGGCGTAGAAGGAGCAGGAGTTGGAGAAGGAGCAGGATGTGGAGAATGAACAGTTGGTGGTGAAGGAGGAGGAGAAGAAGGAGCAGTGGTTGGAGAAGGAGCATGAGGTGGAGAAGGAGCAGGATGTGGAGGTGGAGCTGGATATGGAAAAAGAGCAGCAGGTGGAGAAGGAAAAGAGATGAAGGAGGAGCAGGAGGTGGAGAAGGAGCAGAAGGTGGAGCAGGAGCAGGAGGTGGAGAAGGAGCAGGAGGTGGAGAAGTAGCAGGAGGTGGAGAAGGAGCAGGAGGTGGAGAAGGAGCAGGAGGTGGAGAAGGAGCAGGAGGTCCAGAAGGAGCAGGAGGTGAGGAAGGAGGAGTAGGTGGAGAAGGAGCAGGAGGTGGAGAAGGAGCAGGAGGTGGAGAAGGAGGAGTAGGTGGAGAAGGAGCAGGAGGTGGAGAAGGAGCAGGAGGTGGAGAAGGAGCAGTAGGAAGAGTTTGAGCTTGACGAGGAGAAGGAACAGGAGACGGAGAAGGAGCAGGAGGTAAAGCAGCAGCAGGCGCAGGAGGGGGTGAACGAGCAGGTGGGGAGAAGGAGCAGCAGGCAAGGCAGGAGCAGGAGGGGGAGAAGGAGCAGGAGGAGGAGTTTGACCAGGAAGTGGAGAAGGAGCAGGAGGGGGAGGTTGAGCAGAAAGAGGAGATGGAGCAGGTGGAGGGGAAGCAGCAGGAGGTGGAGGTGGAGCTGGATGTGGTGGAGAAGCATGACGTGGAGAAGGAGCAGGAGGCGGAGAAGGAGCAGGAGGTGGAGAATGAGCAGGAGGCGTAGGTGGAGCTGCAGGTGAAGAAGGAGCAGGACGGGGAGAAGGAGCTGGAGGAGGAGAAGGAGCTGGAGGAGTAGAACGAACAAGAGGAGGAGAAGGAGCAGGAGGGGGAGAAGGAGCAGGAGGGGTAGAAGGAACAGAAGGTGGAGGAGGAGCAGAAGGAGGAGAAGGAGCAGAAGGTGGAGAAGTGGCAGGAAGAGTAGTAGGAGCAGGAGGAGGGGTTGAGCAGAGAAGGGGCAGGACGAGGAGAAGCAGCAGGAGGAGGAGAAGGAGCACGAAGAGAAGAATGAGCAGGAGGAGGAGATGGAGCTAGACGTTGAAAAGGAGCAGGAGGTGGAGAAGGATCAACAGGAGGAGAAGGAGCAGGAGAGGGAGAAGGAGCAGGAGAGGGAGATGGAGCAGGAGAGGGAGAAGGAGCAGGAGGGGGAGAAGGAGCAACAGGAGGAGAAGGAGCAGGTGGACGAGAAGGAGCAGGAGGACGAGAAGGAGCAGGAAGACGAGAAGGATCAGGAGGAGGGGAAGAAGCAGGAGACGGATAAGGAGCAGTTGAGGGAGAGGGAGCAGGAGGTGGAGGAGGGGCTCGACGGCGAGAATGATCAGGAGGGTGTGAACGAGCAGTAGGCGGAGGAGGAGCGGGAGGCATAGAAGAAGCAGGAGGCGGAGAAGGAGCAGGAGGCGGAGAAGGAGCAGGAAGCGGAGAAGGAGCAGGAGGCGGAGAAGGAGCAGGACGTGGAGAAGGAGCAGGAGGTGGAGGTGGAGCTGGAAATGGAAAAGGAGCATGAGGTGGAGAAGGAGCAGGAGATAAAGGAGGAGGAGCAGGAGGAGGAGAAGGAGCAGGAGCAGGAGGGCGTGAAGGAGCAGGAGGGGAGAAGGAGCAGCAGGCCAGCCAGGAGCAGGAGGGGGAGAAGTAGCAGGAGGAGGAGTTTGACCAGGAAGTGGAGAAGGAGCAGGAGGGGGAGTTTGAGCAGAAAGAGGAGATGGAGCAGGTGGAGTGGAAGCAGCAGGAGGTGTAGGTGGAGCTGGATGTGGTGGAGGAGCATGAGGTGGAGAAGGAGCAGAAGGCGGAGAAGGAGCAGGAGGTGGAGAAGGAGCAGGAGGTGGAGAAGGACCAGGACGGGGAAAAGGAGCAGGAGGTAGAGATGGAGCGGGAGGGGGAGAAGGAGCAGGAGGCGGAGGTAGAGATGGAGCGGGAGGCATAGAGGAGCAGGAGGCGGAGAAGGAGCAGGAGGCAGAGAAGGAGCAGGAGGCGGAGAAGGAGCAGGAGGCGGAGGTGGAGCTGCAGGTGAAGAATGATCAGGACGGGGAGAAGGAGCAGGAGGTGGAGAAGGAGCAGGACGGGGAAAAGGAGCAGGAGGTAGAGATGGAGCGGGAGGGGTAGAAGGAGCAGGAGGCGGAGGTAGAGATGGAGCGGGAGGCATAGAAGGAGCAGGAGGCGGAGAAGGAGCAGGAGGCGGAGAAGGAGCAGGAGTTGGAGAAGGAGCAGGAGGTGGAGAATGAACAGTTGGTGGTGAAGGAGGAGGAGAAGAAGGAGCAGTGGTTGGAGAAGGAGCTTGAGGTGGAGAAGGAGCAGGATGTGGAGGTGGAGCTGGATATGGAAAAAGAGCAGGAGGTGGAGAAGGAAAGGAGATGAAGGAGGAGCAGGAGGTGGAGAAGGAGCAGGAGGTGGAGAAGGAGCAGGAGGTGGAGAAGGAGCAGGAGGTCGAGAAGGAGCAGGAGGGGAAGAAGGAGGAGTAGGTGGAGAAGGAGCAGGAGGTGGAGAAGGAGCAGGAGGTGGAGAAGGAGCAGGCGGTGGAGAAGGAGCAGTAGGAAGAGGTTGAGCTTGATGAGGAGAAGGAACAGGAGACGGAGAATGAGCAGGAGGTAGAGTAGGAGCAGGAGCAGGAGGGGGAGAAGGAGCAGGAGGGGAGAAGGATCAGCAGGCAAGCCAGGAGCAGGAGGGGGAGAAGGAGCAGGAGGAGGAGTTTGACCAGGAAGTGGAGAAGGAGCAGGAGGGGGAGGTTGAGCAGAAAGAGGAGATGGAGCAGGTGGAGTGGAAGCAGCAGGAGGTGGAGGTGGAGCTGGATGTGGTGGAGGAGCATGAGGTGGAGAAGGAGCAGGAGGCGGAGAAGGAGCAGGAGGTGGAGAAGGAGCAGGAGGTGGAGAAGGAGCAGGACGGGGAAAAGGAGCAGGAGGTAGAGATGTTGCGGGAGGGGGAGAAGGAGCAGGAGGCGGAGGTAGAGATGGAGCGGGAGGCATAGAGGAGCAGGAGGCGGAGAAGGAGCAGGAGTCGGAGGTAGAGATGGAGCGGGATGCATAGAAGGAGCAGGAGGTGGAGAAGGAGCAGGAGGCAGAGAAGGAGCAGGAGGTGGAGAAGGAGCAGGAGGTGGAGAATGAGCAGGAGGCGTAGGTGGAGCTGCAGGTGAAGAAGGAGCAGGACGGGGAGAAGGAGCTGGGGGAGGAGAAGGAGCTGGAGGAGGAGAACGAACAAGAGGAGGAGAAGGAGCAGGAGGGGGAGAAGGAGCAGGAGGGGTAGAAGGAACAGGAGGTGGAGGAGGAGCAGAAGGAGGAGAAGGAGCAGAAGGTGGAGAAGTGGCAGGAAGAGTAGAAGGAGCAGGAGGAGGGGTTGAGCAGAGAAGGGGCAGGACGAGGAGAAGCAGCAGGAGGAGGAGAAGGAGCACGAAGAGAAGAATGAGCAGGAGGAGGAGATGGAGCTAGACGTTGAAAAGGAGCAGGAGGTGGAGAAGGATCAACAGGAGGAGAAGGAGCAGGAGAGGGAGAAGGAGCAGGAGAGGGAGATGGAGCAGGAGAGGGAGAAAGAGCAGGAGGGGGTGAAGGAGCAACAGGAGGAGAAGGAGCAGGTGGACGAGAAGGAGCAGGAGGACGAGAAGGAGCAGGAAGACGAGAAGGATCAGAAGGAGGGGAAGAAGCAGGAGACGGATAAGGAGCAGTTGAGGGAGAGGGAGCAGGAGGTGGAGGAGGGGCTCGACGGCGAGAATGATCAGGAGGGTGTGAACGAGCAGTAGGCGGAGGAGGAGCGGGAGGCATAGAAGAAGCAGGAGGCGGAGAAGGAGCAGGAGGCGGAGAAGGAGCAGGAAGCGGAGAAGGAGCAGGAGGCGGAGAAGGAGCAGGACGTGGAGAAGGAGCAGGAGGTGGAGGTGGAGCTGGAAATGGAAAAGGAGCATGAGGTGGAGAAGGAGCAGGAGATAAAGGAGGAGGAGCAGGAGGAGGAGAAGGAGCAGGAGCAGGAGGGGGTGAAGGAGCAGGAGGGGAGAAGGAGCAGCAGGCAAGCCAGGAGCAGGAGGGGGAGAAGTAGCAGGAGGAGGAGTTTGACCAGGAAGTGGAGAAGGAGCAGGAGGGGGAGGTTGAGCAGAAAGAGGAGATGGAGCAGGTGGAGTGGAAGCAGCAGGAGGTGGAGGTAGAGCTGGATGTGGTGGAGGAGCATGCGGTGGAGAAGGAGCAGGAGGCGGAGAAGGAGCAGGAGGTGGAGAAGGAGCAGGAGGTGGAGAAGGAGCAGGACGGGGAAAAGGAGCAGGAGGTAGAGATGGAGCGGGAGGGGGAGAAGGAGCAGGAGGCGGAGGTAGAGATGGAGCGGGAGGCATAGAGGAGCAGGAGGCGGAGAAGGAGCAGGAGGCAGAGAAGGAGCAGGAGGCGGAGAAGGAGCAGGAGGCGGAGGTGGAGCTGCAGGTGAAGAAGGATCAGGACGGGGAGAAGGAGCAGGAGGTGGAGAAGGAGCAGGACGGGGAAAAGGAGCAGGAGGTAGAGATGGAGCGGGAGGGGTAGAAGGAGCAGGAGGCGGAGGTAGAGATGGAGCGGGAGGCATAGAAGGAGCAGGAGGCGGAGAAGGAGCAGGAGGCGGAGAAGGAGCAGGAGTTGGAGAAGGAGCAGGAGGTGGAGAATGAACAGTTGGTGATGAAGGAGGAGGAGAAGAAGGAGCAGTGGTTGGAGAAGGAGCTTGAGGTGGAGAAGGAGCAGGATGTGGAGGTGGAGCTGGATATGGAAAAAGAGCAGGAGGTGAAGAAGGAAAGGAGATGAAGGAGGAGCAGGAGGTGGAGAAGGAGCAGGAGGTGGAGAAGGAGCAGGAGGTGGAGAAAGAGCAGGAGGTCGAGAAGGAGCAGGAGGGGAAGAAGGAGGAGTAGGTGGAGAAGGAGCAGGAGGTGGAGAAGGAGCAGGAGGTGGAGAAGGAGCAGCAGGTGGAGAAGGAGCAGTCGGTGGAGAAGGAGGAGTAGGAAGAGGTTGAGCTTGACGAGGAGAAGGAACAGGAGACGGAGAATGAGCAGGAGGTAGAGTAGGATCAGGAGCAGGAGGGGGAGAAGGAGCAGGAGGGGAGAAGGAGCAGCAGGCAAGCCAGGAGCAGGAGGGGGAGAAGGAGCAGGAGGAGGAGTTTGACCAGGAAGTGGAGAAGGAGCAGGAGGGGGAGGTTGAGCAGAATGAGGAGATGTAGCAGGTGGAGTTGAAGCAGCAGGAGGTGGAGGTGGAGCTGGATGTGGTGGAGGAGCATGAGGTGGAGAATGAGCAGGAGGCAGAGAAGGAGCAGGAGGCGGAGAAGGAGCAGGAGGCGGAGAAGGAGCAGGAGGTGGAGAAGGAGCAGGAGATGAAGGAGGAGGAGCAGGAGGTGGAGAAGGAGCAGGAGCTGGAGAAGGAGCAGGAGGTGGAGAAGGAGCAGGAAGTGGAGAAGGAGCAGGAGTCGGAGGTAGAGATGGAGCGGGATGCATAGAAGGAGCAGGAGGTGGAGAAGGAGCAGGAGGCAGAGAAGGAGCAGGAGGCGGAGAAGGAGCAGGAGGCGTAGAAGGAGCAGGAGTTGGAGAAGGAGCAGGAGGTGGAGAATGAACAGTTGGTGGTGAAGGAGGAGGAGAAGAAGGAGCAGTGGTTGGAGAAGGAGCATGAGGTGGAGAAGGAGCAGGATGTGGAGGTGGAGCTGGATATGGAAAAAGAGCAGCAGGTGGAGAAGGAAAAGAGATGAAGGAGGAGCAGGAGGTGGAGAAGGAGCAGAAGGTGGAGAAGGAGCAGGAGGTGGAGAAGGAGCAGGAGGTGGAGAAGTAGCAGGAGGTGGAGAAGGAGCAGGAGGTGGAGAAGGAGCAGGAGGTGGAGAAGGAGCAGGAGGTGGAGAAGGAGCAGGAGGTCCAGAAGGAGCAGGAGGTGAGGAAGGAGGAGTAGGTGGAGAAGGAGCAGGAGGTGGAGAAGGAGCAGTAGGTGGAGAAGGAGCAGGAGGTGGAGAAGGAGCAGGAGGTGGAGAAGGAGCAGTAGGAAGAGGTTGAGCTTGACGAGGAGAAGGAACAGGAGACGGAGAAGGAGCAGGAGGTAAAGCAGCAGCAGGAGCAGGAGGGGGTGAACGAGCAGGTGGGGAGAAGGAGCAGCAGGCAAGGCAGGAGCAGGAGGGGGAGAAGGAGCAGGAGGAGGAGTTTGACCAGGAAGTGGAGAAGGAGCAGGAGGGGGAGGTTGAGCAGAAAGAGGAGATGGAGCAGGTGGAGGGGAAGCAGCAGGAGGTGGAGGTGGAGCTGGATGTGGTGGAGAAGCATGACGTGGAGAAGGAGCAGGAGGCGGAGAAGGAGCAGGAGGTGGAGAAGGAGCAGGAGGTGGAGAATGAGCAGGAGGCGTAGGTGGAGCTGCAGGTGAAGAAGGAGCAGGACGGGGAGAAGGAGCTGGAGGAGGAGAAGGAGCTGGAGGAGGAGAACGAACAAGAGGAGGAGAAGGAGCAGGAGGGGGAGAAGGAGCAGGAGGGGTAGAAGGAACAGGAGGTGGAGGAGGAGCAGAAGGAGGAGAAGGAGCAGAAGGTGGAGAAGTGGCAGGAAGAGTAGAAGGAGCAGGAGGAGGGGTTGAGCAGAGAAGGGGCAGGACGAGGAGAAGCAGCAGGAGGAGGAGAAGGACCACGAAGAGAAGAATGAGCAGGAGGAGGAGATGGAGCTAGACGTTGAAAAGGAGCAGGAGGTGGAGAAGGATCAACAGGAGGAGAAGGAGCAGGAGAGGGAGAAGGAGCAGGAGAGGGAGATGGAGCAGGAGAGGGAGATGGAGCAGGAGGGGGAGAAGGAGCAACAGGAGGAGAAGGAGCAGGTGGACGAGAAGGAGCAGGAGGACGAGAAGGAGCAGGAAGACGAGAAGGATCAGGAGGAGGGGAAGAAGCAGGAGACGGATAAGGAGCAGTTGAGGGAGAGGGAGCAGGAGGTGGAGGAGGGGCTCGACGGCGAGAATGATCAGGAGGGTATGAACGAGCAGTAGGCGGAGGAGGAGCGGGAGGCATAGAAGAAGCAGGAGGCGGAGAAGGAGCAGGAGGCGGAGAAGGAGCAGGAAGCGGAGAAGGAGCAGGAGGCGGAGAAGGAGCAGGACGTGGAGAAAGAGCAGGAGGTGGAGGTGGAGCTGGAAATGGAAAAGGAGCATGAGGTGGAGAAGGAGCAGGAGATAAAGGAGGAGGAGCAGGAGGAGGAGAAGGAGCAGGAGCAGGAGGGGGTGAAGGAGCAGGAGGGGAGAAGGAGCAGCAGGCAAGCCAGGAGCAGGAGGGGGAGAAGTAGCAGGAGGAGGAGTTTGACCAGGAAGTGGAGAAGGAGCAGGAGGGGGAGGTTGAGCAGAAAGAGGAGATGGAGCAGGTGGAGTGGAAGCAGCAGGAGGTGGAGGTGGAGCTGGATGTGGTGGGGGAGCATGAGGTGGAGAAGGAGCAGGAGGCGGAGAAGGAGCAGGAGGTGGAGAAGGAGCAGGAGGTGGAGAAGGAGCAGGAGGCGGAGGTGGAGCTGCAGGTGAAGAAGGAGCAGGACGGGGAGAAGGAGCAGGAGGTGGAGAAGGAGCAGGACGGGGAAAAGGAGCAGGAGGTAGAGATGGAGCGGGAGGGGGAGAAGGAGCAGGAGGCGGAGAAGGAGCAGGAGGCAGAGAAGGAGCAGGAGGCGGAGAAGGAGCAGGAGGTGGAGAAGGAGCAGGAGGCGGAGAAGGAGCAGGAGGTGGAGAATGAGCAGTTGGTGGTGAAGGAGGAGGAGAAGAAGGAGCAGTGGTTGGAGAAGGAGCATGAGGTGGAGAAGGAGCAGGAGGTGGAGAAGGAGCAGGAGGTGGAGAAGGAGCAGGAGGTGGAGAAGGTGCAGGAGGTCGAGAAGAGCAGGAGGTGAAGAAGGAGGAGTAGGTGGAGAAGGAGCAGGTGGTGGAGAAGGAGCAGGAGGTGGAGAAGGAGCAGGAGGTGGAGAAGGATCAGTAGGAAGAGGTTGAGCTTGACGAGGAGAAGGAACAGGAGACGGAGAATGAGCAGGAGGTAGAGTAGGAGCAGGAGCAGGAGGGGGTGAAGGAGCAGGAGGGGAGAAGGAGCAGCAGGCAAGCCAGGAGCAGGAGGGGGAGAAGGAGCAGGAGGAGGAGTTTGACCCGGAAGTGGAGAAGGAGCAGGAGGGGGAGGTTGAGCAGAATGAGGAGATGGAGCAGATGGAGTGGAAGCAGCAGGAGGTGGAGGTGGAGCTGGATGTGGTGGAGGAGCATGAGGTGGAGAAGGAGCAGGAGGTGGAGAAGGAGCAGGAGGCGGAGAAGGAGCAGTAGGTGGAGTTGGAGCTGGAAATGGAAAAGGAGCAGGAGGTGGAGAAGGAGCAGGAGATGAAGGAGGATGAGCAGGAGGTGGAGAAGGAGCAGGAGCTGGAGAAGGAGCAGGAGGTGGAGAAGGAGCAGGAAGTGGAGAAGGAGCAGGAGTCGGAAGTAGAGATGGAGCGGGATGCATAGAAGGAGCAGGAGGTGGAGAAGGAGCAGGAGGCAGAGAAGGAGCAGGAGGCGGAGAAGGAGCAGGAGGCGGAGAAGGAGCAGGAGGCGTAGAAGGAGCAGGAGTTGGAGAAGGAGCAGGAGGTGGAGAATGAACAGTTGGTGGTGAAGGAGGAGGAGAAGAAGGAGCAGTGGTTGGAGAAGGAGCATGAGGTGGAGAAGGAGCAGGATGTGGAGGTGGAGCTGGATATGGAAAAAGAGCAGCAGGTGGAGAAGGAAAAGAGATGAAGGAGGAGCAGGAGGTGGAGAAGGAGCAGAAGGTGGAGAAGGAGCAGGAGGTGGAGAAGCAGCAGGAGGTGGAGAAGGAGCAGGAGGTGGAGAAGGAGCAGGAGGTGGAGAAGGAGCAGGAGGTGGAGAAGGAGCAGGAGGTCCAGAAGGAGCAGGAGGTGAGGAAGGAGGAGTAGGTGGAGAAGGAGCAGGAGGTGGAGAAGGAGCAGGAGGTGGAGAAGGAGCAGGAGGTGGAGAAGGAGCAGTAGGAAGAGGTTGAGCTTGACGAGGAGAAGGAACAGGAGACGGAGAAGGAGCAGGAGGTAAAGCAGCAGCAGGAGCAGGAGGGGGTGAACGAGCAGGTGGGGAGAAGGAGCAGCAGGCAAGGCAGGAGCAGGAGGGGGAGAAGGAGCAGGAGGAGGAGTTTGACCAGGAAGTGGAGAAGGAGCAGGAGGGGGAGGTTGAGCAGAAAGAGGAGATGGAGCAGGTGGAGGGGAAGCAGCAGGAGGTGGAGGTGGAGCTGGATGTGTTGGAGGAGCATGACGTGGAGAAGGAGCAGGAGGCGGAGAAGGAGCAGGAGGTGGAGAAGGAGCAGGAGGTGGAGAATGAGCAGGAGCGTAGGTGGAGCTGCAGGTGAAGAAGGAGCAGGACGGGGAGAAGGAGCTGGAGGAGGAGAAGGAGCTGGAGGAGGAGAACGAACAAGAGGAGGAGAAGGAGCAGGAGGGGGAGAAGGAGCAGGAGGGGTAGCAGGAACAGGAGGTGGAGGAGGAGCAGAAGGAGGAGAAGGAGCAGAAGGTGGAGAAGTGGCAGGAAGAGAAGAAGGAGCAGGAGGAGGGGTTGAGCAGAGAAGGGGCAGGACGAGGAGAAGCAGCAGGAGGAGGAGAAGGAGCACGAAGAGAAGAATGAGCAGGAGGAGGAGATGGAGCTAGACGTTGAAAAGGAGCAGGAGGTGGA
Source organism: Heptranchias perlo (assembly GCF_035084215.1). Taxonomy (NCBI): domain Eukaryota; kingdom Metazoa; phylum Chordata; class Chondrichthyes; order Hexanchiformes; family Hexanchidae; genus Heptranchias; species Heptranchias perlo. The sequence continues at coordinate 27,362,290 of NC_090360.1, forward strand.
GAAGGATCAACAGGAGGAGAAGGAGCAGGAGAGGGAGAAGGAGCAGGAGAGGGAGATGGAGCAGGAGAGGGAGAAGGAGCAGGAGGGGGAGAAGGAGCAACAGGAGGAGAAGGAGCAGGTGGACGAGAAGGAGCAGGAGGACGAGAAGGAGCAGGAAGACGAGAAGGATCAGGAGGAGGGGAAGAAGCAGGAGACGGATAAGGAGCAGTTGAGGGAGAGGGAGCAGGAGGTGGTGGAGGGGCTCGACGGCGAGAATGATCAGGAGGGTGTGAACGAGCAGTAGGCGGAGGAGGAGCGGGAGGCATAGAAGAAGCAGGAGGCGGAAAAGGAGCAGGAGGCGGAGAAGGAGCAGGAAGCGGAGAAGGAGCGGGAGGCGGAGAAGGAGCAGGAGGTGGAGAAGGAGCAGGAGGTGGAGGTGGAGCTGGAAATGGAAAAGGAGCATGAGGTGGAGAAGGAGCAGGAGATGAAGGAGGAGGAGCAGGAGGTGGAGAAGGAGCAGGAGGTGGAGAAGGAGCAGGAGGTGGAGAAGGAGCAGGAGGAGGAGAAGGAGCAGGAGCAGGACGGGGTGAAGGAGCAGGAGGGGAGAAGGAGCAGCAGGCAAGCCAGGAGCAGGAGGGGGAGAAGGAGCAGGAGGAGGAGTTTGACCAGGAAGTGGAGAAGGAGCAGGAGGGGGAGGTTGAGCAGAAAGAGGAGATGGAGCAGGTGGAGTGGAAGCAGCAGGAGGTGGAGGTGGAGCTGGATGTGGTGGAGGAGCATGAGGTGGAGAAGGAGCAGGAGGCGGAGAAGGAGCAGGAGGTGGAGAAGGAGCAGGAGGTGGAGAAGGAGCAGGAGGCGGAGTTGGAGCTGCAGGTGAAGAAGGAGCAGGATGGGGAGAAGGAGCAGGAGGTGGAGAAGGAGCAGGACGGGGAAAAGGAGCAGGAGGTAGTGATGGAGCAGGAGGCGTAGGTGGAGCTGCAGGTGAAGATGCAGCAGGACGGGGAGAAGGAGCTGGAGGAGGAGAACGAACAAGAGGAGAAGGAGCAGGAGGGGTAGAAGGAGCAGGAGGGGTAGAAGGAGCAGGAGGTGGAGGAGGAGCAGAAGGAGGAGAAGGAGCAGAAGGTGGAGAAGTGGCAGGAAGAGAAGAAGGAGCACGAAGAGAAGAATGAGCAGGAGGAGGAGATGCACGAGGAGAAGCAGCAGGAGGAGGAGAAGGAGCACTAAGAGAAGAATGAGCAGGAGGAGGAGATGGAGCTAGACGTTGAAAAGGAGCAGGAGGTGGAGAAGGAGCAACAGGAGGAGAAGGAGCAGGAGAGGGAGAAGGAGCAGGAGAGGGAGATGGAGCAGGAGAGGGAGAAGGAGCAGGAGGGGGAGAAGGAGCAACAGGAGGAGAAGGAGCAGGAGTACGAGAAGGAGCAGGAGGACGAGAAGGAGCAGGAGGACGAGAAGGAGCAGGAGGACGAGAAGGAGCAGGAAGACGAGAAGGATCAGGAAGACGAGAAGGATCAGGAAGACGAGAAGGATCAGGAGGATGGGAAGAAGCAGTAGACGGAGAAGGAGCAGTTGAGGGAGAGGGAGCAGGAGGTGGAGGAGGGGCTCGACGGCGAGAATGATCAGGAGGGTGTGAACGAGCAGTAGGCGGAGGAGGAGCGGGAGGCATAGAAGGAGCAGGAGGCGGAGAAGGAGCAGGAGGCGGAGAAGGAGCAGGAGGTGGAGAAGGAGCAGGAGGTGGAGGTGGAGCTGGAAATGGAAAAGGAGCAGGAGGTGGAGAAGGAGCAGGAGATGAAGGAGGAGGAGCAGGATGTGGAGAAGGAGCAGGAGGTGGAGAAGGAGCAGGAGGTGGAGAAGGAGCAGGAGTAGGAGGGTGTGAACGAGCAGGAGGGGAGAAGGAGCAGGAGGTGGAGAAGGAGCAGGAGGCGGAGAAGGAGCAGGAGGCGGAGAAGGAGCAGGAGGTGGAGAAGGAGCAGGAGGTGGAGGTGGAGCTGGAAATGGAAAAGGAGCAGGAGTTGGAGAAGGAGCAGGAGATGAAGGAGGAGGAGCAGGTGGTGGAGAAGGAGCAGCAGGGGAGAAGGAGCAGGAGGTGGAGAAGGAGCAGGAGGCGGAGAAGGAGCAGGAGGCGGAGAAGGAGCAGGAGGTGGAGAAGGAGGAGGAGGTGGATGTGGAGCTGGAAATGGAAAAGGAGCAGGAGGTGGAGAAGGAGCAGGAGATGAAGGAGGAGGAGCAGGAGGTGGAGAAGGAGCAGGAGGTGTAGAAGGAGCAGGAGGTGGAGAAGGAGCAGGAGGTGGAGAAGGAGCAGGAGCAGTAAGGGGTGAAGGAGCAGGAGGGGAGAAGGAGCAGCAGGCAAGCCAGGAGCAGGAGGGGGAGGAGGAGCAGGAGGAGGAGTTTGACCAGGAATTGGAGAAGGAGCATGAGGGGGAGGTTGAGCAGAAAGAGGAGATGGAGCAGGTGGAGTGGAAGCAGCAGGAGGTGGAGGTGGAGCTGGATGTGGTGGAGGAGCATGAGGTGGAGAAGGAGCTGGAGGCGCAGAAGGAGCAGGAGGTGGAGACGGAGCAGGAGGTGGAGAAGGAGAAGGAGGCGGAGGTGGAGCTGCAGGTGAACAAGGAGCAGGACGGGGAGAAGGAGCAGGAGGTGGAGAAGGAGCAGGACGGTATAAAGGAGCAGGAGGTAGAGATGGAGCGGGAGGGGTAGAAGGAGCAGGAGGCGGAGGTAGAGATGGAGCGGGAGGCATAGAAGGAGCAGGAGGCGGAGAAGGAGCAGGAGGCAGAGAAGGAGCAGGAGGCGGAGAAGGAGCAGGAGGCGGAGAAGAAGCAGGAGGCGGAGAAGGAGCAGGTTTTGGAGAAGGAGCAGGAGGTGGAGGTGGATATGGAAAAAGAGCAGGAGGTGGAGAAGGAAAGGAGTTGAAGGAGGAGAAGGAGGTGGGGAAGGAGCAGGAGGTGGAGATGGAGCAGGAGGTGGAGAAGGAGCAGGAGGTCGAGAAGGAGCAGGAGGGGAAGAAGGAGGAGTAGGTGGAGAAGGAGCAGGAGGTGGAGAAGGAGCAGGAGGTGGAGAAGGAGCCGGCGGTGGAGAAGGAGCAGTAGGAAGAGGTTGAGCTTGACGAGGAGAAGGAACAGGAGACGGAGAATGAGCAGGAGGTAGAGTAGGAGCAGGAGCAGGAGGGGGTGAAGGAGCAGGAGGGGTAAAAGGAGCATGAGGGGTAGAAGCAGCAGGAGGTGGAGGAGGAGCAGAAGGAGGAGAAGGAGCAGAAGGTGGAGAAGGAGCAGGAAGAGAAGAAGGGTCAGGAGGAGGGGGTTGAGCAGAGGAAGAGAAGGAGCAGGAGGTGGAGAAGGAGCAGGACGAGGAGAAGCAGCAGGAGGTGGAGAAGGAGCACGAAGAGAAGAAGGAGCAGGTGGAGGAGATGGAGCCCGACGTTGAGAAGGAGCAGGAGGTGGAGAAGGAGCAACAGGAGGAGAAGGAGAAGGAGAGGGAGAAGGAGCAGGAGAGGGAGATGGAGCAGGAGAGGGAGAAGGAGCAGGAGGGGGAGGTGGAGCAACAAGAGGAGAAGGAGCAGGAGGACGTGAAGGAGCAGGAGGACGAGAAGGAGCAGGATGACGAGAAGGAGCAGGATGACGAGAAGGAGCAGGAGGACGAGAAGGATCAGGAAGACGAGAAGGATCAGGAAGACGAGAAGGATCAGGAGGAGGGGAAGAAGCAGGAGACGGAGAAGGAGCAGTTGAGGGAGAGGGAGCAGGAGGTGGAGGAGGGGCTCGAGGGCGAAAATGATCAGGAGTGTGTGAACGAGCAGTCGGCGGAGGAGGAGCGGGAGGCATAGAAGGAGCAGGAGGCGGAGAAGGAGCAGGAGGCGGAGAAGGAGCAGTCGGCGGAGAAGGAGCAAGAGGCGGAGAAGGAGCAGGAGGCGGAGAAGAAGCAGGAGGTGAAGGAGCAGGAAGTGGAGGTGGAGCTGGATATGGAAAAGGAGCAGGAGGTGGAGAAGGAGCAGGAGATGAAGGAGGAGGAGCAGGAGGTGGAGAAGGAGTAGGAGGTGGAGAAGGAGCAGGAGGTGGAGAAGGAGCATTAGGTGGAGAAGGAGCAGGAGGTGGAGAAGGAGCAGGAGGTGGAGAAGGAGCAGGAGGTGGAGAAGGAGCAGGAGGTGGAGAAGGAGCAGGAGGTGGAGATGGAGCGGGAGGAGGAGAAGGAGCAGGAGGATTAGTTTGAGCCGGACGAGGAGAAGGAGCAGGACGTGGAGATGGAGCATGAGGAGGAGGAGGAAAAGGAGCTGGAGGTGGAGTAGGAATAGGAGGGGAGAAGGAGCAGGAGGTGGAGAAGTAGTAGGAACTGGTGAAGGAGCAGAAGGTGGAGAAGGAGCAGAAGATGTAGAAGGAGCAGAAGGTGGAGAAGGAACAGAAGGTGGAGAAGGAGCAGGAGGTGGAGAAGGAGCAGGAGGTGGAGCAGGAGCAGCAGGAGGAGAAGGAGCAGGAGGAGGAGACGGAGCAGGAGGAGGAGAAAGAGCAGGAGGTGGAGAAGGAGCAGGAGGTGGAGAAGGAGCAGCAGGAGAAGGAGCAGGAGGAGGAGACGGAGCAGGAGGAGGAGAAGGAGCAGGAGGAGGAGACGGAGCTGGAGGAGGAGAGGGAGCAGGAGGTAGAGAAGGAGCAGCAGGTGGAGAAAGAGCAGGAGGTGGAGAAGGAGCAGGAGGTGGTGAAGGAGCAGGAAGAGGAGAAGGAGCAGGAGGAGGAGACGGAGCAGGTGGAGAAGAAGGAGCAGGAGGTAGAGAAGGAGCAGCAGGTGGAGAAGGAGCAGGAGGTGGAGAAGGAGCAGGAGGTGGAGAAGGAGCAGGAGGCAGAGAAGGAGCAGGAGGCGGAGAAGGAGCAGGAGGCGGAGCAGGAGACGGAGAAGGAGCAGGAGGCGGAGAAGGAGCAGGAGGTCGAGAAGGAGCAGGAGGTGGAGAAGGAGCAGGAGGTGGAGAAGGAGCAGGAGGAGGAGAAGGAGCAGGAGGAGGAGTTTGAGCGAGACGAGGAGAAGGAGCAGGAAGGGGAGAGTGAGCAGGAGGTGGAGAAGGAGCAGGACGGGGAAAAGGAGCAGGAGCAGGAGTGGTGAAGGAGCAGGAGGGGAGAAGGAGCAGGAGGCAAGGCAGGAGCAGGAGGGGGAGAAGGAGCAGGTGGAGGAGTTTGACCAGGAAGTTGAAAAGGAGCAGGAGGGGGAGGTTGAGCAGAAAGAGGAGAAGGTGCAGGTGGAGGGGAAGCAGCAGGAGGTGAAGGTGGAGCTGGATGTGGTGGAGGAGCATGAGGTGGAGAAGGAGCAGGAGGCGGAGAAGGAGCAGGAGGTGGAGAAGGAGCAGGAGGTGGAGAAGGAGAAGGAGGCGGAGTAGGAGCTGCAGGTGAAGAAGGAGCAGGACGGGGAGAAGGAGCTGGAGGAGGAGAAGGAGCTGGAGGAGGAGAACGAGCTAGAGGAGGAGAAGGAGCAGGAGTGGTAGAAGGAGCATGAGGGGTGGAAGGAGCAGGAGGTGGAGGAGGAGCAGAAGGAGGAGAAGGAGCAGAAGGTGGAGAATGAGCAGGAAGCGAAGAAGGAGCAGGAGGAGGGGGTTGAGCAGAGGAAGAGAAGGAGCAGGAGGAGGAGAGAAGGAGCAGGAAGAGGAGAAGCGGCAGGAGGAGGAGAAGGAGCACGAAGAGAAGAAGGAGCAGGAGGAGGAGATGGAGCCAGACGTTGAGAAGCAGCAGGAGGTGGAGAAGGAGCAACAGGAGGAGAAGCAGCAGGAGGACGAGAAGCAGCAGGAGGACGAGATGGAGCAGGATGACGAGAAGGAGCAGGAGGACGAGAAGGAGCAGGAGGACGAGAATGATCAGGAAGACGAGAAGGATCAGGAAGACGAGAAGCATCAGGAAGACGAGAAGGATCAGGAAGTCGAGAAGGATCAGGAGGAGGGGAAGAAGCAGGAGACGGAGAAGGAGCAGTTGAGGGACAGGGAGCAGGAGGTGGAGGAGGGGCTCGAGGGCGAGATTGATCAGGAGGGTGTGAACGAGCAGTAGGCGGAGGAGGAGCGGGAGGCATAGAAGGAGCAGGAGGCGGAGAAGGAGCAGGAGGCGGAGAAGGAGCAGGAGGCGGAGAAGGATCAGGAGGTGAAGGAGCAGGAGGTGGAGGTGGAGCTGGATATGGAAAAGGAGCAGGAGGGGGAGAAGGAGCAGGAGATGAAATAGGAGGAGCAGCAGGTGGAGAAGGAGCAGGAGGTGGGGAAGAAGCAGAAGGAGGAGGAGGAGCATGTGGGGATGAACGAGCAGGATTCAGAGAAGTAGCCGGATGCATCGAAGGAGCAGGAGGCGTTGCAGCAGCAGGAGATGGAGAAGGAGCCGGAGGTGGAGGAGGAGCAGGCGGTGGGGAATGAACAGTTGGAGGAGAAGGAGGAGGAGGAGGCGATGGAGCAGGAGGTGGAGAATGAACATGAGTTGTGGAAGGAGCTTCAGTTGGAGAAGGAGCTGGAGGTGAAGAAGGAGCAGGACGGGGAGTTGGAGCTGGAGGAGGAGAAGGAGCAGGACGTGGAGATGGAGCATGAGGAGGAGGAGGAGAAGGAGCTGGAGGTGGAGTAGGAATAGGAGGTGGAGAAGGAGCAGGAGGTGGAGAAGTGGCCGGAACTGCAGAAGGAGCAGGAGGTGGAGAAGGAGCAGAAGGTGGAGAAGGAGCAGAAGGTGGAGAAGGAACAGGAGGTGGAGAAGGAGCAGAAGGTTGAGAAGGAGCAGGAGGAGGAGAAAGAGCAGTAGGAGGAGAAGGAGCAGGACGAGGAGAAAGAGCAGTAGGAGGAGACGGACCAGGAGGCGGAGAAGGAGCAGGAGGCGGAGAAGGAGGCAGAGAAGGAGAAGGAGGCGGAGAAGTAGCAGGATGCGGAGAAGGAGCACAAGGAGGTGGAGCAGGGGGTGGAGAAGGAGCAGGAGGAGGAGAAGGAACAGGAGGTGGAGAAGGAGCAGGAGGTGTAGAAGGAGCAGGATGTGGAGAAGGAGCAGGAGGTGGAGAAGGAGCAGGAGGTGGAGAAGGAGCAGGAGGTGGAGAAGGAGCAGGAGGTGGAGAAGGAGCAGGAGGTGGAGAAGGAGCAGGAGGAGGAGAAGGAGCAGAAGGAGGAGGTTGAGCGGGACGAGGAGAAGGAGCAGGAGGGGAAGAGTGAGCAGGAGGCGGAGAGTGAGCAGGAGGTGGAGAAACAGCAGGACGGGGAAAAGGAGCAAGAGGTAGAGATGGAGCGGGAGGGCTATCAGGAGCTGGAGGCGCAGAAGGAGTGGGATGCAGAGCAAGAGCAAGAGGTGGCGAAGGAGCAGGAGGACGAGAATGATCAGGAGGGCGAGAAGGAGCAGGAGGAGGGGAAGAAGCTGGAGGAGGAGAAGGAGCATGTCGGGGTGAACGAGCAGGATGCAGAGAAGGAGCTGGATGCATCGAAGGAGCAGGAGGCGTTGAAGCCGCAGGAGATGGAGAAGGAGCAGGAGGTGGAGAAGGAGCAGGAGGTGGGGAATGACCAGTTGGAGGAGAAGGAGGAGGAGGAGGCGATAGAGCAGGAGGTGGAGAATGAACAGCAGTTGTGGAAGGAGCTTCAGTTGGAGAAGGAGCGAGAGGTGAAGAAGGAGCAGGAGAGGGAGTTGGAGCTGGAGGAGGAGAAGGAGCAGGACGTGGAGATGGAGCATGAGGAGGAGGAGGAGAAGGAGCTGGAGGTGGAGTAGGAACAGGAGGTGTAGAAGGAGCAGGAGGTGCAGAAGTGGCCGGAACTGGAGAAGGAGCAGAAGGTGGAGAAGGAGCAGAAGGTGGAGAAGGAGCAGAAGGTGGTGAAGGAGCAGAAGCTGGAGAAGGAGCAGGAGGTGGAGAAGGAGCAGGAGGTGGAGAAGGAGCAGAAGGTTGAGATGGAGCAGGAGTAGGAGAAAGAGCAGTAGGAGGAGAAGGAGCAGGAGGAGGAGAAGGCGCAGGAGGAGGAGACGGAGCAGGAGGAGGAGAAGGAGCAGGAGGTAGAGAAGGAGCAGGAGTTGGAGAAAGAGCAGGAGGTGGAGAAGGAGCAGGAGCTGGAGAAGGAGCAGGAGGCAGAGAAGGAGCAGGAGGCGGAGAAGTAGCACGAGGCGGAGAAGGAGCACAAGGAGGTGGAGCAGGGGGTGGAGAAGGAGCAGGAGGTGGAGAAGGAGCAGGAGGTGGAGAAGGAGCAGGAGGTGGAGAAGGAGCAGGAGGTGGAGAAGGAGCAGGAGGAGGAGAATGAACAGTTGCAGGAGAAGGAGGAGGAGGAGAAGGAACAGTGGTTGGAGAAGGAGCATGAGGTGGAGAAGGAGCAGGATGTGGAGTTGGAGCTGGATTTGGAAAAGGAGCAGGAGGTGGAGAAGGAGCAGGAGATAAGGGAGGAGGAGCAGGAGGTAGAGAAGGAGCAGGAGGTGGAGAAGGAGCAGGAGGTGGAGAAGCAGCAGGAGGTGGAGAAGGAGCAGGAGGTGGAGAAGGAGCAGGAGGCCGAGAAGGAGCACAAGGAGGTGGAGCAGGGGGTGCAGAAGGAGCAGGAGGAGGAGAAGGAGCAGGAAGTGGAGAAGGAGCAGTAGGTGGAGAAGGAGCAGGAGGTGGAGAAGGAGCAGGAGGAGGAGAAGGAGCAGGAGGCGGAGAAGGAGCATGAGGAGGAGTTTGAGCGGGACGAGGTGAAGGAGCAGGAGGGGGAGAGTGAGCAGGAGGGGCAGAGTGAGCAGGAGGTGGAGAAGGAGCAGGACGGGGAAAAGGAGCAGGAGCAGGTGTGGATGAAGGAGCAGGAGGGGAGAAGGAGCAGGAGGCAAGGCAGGAGCAGGAGGGGGAGAAGGAGCAGGTGGAGGAGTTTGACCAGGAAGTTGAAAAGGAGCAGGAGGGGGAGGTTGAGCAGAAAGAGGAGAAGGTGCAGGTGGAGGGGAAGCAGCAGGAGGTGAAGGTGGAGCTGGATGTGATGGAGGAGCATGAGGTGGAGAAGGAGCAGGAGGCGGAGAAGGAGCAGGAGGTGGAGAAGGAGCAGGAGGTGGAGAAGGAGAAGGAGGCGGAGGAGGAGCTGCAGGTGAAGAAGGACCAGGACGGGGAGAAGGAGCTGGAGGAGGAGAAGGAGCTGGAGGAGGAGAACGAGCGAGAGGAGGAGAAGGAGCAGGAGTGGTAGAAGGAGCATGAGTGGTGGAAGGAGCAGGAGGTGGAGGAGGAGCAGAAGGAGGAGAAGGAGCAGAAGGTGGAGAAGGAGCAGGAAGCGAAAAAGGAGCAGGAGGAGGGGGTTGAGCAGAGGAAGAGAAGGAGCAGGAGGAGGAGAGAAGGTGCAGGACGAGGAGAAGAGGCAGGAGGAGGAGAAGGAGCGCGAAGAGAAGAAGGAGCAGGAGGAGGAGATGGAGCCAGACGTTGAGAAGCAGCAGGAGGTGGAGAAGGAGGAACAGGAGGAGAAGGAGCAGGAGGACAAGAAGGAGCAGGAGGACGAGAAGGAGCAGGATGACGAGAAGGAGCAGGAGGACGAGAAGGAGCAGGAGGACGAGAAGGATCAGGAAGACGAGAAGGATCAGGAAGTCGAGAAGGATCAGGAGGAGGGGAAGAAGCAGGAGACGGAGAAGGAGCAGTTGAGGGAGAGGGAGCAGGAGGTGGAGGAGGGGCTCGAGGGCGAGATTGATCAGGAGGGTGTGAACGAGCAGTAGGCGGAGGAGGAGCGGGAGGCATAGAAGGAGCAGGAGGCGGAGAAGGAGCAGGAGGCGGAGAAGGAGCAGGAGGCGTAGAAGGAGCAGGAGGTGAAGGAGCAGGAGGTGGAGGTGGAGCTGGATATGGAAAAGGAGCAGGAGGTGGAGAAGGAGCAGGAGATGAAATAGGAGGAGCAGCAGGTGGAGAAGGAGCAGGAGGTGGAGAAGGAGCAGGAGGTGGAGAAGGAGCAGGAGGTGGAGAAGGAGCAGGAGGTGGAGAAGGAGCAGGAGGTGGAGAAGGAGCAGGAGGAGGAGAAGGAGCAGGAGGAGGAGTTTGAGTGGGACGAGGAGAAGGAGCAGGAGGGGGAGAGTGAGCAGGAGGGGGAGAGTGAGCAGGAGGTGGAGAAGGAGCAGGACGGGGAAAAGGAGCACGAGGCAGAGAAGGAGCGGGAGGGGGAGAAGGAGCAGGAGGCGGAGAAGGAGTGGGATGCAGAGCAAGAGCAAGAGGGGGCGAAGGTGCAGGAGGACGAGAATGATCAGGAGGGCGAGAAGGAGCAGAAGGAGGGGAAGAAGCAGGAGGAGGAGAAGGAGCATGTAGGGGTGAACGAGCAGGATTCAGAGAAGTAGCCGGATGCATCGAAGGAGCAGGAGGCGTTGAAGCAGCAGGAGATGGAGAAGGAGGCGGAGGTGGAGGAGGAGCAGGACGTTGGGAATGAACAGTTGGAGGAGAAGGAGGAGGAGGAGGCGATGGATCAGGAGGTGGAGAATGAACATGAGTTGTGGAAGGAGCTTCAGTTGGAGAAGGAGCTGGAGGTGAAGAAGGAGCAGGACGGGGAGTTGGAGCTGGAGGAGGAGAAGGAGCAGGACGTGGAGATGGAGCATGAGGAGGAGGAGGAGAAGGAGCTGGAGGTGGAGAAGTGGCGGGAACTGCAGAAGGAGCAGAAGGTGGAGAAGGAGGCGGAGAAGGAGAAGGAGGCGGAGAAGTAGCAGGAGGCGGAGAAGGAGCACAAGGAGGTGGAGCAGGGGGTGGAGAAGGAGCAGGAGGAGGAGAAGGAACAGGAGGTGGAGAAGGAGCAGGAGGTGAAGAAGGGGCAGGATATGGAGAAGGAGCAGCAGGTGGAGAAGGAGCAGGAGGTGGAGAAGGAGCAGGAGGTGGAGAAGGAGCAGGAGGTGGAGAAGGAGCAGGAGGAGGAGAAGGAGCAGGAGGAGGAGGTTGAGCGGGACGAGGAGAAGAAGCAGGAGGGGGAGAGTGAGCAGGAGGGGGAGAGTGAGCAGGAGGTGGAGAAACAGCAGGACGGGGAAAAGGAGCAGTAGGTAGAGATGGAGCGGGAGGGGGATAAGGAGCATGAGGCGGAGATGGAGTGGGATGCAGAGCAAGAGCAAGAGGGGGCGAAGGAGCAGGAGGACGAGAATGATCAGGAGGGCGAGAAGGAGCAGGAGGAGGGGAAGAAGCTGGAGGAGGAGAAGGAGCATGTCGGGGTGAACGAGCAGGATGCAGAGAAGGAGCTGGATGCATCGAAGGAGCAGGAGCCGTTGAAGCAGCAGGAGATGGAGAAGGAGCAGGAGGTGGAGAAGGAGCAGGAGGTGGGGAATGACCAGTTGGAGGAGAAGGAGGAGGAGGAGGCGATAGAGCAGGAGGTGGAGAATGAACAGCAGTTGTGGAAGGAGCTTCAGTTGGAGAAGGAGCGGGAGGTGAAGAATGAGTAGGACGGGGAGTTGTAGCTGGAGGAGGAGAAGGAGCAGGACGTGGAGATGGAGCATGAGGAGGAGGAGGAGAAGGAGCTGGAGGTGGAGTAGGAACAGGAGGTGGAGAAGGAGCAGGAGGTGGAGAAGTGGCCGGAACTGGAGAAGGAGCAGAAGGTGGAGAAGGAGCAGGAGGTGGAGAAGGAGCAGGAGGTCGAGAAGGAGCAGAAGGTTGAGAAGGAGCAGGAGTAGGAGAAAGAGCAGTAGGAGGAGAAGGAGCAGGAGTAGGAGAAGGAGCAGTCGGAGGAGACGGAGCAGGAGGAGAAGGAGCAGGATAATAGAGAAGGAGCAGGAGTTGGAGAAAGAGCAGGAGGTGGAGAAGGAGCAGGAGGTGGAGAAGGAGCAGGAGGCGGAGAAGGAGCAGGAGGCGGAGAAGGAGGCGGAGAAGGAGAAGGAGGCGGAGAAGTAGCAGGAGGCGGAGAAGGAGCACAAGGAGGTGGAGCAGGGGGTGGAGAAGGAGCAGGAGGAGGAGAAGGAACAGGATGTGGAGAAGGAGCAGGTGGTGGAGAAGGAGCAGTAGGAAGAGGTTCACCTTGACGATGAGAAGGATCAGGAGACGGAGAAGTAGCAGGTGGTAGAGAAGGAGCAGAAGGTGCGGAAGGAGCAGAAGGTGGAGTTGGAGCAGGAGCAGGAGAGGGTGAAGGAGCAGGAGGGGAGACGGAGCAGGAGGCAAGGCAGGAGCAGGAGGGGGAGAAGGATCAGGAGGAGTACTTTGACCAGGAAGTGGAGAAGGAGCAGGAGGGGGAGGTTGAGCAGAAAGAGGAGATGGAGCAGGTGGAGGGGAAGTAGCAGGAGCTGGAGGTGGAGCTGGATGTGGTGGAGGAGCATGAGGTGGAGAAGGAGCAGGAGGCGGAGAAGGTGGAGAAGGAGCAGGAGGCGGAGGTGGAGCTGCAGGTGAAGAAGGAGCAGGACGGGGAGAAGGAGCTGGAGGAGGAGAAGGAGTTGAAGGAGGAGAACGAGCAAGAGGAGGAGAAGGAGGGGTAGAAGGAGCCGGAGGGGTAGATGGAGCAGGAGGTGGAGGAGGAGCAGAAGAAGGAGAAGGAGCAGAGGTGGAGAAGGAGCAGGAGGAGGGGTTGAGCAGAGGAAGAGATGGAGCAGGAGCAGGAGAACGAGCACGAAGAGAAGAAGGAGCAGGAGGAGGAGATGGAGCCAGACGTTGAGAAGGAGCAGGAGGTGGAGAAGGAGCAGGTGAGGGAGAAGGAGCAGGAGAGGGAGATGGAGCAGGAGAGGGAGAAGGAGCAGGAGGGGGAGAAGGATCAACAGGAGGAGAAGGAGCAGGAGGACGAGAAGGAGCAGGAAGACGAGAAGGATCAGGAAGACGAGAAGGATCAGGAAGACGAGAAGGATCAGGAAGACGAGAAGGATCAGGAGGAGGGAAAGAAGCAGGAGACGGAGGAGGAGCAGTTGTGGGAGAGGGAGCAGGAGGTGGAGGATGGGCTCGACGGCGAGAATGATCAGGAGGGTGTGAACGAGCAGTAGGCGGAGGAGGAGTGGGAGGCATAGAAGGAGCAGGAGGCGGATAAGGAGCAGGAGGCGGAGAAGGAGCAGGAGGCGGAGAAGGAGCAGGAGGTGGAGAAGGAGCAGGAGGTGGAGGTGGAGGTGGAGCTGGAAATGGAAAAGGAGCAGGAGGTGGAGAAGGAGCAGGAGGTGGAGAAGGAGCAGGACGGGGAAAAGGAGCAGGAGGTAGAGATGGAGCGGGAGGGGGAGAAGGAGCAGAAGGCGGAGGTAGAAATGGAGCGGGAGGCATCGAAGGAGCAGGAGGTGGAGAAGGAGCAGGAGGCAGAGAAGGAGCAGGAGGCGGAGAAGGAGCAGGAGGCGGAGACGGAGCAGTTGGTGGAGAAGGAGCAGGAGGTGGAGAAGGAGCAGGAGGTGGAGAATGAACAGTTGGAGGAGAAGGAGTAGAAGGAGCAGTGGTTGGAGAAGGAGCATGACGTGGAGAAGGAGCAGGATGTGGAAGTGGAGCTGGATATGGAAAAAGAGCAGGAGGTGGAGAAAGAAAGGAGATGAAGGAGGAGCAGAAGGTTGAGAAGGAGCAGGAGGTGGAGAAGGAGCAGGAGATGGAGAAGGAGCAGGAGGTGGAGAAGGAGCAGGAGGTGGAGAAGGAGCAGGAGGTGGAGAAGGAGCAGGAGGTGGAGAAGGAGTACGAGGTGGAGAAGGAGCAGGAGGTGGAGAAGGAGCAGGAGGTGGAGAAGGAGCAGGAGGTGAAGAAGGAGGAGGAGGTGGAGAAGGAGCAGGAGGTGGAGAAGGAGCAGGAGGTGGAGAAGGAGCAGGAGGTGGAGAAGGAGCAGTAGGAAGAGGTTGAGCTTGACGAGGAGAAGGAACAGGAGACGGAGAATGAGCAGGAGGTAGAGTAGGAGCAGGAGCAGGAGGGGGTGAAGGAGCAGGTGGGGAGAAGGAGCAGCAGGCAAGCCAGGAGCAGGAGGGGGAGAAGGAGCAGGAGGAGGAGTTTGACGAGGTAGTGGAGAAGGAGCAGGAGGGGGAGGTTGAGCAGAAAGAGGAGATGGAGCAGGTGGAGTGGAAGCAGCAGGAGGTGGAGGTGGAGCTGGATGTGGTGGAGGAGCATGAGGTGGAGAAGGAGCAGGAGGCGGAGAAGGAGCAGGAGGTGGAGAAGGAGCAGGAGGTGGAGAAGGATCAGGAGGCGGAGGTGGAGCTTCAGGTGAAGAAGGAGCAGGACGGGGAGAAGGAGCTGGAGGAGGAGAACGAACAAGAGCAGGAGAAGGAGCAGGAAGGGTAAAAGGAGCCGGAGGGGAAGAAGGAGCAGGAGGAGGGTGTTGAGCAGAGAAGGAGCAGGACGAGGAGAAGCAGCAGGAGGAGGAGAAGGAGCACGAAGAGAAGAATGAGCAGGAGGAGGAGATGGAGCCAGACGTTGAGAAGGAGCAGGAGGTGGAGAAGGAGCAACAGGAGGAGAAGGAGCAGGAGAGGGAGAAGGAGCAGCAGAGGGAGAAGAAGCAGGAGAGGGAGAAGGAGCAATAGGAGGAGAAGGAGCAGGAGGAAGAGAAGGAGCAGGAGGACGAGAAGGATCAGGAAGACGAGAAGGATCAGGAAGACGAGAAGGATCAGGAAGACGAGAAGGATCAGGAGGAGGGGAAGAAGCAGGAGACAGAGAAGGAGCAGTTGAGGGAGAGGGAGCAGGAGATGGAGGAGGGGCTCGAGGGCGAGAATGATCAGGATGGTGTGAACGAGCAGTAGGCGGAGGAGGAGCGGGAGGCATAGAAGGAGCAGGAGGCAGAGAAGGAGCAGGAGGCGGAGAAGGAGCAGGAGGCGGAGAAGGAGCAGGAGGCGCAGAAGGAGCAGGAGGCGGAGAAGGAGCAGGAGGCGGAGAAGCAGCAGGAGGTGGAGAAGGAGCAGGAGGTGGAGGTGGAGTTGGATATGGAAAAGGAGCAGGAGGTGGAGAAGGAGCAGGAGATGAAGGAGGAGGAGCAGGAGGTGGAGAAGGAGCAGGAGTTGGAGAAGGAGCAGGAGGTGGAGAAGGAGCAGGAGGAGGAGAAGGAGCAGGAGGTGGAGAAGGAGCAGGAGGTGGAGAATGAGCAGGAGGAGGAGAAGGAGCAGGAGGAGGAGGTTGAGCGGGACGAGGAGAAGGAGCAGGAGGGGGTGAGTGATCAGGAGTGGGAGAGTGAGCAGGAGGTGGAGAAGGATCAGGAGGGGGAAAAGGAGCAGGAGGTAGAGATGGAGCGGGAGGGGGAGAATGAGCAGGATGCGGAGGTAGAGGTGGAGCGGGAGGCATAGAAGGAGCAGGAGGCGGAGAAGGAGCAGTAGATGGAGAAGGAGCAGGAGATGGAGAAGGAGTACGAGGTGGAGAATGAACAGTTGGAGGAGAAGGAGGAGGAGAAGAAGGAGCAGTCGTTGGAGAAGGAGCATGAGGTGGAGAAGCAGCAGGATGTGGAGGTGGAGCTGGATATGGAAAAGGAGCAGGAGGTGGAGAAGGAAAGGAGATGAAGGAGGAGGAGCAGGAGGTGGAGAAGGAGCAGGAGGTGGAGAAGGAGCAGTAGGAAGAGGTTGAGCTTGACGAGGAGAAGGAACAGGAGACGGAGAATGAGCAGGAGGTAGAGTAGGAGCAGGAGCAGGAGGGGGTGAAGGAGCAGGTGGGGAGAAGGAGCAGCAGGCAAGCCAGGAGCAGGAGGGGGAGAAGGAGCAGGAGGAGGAGTTTGACCAGGAAGTGGAGAAGGAGCAGGAGGGGGAGGTTGAGCAGAAAGAGGAGATGGAGCAGGTGGAGTGGAAGCAGCAGGAGGTGGAGGTGGAGCTGGATGTGGTGGAGGAGCATGAGGTGGAGAAGGAGCAGGAGGCGGAGAAGGAGCAGGAGGTGGAGAAGGAGCAGGAGGTGGAGAAGGAGCAGGAGGCGGAGGTGGAGCTGCAGGTGAAGAAGGAGCACGACGGGGAGAAGGAGCTGGAGGAGGAGAACGAACAAGAGGAGGAGAAGGAGCAGGAGGGGTAAAAGGAGCCGGAGGGGAAGAAGGAGCAGGAGGTGGAGGATGAGCAGAAGGAGGAGAAGGAGCAGAAGGTGGAGGAGGTGCAGGAAGGGAAGAAGGAGCAGGAGGAGTGTGTTGAGCAGAGAAGGAGCAGGACGAGGAGAAGTAGCAAGAGGAGGAGAAGGAGCACGAAGAGAAGAATGAGCAGGAGGAGGAGATGGAGCCAGACGTTGAGAAGGAGCAGGAGGTGGAGAAGGAGCAACAGGAGGAGAAGGAGCAGGAGAGGTAGAAGGAGCAGGAGAGGGAGAAGGAGCAGGAGGGGGAGAAGGAGCAACAGGAGGAGAAGGATCAGGAAGACGAGAAGGATCAGGAAGACGAGAAGGATCAGGAAGACGAGAAGGATCAGGAGGAGGGGATGAAGCAGGAGACAGAGAAGGAGCAGTTGAGGGAGAGGGAGCAGGAGATGGAGGAGGGGCTCGAGGGCGAGAATGATCAGGAGGGTGTGAACGAAAAGTAGGCGGAGGAGGAGCCGGAGGCATAGAAGGAGCAGGAGGCAGAGAAGGAGCAGGAGGCGGAGAAGGAGCAGGAGGCGGAGAAGGAGCAGGAGGCGGAGAAGGAGCAGTAGGCGGAGAAGGAGTAGGAGGCGGAGAAGGAGCAGGAGGCGGAGAAGGAGCAGGAGGTGGAGAAGGAGCAGGAGGTGGAGGTGGAGTTGGATATGGAAAAGGAGCAGGAGGTGGAGAAGGAGCAGGAGATGAAGGAGGAGGAGCAGGAGGTGGAGAAGGAGCAGGAGGTGGAGAAGGAGCAGGAGGGGAGAAGGAGCAGGAGGCAAGGCAGGAGCAGGAGGGGGAGAAGGAGCAGGAGGAGGAGTTTTGACCAGGAAGTGGAGAAGGAGCAGGAGGGGGAGGTTGAGCAGAAAGAGGAGAAAGAGCAGGTGGAGGGGAAGCAGCAGGAGGTGAAGGTGGAGCTGGATGTGGTGGAGGAGCATGAGGTGGAGAAGGAGCAGGAGGCGGAGAAGGAGCAGGAGTTGGAGAAGGAGCAGGAGGTGGAGAAGGAGAATGAGGCGGAGGAGGAGCTGCAGGTGAAGAAGGAGCAGGACGGGGAGTAGGAGCTGGAGGAGGAGAAGGAGCTGGAGGAGTAGAACGAGCTAGAGGAGGAGAAGGAGCAGGAGGGGTAGAAGGTGCATGAGGGGTAGAAGGAGCAAGAGGTGTAGGAGGAGCAGAAGGAGGAGAAGGAGCAGAAGGTGGAGAAGGTGCAGGAAGAGAAGAAGGAGCAGGACGAGTGGGTTGAGCAGAGGAAGAGAAGGAGCAGGAGGAGGAGAGAAGGAGCAGGACGAGGAGAAGCAGCAGGAGGAGGAGAAGGAGCACGAACAGAAGAAGGAGCAGGAGCAGATGGAGCCAGACGTTGAGAAGGAGCAGGAGGTGGAGAAGGAGCAACAGGAGGAGAAGGAGCAGGAGAGGGAGATGGAGCAGGAGAGGGAGAAGGAGCACGAGGGGGAGAAGGAGCAAGAGGTGGAGAAGGAGCAGGAGGTGGAGAAGGACCAGGAGGTGGAGAAGGAGCATGAGGAGGAGAAGGAGCAGGAGGAGGAGTTTGATCGGGACGAGGAGAAGGAGCAGGAGGGGGAGAGTGAGCAGGAGGGTGAGGGTGAGCAGAAGGTGGAGAAGGTGCAGGACGGGGAAAAGTAGCAGGAGGTAGTGATGGAGCCGGAGGGGGAGAAGGAGCAGAAGGTGGAGAAGGAGCAGGAGGTGGAGAAGGAGCAGGAGGTGAAGAAGGAGCAGGAGGAGGAGAAGGAGCAGGAGGAGGAGAAGGAGCACGAAGAGAAGAATGAGCAGGAGGAGGAGATGGAGCCAGACGTTGAGATGGAGCAGGAGGTGGAGAAGGAGCAACAGGAGGAGAAGGAGCAGGAGGAGGAGAAGGAGCAGGAGGAGGAGAAGGAGCAGGAGAGGGAGAAGGAGCAGGAGGGCGAGAAGGAGCAGGAGGTGGAGAAGGAGCAGGAGGAGGAGAAGGAGCAGGAGAAGGAGAAGGAGCACGAAGAGAAGAATAAGCAGGAGGAGGAGATGGAGCCAGACGTTGAGATGGAGCAGGGGGTGGAGAAGGAGCAACAGGAGGAGAAGGAGCAGGAGAGGGAGAAGGAGCAGGAGAGGGAGAAGGAGCAGGTTAGGGAGAAGGAGCAGGAGGGGGAGAAGGAGCAACAGGAGGAGAATGAGCAGGAGAACGAGAAGGAGCAGGAGGACGAGAAGGAGCAGAAGGACGAGAAGGAGCAGGAAGACGAGAATGATCAGGAAGACGAGAAGGATCAGGAAGACGAGAAGGATCAGGAGGAGTGAAAGAAGCAGGAGACGGAGAAGGAGCAGGAGGTGTATGTGGAGCTGGATATGGAAAAGGAGCAGGAGGTGGAGAATGAGCAGGAGATGAAGGAGGAGGAGCAGGAGGTGGAGAAGGAGCAGGAGGTGGAGAAGGAACAGGAGGTCGAGAAGGAGCAGGAGGTGGAGAAGGAGCAGGAGGTGGAGGTTGAGCGGGACGAGGAGAAGGAGCAGGAGGGGTTGAGTGTGCAGGAGTGGGAGAGTGAGCAGGAGGTGGAGAAGGATCAGGACGGGGAAAGGAGCAGGAGCTTTAGATGGAGCGGGAGGGGGAGAAGGAGCAGGAGGCGGAGGTAGAGATGGAGCGGGTGGCATAGAAGGAGCAGGAGGCGGAGAAGGAGCAGGAGGCGGAGATGGAGCAGGAGGCGGAGAAGGAGCAGGACGCGGAGAAGGAGCAGTAGGTGGAGAAGGAGCAGGATGTGGAGAAGGAGCAGGAGGTGGAGAATGAACAGTTGGAGGAGAAGGAGGAGGAGGAGAAGGAGCAGTCGTTGGAGAAGGAGCAAGAGGTGGAGAAGAAGCAGGATCTGGAGGTGGAGCTGGATATGGAAAAGGAGCAGGAGGTGGAGAATGAGCAGGAGGTGGAGAGGGAGCAGGAGGTGGAGAAGCAGCAGGAGTTGGAGAAGGAGCAGAAGGAGGAGAAGGAGCAGGAGGAGGAGGTTGAGCTGGACGAGGAGAAGCAGCAGGACGGTGAGAGTTAGCAGGAGGGGGAGAGTGAGCAGGAGTTGGAGAAGGAGCAGGACGGGAAAAAGGAGCAGGAGCAGGACGGGGTGAAGGAGCAGGAGGAGAGAAGGAGCAGGAGGCAAGGCAGGAGCAGGAGGAGTAGAAGGAGCAGGAGGAGGAGTTTTGACCAGGAAGTGGAGAAGGAGCAGGAGGGGAGGTTGAGCAGAAAGAGGAGAAGGAGCAGGTGGAGGGGAAGCAGGAGGAGGTGAAGGTGGAGCTGGATGTGGTGGAGGAGCATGAGGTGGAGAAGGAGCATGAGGCGGAGTAGGAGCAGGAGGTGGAGAAGGAGCAGGAGGTGGAGAAGGAGAAGGAGGCGGAGGAGGAGCTGCAGGTGAAGAAGGAGCAGCACGGGGAGAAGGAGCTGCAGGAGGAGAAGGAGCTGGAGGAGTAGAAGGAGCGAGAGGAGGAGAAGGAGCAGGAGGGGTAGAAGGATCATGAGGGGTCGAAGCAGCAGGAGATGGAGGAGGAGCAGAAGGAGGAGAAGGAGCAGAAGATGGAGAAGGAGCAGGAAGAGAAGAAGGGTCAGAAGGAGGGGGTTGAGCAGAGCAAGAGAAGGAGCAGGAGGAGGAGAGAAGGAGCAGGACGAGGAGTAGCGGCAGGAGGAGGAGAAGGAGCACGAAGAGAAGAAGGAGCAGGAGGAGGAGATGGAGCCCGACGTTGAGAAGGAGCAGGAGGTGGGGAAGGAGCAACAGGAGGAGAAGGAGCAGGAGACGGAGAAGGAGCAGGAGAGGGTGATGGAGCAGAGGAGGGAGTAGGAGCAGGAGGGGGAGGTGGAGCAACAAGAGGAGAAGGAGCAGGAAGACGAGAAGGAGCAGGAGGACGAGAAGGATCAGGAAGACGAGAAGGATCAGGAAGACGAGAAGGATCAGGAGGAGGGGAAGAAGCAGGAGACGGAGAATGAGCAGTTGAGGGAGAGGGAGCAGGATGTGGAGGAGGGGCTCGAGGGCGAAAATGATCAGGAGGGTGTGAACGAGCAGTAGGCGGAGGAGGAGCGGGAGGCATAGAAGGAGCAGGAGGCGGAGAAGGAGCAGGAGGCGGAGAAGGAGCAGTAGGCGGAGAAGGAGCAGGAGGCGGAGAAGGAGCAGGAGGCGGAGAAGGAGCAGGAGATGAAGGAGCAGGAAGTGGAGGTGGAGCTGGATATGGAAAAGGAGCAGGAGGTGGAGAAGGAGCAGGAGATGAAGGGGGAGGAGCAGGAGGTGGAGAAGGAGTAGGAGGTGGAGAAGGAGCAGGACGTGGAGAAGGAGCATGAGTCATAGAGTCATAGAGTCATACAGCACGGATAGAGGCCCTTCGGCCCATCGTGTCCGCGCCGGCCATCAGCCCTGTCTACTCTAATCCCATATTCCAGCATTTGGTCCGTAGCCTTGTATGCTATGGCATTTCAAGTGCTCATCCAAATGCTTCTTGAATGTTGTGAGGGTTCCTGCCTCCACAACCCTCTCAGGCAGTGAGTTCCAGACTCCAACCACCCTCTGGGTGAAAAAGTTCTTTCTCAAATCCCCTCTAAACCTCCCGCCTTTTACCTTGAATCTATGTCCCCTTGTGAAAGAACCCTCAACGAAGGGAAAAAGCTCCTTAGTATCCATCCTATCTGTGCCCCTCATAATTTTGTACAACTCAATCATGTCCCCCCTCAGCCTCCTCTGCTCCAAGGAAAACAAACCCAATCTTCCCAGTCTCTCTTCATAGCTGAGGTGGAGAAGGAGCACGAAGTGGAGAAGGAGCAGGAGGTGGAGAAGGAGCAGGAGGTTGAGAAGGAGCAGGAGGAGGAGAAAGAGCAGTAGGAGGAGAAGGAGCAGGAGGAGGAGACGGAGCAGGAGGAGGAGAAGGAGCAGGAGGTAGAGAAGGAGCAGGAGTTGGAGAAAGAGCAGGAGGTGGAGAAGGAGCAGGAGGTGGAGAAGGAGCACGAGGCAGAGAAGGAGCAGGAGGTGGAGAAGGAGCAGCAGGCGGAGCAGGAGGCGGAGAAGGAGAAGGAGGCGGAGAAGTAGCAGGAGGCGGAGAAGGAGCACAAGGAGGTGGAGCACGGGGTGGAGAAGGAGCAGGAGGAGGAAAAGGAGCAGGAGGTGGAGAAGGAGCAGGAGGTGGAGAAGGAGCAGGAGGTGGAGAAGGAGCAGGAGGAGGAGTTTGAGTGGGACGAGAAGAAGGAGCAGGAGGGGGAGAGTGAGCAGGAGGGGGAGAGTGTGCAGGAGGTGGAAAAGGAGCAGGATGGGGAAAAGGAGCAGGAGGTTGAGATGGAGCGGGACGGGGAGAAGGAGCAGGAGGCGGAGAAGGAGTGGGATGCAGAGCAAGAGCAAGAGGGAGCGAAGGAGCAGGAGGACGAGAATGATCAGGAGGACGAGAAGGAGCAGGAGGAGGGGAAGAAGCAGGAGGAGGAGAAGGAGAAGGTGGGGGTGAACGAGCAGGATGCAGAGAAGGAGCTGGATGCATCGAAGGAGCAGGAGGCGTTGAAGCAGCAGGAGAGGGAGAAGGAGCCGGTGGTGGAGAAGGAGCAGGAGGTGGGGAATGACCAGTTGGAGGAGAAGGAGGAGGAGGAGGCGAAGGAGCAGGAGGTGGAGAATGAACAGGAGTTGTAGAAGGAGCTTCAGTTGGAGAAGGAGCTGGAGGTGAAGAAGGAGCAGGATGGGGAGTTGGGTTGGGTTTAGGGTTAGGGTTAGGTTGTGTGGTGTGGGCAGGAGGGTAGTTACACCCTCTTGTGTTCATATTCTCACTCAACTCTTGAGCTTCTTGTCACTTATACCTGCCACTTTTGGTTGGCCCACCCTTTACCTTACCACCTGGCTTCTTTTTCTTGCCGATCTCCTCTTCGTAATTTATAGATCCGTAATCCTTTGATCCCCCTCTGGGGTGAAAATCAGTTCCTGGGTTTTGCCAATTTATGGTCTCTATGTAGTATTTAGTTATTATTTGCTTCCTTGTATATTATTATTGGTGTTGGAACCCTACCCTTTATTTTAAGCAGTGTTAGGGATATGTTGTGTTGAGGTTGGGGGGTTCAGGTTAGGGTTAGGGTTGCTGCATTGGGGTTAGTGTTGGGGTCAGGTGAGGGTCAGGGTCGCAGTTAGGTTCAGGGCTATATTGGGGTTAGGTTGGGGTGCATCAGGGTTAGGGTTAGGTGTTTAGGGGTGGGGTGGGGTGCATCCAGGTTAGGGTTAGATGTTTAGGGGTAGGGTAGGGTGCATCAGGGTTGGGGTCCAGGGTCAGAGTTGTGATTAGATTCAGGGCTAGGGGGTTAGGGTTATGGGTTAGGGTTGCATTAGGGGTAGGGTTAAGTGAGGGTCAGGGTTTAGGAGTAGGGTGGGGTGTGTTAGGTTTAGGTTTTAGGGGTGGGGTGGGAGATTAGTGTTCCTGTATTCGAGTTAGGGTTAGGCTTTCGGGGTCGAGTGGGGTGCATTTGAGTTAGGATTTGGGTGGGGTCTGTTTGTTGTGGGCCAGGTGGGATGTGGTTAGGGTTATTGTGATTAGGGTAGGGTGTGGTTGCGGTTTGAGAGGTTTATCAAGCTGGGGTTGGGATTTGTGGTAATTAAGGTCGGGGCAGTTTTGTTTTTTAATGTTGGATTTCCCCCATTTTAGATCTGATTTAAGCCCTTTGGTAACTGAGTTTGTAGGGTTGTTATCCAGTGTTTTTCCCTCCTCTTCCTTTGTGAGGTTCTCCAGTTCATGTTGGTCTCCAACCCCATAAATTCCAAGGATTCAAGACCATGCTCCATGAAGTGTCGGGAGGTAGGTTTGTATACATCCTTTGTTCTAATAGCACTGAGGTGCCCTGTGAGCCTCATCCTTAGACTATTCCCTGTTTCTCCTACATACAAGATGTGGCATTGTTTGCATCGAATTGCATATACAGCATTGTGCTGTTCACATGTAATTCTTTGTTTAATTCGGGCTGCTTTTCCTGTGTGTCTATTTTGTATCATTTTGAGGATTATTAGCTATTTACAAGTCCCACATCTTGGGTTTGTGCAGTTCTGGGTTGTCTGTTTTCTTATTCTACTACGAACCAGCATATCCCGAAGGTTTTGAGTTCTTTTGTATGCTGATGTTGTGTTGTATCGGCTAAGTGTGTCAACATCCTCTTTTAGTTCTCCAAACTGGGTTTTAATCACTCCGTGTATTAGTTTAGTCGTTGTATCGTATGTCGTTATCAGTGGTAGTCTTGCTGCTTCTCTGTTTGGCCGTGGGCTATTCAGTCCCCTCAGGAAATCTGACTTAAGGTGCCTGAGGAACCTTTTCGTGTAACCTCTCTGTCTCAGTGCAGTAAATAGGGTTGTGGTGGCTTCCCTAAAGTCCTCTCCGTTTGTGCATATGCGGTGAAAACGTGTCAGTTGTGACTTCACCAGCCCCCGAAAGGTATGTTTTGGATGGTGGCTGTTTATGTGCAGGAGTGTGTGTGTGTGTCTGTTTCTTTGAAGAATACCTCTGTTGCTCACTTGTGGCGGCTGTTCTCCTGTGCTAATTTAAATACTGTGGTGTCCAGGAAATCCACACTTTCTCTATGTGTTGTAACTTTAAGTTTAATAGATTGGTGGTGACTGTTGAGAATACCTACAAATTCTTGCAATTCTGTTTCTGTGTGAGTCCAGACTCCCCATATGTCATCCAGGTATCTGTAATAACACATCGGGAGCTTGGAACACTTTCCAAAGACTGTGTTTTCCCAGTCTGCCATGTATATGTTTGCGTCGGCCGGGGCAAATTTCTTGCCCATAGCCGTGCCCTTAATCTGTCGGTACAATTGCTTCTGGAATTCAAAGTCATTTTTTGTTAGTCCCAGGTGCAATAGCTGGATTATGGCTGCATCTGGTCTGTGGGGTTGGGGGAACTTTCTAAGGATATTTTCCACTGCCTGTATGCCTCTGTCTGTTTCTATGTTTGTGTATAGGCTTTCAATGTCCATGGTAAAGAGTATTGCGTTCGGGGGTACGGTCAGTGAGTTCACTATTTCTATGAAGTGGTAAGTGTCTTTAATGTAGCTCGGGTGCTTCTGTGATAAGGGGTTTAGGAATGAGTCCATGTATTCTGCTATCCTGTAGGATTCACTACCACAGTCTGACACAATGGGTCTTCCTGGTGGTATTTCTCCTGGTACTGTCCATGTGTCAGGGTGCTTGTGTATTTTGGGTAGTATGTAGAATTTTCTGGGTTGTGATTGTTCCCCTCTTAGGTATTCCACTTGTTTCTGATTTAAGTGTTTCGATCTCTTTAGTTCTGTTAAAATGTTTCCAATCTCTTTTCGTGTGTCCTGATATATTGGTTCTGTTAATTTAGTGTAGTGGGCTGTATTATTAAGCTGTCTGTGAGCTTCAAATAGGTACTGTTGCCTATCCATGATCACTATAATACTGCCCTTATCTGCTGGTTTTATGATTATATCTAGATTGTTTCTAAGTTCTATGATTGCCCGTCTCTCTCTTCCAATGAGGTTTTGCTTGTCTGTCTGTTTAGGGATATTTTCAATTTGTGATTGAGTCTGTTTAATAAAGTTTAGGATTTCTGGCTCTATCTTATTGTTTGGTGGGGTCCATTCTGATGGTGGTGTAAAAGGTTGCTTGTCTGTTTCTGAATCGCTAAAGTAATCGGTCAGTTTTACTCTCCTGTAAAACCTTTTCAGATCTTCCTGAATTTGTACTTTACAATGTTTGGGGTTGGAACAAATGTAAGGCCCTTGTTTAAAACCGTCTCCTGAGTTGGGAAATATTAATAACAGTTTTTCCCAGGTTTACTCTACCCTTCTCTTGGGTTAATGTCCTTTTTAGTTTAAAGACTTCATCCACTGGTTTATTATGTTATGGGCAGTGCTATCTGTCCAATGTATGTGGTCAGCCCCCACTTTAAAGGATCTAGCATTAATTGCTGGTATGTAATTCTGTTTTTTTATATGCTGGTTAATTCCTCTGATTGTATCCCTCTCCATTTCTGGAAGCAAGTTACTTAAGTTAATTTCCGGCACCCAGATCTGAGCATTTGGGAATCTGCTTTTAGCCAATTTAAGTAATGACTGCAGTTGCTTGGTTGCAGTCAGTGGTTTCTGCGTACGATTATTAATGCCAACTGAGAGCACCACCTTTTTGGTCTCCGGACAGGGTTCCAATTTGTCCAGAATTGCTGCGACATGAATGAATTTAGCTCCTGGAAAGCTATCAATTTGGGTGGTGGGATTTGGGCATCTTTTTATCTTGGAGAGGTTAGAATCTCCTATTATTAAAATGGATTTTCTGGGTTCCAATTTCCAGGTTATGTTTTTTCGGCTGGTGTTGGGGTGCCTCGTCACTCTCTGTGCATCTTCCCCTTCAGAGTCAGGTTCTGCCCCTGTTGGTGTGTTTTCTGTTTCTGTGTCTGCTCCCCCTGCCTCCCCTATTGTGTTCCCTACCTCGGCTACAGCTATTTCTGCCTCTCCTACTGTGTTATCTGTCTGGGCTCTCATTGTTCCTGTCCCCATTTCTGTGTCTATTGGGTTTACCTGTCCGGTCTGGTCGCTCCTTTGTTTCTGTGGAAGGGGTTGTTTTGTGACGTTGATCTCGGGCTCTAGAACTGCTGTATTTCTTGGGATGGTTGGTTTGGTCCAGTCTTTCTTTTGTCTCTGTGGGAGCGGTTGGTACGTGACCCTGGTTTTGGGGTACAGGAATGTTGTGCATGGATTTGTCCCTGGTGTAGGAGGGGTTCTCCCTTCTGTTTGTTTTGGGCCTGAGGAATCCCTAGAGATTTGGTTTAATACGGCCTGATGTTGGTTCCCCATGTAGTGCTGGGGTCTACGTGGCTCAGGCTCTTGAGAGCCAAGTGTGATGTCCAGGTCCCTAATGATGGCCACATTGGAAATCCTGGTCCTTGGCCTGTGGGGTGGGGAAGGGCTGGTCGCCGCCCTGGATGGCGGGGAAGGGGGGGTTTCGGTGGTCTGCTGGTGGTGTGACGAAGTCGTGGTAGCTGGCCCACGGGGTGGGGGGGTCTGTCGGTGGCGTGACGATGTCGTGGCAACTGGTACAAAAGGTGGGGGGGTCTGCCGGTGGCGTGACGAAGTCGTGGCAGCTGGTCCAAGGGGTGAGGGGTCTGTCGGTGGCGTGACGAAGTCATGGCAGCTGGCTGAAAGGGTGTGGGGGTGTGTTGGTGGCGTGACGAAGACGTGGCAACTGGTGCAAGGGGTGGGGGTGTCTGCCGGTGGCGTGACGAAGTCATGGCAGCTGGCTCAAAGGGTGGGGGGGTCTGTCGGTGGCGTGACGAAGTCGTAGCAACTGGTGCAAGGGATGGGGGGGTCTGTCGGTGGCGTGCTGAAGTCATGGCAGCTGGCTCAAAGGGTGGGGAGGTGTGTCGGTGGCATGACGAAGTTGTGGCAACTGGTTCACGGGGTGGGGGGGTCCATCGGTGGCGTGACGAAGTCGTGGCAACTGGTTCACGGGGTGGGGGGGTTCGTCGGTGGCGTGACAAAGACATGGCAGCTGGCCCACGGGGTGGGAGGGTCTGTCGGTGGCGTGACGAAGTCGTGGCAACTGGTTCACGGGGTGGGGGGGTTCGTCGGTGGCGTGACAAAGTCACGGCAGCTGGCCCACGGGGTGGGGGGGTCTGTTGGTGGCGTGACGAAGTCGTGGAAACTGGTGCAAGGGGTGGGGTGTCTGCCGGTGGCGTGCTGAAGTCATGGCAGCTGGCTCAAAGGGTGGGGGGGGGGTGTCGGTGGCGTGACGAAGTCATGGCAGCTGGGGCAAAGGGTGGGGGGGTCTGTCGGTGGCGTGACGAAGTCGTGGCAACTGGTGCAAGGGGTGGGGGGGTCTGCCGGTTGCGTGCTGAAGTCATGGCAGCTGGCTCAAAGGGTGGGGGTGTGTGTCGTTGGCGTGACGAAGTCGTGGCAACTGGTTCACGGGGTGGGGGGGTCCATCGGTGGCGTGACGAAATCGTGGCAACTGCTTCACGGGGTGGGGGGGTCCGTCGGTGATGAGACGAGTTTGTGGCAGTTGGTTCACGGGGTGGGGGTGTCCGTCGGTGGCGTGACAAAGTCGTGGCAGCTGGCCCACGGGGTGGGGGGGTGTTTCCAGTCCGTCTGCGGCATGAGGGGACTGTGATCGCAGGCTGGTGGAACAAGGCTGCCCAGGTATTTGGCCTATGGCGTGGGGGCGTCCTAGTCCGTGTGCCGGTCCGCTGTTCTGTCCCCAATTGTGTGCTGGACCCTTGCTCTGTGAACCGTGATGCTAATCCAACCACATGTCTCTTTGCCTCATCAATTGATTGAATTTTGAATTTATGTCTGAGACTCTTTTTAATCCAATTAGTCGCTTTCGCCATTGCTTCTTCCAGGCGCTCCGTCACTGCAGCCTGAGCAAATTCATTTTCTAATTCTTCCAGGTTTGTTGTATAGTGCACAATTAGAGTCTGTCTGGTCTGTTTTGCCCAATTTTCTGAATTCAAAGCCAATTTGGTTTTGGTTTCCTGTGACGGTTTTGCCGGTTTTATAAAGTAGGTTAATTTATCAGCTTGTTTTAAGATGCCCTCAGCGGGCTGATTCTGGCCCTTTAAGAATATTAGATGGTGGATTGTGTGGAAAATTCTATAAATTATTCAAACTGTTAAAACAAATTCATCCCTGGCTACGGGGAGACTCCTATGTGTACCAGGGTCCGACCTCATATGCGTACGGTTGTCAGACAACCTGCATGTGTTCCGCATAGTGTTAGCCATTCCCTGGGTGTCGAAAGGTGCAAAAGGTTTTAAAAGATATTACTGGCTTCTATTTGGTAATAGAGATCCCAGCTAGTAACTGTAATCTCACCCCACGGTGGCTCCCTGGCTCAGATGGTCTCCTGCCTGGGACTGCGTCCTCCAAACACTCCCCAGCTCAGCCGGCTGTCCCGCCTGGAAAGGCTCCGTTCCCACCAGTCTCACCTCCCCTCCGGTGGCTCTCTGGCTTCGATGGTTCTCTGCCTGCAACAGTACGATCCAAAAACTCTTTAGTTCAGTATGTTCTCCCACCTGGAATCTTTTTTTCTCCGACGTTTCACTTATCCTTAAGCTTCATCAGGGAGAAAGGATTTTAATTTTGACACAGACGCTTTTAAGTTTGGTGCCTTGGACTGGCCCCTCCCCTGTGTGCTACTGTTGGCTGAAGTTTTGTTCCCGCCCACAAGCAGGCTCGCCTTAACCTGGGATTGGTTAGAGTTTCTGTCCTGTATGTCATGAGTCCTGTCTCATGCAGGGCTGGCCCCGCCCCTTTCGCTCCGCGTGTTCGTTATTTTTAAATTATATTTTTTTAACCTAATGTTTCAATGTTGCATTTTGTTTATTTTAGATATTTGGGGGGGGGTTATTTTTTTTGAGGTAATATTTTTTAAAAGTATTGCTTTTCAACCTTTGAATCTGTTTTAATGCTCCAGGTCATTCTGGCGCCATGGACTCTGACTGTCTCCGCTGACCCCGGGGCTTGATTACCTGTCCGCCTCACCTGATCTTTAAAAAAAAACATGAAGCTACTTCTCCAAAACCCCACATCCGGCTATGCCTTTTAATTATAAAGGTATTTTAAACAATTAATTAAACTTCCCGACCGCTTTCCTCCTTTTTAAACCCGATCGCTCTTTAAACGAAACTCAATCTCCCAGAATACCTCACGCGTCGCTCACTTTTCAGCGGCCGCGCAGAAAAAAACGATTTCCAAGGTCCGATTCCCCCAAAAAACTCCCGAATCCGCCGCCACCCACGCCCCGGGGGAGAGGAGGGGGAAAGAAAGGTCCCCCAGCCCCAAAAAACCAAAGTAAACCCTTTTATTTAAGAGCGTTGTCCTCGTGTTTGACCCGAGAAAGCTCCATATCCCAGAATGCCTCACGTGGCGCTCGCTTTTCAGCGGCCGCGTGGAAAGAAATTTGATTTCCAAGGTCCGATTCCCCAAAAAAACTCCCGTAATCGCTGCCACCCGCCCCCCGGGGAGAGAGGAGGGGGAAAGGAAGGCCCCCCAGCCCCAGAGAGACCAAGTAAACCCTTTAATTTACGGGCCTTGCCCTGGTGTTTCACCCGAGAAAATTCCATATCCCAGAATGCCTCACGCGGCGCTCGCTTTTCAGTCGCTGCGGAAAAAAAACGATTTCAATGACAAAAATCACCCGGTGAACGCTCAAAATCTAAAGACTAAATAAAGTTATCGGAGTCTCACCCGTGTCCCCAACTCCTCCGGTTTTTAAAAAGGGTTTCTTTTTAAAAACCGGAGGTCGATATCCAGCAGCTCCCAGCTGTCGCGTTCCCCGCAGCACCAGGCATCTCTTAAAGGGGCCGTCCCCGCATCAATGTCCAGAGACCGTGTCTATTATTCCTACGGGAACTCCAACTTTTTTCAAAAAAACATGGAATCTTTTGTGCCCTTATTGCTGTCCTAAACCTCGTGGGGGGGGTTTGGGAAGATGAGTTCCATGTCTGTCAGTCTCACATTTCCAGCCATGCTTTTTTTTAAGTGCACCTTTTAAAAATATTTTAGATTTTAAAATTTAAAAAACCTCCTTGGTGCTCCCTATTTTTATAAGTTTGCTTGCTGCTTTTTTTTTGTGGGGGTGCGAAAGGGGAAGAAAAAGTTATTTAACCATCTACCTCACTGATCAAGTTTAGATTTAAGGTATTTGCAAGATATACTCTCTGGGTTTTCTTTTCTTGGCATTTATATCTTTTTTTGTCTGTGGTAATGCAAAGTGTGTCACTCCTGAATGTTAGGTTGTATGGTGTGGGCAGGAGGGTAGTTACACCCTCTTGTGTTCATATTCTCACTCAACCCTTGAGCTTCTTGTCACTTAAACCTGCCACTTTTGGTTGGCCCACGCTTTACCTTACCACCTGGCTTCTTTTTCTTGCCGATCTCTTCTTATTGATTTCTTGATCCGTAATCCATTGAACCGCCTCTGGGGTTATAATCAGTTCCTGGGTTTTGCCAATTTATGGTCTCTATGTAGTATTTAGTTATTATTTGCTTACTTGTATATTATTATTGGTGTTAGAACCCTACCCTTTATTTTAGGTATTGTTCGGGTTATGTTGTATTGAGGTTGGGGGGCTCAGGTTAGGGTTAGGGTTGCTGCATTGGGGTTAGTGTTGGGGTTAGGTGAGGGTCAGGGTTGTAGTTAGGTTCAGGGCTATATTGGGGTTAGGTTGGGGTGCATCAGGGTTAGGGTTAGGTGTTTAGGGGTGGGGTGGGGTTCGGGTTAATTTTAGGGGTAGGGTTGGGTGCATTCGGGTTATGTTTTAGGGGTAGGGTTGGGTGCATCAGCGTTAGGGTTAGGTGTTTAGAGGTAGGGTAGGGTGCATCAGGGTTAGGATTATGTGTTTAGAGGTAGGGTAGGGTGCATCAGCGTTAGGCTTCAGGGTCAGAGTTGTGATTAGATTCAGGGCTAGGGGGTTAGAGTTATGGGTTAGGGTTGCATTAGGGGTATGGTTAAGTGAGGGTCAGGGTTTAGGAGTAGGGTGGGGTGTGTTAGGTTTAGATTTTAGGGGTGGGGTGCGAGATTAGGGTTGCTGTATTAGAGTTAGGGTTCGGCTTTAGGGGTCGAGTGGGGTGCATTTGAGTTAGGATTTGGGTGGGGTCTGTTTGTTGTGGGCCAGGTGGGATGTGGGTAGGGTTTTTGTGATTAGGGTAGGGTGTGGTTGCGGTTTGAGAGGTTTATCAAGCTGGGGTTGGGATTTGTGGTAATTAAGGTCGGGGCAGTTTTGTTTTTTAATGTTGGATTTCCCCCATTTTAGATCTGATTTAAGCCCTTTGAGAACTGAGTTTGTCGGGTTGTTATCCAGTGTTATTCCCTCCTCTTCCTTTGTGAGGTTGTCCAGTTCATGTTGGTCTCCAACCCCATAAATTCCAGGGATTCAAGACCATGCTCCATGAAGTGTCGGGAGGTAGGTTTGTAAACATCCCTTGTTCTAATATCACTGAGGTGCCCTGTGAGCCTCATCCTTAGACTGTTCCCTGTTTCTCCTACATACAAGATGTGGCATTGTTTGCATCGAATTGCATATACAGCATTGTGCTGTTCACATGTAATTCTTTGTTTAATTAGGGCTGCTTTTCCTGTGTGTCTATTTTGTATCATTTTGAGGATTATTAGCTATTTGCAAGTCCCACATCTTGGGTTTGTGCAGTTCTGGGTTGTCTGTTTTCTTATTCTACTACGAACCAGCATATCCCGAAGGTTTTGAGTTCTTTTGTATGCTGATGTTATGTTGCATCGGCTAAGTGTGTCAACATCCTCTTTTAGTTCTCCAAATTGGGTTTTATTCACTCCGTGTATTAGTTTGGTCGTTGTATCGTATGTCGTTATCAGTGGTAGTCTTGCTGCTTCTCTGTTTGGCCGTGGGCTATTCAGTCCCCTCAGGAAATCTGACTTAAGGTGCCTGAGGAACCTTTTCGAGTAACCTCTCTGTCTCAGTGCAGTAAATAGGGTTGTGGTGGCTTCCCTAAAGTCCTCTCCGTTTGTGCATATGCGGTGAAAACGTGTCAGTTGTGACTTCACCAGCCCCCGAAAGGTATGTTTTGGATGGTGGCTGTTTATGTGCAGGAGTGTGTGTGTGTGTCTGTTTCTTTTGTTAGCGTGGATTTTGGACTGTTGAAGTAAAGGCAACGATGAAGTGACTCATGGGTACATGACAGTGGTATTTACCCTACAGGTGGTTTCTGGTGGAATCGTTGACTTAAAACGAGGCAAACAGTTATCAGTGACTTTGGCATCAAAAATGGGTTTAGTGGATAATTGATCCAGGTAGCTCTTCTGTACACTCAGTTAAAGATGCAGCTGAAATTGGGCTTCTCGATCAAGAAACTGCAGCAAGAATCCTGGAGGGACAGGTGGTTTCTGGTGGAATCGTTGACTTGAAACAAAGGCATGCTGTCTTAAGGTGATAATAGTTGTTCGGACTTAATTGGTTAATGCGTAAGCAGTCTGTTGTTGCTATGCAGACTTAATTGGTTAATGTGTAAACTGTCCGTTGTTGCTGTGCGGACTTAATTGGTTAATGTGTGTAATCAAGATTTATGATGTAAAAGCTACTGAAATCTGTATTTCAAAGATATAAAAAAGCATGACAACCATTTTAAAGTTGAGAAGTTAGCTGCGTTCACTACGGAGTGTCCAGTCCTTCTTCCAAAGCTTTGTCCAATAAACTGCATGTTGAATCTTTAAGTCTGACTCCGAGTGGTGATTTTTCCCACAACAATTTAAAGAATACCTTTGTTGCTAACTTGTGGCGGCTGTTCTCCTGTGCTAATTTAAATACTGTGGTGTCCAGGAAATCCACACTTTCTCTATGTGTTGTAACTTTAAGTTTAATAGATTGGTGGTGACTGTTGAGAATACCTACAAATTCTTGCAATTCTGTTTCTGTGTGAGTCCAGACTCCCCATATGTCATCCAGGTATCTGCAATAACACATCGGGAGCTTGGAACACTTTCCAAAGACTGTGTTTTCCCAGTCTGCCATGTATATGTTTGCGTAGGCCGGGGCAAATTTCTTGCCCATAGCCGTGCCCTTAATCTGTAGGTAGAATTGCTCCTGGAATTCAAAGTCATTTTTTGTTAGTCCTAGGTGTAATAGCTGGATTATGGCTGCATCTGGTCTGTGGGGTTGGGGGAACTTTCTAAGGATATTTTCCACTGCCTGTATGCCTCTGTCTGTTTCTATGTTTGTGTATAGGCTTTCAATGTCCATGGTAAAGAGTATTGCGTTCGGGGGTACGGTCAGTGAGTTCACTATTTCTATGAAGTGGTAAGTGTCTTTAATGTAGCTAGGGTGCTTCTGTGATAAGGGGTTTAGGAATGAGTCCAAGTATTCTGTTATCCTGTAGGATTCACTACCACAGTCTGACACAATGGGTCTTCCTGGTGGTATTTCTCCTGGTACTGTCCATGTGTCAGGGTGCTTGTGTATTTTGGGTAGTATGTAGAATTTTCTGGGTTGTGGTTGTTCCCCTCTTAGGTATTCCACTTGTTTCTGATTTAAGTGTTTAGATCTCTTTAGTTCTGTTAAAATGCTTCCAATCTCTTTTCGTGTGTCCTGATATATTGGTTCTGTTAATTTAGTCTAGTGGGCTGTATTATTAAGCTGTCTGTGAGCTTCAAATAGGTACATTTGCCTATTCATGATCACCATACTACTGCCCTTATCTGCTGGTTTTATGATTATATCTAGATTGTTTCTAAGTTCTATGATTGCCCGTCTCTCTCTTCCAGTGAGGTTTTGCTTGTCTGTCTGTTTAGGGATATTTTCAATTTGTGATTGAGTCTGTTTAATAAAGTTTAGGATTTCTGGCTCTATCTTATTGTTTGGTGGGGTCCATTCTGATGGTGGTGTAAAAGGTTGCTTGTCTGTTTCTGAATCGCTAAAGTAATCGGTCAGTTTTACTCTCCTGTAAAACCTTTTCAGATCTTCCTGAATTTGTACTTTACAATGTTTTGGGGTTGGAACAAATGTAAGGCCCTTGTTTAAAACCGTCTCCTGTACCTCTGTGGGGTTAAAGAGTTGGGAAATATTAATAACAGTTTTTCCCAGGTTTAATCTACCCTTCTCTTGGGTTAATGTCCTTTTTAGTTTAAAGACTTCTTCCACTGGTTTATTATGTTATGGGAAGTGCTATCTGTCCAATGTATGTGGTCAGCCCCCACTTTAAAGGATCTAGCATTAATTGCTGGTATGTAATTCTGTTTTTTTATATGCTGGTTAATTCCTCTGATTGTATCCCTCTCCATTTCTGGAAGTAAGTTACTGAAGTTAATTTCCGGCACCCAGATCTGAGCATTTGGGTATCTGCTTTTAGCCAATTTAAGTAATGACTGCAGTTGCTTGGTTGCAGTCAGTGGTTTCTGCGTACGATTATTAATGCCAACTGAGAGCACCACCTTTTTGGTCTCCGGACAGGGTTCCAATTTGTCCAGAATTGCTGCGACATGAATGAATTTAGCTCCTGGAAAGCTATCAATTTGGGTGGTGGGATTTGGCCATCTTTTTATCTTGGAGAGGTTAGAATCTCCTATTATTAAAATGGATTTTCTGGGTTCCAATTTCCAGGTTATGTTTTTTCGGCTGGTGTTGGGGTGCCTCGTCACTCTCTGTGCATCTTCCCCTTCAGAGTCAGGTTCTGCCCCTGTTGGTGTGTTTTCTGTTTCTGTGTCTGCTCCCCCTGCCTCCCCTATTGTGTTCCCTACCTCGGCTGCAGCTATTTCTGCCTCTCCTACTGTGTTATCTGTCTGGGCTCTCATTGTTCCTGTCCCCATTTCTGTGTCTATTGGGTTTACCTGTCCGGTCTGGTCGCTCCTTTGTTTCTGTGGAAGGGGTTGTTTTGTGACTTTGATCTCGGGCTCAAGAACTGCTGTATTTCTTGCGATGGTTGGTTTGGTCCAGTCTTTCTTTTGTCTCTGTGGGAGCGGTTGGTACGTGACCCTGGTTTTGGGGTACAGTAATGTTGTGCATGGATTTGTCCCTGGTGTAGGATGGGTTCTCCCTTCTGTTTGTTTTGTGTCTGAGGAATCCCTAGTGATTTGGTTTAATGCGGTCTGATGTTGGTTCCCCATGTAGTGCTGGGGTCTACGTGGCTCAGGCTCTTGAGAGCCAAGTGTGATGTCCAGGTCCCGAATGATGGCCACATTGGAAATCCTGGTCCTTGGCCTGTGGGGTGGGGTAGGGCTGGTCGCTGCCCTGGACGGCAGGGAAGGGGGGGTTTCGGTGGTCTGCTGGTGGTGTGACGAAGTCGTGGTAGCTGGCCCACGGGGTTGGGGGGTCTGTCGGTGGCGTGACGAAGTCGTGGCAACTGGTGCAAGGGGTTGGGGGGTCTGTCGGTGGCGTGACGAAGTCGTGGCAATTGGTTCACGGGGTGGGGGGTTCCATCGGTGGCGTGACGAAGTCGTGGCAGTTGGCTCACGGGGTGGGGGTGTCCGTCGGTGGCGTGACAAAGTCGTGGCAGCTGGCCCACGGGGTGGGGTTGGGTGTCCAGTCCGTCTGCGGCATGAGGGGGCTGTGATCGCAGGCTGGTGGAACAAGGCTGCTCAGGTATTTGGCCTATGGCTTGGGGGCATCCTAGTCCGTGTGCCGGTCCGCTGCTCTGTCCCCAATTGTGTGCTGGTCCCTTGCTCTGTCAACCGTGATGCTATTCCAACCACATGTCTCTTTGCCTCATCAATTGATTGAATTTTGAATTGATGTCTAAGACTCTTTTTAATCCAATTAGTCGCTTTTGCCATTGCTTCCTCCAGGCGCTCCGTCACTGCAGCCTGAGCAAATTCATTTTCGAATTCTTCCAGGTTTGTTGTACAGTGCTCAATTAGTGTCTGTCTGGTCTGTTTTGCCCAATTTTCTGAATTCAAAGCCAGTTTGGTTAGGGTTTCCTGTGACGGTTTTATAAAGTCGGTTAATTTATCAGCTTGTTTTAAGATGCACTCAGGGGGCTGATTCTGGCCCTTTAAGAATATTAGATGGTGGATTGTCTGGAAAATTCTATAAATAATTCTAACTGTTATAGCAAATTCATCCCTGGCTACGGGGAGACTCCGATGTGTACCAGGGTCCGACCTTATATGCGTACGGTTGTCAGACAACCTGCATGTGTTCCGCATAGTGTTAGCCATTCCCTGGGTGTAGAAAGGTGCAAAAGGTTTTAAAAGATGTTACTGGCTTCTATTTGGTAATAGAGGTCCCCGCTAGTAACTGTAATCTCACCCCACGGTTCCCTGGCTCAGATGGTCTCCTGCCTGGGACTGCGTCCTCCAAACACTCCCCAGCTCAGCCGGCTATCCTGCCTGGAAAGGTTCCGTTCCCACCAGTCTCACCTCCCCTCTGGTGGCTCTCTGGCTTTGATGGTTCTCTGCCTGCAACAGTACGATCCAAAAACTCTTTAGTTCAGTATGTTCTCTGGCCTGGAATCTTTTTTTCTCCGACGTTTCGCGTACCCTTAAGCTTCATCAGGGAGAAAGTATTTTAATTTTGTTTACAGACGCTTTTAAGTTTGGTGCATTGGACTGGCCACTCCCCTGTGTGCTACTGTTGGCTGAAGTTTTGTTCCCGCCCACAAGCAGGCGAGCCTTAACCTGGGATTGGTTAGAATTTCTGTCCTGTATGTAATGAGTCCTGTCTCATGCAGGGCTGGCCCCGCCCCTTTCGCTCCACGTGTTCGTTATTTTTAAATTATATTTTTTTAACCTAATGTTTTAATGTTCCTTTAGTTTATTTTAGATGTTTGGGGAGGGGGGTTATTTTTTTTGAGGTAATGTTTTTTCAAAATATTGCTTTTTAACCTTTGAATCTGTTTTAATGCTCCAGGTCATTCTGGCGCCACGGACTCTGACTGTCTCCGCTGACCCCGGGGCTTGATTAGCTGTCCGCCTCACCTGATTTTTAAAAAAAAACATGAAGCTACTTCTCCAAACCCCCACATCCGGCTATGCCTTTTAATTATAAACGTATTTTAAACAATTAATTAAACTTCCCTCCCGCATTCCTCCTTTTTAAACCCGATCGCTCGTTAAACGAAACTCAATCTCCCAGAATGCCTCACTTTTCAGCGGCCGCGCAGAAAAAAACGATTTCCAAGGTCCGATTCCCCAAAAAAACTCCCGAATCCGCCGCCACCCACCCCCCGGGGGAGAGGAGGGGGAAAGAAAGGTCCCCCAGCCCCAAAAAACCAAAGTAAACCCTTTTATTTCAGAGCGTTGCCCTCGTGTTTGACCCTAGAAAACTCCATATCCCAGAATGCCTCACGCGGCGCTCGCTTTTCAGTCGCTGCGAAAAAAAAACGATTTCAAATATAAAAATCACCCGGTGAACGCTCAAAATCTAAAGACTAAATAAAGTTAGCGGAGTCTCACCCGTGTCCCCAACTCCTCCAGATCCCCGGGGAAAGGGTTTCTTTTTAAAAACCGGAGGTCGATATCCAGCAGCTCCCTGCTGTCGCGTTCCCCACAGCACCAGGCATCTCTTAAAGGGGCCGTCCCCGCATCAATGTCCAGAGACCGTGTCCATTATTCCTCCGGGAACTCCAACTTTTTTCAAAAAAACATGCAATCTTTTGTGCCCTTATTGCTGTCCTAAACCTCGTGGGGGGGCGGGGGGTTGGGAAGATGAGTTCCATGTCTGTCAGTCTCGCATTTCCAGCCATGCTTTTTTTTAAGTGCACCTTTTAAAAATATTTTAGATTTTAAAATTTAAAAAACCTCCTTGGTGCTCCCTATTTTTATAAGTTTGCTTGCTGCATTTTTTTGTGGGGGGGGCGAAAGGGGAACAAAAAGTTATTTAACCATCCACCTCACTGATCAAGTTTAGATTTAAGGTATTTGCAAGATATTCTCTCTGGGTTTTCTTTTCTTGGCATTTATATCTTTTTTTGTCTGTGGTAATGCAAAGCGTGTCGCTCCTGAATGTTAGGTTGTATGGTGTGGGCAGGAGGGTAGTTACACCCTCTTGTGTTCATATTCTCACTCAACGCTTGAGCTTCTTCTCACTTATACCTGCCACTTTTGGTTGGCTCACGCTTTACCTTACCACCTGGCTTCTTTTTCTTGCCAATCTCTTCTTAGTAATTTCTTGATCCGTAATCCTTTGATCCCCCTCTGGGGTTATAATCAGTTCCTGAGTTTTGCCAATTTATGGTCTCTTTGTAGTATTTAGTTATTATTTGCTTACTTGTATATTATTATTGGTGTTGGAACCCTACCCTTTATTTTAAGTAGTGTTAGGGTTATGTTGTATTGAGGTTGGGGGGTTCAGGTTAGGGTTAGGGTTGCTGCATTGGGGTTAGTGTTGGGGTTAGGTGAGGGTCAGGGTCGCAGTTAGGTTCAGGGCTGTATTGGGGTTAGGTTGGGGTGCATCAGGGTTAGGGATAGGTGTTTAGGGGTGGGGTGGGATTAGGGTTAAGTTTTAGGGGTAGGGTTGGGTGCATCAGGGTTAGGGTTAGGTGTTTAGGGGTAGGGTAGGGTGCATCAGGGTTAGGGTTAGGTGTTTAGGGGTAGGGCAGGGTGCATCAGGGTTAGGGTTAGGTGTTTAGGGGTAGGGTAGGGTGCATCAGGGTTAGGTTCCAGTGTCAGAGTTGTGATTAGATTCAGGGCTGGGGGGTTAGGTTTATGGGTTAGGGTTGCATTGGGGCTTGGGTTAGGGTTATGGGTTAGGGTTGCTTTAGGGGTTGGGTTAAGTGAGGGTCAGGGTTTAGGAATAAGAACATAAGAACATAAGAAATTGGAGCAGGAGTAGGCCAATCGGCCCCTCGATCCTGCTCCGCCATTCAATAAGATCATGGCTGATCTGATCCCAACCACAAATCTAAAGAACACAAGAAGTCGGAGCAGGACCCGGCCACATAATAGGGTGGGGTGTGTTAGGTTTAGGTTTTAGGGGTGGGGTGGGAGATTCGGGTTCCTGTATTAGAGTTAGGGTTAGGCATTAGGGTTAGAGTGGGGTGCATTTGAGTTAGGATTTGGGTGGGGTCTGTTTGTTGTGGGCCAGGTGGGATGTGGTTCGGGTTATTGTGATTATGGTAGGGTGTGGTTGCGGTTTGAGAGGTTTATGAAGCTGGGGTTGGGATTTGTGGTAATTAAGGTCGGGTCAGTTTTGTTTTTTAATGTTGGATTTCCCCCATTTTAGATCTGATTTAAGCCCTTTGGGAACTGAGGTTGTCGGGTTGTTATCCAGTGTTTTTCCCTCCTCTTCCTTTGTGAGGTTGCCCAGTTCATGTTGGTCTCCAACCCCATAAATTCCAGGGATTCAAGACCATGCTCCATGAAGTGTCGGGAGGTAGGTTTGTATACATCCTTTGTTCTAATAGCACTGAGGTGCCCTGTGGGCCTCATCCTTAGACTATTCCCTGTTTCTGCATTAGGATTAGGGTTAGGGTTAGGGTTAGGGTGAGGTTGTATGGTGTGGGCAGGATGTTTGTTGCACCCTCTTGTGTTCGTATTCTCACTCAACGCTTGAGCTTCTTGTCACTTATACCTGCCACTTTTGGTTGGCCCACACTTTACCTTACCACCTGGCTTCGTTTTCTTGCCAATCTCTTCTTCGTAATTTCTTGATCCGTAATCCTTTGATCCCCTCTGGGGTGATAATCAGTTCCTGGGTTTTGCCAATTTATTGTCTCTATGTAGTATTTAGTTATTATTTGCTTACTTGTACATTATTATTGGTGTTGGAACCCTACCCTTTATTTTAAGTAGTGTTAGGGTTATGTTGTATTGAGGTTGGGGGGTTCAGGTTATGGTTAGGGTTGCTGCATTGGGGGTAGTGTTGGGGTTAGGTGAGGGTCAGGGTCGCAGTTAGGTTCAGGGCTACATTGCGGTTAGGTTGGGGTGCATCAGGGTGGGGTTAGGGTAAAGTTTTAGGGGTAGGGTTGGGTACATTAGGGTTATTTTTTTGGGGTAGGGTTGGGTGCATCAGGGTTAGGATTAGGTCTTTAGGGGTAGGGTAGGGTGCATCAGGGTTAAGGTTAGTTGTTTAGGGATAGGGCAGGGTGCATCAGGGTTAGGGTTCTGTGTTTAGGGGTAGGGTAGGGTGCATCAGGGTTAGGGTCCAGGGTCAGAGTTGTGATTAGATTCAGGGCTAGGGGGTTAGGGTTATGGGTTAGGGTTGCATTAGGGGTAGTGTTAAGTGAGGGTCAGGGTTTAGGAGTAGGGTGGGGTGTGTTCGGTTTAGGTTTTAGGGGTGGGGGGGAGATTAGGGTTAGGGTTAGGCTTTCGGGGTAGAGTGGGGTGCATTTGAGTTAGGATTTGGGTGGGGTCTGTTTGTTGTGGGCCAGGTGGGATGTGGTTAGGGTTATTGTGATTAGGGTTGGGTGTGGTTGTGGTTTGAGAGGTTCATCAAGCTGGGGTTGGGATTTGTGGGAATTAAGGTCAGGGCAGTTTTGTTTTTTAATGTTGGATTTCCCCCATTTTAGATCTGATTTAAGCCCTTTGGTAACTGAGTTTGTAGGGTTGTTATCCAGTGTTTTTCCCTCCTCTTCCTTTGTGAGGTTGTCCAGTTCATGTTGGTCTCCAACCCATAAATTCCAGGGATTCAAGACCATGCTCCATGAAGTGTCGGGAGGTAGGTTTGTAGACATCCTTTGTTCTAATAGCACTGAGGTGCC
The DNA here is from genome assembly GCF_035084215.1 of Heptranchias perlo. Classification (NCBI taxonomy): domain Eukaryota; kingdom Metazoa; phylum Chordata; class Chondrichthyes; order Hexanchiformes; family Hexanchidae; genus Heptranchias; species Heptranchias perlo. Next base: position 27,402,110 of record NC_090360.1, read on the forward strand.
CTGTGAGCCTCATCCTGAGACGATTCCCTGTTTCTGCATTAGGGTTAGGGTTAAGGTTAGGGTTAGGGTTAGGGATAGGGTTAGGGTTAGGGTTAGGGTTAGGGTTAGGGTTAGGTTGTATGGTGTGGGCAGGAGGGCAGTAACACTCTCTTGTGTTCATATTCTCATTCAACTCTTGAGCTTCTTGTCACTTATACCTGCCACTTTTGGTTGGCCCATGCTTTACCTTACCACCTGGCTTCTTTTTCTTGCCGATCTCTTCTTAGTAATTTCTTGTTCCGTAATCCTTTGATCCCCTCTGGGGTTATAATCAGTTCCTGGGTTTTGCCAATTTATGGTCTCTATGTAGTATTTAGTTATTATTTTCTTACTTGATTATTATTATAGGTGTTGGAACCCTTCCCTTTATTTTAGGTATGATGTGGAGATGCCGGTGATGGACTGGGGTTGACAATTGTAAACAATTTTACAACACCAAGTTATAGTCCAGCAATTTTATTTTAAATTCACAAGCTTTCGGAGATTTTCTCCTTCCTCAGGCAAACATTTGCCTGAGGAAGGAGAAAATCTCCGAAAGCTTGTGAATTTAAAATAAAATTGCTGGACTATAACTTGGTGTTGTAAAATTGTTTACAATTATTTTAGGTAGTGTTAGGGTTATGTTGTATTGAGGTTGGGGGGTTCAGGTTAGGGTTAGTGTTGCTGCATTGGGGTTAGTGTTGGGGTTAGGTGAGGGTCAGGGTTGTAGTTAGGTTCAGGGCTATATTGCGGTTAGGTTGGGGTGCATCAGGGTTAGTGTTAGGTGTTTAGGGGTGGGGTGGGGTTAGGTTTAAGTTTTAGGGGTAGGGTTGGGTGCATTCGAGTTATGTTTTAGGGATAGGGTTGGGTGCATCAGGGTTAGGGTTAGGTGTTTAGGGGTAGGGTAGGATGCATCAGGGTTCGGGTTAGGTGTTTAGGGGTAGGGTAGGGTGCATCAGGGTTAGGGTCCAGGGTCAGAGTTGTGATTAGATTCAGGGCTAGGGGGTTAGGTTTATGGGTTAGGGTTGCATTAGCGGTAGGGTTGAGTGAGGGTCAGGGTTTACGAGTAGGGTGGGGTGTGTTAGGTTTAGGTTTTAGTGGTGGGGTGGGAGATTAGGGGTCCCATATTAGAGTTAGGATTAGGCTTTAGGGGTAGAGTGGGGTGCATTTGAGTTAGGATTTGGGTGGGGTCTGTTTGTTGTGGGCCAGGTGAGATGTGGTTCGGATTATTGTGATTAGGGTAGGGTGTGGTTGCGGTTTGAGAGGTATATCAAGCTGGGGTTGGGATTTGTGGTAATTAAGGTCGGGGCAGTTTTGTTTTTTAATGTTGGATTTCCCCCATTTTAGATCTGATTTAAGCCCTTTGGTAACTGAGTTTGTAGGGTTGTTATCCAGTGTTTTTCCCTCCTCTTCCTTTGTGAGGTTGTCCAGTTCATGTTGGTCTCCAACCCCATAAATTCCAGGGATTCAAGACCATGCTCCATGAAGTGTCGGGAGGTAGGTTTGTATACATCCTTTGTTCTAATAGCACTGAGGTGCCCTGTGAGCCTCATCCTTAGACTATTCCCTGTTTCTCCTGCATACAAGATGTGGCATTGTTTGCATCGAATTGCATATACAGCATTGTGCTGTTCACGTGTAATTCTTTGTTTAATTAGGGCTGCTTTTCCTGTGTGTCTATTTTGTATCATTTTACGGATTTTTAGGTATTTACACGTCCCACATCTTGGGTTTGTGCAGTTCTGGGTTGTCTGTTTTCTTATTCTACTACGAACCAGCATATCCCGAAGGTTTCGAGTTCTTTTGTATGCTGATGTTATGTTGTATCGGCTAAGTGTGTCAACATCCTCTTTTATTTTTCCAAATTGGGTTTTAATCACTCCGTTTATTAGTTTGGTCGTTGTCTCGTATGTCGTTATCAGTGGTAGTCTTGCTACTTCTCTGTTTGGCCGTGGGCTATTCAGTCCCCTCAGGAAATCAGACTTAAGGTGCCTGAGGAACCTTTTCGTGTAACCTCTCTGTCTCAGTGCAGTAAATAGGGTTGTGGGGGCTTCCCTAAAGTCCTCTCCGTTTGTGCATATGCGGTGAAAACGTGTCAGTTGTGACTTCACCAGCCCCCGAATGGTATGTTTTGGATGGTGGCTGTTTATGTGCAGGAGTGTGTGTGTGTCTGTTTCTTTAAAGAATACCTTTGTTGCTAACTTGTGGCTGTTATTCTCCTGTTGTAATTTAAATACTGTGGTGTCCAGGAAATCCACACTTTCTCTATGTGTTGTAACTTTAAATTTAATAGATTGGTGGTGACTGTTGAGAATACCTACAAATTCTTGCAGTTCTGTTTCTGTGTGAGTCCAGACTCCCCATATGTCATCCAGGTATCTGTAATAACACATCGGGAGCTAGGAACACTTTTCAAAGACTGTTTTCCCAGTCTGCCATGTATATGTTTGCGTCGGCCGGGGCAAATTTCTTGCCCATAGCCGTGCCCTTAATCTGTAGGTAGAATTCCTCCTGGAATTCAAAGTCATTTTTTGTTAGTCCTAGTTGTAATAGCTGGATTATGGCTGCATCTGGTCTGTGGGGTTGGGGGAACTTTCTAAGGATATTTTCCACTGCCTGTATGCCTCTGTCTGTTTCTATGTTTGTGTATAGGCTTTCAATGTCCATGGTAAAGAGTATTGCGTTCGGGGGTACGGTCAGTGAGTTCACTATTTCTATGAAATGGTAAGTGTCTTTAATGTAGCTCGGGTGCTTCTGTGATAAGGGGTTTAGGAATGAGTCAATGTATTCTGCTATCCAGTAGGATTCACTACCACAGTCTGACACAATTGGTCTTCCTGGTGGTATTTCTCCTGGTACAGTCCATGTGTCAGGGTGCTTGTGTATTTTGGGTAGTATGCAGAATTTTCTGGGTTGTGGTTGTTCCCCTCTTAGGTATTCCACTTGTTTCTGATTTAAGTGTTTAGATCTCTTTAGTTCTGTTAAAATGTTTCCAATCTCTTTTCGTGTGTCCTGATATATTGGTTCTGATAATTTAGTGTAGTGGGCTGTATTATTAAGCTGTCTGTGAGCTTCAAATAAGTACTGTTGCCAATCCATGATCACTATACTACTGCCCTTATCTGCTGGTTTTATGATTATATCTAGATTGTTTCTAAGTTCTATGATTGCCCGTCTCTCTCTTCCAGTGAGGTTTTGCTTGTCTGTCTGATTAGGGATTTTTTCAATTTGTGATTGAGTCTGTTTAATAAAGTTTAGGATTTCTGGCTCTATCTTATTGTTTGGTGGGGTCCATTCTGATGGTGGTGTAAAAGGTTGCTTGTCTGTTTCTGAATCGCTAAAGAAGTCGGTCAGTTTTACTCTCCTGTAAAACCTTTTCAGATCTTCCTGAATTTGTACTTTCCAATGTTTTGGGGTTGGAACAAATGTAAGGCCCTTGTTTAAAACCCTCTCCTGTACCTCTGTGGGGTTAAAGAGTTGGGAAATATTAATAACAGTTTTTCCCAGGTTCAATCGACCCTTCTCTTGGGTTAATGTCCTTTTTAGTTTAAAGACTTCATCCACTGGTTTATTATGTTATGGGCAGTGCTATCTGTCCAATGGATGTGGTCAGCCCCCACTTTAAAGGATCCAGCATTAATTGCTGGTATGTAATTCTGTTTTTTTATATGCTGGTTAATTCCTCTGATTGTATCCCTCTCCATTTCTGGAAGTGAGTTACTGAAGTTAATTTCCGGCACCCAGATCTGAGCATTTGGGAATTTGCTCTTAGCCAATTTAAGTAATGACTGCAGTTGCTTGGTTGCAGTCAGTGGTTTCTGCGTACGATTATTAATGCCAACTCAGAGCACCACATTTTTGGTCTCCGGACAGGATTCCAATTTGTCCAGAATTGCTGTGACATGAATGAATTTAGCTCCTGGAAAGCTATCAATTTGGGTGGTGGGATTTGGGCATCTTTTTATCTTGGAGAGGTTAGAATCTCCGATTATTAAAATGGATTTTCTGTGTTCCAATTTCCAGGTTATGTTTTTTCGGCTGGTGTTGGGGTGCCTCGTCACTCTCTGTGCATCTTCCCCTTCAGAGTCAGGTTCTGCCCCTGTTGGTGTGTTTTCTGTTCCTGTGTCTGCTCCCCCTGCCTCCGCTATTGTGTTCCCTACCTCGGCTACAGCTATTTCTGCCTCTCCTACTGTGTTATCTGTCTGGGCTCTCATTGTTCCTGTCCCCATTTCTGTGTCTATTGGGTTTACCTGTCCGGTCTGGTCGCTCCTTTGTTTCTGTGGAAGGGGTTGTTTTGTGACTTTGATCTCGGGCTCCAGAACTGCTGTATTTCTTGGGATGGTTGGTTTGGTCCAGTCTTTCTTTTGTCTCTGTGGGAGTGGTTGGTACGTGACCCTGGTTTTGGGGTACAGGAATGTTGTGCATGGATTTGTCCCTGGTGTAGGGGGGGTTCTCCCTTCTGTTTGTTTTGGGTCTGAGGAATCCCGAGTGATTTGGTTTAATACGGTCTAATGTTGGTTCCCCATGTAGTGCTGGGTTCTATGCGGCTCAGGCTCTTGAGAGCCAAGTGTCATGTCCAGGTCCCTAATGATGGCAACATTGGAAATCCTGGTCCTTGGCCTGTGGGGTGGGGTAGGGCTGGTCGCCGTCCTGGATGGCGGGGAAGGGGGGGGTCGCTGCCCTGGACGGCAGGGAAGGGGGGGTTTCAGTGGTCTGCTGGTGGTGTGACGAAGTCGTGGTAGCTGGCCCACGGGGTGGGGGGGGGACTGACGGTGGCGTGACGAAGTCGTGGCAACTGGTGCAAGGGGTGGGGGGCTCTGCCGGTGGCGTGACGAAGTCGTGGCTGCTGGTCCAAGGGGTGAGGGGTTCTGTCGGTGGCGTGACGAAGTCATGGCAGCTGGCTCAATGGGTGGGGGGGTGTGTCGGTGGCGTGACGAAGTCGAAGCAACTGGTTCACGGGGTGGGGGTGTCCATCGGTGGCACGACGAAGTCGTGGCAACTGGTTCACGGGGTGGGGGGGCCCGTCGGTGGTGTGACGAGGTTGTGGCAGTTGGCTCACGGGGTGGGGGTGTCCGTCGGTGGCGTGACAAAGTCGTGGCAGCTGGCCCACGGGGTGGGGGGGGTTTTCCAGTCCGTCTGCGGCATGAGGGGGCTGTGATCGCAGGCTGGTGGAACAAGGCTGCCCAGGTATTTGGCCTATGGCGTGGGGGCGTCCTAGTCCGTGTGCCGGTCCGCTGTTCTGTCCCCAATTGTGTGCTGGTCCCTTGCTCTGTCAACCGTGATGCTAATCCAACCACATGTCTCGTTGCCTCATCAATTGATTGAATTTTGAATTTATGTCGAAGACTCTTTTTAATCCAATTCGTCGCTTTCGCCATTGCTTCTTCCAGGCGCTCCGTCACTGCAGCCTGAGCAAATTCATTTTCTAATTCTTCCAGGTTTGTTGTATAGTGCTCAATTCGAATCTATTTGGTCTGTTTTGCCCAATTTTCTGAATTCAAAGCCAATTTGGTTCGCGTTTCCTGTGACGGTTTGGCCGGTTTTATAAAGTAGGTTAGTTTATCAGCTTGTTTTAAGATGCCCTTAGGGGGCTGATTCTGGCCCTTTAAGAATATTAGATGGTGGATTGTCTGGAAAATTCTATAAATTATTCTAACTGTTATAGCAAATTCATCCCTGGCTACGGGGAGACTCCAATGTGTACCAGGGTCCGACCTCATATGCGTACGGTTGTCAGACAACCTGCATGTGTTCCGCATAGTGTTAGCCATTAGAAAGGTGCAAAAGGTAATAGAGGTCCCCGCTAGAAACTGTAATCTCACCCCACGGTGGCTCCCTGGCTCAGATGGTCTCCTGCCTGGGACTGCGTCCTCCAAACACTCCCCAGCTCAGCCGGCTGTCCCGCCTGGAAAGGCTCCGTTCCCACCAGTCTCACCTCCCCTCCGGTGGCTCTCAGGCTTCGATGGTTCTCTGCCTGTAACAGTACTATCCAAAAACTCTTTAGTTCAGTAAGTTCTCCGGCCTGGAATCTTTTTTTCTCCGACGTTTCGCTTATCCTTAAGCTTCATCAGGGAGAAAGGATTTTAATTTTGTTCACAGACGCTTTTAAGTTCGGTGCCTTGGACTGGCCCCTCCCCTGTGTGCTACTGTTGGCTGAAGTTTTGTTCCCGCCCACAAGCAGGCTAGCCTTAACCTGGAATTGGTTAGAATTTCTGTCCTGTATGTAATGAGTCCTGTCTCATGCAGGGCTGGCCCCGCCCCCTTCGCTCCACGTGTTCGTTATTTTTAAATTATATTTTTTTAACCTAATGTTTTAATGTTCCTTTAGTTTATTTTAGATGTTTGGCGGGGGGGGTGGGGTTTGAGGTAATGTTTTTTCAAAATATTGCTTTTTAACCTTTGAATCTGTTTTAATGCTCCAGGTCATTCTGGCTCCACGGAGTCTGACTGTCTCCGCTGACCCCGGGGCTTGATTACGGCGAGAATGATCAGGAGGGTGTGAACGAGCAGTAGGCGGAGGAGGAGCGGGAGGCATAGAAGGAGCAGGAGGCAGAGAAGGAGCAGGAGGCGGAGAAGGAGCAGGAGGCGGAGAAGGAGCAGGAGGTGGAGAAGGAGCAGGAGGTTGAGGTGGAGCTGGAAATGGAAAACGAGCAGGAGGTGGAGAAGGAGCAGGAGATGAAGGAGGAGGAGCAGGAGGTGGAGAAGGAGCAGGAGGTGGAGAAGGAGCAGGAGGTGGAGAAGGAGCAGGAGATGGAGAAGGAGCAGGAGCAGGAGGGTGTGAAGGAGCAGGAGGGGAGAAGGAGCAGCAGGCAAGCCAGGAGCTGGAGGGGGAGAAGGAGCAGGAGGAGGAGTTTGACCAGGAAGTGGAGAAGGAGCAGGAGGGGGAGGTTGAGCAGAAAGAGGAGATGGAGCAGGTGGAGTGGAAGCAGCAGGAGGTGGAGGTGGAGCTGGATGTGGTGGAGGAGCATGAGGTGGAGAAGGAGACCCAGGCGGAGAAGGAGCAGGAGGTGGAGAAGGAGCAGGTGGTGGAGAAGGAGCAGGAGGCGGAGGTGGAGCTGCAGGTGAAGAAGGAGCAGGACGGGGAGAAGGAGCAGGAGGTGGAGAAGGAGCAGGACGGGGAAAAGGAGCAGGAGGTAGAGATGGAGCGGGAGGGGGAGAAGGAGCAGGAGGCGGAGGTAGAGATGGAGCGGGAGGCATAGAAGGAGCAGGAGGCGGAGAAGGAGCAGGAGGCAGAGAAGGAGCAGGAGGCGGAGAAGGAGCAGGAGGCGGAGAAGGAGCAGGAGGCGGAGAAGGAGCAGGAGTTGGAGCAGGAGCAGGAGGTGGAGAATGAACAGTTGGTGGTGAAGGAGGAGGATAAGAAGTAGCAGTGGTTGGAGAAGGAGCATGAGGTGGAGAAGGAGCAGGATGTGGAGGTGGAGCTGGATATGGAAAAAGAGCAGGAGGTGGAGAAGGAAAGGAGATGAAGGAGGAGTAGGAGGTGGAGAAGGAGCAGGAGGTGGAGAAGGAGCAGGAGGTGGAGAAGGAGCAGGAGGTGGAGAAGGAGCAGGAGGTCGAGAAGGAGCAGGAGGGGAAGAAGGAGGAGTAGGTGGAGAAGGAGCAGGAGGTGGAGAAGGAGCAGGAGGTGGAGAAGGAGCAGGAGGTGGAGAAGCAGCAGGAGGTGGAGAAGGAGCAGTAGGAAGAGGTTGAGCTTGACGAGGAGAAGGAACAGGAGACGGAGAATGAGCAGGAGGTCGAGTAGGAGCAGGAGCAGGAGGGGGTGAAGGAGCATGAGGTGAGATGGAGCAGCAGGCAAGCCAGGAGCAGGAGGGGGAGAAGGAGCAGGAGGAGGAGTTTGACCAGGAAGTGGAGAAGGAGCAGGAGGGGGAGGTTGAGCAGAATGAGGAGATGGAGCAGGTGGAGTGGAAGCAGCAGGAGGTGGAGGTGGAGCTGGATGTGGTGGAGGAGCATGAGGTGAGAAGGAGCAGGAGGCGGAAAAGGAGCAGGAGGCTGAGAAGGAGCAGGAGGCGGAGAAGGAGCAGGAGGCGGAGAAGGAGCAGGAGGTGGAGAATGAGCAGGAGGTGGAGGTGGAGCTGTATATGGAAAAGGAGCAGGAGGTGGAGAAGGAGCAGGAGATGAAGGAGGAGGAGCAGGAGGTGGAGAAGGAGCAGGAGTCGGAGGTAGAGATGGAGCGGGAGGCATAGAAGGAGCAGGAGGTGGAGAAGGAGCAGGAGGCAGAGAAGGAGCAGGAGGCGGAGAAGGAGCAGGAGTTGGAGAAGGAGCAGGAGGTGCAGAATGAACAGTTGGTGGTGAAGGAGGAGGAGAAGAACGAGCAGTGGTTGGAGAAGAAGCATGGGGTGGAGAAGGAGCAGGATGTGGAGGTGGAGCTGGATATGGAAAAAGAGCAGGAGGTGGAGAAGGAAAGGAGATGAAGGAGGAGCAGGACGTGGAGAAGGAGCAGGAGGTGGAGAAGGAGCAGGAGGTGGAGAAGTAGCAGGAGGTGGAGAAGGAGCAGGAGGTGGAGAAGGAGCAGGAGGTGGAGAAGGAGCAGGAGGTGAAGAACGAGGAGTAGGTGGAGAAGGAGCAGGAGGTGGAGAAGGAGCAGGAGGTGGAGAAGGAGCAGTAGGAAGAGGTTGAGCTTGACGAGGAGAAGGAACAGGAGACGGAGAATGATCAGGAGGTAGAGCAGGAGCAGGAGCAGGAGGGGGTGAAGGAGCAGGAGGGGAGGAGGAGCAGCATGCAAGCCAGGAGCAGGAGGGGGAGAAGGAGCAGGAGGATGAGTTTGACCAGGAAGTGGAGAAGGAGCAGGAGAGGGAGAAAGAGCTGGAGAGGGAGAAGGAGCAGGAGGGGGAGAAGGAGCAACAGGAGGAGAAGGAGCAGGAGGACGAGAAGGAGCAGGAGGACGAGAAGGATCAGGAAGACGAGAAGGATCAGGAAGACGAGAAGGATCAGGAAGACGAGAAGGATCAGGAGGACGGGAAGAAGCAGGAGACGGAGAAGGAGCAGTTGAGGGAGAGGGAGCAGGAGATGGAGGAGGGGTTCGAGGGCGAGAATGATCAGGAGGGTGTGAACGAGCAGTAGGCGGAGAAGGAGCGGGAGGCATAGAAGGAGCAGGAGGCGGAGAAGGAGCAGGAGGCGGCGAAGGAGCAGGAGGCGGAGAAGGAGCAGGAGGCGGAGAAGGAGCAGTAGGCGGAGAAGGAGCAGGAGGCGGAGAAGGAGCAGCAAGCGGAGAAGGAGCAGGAGGTGGAGAAGGAGCAGGAGGTGGAGGTGGAGTTGGATATGGAAAAGGAGCAGGAGGTGGAGAAGGAGCAGGAGATGAAGGAGGAGGAGCAGGAGGTGGAGAAGGAGCAGGAGGTGGAGAAGGAGCAGGAGGAGGAGAAGGAGCAGGAGGTCGAGATGGAGCGGGAGGGGGAGAATGAGCAGGAGGCGGAGGTAGAGGTGGAGCGGGAGGCATAGAAGGAGCAGGAGGCGGAGAAGGAGCAGGAGGTGGAGGAGGAGCAGAAGGAGCCGAGCCGAGCGGAGGGAGCGTCCGATAAAAGGCGGGATTTCAGAGCGCTGAGAGGAGCCGAGCCGAGCGGAGGGAGCGTCCGATAAAAGGCGGGATTTCAGAGCGCTGAGAGGAGCCGAGCCGAGCGGAGGGAGCGTCCGATAAAAGGCGGGATTTCAGAGCGCTGAGAACAGCTGAGAGGAGCCGAGCGGAGGGAGCGTCCCATAAAAGGCGGGATTTCAGAGCGCTGAGAACAGCTGAGAGGAGCCGAGCCGAGCGGAGGGAGCGTCCGATAAAAGGCGGGATTTCAGAGCGCTGAGAGGAGCCGAGCGGAGGGAGCGTCCGATAAAAGGCGGGATTTCAGAGCGCTGAGAACAGCTGAGAGGAGCCGAGCCGAGCGGAGGGAGCGTCCGATAAAAGGCGGGATTTCAGAGCGCTGAGAACAGCTGAGAGGAGCCGAGCCGAGCGGAGGGAGCGTCCGATAAAAGGCGGGATTTCAGAGCGCTGAGAACAGCTGAGAGGAGCCGAGCCGAGCGGAGGGAGCGTCCGATAAAAGGCGGGATTTCAGAGCGCTGAGAACAGCTGAGAGGAGCCGAGCGGAGCTGCGACTGAGTTCGAAGTGACGTCAGGAATCAGATCGGGACGCGACACAGGGGAGGCACCTGATTGGTTAGTAGGTTCAGGTGAGCATTTCTCCTTATCTACAGTAACTGAAGTAAAAGGAAAGGGAAGGTCTGCAGGTCTTATAGGAAGTAGCGTTTATTTTTTAGTGAATCAAGGTCCCTAGTGTAGTTAACATTCTCTAAATTGAGAACAATTTAAAGGAGTAAACTCCTTAAAGGGAGTGGTAAGTAGTTTTTCTTTCCTTTTTTTTTCTCTTGACACTGCAGTTGTTCTTAAGCTAATTTAAGGGTTAAGTCATGGCAGGAGATCCCAGCGCCGTGTCATGTTCCTCTTGTGGGATGTGGGAATTCAGGGATCCTTCCTGTATCCCTGATTCCTTCACCTGCGGGAAGTGTGTCCAGCTGCAGCTATTGTTTGACCGCTTGACGGCTCTGGAGCTGCGGATGGACTCACTTTGGAGCATCCGCGATGCTGAGAAAGTCGTGGATAGCACGTTCAGTGAGTTGGTCACACCGCAGATAAAAATTACTGAGGGAGATAGTGAATGGGTGACCAACAGACAGAGGAAGAGTAGGAAGGCAGTGCAGGGGTCCCCTGCGGTCATCTCCCTCCAAAACAGGTATACCGTTTTGGATACTGTTGGCGGAGATGGCTCACCAGGGGAAGGTGGCAGTGGCCAGGTTCATGGCACCGTGGCTGGCTCTGCTGCACAGGAGGGCAGGAAAAAGAGTGGCAGAGCTATAGTGATAGGGGACTCGATTGTAAGGGGAATAGACAGGCGTTTCTGCGGACGCAACCGAGACTCCAGGATGGTATGTTGCCTCCCTGGTGCAAGGGTCAAGGATGTCTCGGAGCGGCTGCAGGACATTCTGGAGGGGGAGGGTGAACAGCCAGTTGTCGTGGTGCATATAGGCACCAACGATATAGGTAAAAAACAGGATGAGGTCCTACAAGCTGAATTTAGGGAGTTAGGAGTTAAACTAAAGAGTAGGACCTCAAAGGTAGTAATCTCAGGATTGCTACCAGTGCCACGGGCTAGTCAGAGTAGGAATGACAGGATAGCTAAGATGAATACGTGGCTTGAGAGATGGTGCAAGAGGGAGGGATTCAAATTCCTGGGCCATTGGAACCGGTTCTGGGGGAGGTGGGACCAGTACAAATTGGACGGTCTGCATCTGGGCAGGACTGGAACCAATGTCCAAGGGGGAGTGTTTGCCAGTGCTGTTGGGGAGGGTTTAAACTAATGTGGCAGGGGGATGGGAACCGACGCAGGAAGTCAGTGGGAAATAAAGTGGTGACAGAAACAAAAGGCAGTAAGGGAGAGTGTACAGAACATGACCGGACAGATGGTCTGAGAAAGCAGGGCAAAGACCAAGGGAAGACTAGATTAAACTGCATTTATTTCAATGCAAGAAGTCTGATGGGCAAGGCAGATGAACTCAGGGCATGGATGGGTACATGGGACTGGGATGTTATAGCTATTACTGAAACATGGCTAAGGGAGGGGCAGGACTGGCAGCTCAATGTTCCAGGGTACAGATGCTATAGGAAAGATAGAGCAGGAGGTAAGAGAGGAGGGGGAGTTGCGTTCTTGATTAGGGAGAACATCACGGCAGTAGTGAGAGGGGATATATCCGAGGGTTCGCCCACTGAGTCCATATGGGTAGAACTGAAAAATAAGAAGGGAGAGATCACTTTGATAGGATTGTACTACAGACCCCCAAATAGTCAACGGGAAATTGAGGAGCAAATATGTAAGGAGATTACAGACAGCTGCAAGAAAAATAGGGTGGTAATAGTAGGGGACTTTAACTTTCCCAACATTGACTGGGACAGCCATAGCATTAGGGGCTTGGATGGAGAGAAATTTGTTGAGTGTATTCAGGAGGAATTTCTCATTCAGTATGTGGATGGCCCGACTAGAGAGGGGGCAAAACTTGACCTCCTCTTGGGAAATAAGGAAGGGCAGGTGACAGAAGTGTTAGTGAGGGATCACTTTGGGACCAGTGATCATAATTCCATTAGTTTTAAGATAGCTATGGAGAAGGATAGGTCTGGCCCAAAAGTTAAAATTCTAAATTGGGGAAAGGCCAATTTTGATGGTATTAGACAGGAACTTTCAGAAGTTGATTGGGAGAGTCTGTTGGCAGGCAAAGGGACGTCTGGTAAGTGGGAGGCTTTCAAAAGTGTGTTAACCAGGGTTCAGTGTAAGCACATTCCTTATAAAGTGAAGGGCAAGGCTGGTAGAAGTAGGGAACCTTGGATGACTCGGGAGATTGAGGCACTAGTCAAAAATAAGAAGGAGGCATATGACATGCATAGGCAGCTGGGATCAAGTGGATCCCTTGAAGAGTATCGAGATTGCCGGAGTAGAGTTAAGAGAGAAATCAGGAGGGCAAAAAGGGGATATGAGATTGCTTTGGCAGATCAGGCAAAGGTGAATCCAAAGAGCTTCTACAAATACATAAAGGGCAAAAGGGTAACTAGGGAGAGAGTAGGGCCTCTTAAGGATCAACAAGGTCATCTATGTGCGGAACCACAAGAGATGGGTGAGATCCTGAATGAATATTTCACATCGGTATTTACGGTTGAGAAAGGCATGGATGTTAGGGAACTTGGGGAAATAAATAGTGATGTCTTGAGGAGTGTACATATTACAGAGAGGGAGGTGCTGGAAGTCTTAACGCGCATCAAGGTAGATAAATCTCCGGGACCTGATGAAATGTATCCCAGGACGTTATGGGAGGTTAGGGAGGAAATTGCGGGTCCCCTAGCAGAGATATTTGAATCATCCACCGCTACAGGTGAGGTGCCTGAAGATTGGAGGGTAGCAAATGTTGTGCCTTTGTTTAAGAAGGGCGGCAGGGAAAAGCCTGGGAACTACAGACCAGTGAGCCTGACATCTGTAGTGGGTAAGTTGTTAGAGGGTATTCTGAGGGACAGAATCTACAGGCATTTGGAGAGGCAGGGACTAATTAGGAACAGTCAGCATGGTTTTGTGAGAGGAAAATCATGTCTCACGAATTTGATTGAGTTTTTTGAAGGGGTAACCAAGAAGATAGATGAGGGCTGTGCAGTAGACGTGGTCTACATGGACTTCAGCAAAGCATTTGACAAGGTACCGCATGGTAGGTTGTTACATAAGGTTAAATCTCATGGGATCCAAGGTGAGGTAGCCAATTGGATACAAAATTGGCTTGACGACAGAAGACAGAGGGTGGTTGTCGAGGGTTGTTTTTCAAACTGGATGCCTGTGTCCAGCGGTGTGCCTCAGGGATCGGTGCTGGGTCCGCTGTTATTTGTTATTTATATTAATGGTTTGGATGAGAATTTAGGAGGCATGGTTAGTAAGTTTGCAGATGACACCAAGATTGGTGGCATTGTGGACAGTGAAGAAGGTTATCTAGGATTGCAACGGGATCTTGATAAATTGGGCCAGTGGGCCGATGAATGGCAGATGGAGTTTAATTTAGATAAATGTGAGGTGATGCATTTTGGTAGATCGAATCGGGCCAGGACCTACTCCGTTAATGGTAGGGCGTTGGGGAGAGTTATAGAACAAAGAGATCTAGGAGTACAGATTCATAGCTCCTTGAAAGTGGAGTCACAGGTGGATAGGGTGGTGAAGAAGGCATTCAGCATGCTTGGTTTCATTGGTCAGAACATTGAATGCAGGAGTTGGGATGTCTTGTTGAAGTTGTACAGGGCATTGGTGAGGCCACACTTGGAGTACTGTGTACAGTTCTGGTCACCCTATTATAGAAAGGATATTATTAAACTAGAAAGAGTGCAGAAAAGATTTACTAGGATGCTACCGGGACTTGATGGTTTGACTTACAGGGAGAGGTTAGACAGACTGGGACTTTATTCCCTGGAGAGTAGGAGGTTAAGGGGTGATCTTATAGAAGTCTATAAAATAATGAGGGGCATAGATAAGGTCGATAGTCAAAATCTTTTCCCAAAGGTAGGGGAGTCTATAACGAGGGGGCACAGATTTAAGGTGAGAGGGGAGAGATACAAAAGGATCCAGAGGGGCAATTTTTTCACTCAAAGGGTGGTGAGTGTCTGGAACGAGCTGCCAGAGGCAGTAGTAGAGGCGGGTACAATTTTGTCTTTTAAAAAGCATTTGGACAGTTACATGGGGAAGATGGGTATCGAGGGATATGGGCCAAGTGCAGGCAATTGGGACTAGCTTAGTGGTATAAACTGGGCGACATGGACATGTTGGGCCGAAGGGCCTGTTTCCATGTTGTAACTTCTATGATTCTATGATTCTATAAGGAGGAGAAGGAGCAGAAGGTGGAGAAGGAGCAGGAAGAGAAGAAGGAGCAGGAGGAGCGGTTGAGCAGAGAAGGAGCAGGACGAGGAGAAGCAGCAGGAGGAGGAGAAGGAGCACGAAGAGAAGAATGAGCAGGAGGAGGAGATGGAGCCAAACGTTGAGCAGGAGCAGGAGGTGGAGAACGAGCAACAGGAGGAGAAGGAGCAGAAGAGGGAGAAGGAACAGGAGAGGGAGAAGGAGCAGGAGAGGCAGAAGGAGCAGGAGGGAGAGAAGGAGCAACAGGAGGAGAAGGAGCAGGAGGACGAGAAGGAGCAGGAGGACGAGAAGGAGCAGGAGGACGAGAAGGAGCAGGAGGACGAGAAGGAGCAGGAAGACCAGAAGGATCAGGAAGACGAGAAGGATCAGGAAGACGAGAAGGATCAGGAAGACGAGAAGGATCAGGAGGAGGGGAAGGAGCAGGAGACGGAGAAGGAGCAGTTGAGGGAGAGGGAACAGGAGGTGCAGGAGGGTCGCGAGGGCGAGAATGATCAGGAGGGTGTGAACGAGCAGTAGGCGGAGCAGGAGCGGGAGGCATAGAAAGAGCAGGAGGCGGAGAAGGAGCAGGAGGCGGAGAAGGAGCAGGAGGCTGAGAAGGAGCAGGAGGTGGAGAAGGAGCAGGAGGCGGAGAAGGAGCAGGAGGTGGAGAATGAGCAGGAGGTGGAGGTGGAGCTGAATATGGAAAAGGAGCAGGAGGTGGAGAAGGAGCAGGAGATGAAGGAGGAGGAGCAGGAGGTGGAGAAGGAGCAGGAGGTGGAGAAGGAGCAGTAGGTGGAGAAGGAGCAGGAGGTGGCGGAGGAGCAGGAGGCGGAGAAGGAGCAGGAGGCGGAGAAGGAGCAGGAGATGGAGAATGAGCAGGAGGTGGAGAAGTAGCAGGAGGAGGAGAAAGAGCAGGAGGAGGAGGTTGAGCGGGACGAGGAGAAGGAGCAGGAGGGGGTGAGTGAGCAGGAGTGGGAGAGTGAGCAGGAGGTGGAGAAGGATCAGGACGGGAAAATGAGCAGGAGGTAGCGATGGGAGGGGGAGAAGGAGCAGGAGGCGGAGGGAGAGATGGAGCGGGAGGCATAGAAGCAGCAGGAGGAGGAGAAGGAGCAGGAGGCAGAGAAGGAGCAGGTGGCGGAGAAGGAGCAGGAGGCGGAGAAGGAGCAGGAGGCGGAGAAGGAGCAGTGGGTGGAGAAGGAGCAGGATGTGGAGAAGGAGCAGGAGGTGGAGAATGAACAGTTGGAGGAGAAGGAGGAGGAGGAGAAGGAGGAGTGGTTGGAGAAAGAGCATGAGGTGGAGAAGGAAAGGAGATGAAGGAGTAGCAGCAGGAGTTGGAGAAGGAGCAGGAGGTGGAGAAGGAGCAGGAGGTGGAGAAGGAGCAGGAGGTGCAGAAGGAGCAGGAGGTGGAGAAGGAGCAGGAGGTGGAGAAGGAGCAGGAGGTGGAGAAGGAGAAGGAGGTGAAGAAGGAGGAAGAGCTGGAGAAGGAGCAGGAGGTGAAGAAGGAGGAAGAGGTGGAGAAGGAGCAGGAGGTGGAGAAGGAGCAGGAGGTGGAGAAGGAGCAGGAGGTGGAGAAGGAGCAGGAGGTGGAGAAGGAACAAGAGGTGGAGAAGGAGCAGGAGGTGGAGAAGGAGAAGGAGATGAAGAAGGAGGAAGAGCTGGAGAAGGAGCAGGAGGTGAAGAAGGAGGAAGAGGTGGAGAAGGAGCAGGAGGTGGAGAAGGAGCAGGAGGTGGAGAAGGAGAAGGAGGTGAAGAAGGAGGAAGAGCTGGAGAAGGAGCAGGAGGTGAAGAAGGAGGAAGAGGTGGAGAAGGAGCAGGAGGTGGAGAAGGAGCAGGAGGTGGAGAAGGAGCAGGAGGTGGAGAAGTAGCAGGAGGTGGAGAAGGAGCAGGGGGTGGAGAAGGAGCAGAAGGTGGAGAAGGAGCAGAAGGTGAAGAAGGAGGAAGACGTGGAGAAGGAGCAGGAGGTGGAGAAGGAGCAGGAGGTGGCTAAGGAGCAGGAGGTGGAGGAGGAGCAGGAGGTGGAGAAGGAGCAGGAGGTGGAGAAGGAGCAGTTGGTGGAGAAGGAGCAGTAGGAAGAGGTTGAGCTTGACGAGGAGAAGGAACAGGAGTCGGAGAACGAGCAGTAGGTATAGTCGGAGCAGGAGCAGGAGGGGGTGAAGGGGCAGGAGGGTAGAAAGAGCAGCAGGCAAGCCAGGAGCAGGAGGGGAAGAAGGAGCAGGAGGAGGAGTTTGACCAGGAAGTTGAGAAGGATCAGGAGGGGGAGGTTGAGCAGAAAGAGGAGATGGAGCAGGTGGAGAGGAAGCAGCAGGAGGTGGAGGTGGAGCTGGATGTGGTGGAAGTGCATGAGGTGGAGAAGGAGCAGGAGGTGGAGAAGGAGCAGGAAGTGGAGAAGGAGCAGGAGGTGGAGAAGTAGCAGGAGGCGGAGGTGGAGCTGCAGGTGAAGAAGGAGCAGGACGGGGAGAAGGAGCTGGAGGAGGAGAAAGAACAAGAGGAGGAGAAGGAGCAGGAGGGGTAGAAGGAGCAGGAGGGGTAGAAGGAGCAGGAGGTGGAGGAGGAGCAGGAGGTGGAGAAGGAGCAGGAGGTGGAGAAGGAGCAGTTGGTGGAGAAGGAGCAGTAGGAAGAGGTTGAGCTTGACGAGGAGAAGGAACAGGAGTCGGAGAACGAGCAGTAGGTATAGTCGGAGCAGGAGCAGGAGGGGGTGAAGGGGCAGGAGGGTAGAAAGAGCAGCAGGCAAGCCAGGAGCAGGAGGGGAAGAAGGAGCAGGAGGAGGAGTTTGACCAGGAAGTTGAGAAGGATCAGGAGGGGGAGGTTGAGCAGAAAGAGGAGATGGAGCAGGTGGAGAGGAAGCAGCAGGAGGTGGAGGTGGAGCTGGATGTGGTGGAAGTGCATGAGGTGGAGAAGGAGCAGGAGGTGGAGAAGGAGCAGGAAGTGGAGAAGGAGCAGGAGGTGGAGAAGTAGCAGGAGGCGGAGGTGGAGCTGCAGGTGAAGAAGGAGCAGGACGGGGAGAAGGAGCTGGAGGAGGAGAAAGAACAAGAGGAGGAGAAGGAGCAGGAGGGGTAGAAGGAGCAGGAGGGGTAGAAGGAGCAGGAGGTGGAGGAGGAGCAGAAGGAGGAGAAGGAGCAGAAGGTGGAGAAGGGGCAGGAAGAGAATAAGGAGCAGGAGGAGGGGTTGAGCAGAGAAGGAGCAGGACGAGGAGAAGCAGCAGGAGGAGGAGATGGAGCCAGACGTTGAGAAGGAGCAGGGGGTGGAGAAGGAGCAACAGGAGGAGAAGGAGCAGGAGAGGGAGAAGGAGCAGGAGAGGGAGAAGGAGCAGGAGGGGGAGAAGGAGCAACAGGAGGAGAAGGAGCAGGAGGACAAGAAGGAGCAGGAGGACGAGAAGGAGCAGGAGGACGAGCAGGAGCAGGAAGACGAGAAGGAGCAGGAAGACGAGAAGGATCAGGAAGACGAGAAGTACCAGGAAGACGAGAAGGATCAGGAGGAGGGGAAGAAGCAGGAGACGGAGAAGGAGCAGTTGAGGGAGAGGGAGCGGGAGGTGGAGGAGAAGCAGGAGGCGGAGAAGGAGCTGGAGGCGGAGAAGGAGCAGGAGGCGGAGAAGGAGCAGTAGGCGGAGAAGGAGCAGGAGGTGGAGAAGGAGCAGGAGGAGGAGGTTGAGCGGGACGAGCAGAATAAGCAGGAGGGGGAGAGTGAGCAGGAGGGGGAGAGTTAGCAGGAGGTGGAGAAGGAGCAGGTGGTGGGGAACGACCAGTTGGAGGAGAAGGAGGAGGAGGAGGCGAAGGAGCAGGAAATGGAGAATGAACAGGAGTTGTAGAAAGATTCAGTTGGAGAAGGAGCTGGAGGTGAAGAAGGAGCAGGACGGGGAGTTGGAGCTGGAGGAGGAGAAGTAGCAGGACGTGGAGATGGAGCATGAGGAGGAGGAGAAGGAGCTGGAGGTGGAGTAGGAATAGGAGGTGGAGAAGTAGCAGGAGGTGGATAAGGTGCAGGAGGTGGAGAAGGAGCAGGAGGTGGAGAAGGAGCAGGAGGTGGAGAAGGAGCAGGAGGTGGAGAAGGAGCAGGAGGTGAAGAAGGAGGATGAGGTGGAGAAGGAGCAGGAGGTGGAGAAGGAGCAGGACGGGGAGAAGGAGCAGGAGGCGGAGAAGGAGTGGGATGCAAAGCAAGAGCAAGAGGGGGCGAATGAGCAGGAGGACGAGAATGATCAGGTGGACGAGAAGGAGCAGGAGGAGGGGAAGAAGCAGGAGGAGGAGACGGAGCAGGTGGGGGTGAACGAGCAGGATGCAGAGAAGGAGCTTGATGCATCGAAGGAGCAGGAGGCGTTGAAGAAGCAGGAGAGGGAGAAGGAGCCGGAGGTGGAGAAGGAGCAGGTGTTGCGGAACGACCAGTTGGAGGAGAAGGAGGAGGATGAGGCGAAGGAGCAGGAAATGGAGAATGAACAGGAGTTGTAGAAAGCTTCAGTTGGAGAAGGAGCTGGAGGTGAAGAAGGAGCAGGACGGGGAGTTGGAGCTGGAGGAGGAGAAGTAGCAGGACGTGGAGATGGAGCATGAGGAGGAGGAGAAGGAGCTGGAGGTGGATTAGGAATAGGAGGTGGAGAAGGAGCAGGAGGTGGAAAAGGAGCAGGAGGTGGAGAAGGAGCAGGAGGTGGAGAAGGAGCAGGAGGTGGAGAAGGAGCAGAAGGTGGAGAAGGAGGATGAGGTGGAGAAGGAGCAGGCGGTGGAGAAGGAGCAGGAGGTGGAGAAGGAGCAGGAGGTGGAGAAGGAGCAGGAGGTGGAGAAGGAGCAGGAGGTGGCGAAGGAGCAGGAGGTGGAGAAGGAGCAGTCGGAAGAGTTTGAGCTTGACGAGGAGAAGGAACAGGAGACGGAGAAGGAGCAGGAGGTAGAGTAGGAGCAGGAGCAGGAGGGGATGAAGCAGCAGGTGGGGAGAAGGAGCAGCAGGCAAGGCAGGAGCAGGAGGGGGAGAAGGAGCAGGAGGGGGAGGTTGAGCAGAAAGAGGAGATGGAGCAGGTGGAGGGGAAGCAGCAGGAAGTGGAGGTGGAGCTGGATGTCGTGGAGGAGCATGAGGTGGAGAAGGAGCAGGAGGCGTAGGTGGAGCTGCAGGTGAAGGAGGAGCAGGACGGCGAGAAGGAGCTGGAGGAGGAGAAGGAGCTGGAGGAGGAGAACGAACAAGAGGAGGAGAAGGAGCAGGAGGGGTAGAAGGAGCAGGAGGGGTAGAAGGAGCAGGAGGTGGAGGAGGAGCAGAAGGAGGAGAAGGAGCAGAAGTTGGATAAGGGGCAGGAAGAGAAGAAGGAGCAGGAGGATGGGTTGAGCAGAGAAGGAGCAGGACCAGGAGAAGCAGCAGGAGGAGGAGGAGAAGGAGCACGAAGAGAAGAATGAGCAGGAGGAGGAGATGGAGCCAGACGTTGAAAAGGAGCAGGAGGTGGAGAAGGAGCAGGAGAGGGAGATGGAGCAGGAGAGGGAGAAGGAGCAGGAGGGGGAGAAGGATCAACAGGCGGAGAAGGAGCAGGAGGACGAGAAGCAGCAGCAGGACGAGAAGGAGCAGGAGGACGAGAAGGAGCAGGAGGACGAGAAGGAACAGGAAGACGAGAAGGATCAGGAAGACGAGAAGGATCAGGAAGACGAGAAGGATCAGGAAGACGAGAAGGATCAGGAGGAGGGGAAGAAGCAGGAGACGGAGAAGGAGCAGTTGAGGGAAAGGGAGCAGCAGGTGGAGGAGGGGCTCGACGGCGAGAATTATCAGGAGGGTGTGAACGAGCAGCAGGCGGAGGAGGAGCGGGAGGCATAGAAGGAGCAGGAGGCGGAGAAGGAGCAGGAGGCGGAGAAGGAGCAGGAGGTGGAGAAGGAGCAGGAGGTGGAGGTGGAGCTGGAAATGGAAAAGGAGCAGGAGGTGGAGAAGGAGCAGGAGATGAAGGAGGAGGAGCAGGAGGTGGAGAAGGAGCAGGAGGTGGAGATGGAGCAGCAGGTGGAGAAGGAGCAGGAGGTGGAGAAGGAGCAGGAGGTGGAGAAGGAGCAGGACGCGGAAAAGGAGCAGGAGGTAGAGATGGAGCGGGAGGGGGAGAAGGAGCAGGAGGCGGAGGTAGAGATGGAGCGGGAGGCATAGATGGAGGTGGAGCTGGAAATGGAAAAGGAGCAGGAGGTGGAGAAGGAGCAGGAGGCAGAGAAGGAGCAGGAGGCGGAGAAGGAGCAGGAGGTAGAGTAGGAGCAGGAGCAGGAGGGGGTGAAGGAGCAGGTGGGGAGAAGGAGCAGCAGGCAATGCAGGAGCAGGAGGGGGAGAAGGAGCAGGAGGGGGAGGTTGAGCAGAAAGAGGAGATGGAGCAGGTGGAGGGGAAGCAGCAGGAAGTGGAGGTGGAGCTGGATGTGGTGGAGGAGCATGAGGTGGAGAAGGAGCAGGAGGCGTAGGTGGAGCTGCAGGTGAAGGAGGAGCAGGACGGCGAGAAGGAGCTGGAGGAGGAGAAGGAGCTGGAGGAGGAGAACGAACAAGAGGAGGAGAAGGAGCAGGAGGGGTAGAAGGAGCAGGAGGGGTAGAAGGAGCAGGAGGTGGAGGAGGAGCAGAAGGAGGAGAAGGAGCAGAAGTTGGATAAGGGGCAGGAAGAGAAGAAGGAGCAGGAGGATGGGTTGAGCAGAGAAGGAGCAGGACGAGGAGAAGCAACAGGAGGAGGAGAAGGAGCACGAAGAGAAGAATGAGCAGGAGGAGGAGATGGAGCCAGACGTTGAAAAGGAGCAGGAGGTGGAGAAGGAGCAGGAGAGGGAGATGGAGCAGGAGAGGGAGAAGGAGCAGGAGGGGGAGAAGGATCAACAGGCGGAGAAGGAGCAGGAGGACGAGAAGCAGCAGCAGGACGAGAAGGAGCAGGAGGACGAGAAGGAGCAGGAGGACGAGAAGGAACAGGAAGACGAGAAGGATCAGGAAGACGAGAAGGATCTGGAAGACGAGAAGGATCAGGAAGACGAGAAGGATCAGGAGGAGGGGAAGAAGCAGGAGACGGAGAAGGAGCAGTTGAGGGAGAGGGAGCAGCAGGTGGAGGAGGGGCTCGACGGCGAGAATTATCAGGAGGGTGTGAACGAGCAGCAGGCGGAGGAGGAGCGGGAGGCATAGAAGGAGCAGGAGGCGGAGAAGGAGCAGGAGGCGGAGATGGAGCAGGAGGTGGAGAAGGAGCAGGAGGTGGAGGTGGAGCTGGAAATGGAAAAGGAGCAGGAGGTGGAGAAGGAGCAGGAGATGAAGGAGGAGGAGCAGGAGGTGGAGAAGGAGCAGGAGGTGGAGATGGAGCAGCAGGTGGAGAAGGAGCAGGAGGTGGAGAAGGAGCAGGAGGTGGAGAAGGAGCAGGACGCGGAAAAGGAGCAGGAGGTAGAGATGGAGCTGGAGGGGGAGAAGGAGCAGGAGGCGGAGGTCGAGATGGAGCGGGAGGCATAGATGGAGGTGGAGCTGGAAATGGAAAAGGAGCAGGAGGTGGAGAAGGAGCAGGAGATGAAGGAGGAGGAGCATGAGGTGGAGAAGGAGCAGGAGGCAGAGAAAGAGCAGGAGGAGGAGAAGGAGCAGGAGGCGGAGAAGGAGCAGTGGGTGGAGAAGGAGCAGGAGGTGGAGAAGGGGCAGGAAGAGAAGAAGGAGCAGGAGGATGGGTTGAGCAGAGAAGGAGCAGGACCAGGAGAAGCAGCAGGAGGAGGAGGAGAAGGAGCACGAAGAGAAGAATGAGCAGGAGGAGGAGATGGAGCCAGACGTTGAAAAGGAGCAGGAGGTGGAGAAGGAGCAGGAGAGGGAGATGGAGCAGGAGAGGGAGAAGGAGCAGGAGGGGGAGAAGGATCAACAGGCGGAGAAGGAGCAGGAGGACGAGAAGCAGCAGCAGGACGAGAAGGAGCAGGAGGACGAGAAGGAGCAGGAGGACGAGAAGGAACAGGAAGACGAGAAGGATCAGGAAGACGAGAAGGATCAGGAAGACGAGAAGGATCAGGAAGACGAGAAGGATCAGGAGGAGGGGAAGAAGCAGGAGACGGAGAAGGAGCAGTTGAGGGAAAGGGAGCAGCAGGTGGAGGAGGGGCTCGACGGCGAGAATTATCAGGAGGGTGTGAACGAGCAGCAGGCGGAGGAGGAGCGGGAGGCATAGAAGGAGCAGGAGGCGGAGAAGGAGCAGGAGGCGGAGAAGGAGCAGGAGGTGGAGAAGGAGCAGGAGGTGGAGGTGGAGCTGGAAATGGAAAAGGAGCAGGAGGTGGAGAAGGAGCAGGAGATGAAGGAGGAGGAGCAGGAGGTGGAGAAGGAGCAGGAGGTGGAGATGGAGCAGCAGGTGGAGAAGGAGCAGGAGGTGGAGAAGGAGCAGGAGGTGGAGAAGGAGCAGGACGCGGAAAAGGAGCAGGAGGTAGAGATGGAGCGGGAGGGGGAGAAGGAGCAGGAGGCGGAGGTAGAGATGGAGCGGGAGGCATAGATGGAGGTGGAGCTGGAAATGGAAAAGGAGCAGGAGGTGGAGAAGGAGCAGGAGGCAGAGAAGGAGCAGGAGGCGGAGAAGGAGCAGGAGGTAGAGTAGGAGCAGGAGCAGGAGGGGGTGAAGGAGCAGGTGGGGAGAAGGAGCAGCAGGCAATGCAGGAGCAGGAGGGGGAGAAGGAGCAGGAGGGGGAGGTTGAGCAGAAAGAGGAGATGGAGCAGGTGGAGGGGAAGCAGCAGGAAGTGGAGGTGGAGCTGGATGTGGTGGAGGAGCATGAGGTGGAGAAGGAGCAGGAGGCGTAGGTGGAGCTGCAGGTGAAGGAGGAGCAGGACGGCGAGAAGGAGCTGGAGGAGGAGAAGGAGCTGGAGGAGGAGAACGAACAAGAGGAGGAGAAGGAGCAGGAGGGGTAGAAGGAGCAGGAGGGGTAGAAGGAGCAGGAGGTGGAGGAGGAGCAGAAGGAGGAGAAGGAGCAGAAGTTGGATAAGGGGCAGGAAGAGAAGAAGGAGCAGGAGGATGGGTTGAGCAGAGAAGGAGCAGGACGAGGAGAAGCAACAGGAGGAGGAGAAGGAGCACGAAGAGAAGAATGAGCAGGAGGAGGAGATGGAGCCAGACGTTGAAAAGGAGCAGGAGGTGGAGAAGGAGCAGGAGAGGGAGATGGAGCAGGAGAGGGAGAAGGAGCAGGAGGGGGAGAAGGATCAACAGGCGGAGAAGGAGCAGGAGGACGAGAAGCAGCAGCAGGACGAGAAGGAGCAGGAGGACGAGAAGGAGCAGGAGGACGAGAAGGAACAGGAAGACGAGAAGGATCAGGAAGACGAGAAGGATCTGGAAGACGAGAAGGATCAGGAAGACGAGAAGGATCAGGAGGAGGGGAAGAAGCAGGAGACGGAGAAGGAGCAGTTGAGGGAGAGGGAGCAGCAGGTGGAGGAGGGGCTCGACGGCGAGAATTATCAGGAGGGTGTGAACGAGCAGCAGGCGGAGGAGGAGCGGGAGGCATAGAAGGAGCAGGAGGCGGAGAAGGAGCAGGAGGCGGAGATGGAGCAGGAGGTGGAGAAGGAGCAGGAGGTGGAGGTGGAGCTGGAAATGGAAAAGGAGCAGGAGGTGGAGAAGGAGCAGGAGATGAAGGAGGAGGAGCAGGAGGTGGAGAAGGAGCAGGAGGTGGAGATGGAGCAGCAGGTGGAGAAGGAGCAGGAGGTGGAGAAGGAGCAGGAGGTGGAGAAGGAGCAGGACGCGGAAAAGGAGCAGGAGGTAGAGATGGAGCTGGAGGGGGAGAAGGAGCAGGAGGCGGAGGTCGAGATGGAGCGGGAGGCATAGATGGAGGTGGAGCTGGAAATGGAAAAGGAGCAGGAGGTGGAGAAGGAGCAGGAGATGAAGGAGGAGGAGCATGAGGTGGAGAAGGAGCAGGAGGCAGAGAAGGAGCAGGAGGAGGAGAAGGAGCAGGAGGCGGAGAAGGAGCAGTGGGTGGAGAAGGAGCAGGAGGTGGAGAAGGGGCAGGAAGAGAAGAAGGAGCAGGAGGAGGGGTTGAGCAGAGAAGGAGCAGGACGAGGAGAAGCAGCAGGAGGAGGAGAAGGAGCACGAAGAGAAGAATGAGCAGGAGGAGGAGATGGAGCCAGACGTTGAAAAGGAGCAGGAGGTGGAGAAGGAGCAGGAGAGGGAGATGGAGCAGGAGAGGGAGAAGGAGCAGGAGGTGGAGATGGAGCAGCAGGTGGAGAAGGAGCAGGAGGTGGAGAAGGAGCAGGAGGTGGAGAAGGAGCAGGACGTGGAAAAGGAGCAGGAGGTAGAGATGGAGCGGGAGGGGGAGAAGGAGCAGGAGGCGGAGGTAGAGATGGAGCGGGAGGCATAGGTGGAGGTGGAGCTGGAAATGGAAAAGGAGCAGGAGGTGGAGAAGGAGCAGGAGATGAAGGAGGAGGTGCATGAGGTGGAGAAGGAGCAGGAGGCAGAGAAGGAGAAGGAGGCGGAGAAGGAGCAGGAGGCGGAGAAGGAGCAGTGGGTGGAGAAGGAGCAGGAGGTGGAGAAGGAGCAGGAGGTGGAGAATGAACAGTTGGAGGAGAAGGAGGAGAAGGAGCAGTGGTTGGAGAAGGAGCATGAGGTGGAGAAGGAGCAGGATGTGGAGGTGGAGCTGGATGTAGAAAAAGAGCAGGAGGTGGAGAAAGAAAGGAGATGAAGGAGGAGCAGGAACTGGGGAAGGAGCAGGAGGTGGAGAAGGAGCACGAGGTGGAGAAGTAGCAGGAGGTGGAGAAGGAGCAGGAGGTGGAGAAGGAGCAGGAGGTGGAGAAGGAGCAGGAGGTGGAGAAGGAGCAGGAGGTGAAGAAGGATCAGTAGGAAGAGGTTGAGCTTGACGAGGAGAAGGAACAGGAGACGGAGAATGAGCAGGAGGTAGAGTAGGAGCAGGAGCAGGAGGGGGTGAAGTAGCAGGTGGGGAGAAGGAGCAGCAGGCAAGCCAGGAGGCAAGGCAGGAGCAGGAGGGTAGAAGGAGCAGAAGGAGGAGTTTGACCAGGAAGTGGAGAAGGAGCAGGAGGGGGAGGTTGAGCAGAAAGAGGAGATGGAGCAGGTGGAGTGGAAGCAGCAGGAGGTGGAGGTGGAGCTGGATGTGGTGGAGGAGCATGAGGTGGAGAAGGAGCAGGAGGCGGAGAAGGAGCAGGAGGTGGAGAAGGAGCAGGATGTGGAGAAGGAGCAGGAGGCGGAGGTGGAGCTGCAGGTGAAGAAGGAGCAGGACGGGGAGAAGGAGCTGGAGGAGTAGAACGAACAAGAGGAGGAGAAGGAGCAGGAGGGGTAAAAGGAGCAGGAGGGGAAGAACGAGCAGGAGGTGGAGGATGAGCAGAAGGCGGAGAAGGAGCAGAAGGTGGAGCAGGAGCAGGAAGAGAAGAAGGAGCAGGAGGAGGGTGTTGAGCAGAGAAGGAGCAGGACGAGGAGAAGCAGCAGGAGGAGGAGAAGGAGCACGAAGAGAAGAATGAGCAGGAGGAGGAGATGCAGACAGACGTTGAGAAGGAGCAGGAGGTGGAGAGGAGCAACAGGAGGAGAAGGAGCAGGAGAGGGACAAGGAGCAGGAGAGGGAGAAGGAGCAGGAGGGGGAGAAGGAGCAACAGGAGGAGAAGGAGCAGGAGGACGAGAAGGAGCAGGAGGACGAGAACGATCAGGAAGACGAGAAGGATCAGGAAGACGAGAAGGATCAGGAAGACGAGAAGGATCAGGAGGAGGGGAAGAAGCAGGAGACGGAGAAGGAGCAGTTGAGGGAGAGGGAGCGGGTGATGGAGGAGGGGCTCGAGGGCGAGAATGATCAGGAGGGTGTGAACGAGCAGCAGGCGGAGGAGGAGCGGAAGGCATAGAAGGAGCAGGAGACCGAGAAGGAGCAGGAGGTGGAGGTGGCGTTGGATATGGAAAAGGAGCAGGAGGTGGAGAAGAAGCAGGAGATGAAGGAGGAGGAGCAGGAGGTGGACAAGGAGCAGGAGGTGGAGAAGGAGCACGAGGTGGAGAAGGAGCAGGAGGTGGAGAATGAACAGTTGGAGGAGAATGAGGAGGAGGAGAAGGAGCAGTCGTTGGAGAAGGATCATGAGGTGGAGAAGGAGCAGGATGTGGAGGTGAAGCTGGATATGGAAAAGGAGCAGGAGGTGGAGAAGGAAAGGAGATGAAGGAGGAGGAGCAGGAGTTGGAGAAGGAGCAGGAGGTGGAGAAGGAGCAGGAGGTGGAGAAGGAGCAGGAGGAGGAGAAGGAGCAGGAGGAGGAGGTTGAGCGGGACGAGGAGAAGGAGCAGGAGGGGGAGAGTTAGCAGGAGGGGGAGAGTGAGCAGGAGGTTGAGAAGGAGCAGGACGGGAAATAGGAGCAGGAGCAGGAGGGGGTGAAGGAGCAGGAGGGGAGAAGGAGCAGAAGGGAAGGCAGGAGCAGGAGGGGGAGAAGGAGCAGGAGGAGGAGTTTTGACCAGGAAGTGGAGAAGGAGCAGGAGGGGGAGGTTTAGCAGAAATAGGAGAAAGAGCAGGTGGAGGGGAAGCAGCAGGTGGTGAAGGTGGAGCTGGATGTGGTGGAGGAGCATGAGGTGGAGAAGGAGCAGGAGGCGGAGAAGGAGCAGGAGTTGGAGAAGGAGCAGGAGGTAGAGAAGGAGAAGGAGGCGGAGGAGGAGCTGCAGGTGAAGAAGGAGCAGGACGGGGAGAAGGAGCTGGAGGAGGAGAAGGAGCTGGAGGAGGAGAACGAGCTAGAGGAGGAGAAGGAGCAGGAGGGGTAGAAGGTGCATGAGGGGTAGAAGGAGCAGGAGGTGTCGGAGGAGCAGAAGGAGGAGAAGGAGCAGAAGGTGGAGAAGGAGCAGGAAGAGAAGAAGGAGCAGGAGGAGATGGAGCCAGACGTTGAGAAGGAGCAGGCGGTGGAGAAGGAGCAACAGGAGGAGAAGGAGCAGGAGAGGGAGAAGGAGCAGGAGAGGGAGATGGAGTAGGAGAGGGAAAAGGAGCAGGAGGGGGAGAAGGAGCAGGAGGTGGAGAAGGAGCAGGAGGAGGAGAGAAGGAGCAGGACGAGGAGAAGCAGCAGGAGGAGGAGAAGGAGCACGAAGAGAAGAAGGAGCAGGAGGAGATGGAGCCAGACGTTGAGAAGGAGCAGGAGGTGGAGAAGGAGCAACAGGAGGAGAAAGAGCAGGAGAGGGAGAAGGAACTTGGAGAGGGAGATGGAGCAGGAGAGGGAGAAGGAGCAGGAGGGGGAGAAGGAGCAGGAGGTGAAGAAGGAGCAGGAGGTGGAGAAGGAGCAGGAGGTGGAGAAGGAGCAGGAGGGGGAGAGCGAGCAGGAGGGTGAGGGTGAGCAGAAGGTGGAGAAGGTGCAGGACGGGGAAAAGGAGCAGGAGGTAGAGATGGAGCGGGACGGGGGGAAGGAGCAGGAGGCGGAGAAGAAGTGGGATGCAGAGCGAGAGCAAGAGGGGGCAAAGGAGCAGGAGGACGAGAATGATCAGTCGCGCGAGAAGGAGCAGGAGGAGGGGAAGAAGCAGGAGGAGGAGAAGGAGCATGTGGTGGTGCACGAGAAGGATGCAGAGAAGGAGCTGGATGCATCGAAGGAGCAGGAGGCGTTGAAGCAGCACGAGATGGAGAAGGAGCCGGAGGTGGAGAAGGAGCAAGAGGTTGGGAATGACCTGTTGGCGGAGAAGGAGGAGGAGGAGGCGATGGAGCAGGAGGTGGAGAATGAACATGAGTTGTGGAAGGAGCTTCAGTTGGAGAAGGAGCTGGAGGTGAAGAAGGAGCAGGACGTGGAGATGGAGCATGAGGAGGAGGAGGAGAAGGAGCTGGAGGTGGAGTAGGAATAGGCGGTGGAGAAAGAGCAGGAGGTGGAGAAGTAGCAGGAACTGGCGAAGGAGCAGAAGGTGGAGATGGAGCAGAAGATGGAGAAGGAGCGGAAGGTGGAGAAGGAGCAGAAGGTGGAGAAGGAGCAGGAACTGGCGAAGGAGCAGAAGGTGGAGAAGGAGCAGCAGATGGAATAGGAGCAGGAGGTGGAGAAGGAGCAGGAGGAGGAGAAGGAGCACGAAGAGAAGAATCAGCAGGAGGTGGAGATGGAGCCAGACGTTGAGATGGAGCAGGAGGTGGAGAAGGAGCAACAGGAGGAGAAGGAGCAGGAGAGGGAGAAGGAGCAGGAGAGGGAGAAGGAGCAGGAGAGGGAGATGGAGCAGGAGGGGGAAAAGGAGCAGGAGGTGGAGAAGGAGCAGGAGGAGGAGAAGGAGCAGGAGAAGGACAAGGAGCACGAAGAGAAGAAAGAAGCAGGAGGAGGAGATGGAGCCAGACGTTGAGATGGAGCAGGAGGTGGAGAAGGAGCAACAGGAGGAGAAGGAGAAGGAGAGCGAGAAGGAGCAGGAGAGGGAGAAGGAGCAGGAGAGGGAGAAGGAGCAGGAGGGGGAGAAGGAGCAACAGGAGGAGAAGGAGCAGGAGGACGAGAAGGAGCAGGAGGACGAGAAGGAACAGAAGGACGATAAGGAGCAGGAAGACGAGAAGGATCAGGAAGACGAGAGGGATCAGGAAGACGAGAAGGATCAGGAAGACGAGAAGGATCAGGAGGAGTGAAAGAAGCAGGAGACGGAGAAGGAGCAGTTGAGGGAGAGGGAGCAGGAGGTGGAAGAGCGGCTCGACGACGAGAATGATCAGGAGGGTACGAACGAGCAGCAGGCGGAGGAGGAGCGGGAGGCATAGAAGGAGCAGGAGGTAGAGAAGGAGCAGGAGGTGGAGGTGGAGCTGGATATGGAAAAGGAGCAGGAGGTGGAGAAGGAGCAGGAAGAGAAGAAGGAGCAGGAGGAGGGGGTTGAGCAGAGAAGAGAAGGAGCAGGAGGAGGAGAGAAGGAGCAGGACGAGGAGAAGCAGCAGGAGGACGAGAAGGAGCACGAAGAGAAAAAGGAGCAGTAGGAGATGGAGCCAGACGTTGAGAAGGAGCAGGAGGTGGAGAAGGAGCAACAGGAGGAGAAGGAGCAGGAGAGGGAGAAGGAGCAGGAGAGGGAGATGGAGCAGGAGAGGGAGAAGGAGCAGGAGGGGGAGAAGGAGCAGGAGGTGGAGAAGGAGCAGGAGTTGGAGAAGGAGCACGAGGTGGAGAAGGAGCAGGAGTTGGAGAAGGAGCACGAGGAGGAGAAGGAGCAGGAGGAGGAGTTTGATCGGGATGAGGAGAAGGAGCAGGAGGGGGAGAGCGAGCAGGAGGATAAGGGTGAGTAGAAGGTGGAGAAGGTGCAGGACGGGGAAAAGGAACAGGAGGTAGAGATTGATCGGGAGGGGGAGAAGGAGCAGGAGGCGGAGAAGGAGTGGAATGCAGAGCGAGAGCAAGAGGGGGCAAAGGAGCAGGAGGACGAGAATGATCAGTCGGGCGAGAAGGAGCAGGAGGAGGGGAAGAAGCAGGAGGAGGAGAAGGAGCATGTGGGGGCGAACGAGCAGGATGCAGAGAAGGAGCTGGATGCATCGAAGGAGCAGGAGGCGTTGAAGCAGCACGAGATGGAGAAGGAGCCGGAGGTGGAGAAGGACCAAGAGGTGGGGAATGACCAGTTGGAGGAGAAGGAGGAGGACGAGGCGATGAAGCAGGAGGTGGAGAATGAACATGAGTTGTGGAAGGAGCTTCAATTGGAGAAGGAGCTGGAGGTGAAGAAGGAGCAGGACGGGGAGTTGGAGGTGGAGGAGGAGAAGGAGCAGGACGTGGAGATGGAGCATGAGGAGGAGGAGGAGAAGGATCTGGAGGTGGAGTAGGAATAGGCGGTGGAGAAGGAGCAGGAGGTGGAGAAATAGCAGGAACTGGCGAAGGAGCAGAAGGTGCAGAAGGAGCAGAAGATGGAGAAGGAGCAGAAGGTGGAGAAGGAGCAGAAGGTGGAGAAGGAGCAGGAACTGGCGAAGGAGCAGAAGGTGGAGAAGGAGCAGAAGATGGAGAAGGAGCAGAAGGTGGAGAAGGAGCAGGAGGTGGAGAAGGAGCAGGAGGTGGAGAAGGAGCAGGAGGAGGAGAAGGAGCAGGAGGAGGAGAAGGAGCACGAAGAGAAGAATGAGCAGGAGGTGGAGATGGAGCCAGACGTTGAGATGGAGCAGGAGGTGGAGAAGGAGCAACAGGAGTAGAAGGAGCAGGAGAGGGAGAAGGAGCAGGAGAGGGAGAAGGAGCAGGAGAGGGAGATGGAGCAGGAGGGGGAGAAGGAGCAGGAGGAGGAGAAGGAGCAGGAGGAGGAGAAGGAGCAGGAGAAGGAGAAGGAGCACGAAGAGAAGAATGAGCAGGAGCAGGAGATGGAGCCAGACGTTGAGATGGAGCAAGAGGTGGAGAAGGAGCAACAGGAGGAGAAGGAGAAGGAGAGGGAGAAGGAGCAGGAGGGGGAGAAGGAGCAACAGGAGGAGAAGGAGCAGGAGGACGAGAAGGAGCAGGAGGACGAGAAGGAGCAGAAGGACGAGAAGGAGCAGGAAGACGAGAAGGAGCAGGAAGACGAGAAGGATCAGGAAGACGAGAAGGATCAGGAAGACGAGAAGGATCAGGAGGAGTGAAAGAAGCAGGAGACGGAGAAGGAGCAGTTGAGGGAGAGGGAGCAGGAGGTGGAAGAGCGGCTCGACGGCGAAAATGATCAGGAAGGTTTGAACGAGCAGCAGGCGGAGGAGGAGCGGGAGGCATAGAAGGAGCAGGAGGTGGAGAAGGAGCAGGAGGTGGAGGTGGAGCTGGAGGGGTAGAAGGAGCAGGAGGTGTAGGAGGAGCAGAAGTAGAAGAAGGAGCAGAAGGTGGAGAAGGAGCAGGAAGAGAAGAAGGAGCAGGAGGAGGGGGTTGAGCAGAGAAGAGAAGGAGCATGAGGAGGAGAGAAGGAGCAGGACGAGGAGAAGCAGCAGGAGGAGGAGAAGGAGCACGAAGAGAAGAAGGAGCAGGAGGAGATGGAGCCAGACGTTGAGAAGGAGCAGGAGGTGGAGAAGGAGCAACAGGAGGAGAAGGAGCAGGAGAGGGAGAAGGAGCAGGAGAGGGAGATGGAGCAGGAGAGGGAGAAGGAGCAGGAGGGGGAGAAGGAGCAGGAGGTGGAGAAGGAGCAGGAGTTGGAGAAGGAGCAGGAGGTGGAGAAGGAGCAGGAGGTGGAGAAGGAGCATGAGGAGGAGAAGGAGCAGGAGGAGTTTGATCGGGACGAGGAGAAGGAGCAGGAGGGGGAGAGCGAGCAGGAGGGTGAGGGTGAGCAGAAGGTGGAGAAGGTGCAGGACGGGGAAAAGGAGCAGGAGGTAGAGATGGAGCGGGAGGGGGAGAAGGAGCAGGAGGCGGAGAAGGAGTGGGATGCAGAGCGAGAGCAAGAGGGGGCAAAGGAGCAGGAGGACGAGAATGATCAGTCGGGCGAGAAGGAGCAGGAGGAGGGGAAGAAGCAGGAGGAGGAGAAGGAGCATGTGGGGGCGAACGAGCAGGATGCAGAGAAGGAGCTGGATGCATCGAATGAGCAGGAGGCGTTGAAGCAGCACGAGATGGAGAAGGAGCCGGAGGTGGAGAAGGAGCAAGAGGTGGGGAATGACCAGTTGGAGGAGAAGGAGGAGGACGAGGCGATGAAGCAGGAGGTGGAGAATGAACATGAGTTGTGGAAGGAGCTTCAGTTGGAGAAGGAGCTGGAGGTGAAGAAGGAGCAGGACGGGGAGTTGGAGGTGGAGGAGGAGAAGGAGCAGGACGTGGAGATGGAGCATGAGGAGGAGGAGGAGAAGGATCTGGAGGTGGAGTAGGAATAGGCGGTGGTGAAGGAGCAGGAGGTGGAGAAGTAGCAGGAACTGGCGAAGGAGCAGAAGGTGCAGAAGGAGCAGAAGATGGAGAAGGAGCAGAAGGTGGAGAAGGAGCAGAAGGTGGAGAAGGAGCAGGAACTGGCGAAGGAGCAGAAGGTGGAGAAGGAGCAGAAGATGGAGAAGGAGCAGAAGGTGGAGAAGGAGCAGGAGGTGGAGAAGGAGCAGGAGGTGGAGATGGAGCAGGAGGAGGAGAAGGAGCAGGAGGAGGAGAAGGAGCACGAAGAGAAGAATGAGCAGGAGGAGGAGATGGAGCCAGACGTTGAGATGGAGCAGGAGGTGGAGAAGGAGCAACAGGAGGAGAAGGAGCAGGAGAGGGAGAAGGAGCAGGAGGACGAGAAGGAGCAGGAGGACGAGAAGGAGCAGAAGGACGAGAAGGAGCAGGAAGACGAGAAGGATCAGGAAGACGAGAAGGATCAGGAAGACGAGAAGGATCAGGAAGACGAGAAGGATCAGGAGGAGTGAAAGAAGCAGGAGACGGAGAAGGAGCAGTTGAGGGAGAGGGAGCAGGAGGTGGAGGAGGGGCTCGACGGCGAGAATGATCAGGAGGGTGTGAACGAGCAGCAGGCGGAGGAGGAGTAGGAGATGAAGGAGGAGGAGCAGGAGGTGGAGAAGGAGCAGGAGGTGGAGAAGGAACAGGAGGTCGAGAAGGAGCAGGAGGTGGAGAAGGAACAGGAGGTCGAGAAGGAGCAGGAGGAGGAGAAGGAGCAGGAGGAGGAGGTTGAGCGGGACGAGGAGAAGGAGCAGGAGGGGGTGAGTGAGCAGGAGTGGGAGAATGAGCAGGAGGTGGAGAAGGATCAGGACGGGGAAAGGAGCAGGAGCTTTAGATGGAGCGGGAGGGGGAGAAGGAGCAGGAGGCGGAGGTAGAGATGGAGCGGGAGGCATAGAAGGAGCAGGAAGCGGAGAAGGAGCAGGAGGCGGAGATGGAGCAGGAGGCGGTGAAGGAGCAGGACGCGGAGAAGGAGCAGTAGGTGGAGAAGGAGCAAGATGTGGAGAAGGAGCAGGAGGAGGAGAAGGAGACGGAGGAGGAGGTTGAGCGGGACGAGGAGAAGGAGCAGGAGGCGGAGATAGAGCAGGAGGCGGAGAAGGAGCAGGACGCGGAGAAGGAGCAGTAGGTGGAGAAGGAGCAGGATGTGGAGAATGAGCAGGAGGAGGAGAAGGAGCAGGAGGAGGAGGTTGAGCGGGACGAGGAGAAGGAGCAGGAGAGGGAGAGTTAGCAGGAGGGGGAGAGTGAGCATGAGGTGGAGAAGGAGCAGGACGGGAAAAAGGAGCAGGAGCAGGAGGGGGTGAAGGAGCAGGAGGGGACAAGGAACAGGAGGCAAGGCAGGAGCAGGAGGGGGAGAAGTAGCAGGAGGAGGAGTTTTGACCAGGAAGTGGAGAAGGAGCAGGAGGGGGAGGTTGAGCAGAAAGAGGAGAAAGAGCAGGTGGAGGGGAAGCAGCAGGAGGTGAAGGTGGAGCTGGATGTGGTGGAGGAGCATGAGGTGGAGAAGGAGCAGGAGGCGGAGAAGGAGCAGGAGTTGGAGAAGGAGCAGGAGGTGGAGAAGGAGAAGGAGGCGGAGGAGGAGCTGCAGGTGAAGAAGGAGCAGGACGGGGAGAAGGAGCTGGAGGAGGAGAAGGATCTGGAGGAGGAGAACGAGCTAGAGGAGGAGAAGGAGCAGGAGGTGTAGAAGGTGCATGAGGGGTAGAACGAGCAGGAGGTGTAGGAGGAGCAGAAGGAGGAGAAGGAGCAGAAGGTGGAGAAGGAGCTGGAAGAGAAGAAGGAGCAGGAGGAGGGGGTTGAGCAGAGGAAGAGAAGGAGCAGGAGGAGGAGAGAAGGAGCAGGACGAGGAGAAGCAGCAGTAGGAGGAGAAGGAGCACGAAGAGAAGAAGCAGCATGAGGAGATGGAGCCAGACGTTGAGAAGGAGCAGGAGGTGGAGAAGGAGCAACAGGAGGAGAAGGAGCAGGAGAGGGAGAAGGAGCAGGAGGGGGAGATGGAGCAGGAGAGGGAGAAGGAGCAGGAGGAGGAGAAGGAGCAGGAGGTGGAGAAGGAGCAGGAGGTGGAGAAGGAGCAGGAGGTGGAGAAGGAGCAGGAGGTGGAGAAGGAGCATAAGGCGGAGAAGGAGCAGGAGGAGGAGTTTGATCGGGATGAGGAGAAGGAGCAGGAGGGGGAGAGCGAGCAGGAGGATAAGGGTGAGCAGAAGGTGGAGAAGGTGCAGGACGGGGAAAAGGAGCAGGAGGTAGAGATGGAGCGGGAGGGGGAGAAGGAGCAGGAGGCGGAGAAGGAGTGGGATGCAGAGCGAGAGCAAGAGGGGGCAAAGGAGCAGGAGGACGAGAATGATCAGGAGGGCGAGAAGGAGCAGGAGGAGGGGAAGAAGCAGGACGAGGAGAAGGAGCATGTGGGGGCGAACGAGCAGTATGCAGAGAAGGAGCTGGATGCATCGAAGGAGCAGGAGGCGTTGAAGCAGCACGAGATGGAGAAGGAGCCGGAGGTGGAGAAGGAGCAAGAGGTGGGGAATGACCAGTTGGAGGAGAAGGAGGAGGACGAGGCGATGAAGCAGGAGGTGGAGAATGAACATGAGTTGTGGAAGGAGCTTCAGTTGGAGAAGGAGCTGGAGGTGAAGAAGGAGCAGGACGGGGAGTTGGAGGTGGAGGAGGAGAAGGAGCAGGACGTGGAGATGGAGCATGAGGAGGAGGAGGAGAAGGATCTGGAGGTGGAGTAGGAATAGGCGGTGTAGAAGGAGCAGGAGGTGGAGAAGTAGCAGGAACTGGCGAAGGAGCAGAAGGTGCAGAAGGAGCAGAAGATGGAGAAGGAGCAGAATGTGGAGAAGGAGCAGAAGGTGGAGAAGGAGCAGGAACTGGCGAAGGAGCAGAAGGTGGAGAAGGAGCAGAAGATGGAGAAGGAGCAGAAGGTGGAGAAGGAGCAGGAGGTGGAGAAGGAGCAGGAGGTGGAGATGGAGCAGGAGGAGGAGAAGGAGCAGGAGGAGGAGAAGGAGCACGAAGAGAAGAATGAGCAGGAGGAGGAGATGGAGCCAGACGTTGAGATGGAGAAGGAGGTGGAGAAGGAGCAACAGGAGGAGAAGGAGCAGGAGAGGGAGAAGGAGCAGGAGGACGAGAAGGAGCAGGAGGACGAGAAGGAGCAGAAGGACGAGAAGGAGCAGGAAGACGAGAAGGATCAGGAAGACGAGAAGGATCAGGAAGACGAGAAGGATCAGGAAGACGAGAAGGATCAGGAGGAGTGAAAGAAGCAGGAGACGGAGAAGGAGCAGTTGAGGGAGAGGGAGCAGGAGGTGGAGGAGGGGCTCGACGGCGAGAATGATCAGGAGGGTGTGAACGAGCAGCAGGCGGAGGAGGAGCAGGAGATGAAGGAGGAGGAGCAGGAGGTGGAGAAGGAGCAGGAGGTGGAGACGGAACAGGAGGTCGAGAAGGAGCAGGAGGTGGAGAAGGAACAGGAGGTCGAGAAGGAGCAGGAGGAGGAGAAGGAGCAGGAGGAGGAGGTTGAGCGGGACGAGGAGAAGGAGCAGGAGGGGGTGAGTGAGCAGGAGTGGGAGAATGAGCAGGAGGTGGAGAAGGATCAGGACGGGGAAAGGAGCAGGAGCTTTAGATGGAGCGGGAGGGGGAGAAGGAGCAGGAGGCGGAGGTAGAGATGGAGCGGGAGGCATAGAAGGAGCAGGAAGCGGAGAAGGAGCAGGAGGCGGAGATGGAGCAGGAGGCGGTGAAGGAGCAGGACGCGGAGAAGGAGCAGTAGGTGGAGAAGGAGCAGGATGTGGAGAAGGAGCAGGAGGAGGAGAAGGAGACGGAGGAGGAGGTTGAGCGGGACGAGGAGAAGGAGCAGGAGGCGGAGATAGAGCAGGAGGCGGAGAAGGAGCAGGACGCGGAGAAGGAGCAGTAGGTGGAGAAGGAGCAGGATGTGGAGAAGGAAAAGGAGGTCGAGAAGGAGCAGGAGGAGGAGAAGGAGCAGGAGGAGGAGGTTGAGCGGGACGAGGAGAAGGAGCAGGAGGGGGTGAGTGAGCAGGAGTGGGAGAGTGAGCAGGAGGTGGAGAAGGATCAGGAGCTTTAGATGGAGCAGGAGGCATAGAAGGAGCAGGAGGCGGAGAAGTAGCAGGAGGCGGAGATGGAGCAGGAGGCGGTGAAGGAGCAGGACGCAGAGAAGGAGCAGTAGGTGGAGAAGGAGCAGGATGTGGAGAAGGAGCAGGAGGAGGAGAAGGAGCAGGAGGAGGAGGTTGAGCAGGACGAGGAGAAGGAGCAGGAGGCGGAGAAGGAGCAGGAGGCGGAGATGGAGCAGGAGGCGGAGAAGGAGCAGGACGCGGAGAAGGAGCAGTAGGTGGAGAAGGAGCAGGATGTGGAGAATGAGCAGGAGGAGGAGAAGGAGCAGGAGGAGGAGGTTGAGCGGGACGAGGAGAAGGAGCAGGAGAGGGAGAGTTAGCAGGAGGGGGAGAGTGAGCATGAGGTGGAGAAGGAGCAGGACGGGAAAAAGGAGCAGGAGCAGGAGGGGGTGAAGGAGCAGGAGGGGAGAAGGAGCAGGAGGCAAGGCAGGAGCAGGAGGGGGAGAAGTAGCAGGAGGAGGAGTTTTGACCAGGAAGTGGAGAAGGAGCAGGAGGGGGAGGTTGAGCATAAAGAGGAGAAAGAGCAGGTGGAGGGGAAGCAGCAGGAGGTGAAGGTGGAGCTGGATGTGGTGGAGGAGCATGAGGTGGAGAAGGAGCAGGAGGCGGAGAAGGAGCAGGAGTTGGAGAAGGAGCTGGAAGAGAAGAAGGAGCAGGAGGAGGGGGTTGAGCAGATGAAGAGAAGGAGCAGGAGGAGGAGAGAAGGAGCAGGACGAGGAGAAGCAGAAGGAGGAGGAGAAGGAGCACGAAGAGAAGAAGGAGCAGGAGGAGATGGAGCCAGACGTTGAGAAGGAGCAGGAGGTGGAGAAGGAGCAACAGGAGGAGAAGGAGCAGGAGAGGGAG
Source organism: Heptranchias perlo (assembly GCF_035084215.1). Classification (NCBI taxonomy): domain Eukaryota; kingdom Metazoa; phylum Chordata; class Chondrichthyes; order Hexanchiformes; family Hexanchidae; genus Heptranchias; species Heptranchias perlo. The sequence goes on from NC_090360.1 coordinate 27,439,015, forward strand.
AAGGAGCAGGAGGAGGAGAAGGAGCAGGAGGTGGAGAAGGAGCAGGAGGTGGAGAAGGAGCAGGAGGTGGAGAAGGAGCAGGAGGTGTAGAAGGTGCATGAGGGGTAGAACGAGCAGGAGGTGTCGGAGGAGCAGAAGGAGGAGAAGGAGCAGAAGGTGGAGAAGGAGCTGGAAGAGAAGAAGGAGCAGGAGGAGGGGGTTGAGCAGATGAAGAGAAGGAGCAGGAGGAGGAGAGAAGGAGCAGGACGAGGAGAAGCAGAAGGAGGAGGAGAAGGAGCACGAAGAGAAGAAGGAGCAGGAGGAGATGGAGCCAGACGTTGAGAAGGAGCAGGAGGTGGAGAAGGAGCAACAGGAGGAGAAGGAGCAGGAGAGGGAGAAGGAGCAGGAGGAGGAGAAGGAGCAGGAGGTGGAGAAGGAGCAGGAGGTGGAGAAGGAGCAGGAGGTGGAGAAGGAGCAGGAGGTGGAGAAGGAGCATGAGGCGGAGAAGGAGCAGGAGGAGGAGTTTGATCGGGATGAGGAGAAGGAGCAGGAGGGGGAGAGCGAGCAGGAGGATAAGGGTGAGCAGAAGGTGGAGAAGGTGCAGGACGGGGAAAAGGAGCAGGAGGTAGAGATTGAGCGGGAGGGGGAGAAGGAGCAGAAGGCGGAGAAGGAGTGGAATGCAGAGCGAGAGCAAGAGGGGGCAAAGGAGCAGGAGGACGAGAATGATCAGGAGGGCGAGAAGGAGCAGGAGGAGGGGAAGAAGCAGGAGGAGGAGAAGGACCATGTGGGGGTGAACGAGCAGGATGCAGAGAAGGAGCTGGATGCATCGAAGGAGCAGGAGGCGTTGAAGCAGCAGGAGATGGAGAAGGAGCCGGAGGTGGAGAAGGACCAAGAGGTGGGGAATGACCAGTTGGTGGAGAAGGAGGAGGAGGAGGCGATGGAGCAGGAGGTGGAGAATGAACATGAGTTGTGGAAGGAGCTTCAGTTGGAGAAGGAGCTGGAGGTGAAGAAGGAGCAGGACGGGGAGTTGGAGGTGGAGGAGGAGAAGGAGCAGGACGTGGAGATGGAGCATGAGGAGGAGGAGGAGAAGGAGCTGGAGGAGGAGAAGGAGCAGAAGATGGAGAAAGAGCAGAAGGTGGAGAAGGAGCAGAAGGTGGAGAAGTAGCAGGAACTGTCGAAGGAGCAGAAGGTGGAGAAGGAGCAGAAGATGGAGAAAGAGCAGAAGGTGGAGAAGGAGCAGAAGGTGGAGAAGGAGCAGAAGGTGCAGAAAGAGCAGGAGGTGGAGAAGGAGCAGGAGGTGGAGAAGGAGCAGGGGTGGAGAAGGAGCAGGAGGAGGAGAAGGAGCACGAAGAGAAGAATGAGCAGGAGGAGGAGATGGAGCCAGACGTTGAGATGGAGCAGGAGGTGGAGAAGGAACAGGAGGTCGAGAAGGAGCAGGAGGAGGAGAAGGAGCAGGAGGAGGAGTTTGAGCGGGACGAGGAGAAGGAGCAGGAGGGGCTGAGTGAGCAGGAGTGGGAGAGTGAGCAGCAGGTGGAGAAGGATCAGGACGGGGCAAGGAGCAGGAGCTTTAGATGGAGCGGGAGGCATAGAAGGAGCAGGAGGCGGAGAAGGAGCAGGAGGCGGAGATGGAGCAGGAGGCGGTGAAGGAGCAGGACGCGGAGAAGGAGCAGTAGGTGGAGAAGGAGCAGGATGTGGAGAAGGAGCAGGAGGAGGAGAAGGAGCAGGAGGAGGAGGTTGAGCGGGACGAGGAGAAGGAGCAGGAGGCGGAGAAGGAGCAGGAGGCGGAGATGGAGCAGGAGGCGGAGAAGGAGCAGGACGCGGAGAAGGAGCAGTAGGTGGAGAAGGAGCAGGATGTGGAGAATGAGCAGGAGGAGGAGAAGGAGCAGGAGGAGGAGGTTCAGCGGGACGAGGAGAAGGAGCAGGAGAGGGAGAGTTAGCAGGAGGGGGAGAGTGAGCATGAGGTGGAGAAGGAGCAGGACGGGAAAAAGGAGCAGGAGCAGGAGGGGGTGAAGGAGCAGGAGGGGAGAAGGAGCACGAAGAGAAGAATGAGCAGGAGAAGGAGATGGAGCCAGACGTTGAGATGGAGCAGGAGGTGGAGAAGGAGCAGGAGGCGGAGAAGGAGCAGGAGAGGGAGAAGGAGCAGGAGAGGGAGAAAGAGCAGGAGAGGGAGAAGGAGCAGGAGGGGGAGAAGGAGCAGGAGGTGGAGAAGGAGCAGGAGGAGGAGAAGGAGCAGGAGAAGGAGAAGGAGCACGAAGAGAAGAATGAGCAGGGGGAGGAGATGGAGCCAGACGTTGAGATGGAGCAGGAGGTGGAGAAGGAGCAACAGGAGGAGAAGGAGCAGGAGAGGGAGAAGGAGCAGGAGAGAGAGAACGAGCAGGAGAGGGAGAAGGAGCAGGAGGGGGAGAAGGAGCAACAGGAGGAGAAGGATCAGGAGGACGAGAAGGAGCAGGAGGACGAGAAGGAGCAGGAAGACGAGAAGGATCAGGAAGACGAGAAGGATCAGGAGGAGTGAGAGAAGCAGGAGACGGAGAAGGAGCAGTTGAGGGAGAGGGAGCAGGAGGTGGAGGAGGGGCTCGACGGCGAGAATGATCAGGAGGGTGTGAACGAGCAGCAGGCGGAGGAGGAGCGGGAGGCATAGAAGGAGCAGGAGGCGGAGAAGGAGCAGGAGGTGGAGAAGGAGCAGGAGGTGGAGGTGGAGCTGGATATGGAAAAGGAGCAGGAGGTGGAGAAGGAGCAGGAGATGAAGGAGGGGTAGCAGGAGGTGGAGAAGGAGCAGGAGGTGGAGAAGGAGCAGGAGGTGGAGAAGGAGCAGGAGGTCGAGAAGGAGCAGCAGGTGGAGAAGGAGCAGGAGGTGGAGAAGGAGCAGGAGGTGGAGACGGAGCAGGAGGAGGAGAAGGAGCAGGATGGGGTGAGTGAGCAGGAGTGGGAGAGTGAGCAGGAGGTGGAGAAGGATCAGGATGGGGAAAGGAGCAGGAGCTTTAGATGGATCGGGAGGGGGAGAAGGAGCAGGAGGCGGAGGTAGAGATGGAGCGGGAGGCATCGAAGGAGCAGGAGGCGGAGAAGGAGCGGGAGGCGGAGATGGAGCAGGAGGCGGAGAAGGAGCAGGACGCGGAGAAGGAGCAGTAGGTGGAGAAGGAGCAGGATGTGGAGAAGCAGCAGGAGGTGGAGAATGAACAGTTGGAGGAGAAGGAGGAGGAGAAGGAGCAGTCGTTGGAGAAGGAGCATGAGGTGGAGAAGAAGCAGGATGTGGAGGTGGAGCAGGAGGTGGAGAAGGAGCAGAAGGAGGAGATGGAGCAGGAGTAGGAGGTTGAGCGGGACGACGAGAAGGAGCAGGAGGGTGAGAGTTAGCAGGAGGGGGAGAGTGAGCAGGAGGTGGAGAAGCAGCAGGACGGGAAAAAGGAGCAGGAGCAGGAGTGGGTGAAGGAGCAGGAGGGGAGAAGGAGCAGGAGGAGGAGTTTGACCAGGAATTGGAGAAGGAGCAGGAGGGGGAGGTTGAGCAGCAAGAGGAGAAGGAGCAGGTGGAGGGGAAGCAGGAGGAGGTGAAGGTGGAGCTGGATGTGGTGGAGGAGCATGAGGTGGAGAAGGAGAAGGAGGCGGAGAAGGAGCAGGAGGTGGAGAAGGAGAAGGAGGCGGAGGAGGAGCTGCAGGTAAAGAAGGAGCAGCACGGGGAGAAGGAGCTGCAGGAGGAGAAGGAGCTGGAGGAGGAGAAGGAGCTAGAGGAGGAGAAGGAGCAGGAGGGATAGAAGGAGCATGAGGGGTAGAAGCAGCAGGAGGTGGAGGAGGAGCAGAAGGAGGAGAAGGAGCAGAAGGTGGAGAAGGAGCAGGAAGAGAAGAAGGGTCAGGAGGAGGGTGTTGAGCAGAGGAAGAGAAGGAGCAGGATGAGGAGAGAAGGAGCAGGACGAGGAGAAGCAGCAGGAGGAGGAGAAGGAGCACGAAGAGAAGAATGAGCAGGAGGAGGAGATGGAGCCCGACGTTGAGAACGAGCAGGAGGTGGAGAAGGAGCAACAGGAGGAGAAGGAGCAGGAGAGGGAGAAGGAGCAGGAGAGGGAGATGGAGCAGGAGAGAGAGAAGGAGCAGTAGGGGGAGGTGGAGCAAGAAGAGGAGAAGGAGCAGGAGGACGTGAAGGAGCAGGGGGACGAGAAGGAGCAGGATGACGAGAAGGAGTAGGAAGACGAGAAGGATCAGGAAGACGAGAAGGATCAGGAAGACGAGAAGGATCAGGAAGACGAGAAGGATCAGGAGGAAAGGTAGAAGATGGAGATGGAGAAGGAGCAGTTGACGGAGAGGGAGAAGGAGGTGGAGGAGGGGCTCGAGGGCGAAAATGATCAGGAGGGTGTGAACGAGCAGTAGGTGGAGGAGGAGCGGGAGGCATAGAAGGAGCAGGAGGCGGAGAAGGAGAAGGAGGCGGAGAAGGAGCAGGAGGCGGAGAAGGAGCAGGAGGTGAAGGAGCAGGAAGTGGAGGTGGAGCTGGATATGCAAAAGGAGCAGGAGGTGGAGAAGGAGCAGGAGATGAAGGAGGAGGAGCAGGAGGTGGAGAAGGAGCAGGAGGTGGAGATGGAGCAGGAGGAGGAGAAGGAGCAGGAGGATTAGTTTGATCGGGACGAGGAGCAGGAGCAGGACGTGGAGATGGGGCATGAGGAGGAGGAGGAGAAGGAGCTGGAGGTGGAGTAGGAATAGAAGGTGGAGAAGGAGTAGGAGGTGGAGAAGTAGCAGGAACTGGCGAAGGAGCAGAAGGTGGAGAAGGAGCAGAAGATGGAGAAGGAGCAGAAGGTGGAGAAGGAACAGAAGGTGGAGAAGGAGCAGGAGGTGGAGAAGGAGCAGGAGGTGGAGAAGGAGCGGAAGGTGGAGAAGGAGCAGAAGATGGTAAAGGAGCAGAAGGCGGAGAAGGAGCAGAAGGTGGAGAAGGAGCAGGAGGTGGAGAAGGAGCAGGAGGTGGAGAAGTAGCAGCAGGCGGAGAAGGAGCAGGAGGAGGAGACGGAGCAGCAGGAGGAGAAGGAGCAGGAGGAGGAGACGGAGCTGGAGGAGGAGAAGGAGCAGGAGGTAGAGAAGGAGCAGCAGGTGGAGAAGGAGCAGGAGGTGGAGAAGGAGCAGGAGGTGGAGAAGGAGCAGGAGGTGGAGAAGGAGCAGGAGGAGGAGACGGAGCAGGAGGAGGAGAAGGAGCAGGAGGAGGAGAAGGAGCAGGAGGTAGAGAAGGAGCAGGAGGTGGAGAAGGAGCAGGAGGTGGAGAAGGAGCAGGAGGTGGAGAAGGAGCAGGAGGCGGAGAAGGAGCTGGAGGCGGAGAAGGAGCAGGAGGCGGAGCAGGAGGCCGAGAAGGAGCAGGAGGCGGAGAAGGAGCAGGAGGAGGAGAAGGAGCAGGATGTGGAGAAGGATAGGAGGAGGAGAAGGAGCAGGAGGGGGAGGTTGAACGGACGAGGAGAAGGAGCAGGAGGGGGAGAGTGAGCAGGAGGGGGTGAGTGAGCAGGAGGTGGAGAAGGAGCAGGACGGGGAAATGGAGCAGGAGCAGGAGTGGGTGAAGGAGCAGGAGGTGGAGAAGGAGCAGTAGGTGGAGAAGGATCAGGAGGTGGAGAAGGAGCAGGAGGAGGAGAAGGAGCAGGAGGCGGAGGTTGAGCAGAAAGAGGAGAAGTTGCAGGTGGAGGGGAAGCAGCAGGAGGTGGAGAAGGAGCAAGAGGTGGAGAAGGAGCAGGAGGAGGAGAAGGAGCAGGAGGCGGAGGTTGAGCGGGACGAGGAGAAGGAGCAGGAGGGGGAGAGTGAGCAGGAGGGGGTGAGTGAGCAGGAGGTGGAGAAGGAGCAGGACGGGGAAAAGGAGCAGGAGCAGGAGTGGGTGAAGGAACAGGAGGGGAGAAGGAGCAGGAGGCAAGGCAGGAGCAGGAGGGGGAGAAGGAGCAGGTGGAGGAGTTTGACCAGGAAGTTGAAAAGGAGCAGGAGGGGGAGGTTGAGCAGAAAGAGGAGAAGGTGCAGGTGGAGGGGAAGCAGCAGGAGGTGAAGGTGGAGCTGGATGTGGTGGAGGAGCATGAGGTGGAGAAGGAGCAGGAGGCGGAGAAGGAGTAGGAGGTGGAGAAGGAGCGGAAGGTGGAGAAGGAGCAGAAGATGGTAAAGGAGCAGAAGGTGGAGAAGGAGCAGAAGGTGGAGAAGGAGCAGAAGGTGGAGAAGGAGCAGGAGGTGGAGAAGGAGCAGGAGGAGGAGACCGAGCAGGAGGAGGAGAAAGAGCAGGAGGTGGAGAAGGAGCAGGAGGTGGAGAAGGAGCAGGAGGAGGAGAAGGAGCAGGAGGAGGAGACGGAGCAGGAGGAGGAGAAGGAGCAGGAGGAGGAGACGGAGCTGGAGGAGGAGAAGGAGCAGGAGGTAGAGAAGGAGCAGCAGGTGGAGAAAGAGCAGGAGGCGGAGAAGGAGCAGAAGGTGGAGAAGGAGCAGAAGGTGGAGAAGGAGCAGGAGGTGGAGAAGGAGCAGGAGGAGGAGACCGGGCAGGAGGAGGAGAAAGAGCAGGAGGTGGAGAAGGAGCAGGAGGTGGAGAAGGAGCAGGAGGAGGAGAAGGAGCAGGAGGAGGAGACGGAGCAGGAGGAGGAGAAGGAGCAGGAGGAGGAGACGGAGCTGGAGGTGGAGGTTGAGCAGGACGAGGAGAAGGAGCAGGAGGGGGAGAGTGAGCAGGAGGGGGTGAGTGAGCAGGAGGTGGAGAAGGAGCAGGACGGCGAAAAGGAGCAGGAGCAGGAGTGGGTGAAGGAGCAGGAGGGGAGAAGGAGCAGGAGGCAAGGCAGGAGCAGGAGGGGGAGAAGGAGCAGGTGGAGGAGTTTGACCAGGAAGTTGAAAAGGAGCAGGAGGGGGAGGTTGAGCAGAAAGAGGAGAAGGTGCAGGTGGAGGGGAAGCAGCAGGAGGTGAAGGTGGAGCTGGATGTGGTGGAGGAGCATGAGGTGGAGAAGGAGCAGGAGGCGGAGAAGGAGCAGGAGGTGGAGAAGGAGCAGGAGGTCGAGAAGGAGGAGGAGGCGGAGGAGGAGCTGCAGGTGAAGAAGGAGCAGGACGGGGAAAAGGAGCTGGAGGAGGAGAAGGAGCTGGAGGAGGAGAACGAGCTAGAGGAGGAGAAGGAGCAGGAGTGGGAGAAGGAGCATGAGGGGTGGAAGGAGCAGGAGGTTGAGGAGGAGCAGGAAGCGAAGAAGGAGTGGGATGCAGAGCAAGAGCAAGAGGGAGCGAAGGAGCAGGAGGAAGAGAATGATCAGGAGGACGAGAAGGAGCAGGAGGAGGGGAAGAAGCAGGAGGAGGAGAAGGAGCATGTGGGGGTGAACGAGCAGGATGCAGAGAAGGAGCTGGATGCATCGAAGGAGCAGGAGGCGTTGAAGCAGCAGGAGAGGGAGAAGGAGCCGGTGGTGGAGAAGGAGCAGGAGGTGGGGACTGACCAGTTGGAGGAGAAGGAGGAGGAGGAGGCGAAGGAGCAGGAGGTGGAGAATGAACAGGAGTTGTAGAAGGAGCTTCAGTTGGAGAAGGAGCTGGAGGTGAAGAAGGAGCAGGACGGGGAGTTGTAGCTGGAAGAGGAGAAGGAGCAGGACGTGGAGATGGAGCATGAGGAGGAGGAGGAGAAGGAGCTGGAGGTGGAGTAGGAATAGGAGGTGGAGAAGGAGCAGGAGGTGGAGAAGGAGCAGGAGATGGAGAAGGAGCAGGAGTTGGAGAAGGAGCAGGAGGTGGAGAAAAAGCAGGAGATGGAGAAGGAGCAGGAGTTGGAGAAGGAGCAGGAGGTGGAGAAGGAGCAGGAGGTGGAGAAGAAGCAGGAGGTGGAGAAGGAGCAGGAGGTGGAGAAGGAGCAGGAGGTGGAGAAGGAGCAGGAGGTGGAGAAGGAGCAGGAGTTGGAGAAGGAGCAGGAGGTGGAGAAGGAGCAGGATGTGGAGAAGGAGCAGGAGGTGGAGAAGGAGCAGTAGGAAGAGGTTCACCTTGACGAGGAGAAGGAACAGGAGACGGAGAAGTAGCAGGAGGTAGAGAAGGAGCAGAAGGTGCGGAAGGAGCAGAAGGTGGAGTAGGAGCAGGAGCAGGAGGGGGTGAAGGAGCAGGAGGGGAGACGGAGCAGGAGGCAAGGCAGGAGCAGGAGGGGGAGAAGGATCAGGAGGAGTAGTTTGACCAGGAAGTCGAGAAGGAGCAGGAGGGGGAGGTTGAGCAGAAAGAGGAGATGGAGCAGGTGGAGGGGAAGTAGCAGGAGCTGGAGGTGGAGCTGGATGTGGTGGAGGAGCATGAGGTGGAGAAGGAGCAGGAGGCAGAGAAGGTGGAGAAGGAGCAGGAGGCGGAGGTGGAGCTGCAGGTGAAGAAGGACCAGGACGGGGAGAAGGAGCTGGAGGAGGAGAAGGAGTTGAAGGAGGAGAACGAGCAAGAGGAGGAGAAGGAGGGGTAAAAGGAGCCGGAGGGGTAGATGGAGCAGGAGGTGGAGGAGGAGCAGAAGAAGGAGAAGGAGCAGAGGTGGAGAAGGAGCAGGAGGAGGAGTTGAGCAGAGGAAGAGATGGAGCAGGAGGAGGAGAACGAGCACGAAGAGAAGAAGGAGCAGGAGGAGGAGATGGAGCCAGACGTTGAGAAGGAGCAGGAGGTGGAGAAGGAGCAGGTGAGGGAGAAGGAACAGGAGAGGGAGAAGGAGCAGGAGGGGGAGGAGGAACAAAAGGAGGAGAAGGAGCAGCAGGACGAGAAGGAGCAGGAGGACGAGAAGGAGCAAGAGGACGAGAAGGAGCAGGAGGACGAGAAGGATCAGGAAGACGAGAAGGATCAGGAAGACGAGAAGGATCAGGAAGACGAGAAGGATCAGGAGGAGGGGTAGAAGATGGAGACGGAGAAGGAGAAGTTGAGGGAGAGGGAGCAGGAGGTGGAGGAGGGGCTCGAGGGCGAAAATGATCAGGAAGGTGTGAACGAGCAGTAGGTGGAGGAGGAGAAGGAGGCGGAGAAGGAGCAGGACGCGTAGAAGGAGCAGGAGGTGAAGGAGCAGGAAGTGGAGGTGGAGCTGGATATGGAAAAGGAGCAGGAGGTGGAGAAGGAGCAGGAGATGAAGGAGGAGGAGCAGGAGGTGGAGAAGGAGTAGGAGGTGGAGAAGGAGCATGGGGTGGAGAAGGAGCATGAGGTGGAGAAGGAGCACGAGGTGGAGATGGAGCAGGAGGTGGAGAAGGAGCAGGAGGATTAGTTTGAGCGGGACGAGGAGAAGGAGCAGGACGTGGAGATGGAGCATGAGGAGGAGGAGGAGAAGGAGCTGGAGGTGGAGTAGGAATAGAAGGTGGAGAAGGAGTAGGAGGTGGAGAAGTAGCAGGAACTGGCGAAGGAGCAGAAGGTGGAGAAGGAGCAGAAGATGGAGAAGGAGCAGAAGGTGGAGAAGGAACAGAAGGTGGAGAAGGAGCAGGAGGTGGAGAAGGAGCAGGAGGTGGAGAAGGAGCGGAAGGTGGAGAAGGAGCAGAAGATGGTAAAGGAGCAGAAGGTGGAGAAGGAGCAGAAGGTGGAGAAGGAGCAGGAGTTGGAGAAGGAGCAGGAGGTGGAGAAGGAGCAGCAGGAGGAGAAGGAGCAGGAGGAGGAGACGGAGCAGGAGGAGGAGAAAGAGCAGGAGGTGGAGAAGGAGCCGGAGGTGGAGAAGGAGCAGGAGGAGGAGAAGGAGCAGGAGGAGGAGACGGAGCAGGAGGAGGAGAAGGAGCAGGAGGAAGAGACGGAGCTGGAGGAGGAGAAGGAGCAGGAGGCGGAGAAGGAGCAGGAGGCGGAGAAGGAGCAGGAGGTGGAGAAGGAGCAGGAGGTGGAGGTGGAGGTGGAGCTGGAAATGGAAAAGGAGCAGGAGGTGGAGAAGGAGCAGGAGGTGGAGAAGGAGCAGCAGGTGGAGAAGGAGCACGAGGTGGAGAAGGAGCAGGAGGTGGAGAAGGAGCAGGAGGAGGAGAAGGAGCAGGAGGAGGAGACGGAGCAGCAGGAGGGGAAGGAGCAGGAGGTAGAGAAGGAGCAGCAGGTGGAGAAGGAGCAGGAGGTGGAGAAGGAGCAGGAGGTGGAGAAGGAGCAGGAGGCAGAGAAGGAGCAGGAGGCGGAGAAGGAACAGGAGGCGGAGCAGGAGGCCGAGAAGGAGCAGGAGGCGGAGAAGGAGCAGGAGGAGGAGAAGGAGCAGGAAGTGGAGAAGGAGCAGGAGGTGTAGAAGGAGCAGGAGGTGGAGAAGGAGCAGGAGGAGGAGACGGAGCAGGAGATGGAGAAGGAGCAGGAGGTGGAGAAGGAGCAGGAGGTGGAGAAGGAGCAGGAGGTGGAGAAGTCGCAGGATGTGGAGAAGGAGCAGGAGGAGGAGAAGGAGCAGGAGGCGGAGGTTGAGCGGGACGAGGAGAAGGAGCAGGAGGGGTGAGTGAGCAGGAGCGGATGTGTGAGCAGGAGGTGGAGAATGAGCAGGACGGGGAAAAGGAGCAGGAGCAGGAGTGGGTGAAGGAGCAGGAGGGGAGAAGGAGCAGGAGGCAAGGGAGGAGCAGGAGTGGGAGAAGGAGCAGGTGGAGGTGTTTGACCAGGAAGTTGAAAAGGAGCAGGAGGGGGAGGTTGAGCAGAAAGAGGAGAAGTTGCAGGTGGAGGGGAAGCAGCAGGAGGTGGAGAAGGAGCAGGAGGTGGAGAAGGAGCAGGAGGAGGAGAAGGAGCAGTAGGCGGAGGGTGAGCGGGACGAGGAGAGGGAGCAGGAGTGGGAGAGTGAGCAGGAGGGGGTGAGTGAGCAGGAGGTGGAGAAGGAGCAGGACGGGGAAAAGGAGCAGGAGTAGGAATGGGTGAAGGAGCAGGAGGGGAGAAGGAGCAGGAGGCAAGGCAGGAGCAGGAGGGGGAGAAGGAGCAGGTGGAGGAGTTTGAGCAGGAAGTTGAAAAGGAGCATGAGGGGGAGGTTGAGCAGAAAGAGTAGAAAGTGCAGGTGGAGGGGAAGCAGCAGGAGGTGAAGGTGGAGCTGGATGTGGTGGAGGAGCATGAGGTGGAGAAGGAGCAGGAGGCGGAGAAGGAGTAGGAGGTGGAGAAGGAGCGGAAGGTGGAGAAGGAGCAGAAGATGGTAAAGGAGCAGAAGGTGGAGAAGGAGCAGAAGGTGGAGTAGGAGCAGGAGGTGGAGAAGGAGCAGGAGTAGGAGACGGAGCTGGAGGAGGAGAAGGAGCAGGAGGTAGAGAAGTAGCAGCAGGTGGAGAAAGAGCAGGAGGTGGAGAAGGAGCAGGTGGTGGATAAGGAGCAGGAGGTGGAGAAGTTGCAGGAGGAGGAGAAGGAGCAGGAGGAGGAGACGGAGCAGGAGGAGGAGAAGGAGCAGGAGGTAGAGAAGGAGCAGCAGGTGGAGAAGGAGCAGGAGGTGGAGAAGGAGCAGGAGGTGGAGAAGGAGCAGGAAGCAGAGAAGGAGCAGGAGGCGGAGAAGGAGCAGGAGGCGGAGCAGGAGGCCGAGAAGGAGCAGGATGTGGAGAAGGAGCAGGAGGTGGAGAAGGAGCAGGAGGGGGAGAAGGAGCAGGAGGTGGAGAAGGAGCAGGAGGTGGAGAAGGAGCAGGAGGTGGAGAAGGAGCAGGAGGTGGAGAAGGAGCAGGAGGTGGAGAAGGAGCAGCAAGAGGAGAAGGAGCAGGAGGCGGTGGTTGAGCGGGACGAGGAGAAGGAGCAGGAGGGGGAGAGTGTGCAGGAGGGGGTGAGTGAGCAGGAGGTGGAGAAGGAGCAGGAGGTGGAAAAGGAGCAGGAGGTGGAGAAGGAGAAGGAGGCGGAGGAGGAGCTGCAGGTGAAGAAGGAGCAGGACGGGGAAAAGGAGGTGGAGGAGGAGAAGGAGCTGGAGGAGGAGAACGAGCTAGAGGAGGAGAAGGAGCAGGAGTGGTAGAAGGAGCATGAGGGGTGGAAGGAGCAGGAGGTGGAGGAGGAGCGGAATGAGGAGAAGGAGCATAAAGTGGAGAAGGATCAGGAAGCGAAGAAGGAGCAGGAGGAGGGGGTTGAGCAGAGGAAGAGAAGGAGCAGGAGGAGGAGAGAAGGAGCAGGACGAGGAGAAGCGGCAGGAGGAGGAGAAGCAGCACGAAGAGAAGAAGGAGCAGGAGGAGGAGATGGAGCCAGACGTTGAGAAGCAGCAGGAGTTGGAGAAGGAGCAACAGGAGGAGAAGGAGGAGGAGGACGAGAAGGAGCAGGAGGACGAGAAGGAGCAGGAGGACGAGAAGGAGCAGGATGACGAGAAGGAGCAGGAGGACGAGAAGGAGCAGGAGGACGAGAAGGATCAGGAAGACGAGAAGGATCAGGAAGACGAGAAGGATCAGGAAGACGAGAAGGATCAGGAAGTCGAGAAGGATCAGGAGGAGGGGAAGAAGCAGGAGACGGAGAAGGAGCAGTTGATGGAGAGGGAGCAGAAGGTGGAGGAGGGGCTCGAGGGCGATATTGATCAGGAGGGTGTGAACGAGCAGTAGGCAGAGGAGGAGCGGGAGGCATAGAAGGAGCAGGAGGTGAAGGAGCAGGAGGTGGAGGTGGAGCTGGATATGGAAAAGGAGCAGGAGGTGGAGAAGGAGCAGGAGATGAAAGAGGAGGAGCAGCAGGTGGAGAAGGAGCAGGAGGTGGAGAATGAGCAGGAGGTGGAGAAGGAGCAGGAGGTGGAGAAGGAGCAGGAGGTGGAGAAGGAGCAGGAGGAGGAGAAGGAGCAGGAGGAGGAGTTTGAGCGGGACGAGGAGAAGGAGCAGGAGGGGGAGAGTGAGCAGGAGGGGGAGAGTGAGCAGGAGGTGGAGATGGAGCAGGACGGGGAAAAGGAGCAGGAGGTAGAGAAGGAGCGGGAGGGGGAGAAGGAGCAGGAGGCGGAGAAGAAGTGGGATGCAGAGCAAGAGCAAGAGGGGGCGAAGGTGCAGGAGGACGAGAATGATCAGGAGGGCGAGATGGAGCAGAAGGAGGGGAAGAAGCAGGAGGAGGAGAAGTAGCACGTGGGGGTGAACGAGCAGGATTCAGAGAAGCAGCTGGATGCATCGAAGGAGCAGGAGGCGTTGAAGCAGCAGGAGATGGAGAAGGAGCCGGAGGTGGAGGAGGAGCAGGAGGTGGGGAATGACCAGTTGGAGGAGAAGGAGGAGGAGGAGGTGATGGAGCAGGAGGTGGAGAATGAACAGGAGTTGTGGAAGGAGCTTCAGTTGGAGAAGGAGCTGGAGGTGAAGAAGTAGCAGGACGGGGAGTTGGAGCTGGAGGAGGAGAAGGAGCAGGACGTGGAGATGGAGCATGAGGAGGAGGAGGAGAAGGAGCTGGAGGTGGAGTAGGAATAGGAGGTGGAGAAGGAGCAGGAGGTGGAGAAGGAGCAGGATGTGGAGAAGGAGCAGGAGATGGAGAAGGAGCAGGAGTTGGAGAAGTAGCAGGAGGTGGAGAAGTAGCAGGAGGTGGAGAAGGAGCAGGAGGTGGAGAAGGAGCAGGAGGTGGAGAAGGAGCAGGAGGTGGAGAAGGAGCAGGAGTTGGAGAAGGAGCAGGAGGTGGAGAAGGAGCAGGATGTGGAGAAGGAGCAGGTGGTGGAGAAGAAGCAGTAGGAAGAGGTTCACCTTGACGATGAGAAGGAACAGGAGACGGAGAAGTAGCAGGAGGTAGAGAATGAGCAGAAGGTGCGGAAGGAGCAGAAGGTGGAGTAGGAGCAGGAGCAGGAGGGGGTGAAGGAGCAGGAGGGGAGACGGAGCAGGAGGCAAGGCAGGAGCAGGAGGGGGAGAAGGATCAGGAGGAGTAGTTTGACCAGGAAGTGGAGAAGGAGTAGGAGGGGGAGGTTGAGCAGAAAGAGGAGATGGAGCAGGTGGAGGGGAAGTAGCAGGAGCTGGAGGTGGAGCTGGATGTGGTGGAGGAGCATGAGGTGGAGAAGGAGCAGGAGGCGGAGAAGGTGGAGAAGGAGCAGGAGGCGGAGGTGGAGCTGCAGGTGAAGAAGGAGCAGGACGGGGAGAAGGAGCTGGAGGAGGAGAAGGAGTTGAAGGAGGAGAACGAGCAAGAGGAGGAGAAGGAGGGGTAAAAGGAGCCGGAGGGGTAGATGGAGCAGGAGGTGGAGGAGGAGCAGAAGAAGGAGAAGGAGCAGAGGTGGAGAAGGAGCAGGAGGAGGGGTTGAGCAGAGGAAGAGATGGAGCAGGAGGAGGAGAACGAGCACGAAGAGAAGAAGGAGCAGGAGGAGGAGATGGAGCCAGACGTTGAGAAGGAGCAGGAGGTGGAGAAGGAGCAGGTGAGGGAGAAGGAGCAGGAGAGGGAGATGGAGCAGGAGAGGGAGAAGGAGCAGGAGGGGGAGGAGGAGCAAAAGGAGGAGAAGGAGCAGCAGGACGAGAAGGAGCAGGAGGACGAGAAGGAGCAAGAGGACGAGAAGGAGCAGGAGGACGAGAAGGATCAGGAAGACGAGAAGGATCAGGAAGACGAGAAGGATCAGGAAGACGAGAAGGATCAGGAGGAGGTGAAGAAGCAGGAGACGGAGAAGGAGCAGTTGAGGGAGAGGGAGCAGGAGGTGGATGAGGGGCTTGTGGGCGAGAATGATCAGGAGGGTATGAACGAGCAGTAGGCGGAGGAGGAGCGGGAGGCATAGAAGGAGCAAGAGGCGGAGAAGGAGCAGGAGGTGGAGAAGGAGCAGGAGGCAGAGAAGGAGCAGAAGGCGTAGAAGGAGCAGCACGCGGAGAAGGAGCAGCACGCGGAGAAGGAGCAGGAGGTGGAGCAGGAGCAGGAGGTGGAGTTGGAGCTGGATATGGAAAAGGAGCAGGAGGTGGAGAAGGAGCAGGGGTGGAGAAGGAGCAGGAGGTGGAGAAGGAGCAGGAGGTGGAGAAGGAGCAGGAGGTGGAGAAGGAGCAGGAGGTGGAGAAGGAGCAGGAGGAGGAGAAGGAGCAGGACGAGGAGGTTGAGCGGGACGAGGAGAAGGAGCAGGAGGGGGAGAGGGAGCAGGACGGGGAAAAGGAGCAGGAGGTAGAGATGGAGCGGGAAGGGGAGACGGAGCAAGAGGCGCAGGTAGAGATGGAGCGGGAGGTGGAGAAGGAGCAGGAGGCGGAGAAGGAGTGGATGCAGAGCAAGAGCAAGAGGGGGCGTAGGAGCAGGAGGACGAGAATGATCAGGAGGACGAGAAGGAGCAGGAGGAGGGTAAGAAGCAGGAGGAGAAGGAGCAGATGGGGGTGAACGAGCATGATGCAGAGAAGGAGTTGGATGCATCGAAGGAGCAGGAGGCGTTGAAGCAGCAGGAGAGGGAGAAGGAGCCGGAGGTGGAGACGGAGCAGGAGGTGGGTAATGAACAGTTGGAGGAGAAGGATGAAGAGGAGGCGAAGGAGCAGGAGGTGGAGAATGAACAGGAGTTGCAGAAGGAGCTTCAGTTGGAGAAGGAGCTGGAGGTGAAGAAGGAGCAGGACGGGGAGTTGGGTTAGGGTTAGGTTGTGTGGTGTGGGCAGGAGGGTAGTTACACCCTCTTGTGTTCATATTCTCACTCAACTCTTGAGCTTCTTGTCACTTATACCTGCCACTTTTGGTTGGCCCACGCTTTACCTTACCACCTGGCTTCTTTTTCTTGCCGATCTCTTCTTCGTAATTTCTAGATCCGTAATCCTTTGATCCCCCTCTGGGGTGAAAATCAGTTCCTGGGTTTTGCCAATTTATGGTCTCTATGTAGTATTTAGTTATTATTTGCTTCCTTGTAACCCTACCCTTTACTTTAAGTATTGTTAGGAATATGTTGTGTTGAGGTTGGGGGGTTCAGGTTCGGGTTAGGGTTGCTGCATTGGGGTTAGTGTTGGGGTCAGGTGAGGGTCAGCGTCGCAGTTAGGTTCAGGGCTATATTGGGGTTAGGTTGGGGTGCATCAGGGTTAGGGTTAGGTGTTTAGGGGTGGGGTGGGGTGCATCCGGGTTAGGATTAGGTGTTTAGGGGTAGGGTAGGGAGCATCAGGGTTAGGGCTAGGTGTTTAGGGGTAGGGTAGGGTGCATCAGGGTTGGGGTCCAGGGTCAGAGTTGTGATTAGACTCAGGGCTAGGGGTTAGGGTTATGGGTTAGGGTTGCATTAGGGGTAGGGTTAAGTGAGGGTCAGGGTTTAGGAGTAGGGTGGGGTGTGTTAGGTTTAGGTTTTACGGGTGGGGTGGGAGATTAGTGTTCCCGTATTCGAGTTAGGGTTAGGCTTTAGGGGTAGAGTGGGGTGCATTTGAGTTAGGATTTGGGTGGGGTCTGTTTGTTGAGGGCCAGGTGGGATATGGTTAGGTTTATTGTGATTAGGGTAGGGTGTGGTTGCGGTTTGAGAGGTTTATCAAGCTGGGGTTGGGATTTGTGGTAATTAAGGTCAGGGCAGTTTTGTTTTTTAATGTTGGATTTCCCCCATTTTAGATCTGATTTAAGCCCTTTGGGAACTGAGTTTGGAGGGTTGTTATCCAGTGTTTTTCCCTCCTCTTCCTTTGTGAGGTTGTCAAGTTCATGTTGGTCTCCAACCCATAAATTCCAGGGATTCAAGACCATGCTCCATGAAGTGTCGGGAGGTAGGTTTGTAGACATCCTTTGTTCGAAAAGCACTGAGGTGCCCTGTGAGCCTCATCCTGAGACGATTCCCTGTTTCTGCATTAGGGTTAGGGTTAAGGTTAGGGTTAGGGTTAGGGTTAGGGATAGGGTTAGGTTTAGGGTTAGGTTGTATGGTGTGGGCAGGAGGGCAGTTATACTCTCTTGTGTTCATATTCTCACTCAACCCTTGAGCTTCTTGTCACTTATACCTGCCACTTTTGGTTGGCCCACGCTTTACCTTACCACCTGGCTTCTTTTTCTTGCCGATCTCTTCTTAGTAATTTCTTGATCCGTAATCCTTTGATCCCCTCTGGGGTTATAATCAGTTCCTGGGTTTTGCCAATTTATGGTCTCTATGTAGTATTTAGTTATTATTTGCTTACTTGTATATTATTATTGGTGTTGGAACCCTTCCCTTTATTTTAGGTCGTGTTAGGGTTATGTTGTATTGAGGTTGGGGGGTTCAGGTTAGGGTTAGGGTTGCTGCATTGGGGTTAGTGTTGGGGTTAGGTGAGGGTCAGGGTCGCAGTTAGGTTCTGGGCTATTTTGCGGTTAGGTTGGGGTGCATCAGGGTGAGGGTTAGGTGTTTAGTGGTGGAGTGGGGTTAGGGTTAAGTTTTAGGGGTAGGGTTGGGTGCATTAGGGTTATGTTTTAGGGATAGGGTTGGGTGCATCAGGGTTAGGGTTAGGTGTTTTGGGGTGGAGTGGGGTAAGGGTTAA
Organism: Heptranchias perlo; assembly: GCF_035084215.1. Lineage (NCBI taxonomy): Eukaryota > Metazoa > Chordata > Chondrichthyes > Hexanchiformes > Hexanchidae > Heptranchias > Heptranchias perlo. Next base: position 27,456,090 of record NC_090360.1, read on the forward strand.
GTTTTAGGGGTAGGGTTGGGTGCATTAGGGTTATGTTTTAGGGATAGGGTTGGGTGCATCAGGGTTAGGGTTAGGTGTTTTGGGGTAGGGTAGGGTGCATCAGGGTTAGGGTTAGGTGTTTAGGGGTAGGGTAGGGTGCATCAGGGTTAGGGTCCAGGGTCAGAGTTGTGATTAGATTCAGGGCTAGGGGGTTAGGTTTATGGGATAGGGTTGCAATAGGGGTAGGGTTGAGTGAGGGTCAGGGTTTACGAGTAGGGTGGGGTGTGTTAGGTTTAGGTTTTAGGGGTGGGGTGGGAGATTAGGGTTCCCGTATTAGAGTTAGGGTTAGGCTTTCGGGGTAGAGTGGGGTGCATTTGAGTTAGGATTTGGGTGGGGTCTGTTTGTTGTGGGCCAGGTGGGATGTGGTTAGGGTTATTGTGATTCGGGTAGGGTGTGGTTGCGGTTTGAGAGGTTTATCAAGCTGGGGTTGGGATTTGTGGTAATTAAGGTCGGGGCAGTTTTGTTTTTTAATGTTGGATTTCCCCCATTTTAGATCTGATTTAAGCCCTTTGGTAACTGAGTTTGTAGGGTTGTTATCCAGTGTTTTTCCCTCCTCTTCCTTTGTGAGGTTGTCCAGTTCATGTTGGTCTCGAACCCCATAGATTCCAGGGATTCAAGACCATGCTCCATGAAGTGTCGGGAGGTAGGTTTGTATACATCCTTTGTTCTAATAGCACTGAGGTGCCCTGTGAGCCTCATCCTTAGACTATTCCCTGTTTCTCCTACATACAAGATGTGGCATTGTTTGCATCGAATTGCATATACAGCATTGTGCTGTTCACGTGTAATTCTTTGTTTAATTAGGGCTGCTTTTCCTGTGTGTCTATTTTGTATCATTTTACGGATTATTAGGTATTTACAAGTCCCACATCTTGGGTTTGTGCAGTTCTGGGTTGTCTGTTTACTTATTCTACTACGAACCAGCATATCCCGAAGGTTTTGAGTTCTTTTGTATGCTGATGTTATGTTGTATCGGCTAAGTGTGTCAACATCCTCTTTTAGTTTTCCAAATTGGGTTTTAATAACTCCGTGTATTAGTTTGGTCGTTGTATCGTATGTCGTTATCAGTGGTAGTCTTGCTACTTCTCTGTTTGGCCGTGGGCTATTCAGTCCCCTCAGGAAATCAGACTTAAGGTGCCTGAGGAACCTTTTCGTGTAACCTCTCTGTCTCAGTGCAGTAAATAGGGTTGTGGGGGCTTCCCTAAAGTCCTGTCCGTTTGTGCATATGCGGTGAAAACGTGTCAGTTGTGACTTCACCAGCCCCCGAAAGGTATGTTTTGGATGGTGGCTGTTTATGTGCAGGAGTGTGTGTGTGTCTGTTTCTTTAAAGAATACCTTTGTTGCTAACTTGTGGCTGTTATTCTCCTGTTGTAATTTAAATACTATGGTGTCCAGGAAATCCACACTTTCTCTATGTGTTGTAACTTTAAGTTTAATAGATTGGTGGTGACTGTTGAGAATACCTACAAATTCTTGCAATTCTGTTTCTGTGTGAGTCCAGACTCCCCATATGTCATCCAGGTATCTGTAATAACACATCGGCAGCTTGGAACACTTTTCAAAGACTGTGTTTTCCCAGTCTGCCATGTATATGTTTGCGTAGGCCGGGGCAAATTTCTTGCCCATAGCCGTGCCCTTAATCTGTGGGTAGAATTCCTCCTGGAATTCAAAGTCATTTTTTGTTAGTCCTCGTTGTCATAGCTGGATTATGGCTGCATCTGGTCTGTGGGGTTGGGGGAACTTTCTAAGGATATTTTCCACTGCCTGTATGCCTCTGTCTGTTTCTATGTTTGTGTATAGGCTTTCAATGTCCATGGTAAAGAGTATTGCGTTCGGGGGTACGGTCAGTGAGTTCACTATTTCTATGAAGTGGTAAGTGTCTTTAATGTAGCTGGGGTGCTTCTGTGATAAGGGGTTTAGGAATGAGTCAATGTATTCTGCTATCCTGTAGGATTCACTACCACAGTCTGACACAATTGGTCTTCCTGGTGGTATTTCTCCTGGTACAGTCCATGTGTCAGGGTGCTTGTGTATTTTGGGTAGTATGCAGAATTTTCTGGGTTGTGGTTGTTCCCCTCTTAGGTATTCCACTTGTTTCTGATTTAAGTGTTTAGATCTCTTTAGTTCTGTTAAAATGTTTCCAATCTCTTTTCGTGTGTCCTGATATATTGGTTCTGTTAACTTAGTGTAGTGGGCTGTATTATTAAGCTGTCTGTGAGCTTCAAATAAGTACTGTTGCCAATCCATGATCACTATACTACTGCCCTTATCTGCTGGTTTTATGATTATATCTAGATTGTTTCTAAGTTCCATGATTGCCCGTCTCTCTCTTCCAGTGAGGTTTTGCTTGTCTGTCTGTTTAGGGATTTTTTCAATTTGTGATTGAGTCTGTTTAATAAAGTTTAGGATTTCTGGCTCTATCTTATTGTTTGGTGGGGTCCATTCTAATGGTGGTGTAAAAGGTTGCTTGTCTGTTTCTGAATCGCTAAAGTAATCAGTCAGTTTTACTCTCCTGTAAAACCTTTTCAGATCTTCCTGAATTTCTACTTTACAATGTTTTGGGGTTGGAACAAATGTAAGGCCCTTGTTTAAAATCCTCTCCTGTACCTCTGTGGGGTGAAAGAGTTGGGAAATATTAATAACAGTTTTTCCCAGGTTTAATCTACCCTTCTCTTGGGTTAATGTCCTTTTTAGTTTAAAGACTTCATCCACTGGTTTATTATGTTATGGGCAGTGCTATCTGTCCAATGGATGTGGTCAACCCCCACTTTAAAGCATCCAGCATTAATTGCTGGTATGTAATTCTGTTTTTTTACATGCTGGTTAATTCCTCTGATTGTATCCCTCTCCATTTCTGGAAGTAAGTTACTGAAGTTAATTTCCGGCACCCAGATCTGAGCATTTGGGAATTTGCTCTTAGCCAATTTTAAGTAATGACTGCAGTTGCTTGGTTGCAGTCAGTGGTTTCTGAGTTCGAATATTAATGCCAACTGAGAGCACCACCTTTTTGGTCTCCGGACAGGATTCCAATTTGTCCAGAATTGCTGTGACATGAATGAATTTAGCTCCTGGAAAGCTATCAATTTGGGTGGTGGGATTTGGGCATCTTTTTATCTTGGAGAGGTTAGAATCTCCTATTATTAAAATGGATTTTCTGTGTTCCAATTTCCAGGTTATGTTTTTTCGGCTGGTGTTGGGGTGCCTCGTCACTCTCTGTGCATCTTCCCCTTCAGAGTCAGGTTCTGCCCCTGTTGGTGTGTTTTCTGTTCCTGTGTCTGCTCCCCCTGCCTCCCCTATTGTGTTCCCTACTTCGGCTACAGCTATTTCTGCCTCTCCTAGTGTGTTATCTGTCTGGGCTCTCATTGTTCCTGTCCCCATTTCTGTGTCTATTGGGTTTACCTGTCCGGTCTGGTCGCTCCTTTGTTTCTGTGGAAGGGGTTGTTTTGTGACTTTGATCTCGGGCTCCAGAACTGCTGTATTTCTTGGGATGGTTGGTTTGGTCCAGTCTTTCTTTTGTCTCTGTGGGAGCGGTTGGTACGTGACCCTGGTTTTGGGGTACAGGAATGTTGTGCATGGATTTGTCCATGGTGTAGGGGGGGTTCTCCCTTCTGTTTGTTTTGGGTCTGAGAAATCCCGAGTGATTTGGTTTCATACGGTCTGATGTTGGTTCCCCATGTAGTGCTGGGGTCTATGTGGCTCAGGCTCTTGAGAGCCAAGTGTGATGTCCAGGTCCCTAATGATGGCCACATTGGAAATCCTGGTCCTTGGCCTGTGGGGTGGGGTAGGGCTGGTCGCCGTCCTGGATGGTGGGGAAGGGGGGGGTGTCGCTGCCCTGGACGGCAGGGAAGGGGGGGTTTCGGTGGTCTGCTGGTGGTGTGACGAAGTCGTGGTAGCTGGCCCACGGGGTGGGGGGGGGTTTTCCAGTCCGTCTGCGGCATGAGGGGGCTGTGATCGCAGGCTGGTGGAACAAGGCTGCCCAGGTATTTGGCCTATGGCGTGGGGGCGTCCTCGTCCGTGTGCCGGTCCGCTGTTCTGTCCCCAATTGTGTGCTGGTCCCTTGCTCTGTCAACCGTGATGCTAATCCAACCACATGTCTCTTTGCCTCATCAATTGATTGAATTTTGAATTTATGTCGAAGACTCTTTTTAATCCAATTAGTCGCTTTCGCCATTGCTTCTTCCAGGCGCTCCGTCACTGCAGCCTGAGCAAATTCATTTTCTAATTCTTCCAGGTTTGTTGTATAGTGCTCAATTAGAATCTATGTGGTCTGTTTTGCCCAATTTTCTGAATTCAAAGCCAATTTGGTTAGGGTTTCCTGTGACGGTTTGGCCGGTTTTATAAAGTAGGTTAGTTTATCAGCTTGTTTTAAGATGCCCTTAGGGGGCTGATTCTGGCCCTTTAAGAATATTAGATGGTGGATTGCCTGGAAAATTCTATAAATAATTCTAACTGTTATAGCAAATTCATCCCTGGCTACGGGGAGACTCCTATGTGCACCAGGGTCCGACCTCATATGCGTACGGTTGTCAGACAACCTGCATGTGTTCCGCATAGTGTTAGCCATTAGAAAGGTGCAAAAGGTTTTAAAAGATGTTACTAGCTTCTATTTGGTAATAGAGGTCCCCGCTAGTAATTGTAATCTCACCCCACGGTGGCTCCCTGGCTCAGATGGTCTCCTGCCTGGGACTGCGTCCTCCAAACACTCCCCAGCTCAGCCGGCTGTCCCGCCTGGAAAGGCTCCGTTCCCACCAGTCTCACCTCCCCTCTGGTGGCTCTCTGGCTTCGATGGTTCTCTGCCTGCAACAGTACTATCCAAAAACACTTTAGTTCAGTAAGTTCTCCGGCCTGGATTCTTTTTTACTCCGACGTTTCGCTTATCCTTAAGCTTCATCAGGGTGAAAGGATTTTAATTTTGTTTACAGACGCTTTTAAGTTTGGTGGCTTGGACTGGCCCCTCCCCTGTGTTGGCTGAAGTTTTGTTCCCGCCCACAAGCAGGCTAGCCTTAACCTGGGATTGGTTAGAATTTCTGTCCTGCATGTAATGAGTCCTGTCTCATGCAGGGCTGGCCCCGCCCCCTTCGCTCCACGTGTTCGTTATTTTTAAATTATATTTTTTTAGACTAATGTTTTAATGTTCCTTTAGTTTATTTTAGATGTTTGGGGGGGGTTATTTTTTTTTGTTGAGGTAATGTTTTTTTAAAATATTGCTTTTTAACCTTTGAATCTGTTTTAATGCGCCAGGTCATTCTGGCGCCAAGGAGTCTGACTGTCTCCGCTGACCCCGGGGCTTGATTACCTGTCCGCCTCACCCGATTTTAAAAAAAAAACATGAAGCTACTTCTCCAAACCCCCACATCCGGCTATGCCTTTTAATTATAAGGGTACTTTAAACAATTAATTAAACTTCCCGACCGCTTTCCTCCTTTTGAAACCCGAAACTCAATCTCCCAGAATGCCTCACAGAAAAAAACGATTTCCAAGGTCCGATTCCCCGAAAAAACTCCCGAATCCGCCGCCATCCACCACCCAGGGGGAGAGGAGGGGGAAAGAAAGAACCCCCAGCCCCAAAAAACCAAAGTAAACCCTTTTGTTTCCGGGCCTTGTCCTCGTGTTTGACCCGAGAGAAGTCCATATCCCAGAATGCCTCACGCGGCGCTCGCTTTTCAGCTGCAGCGTGGAAAAAAATTTGATTTCCAAGGTCCGATTCCCCAAAAAAGCTCCCGTAACCGCTGACACCCGCCCCCCGGGGGGAGAAGAGGGGGAAAGAAAGGCCCCCCAGCCCCAGACAGACCAAGTAAACCCTTTTATTTACGGGTCTTGTCCTGGTGTTTCACCCGAGAAAGTTCCATATCCCAGAATGCCTCACGCGGCGCTCGCTTTTCAGTCGCTGCTGAAAAAAACCGATTTCAAATATAAAAATCACCCGGTGAACGCTCAAAATCTAAAGACTAAATAAAGTTTTCGGAGTCTCACCCGTGTCCCCAACTCCTCCAGATCCCCGGGGAAAGGGTTTCTTTTAAAAAACCGGAGGTCGATATCCAGCAGCTCCCTGCTGTCACGTTCCCCGCAGCACCAGGCATCTCTTAAAGGGGCCGTCCCCGCATCAATGTCCAGAGACCGTGTCTATTATTCCTATGGGAACTCCAACTTTTTTCAAAAAAACATGTAATCTTTTGTGCCCTTATTGCTGTCCCAAACCTCGTAGCGTGGGGGGGGGGGGTTTGGGAAGATGAGTTCCATGTCTGTCAGTCTCACCTTTCCAGCCATGCTTTTTTTAAGTGCACCTTTTAAAAATATTTTAGATTTTAAAATTTAAGAAAACTCCTTGGTGCTCCCTATTTTTATAAGTTTGCTTGCTGCTTTTATTTGTGGGGGGGCGAAAGGGGAACAAAAAGTTATTTAACCATCTACCTCACTGATCAAGTTTAGATTTAAGGTATTTGCAAAATATGCTCTCTGGGTTTTCTTTTCTTGGCATTTATATCATTTTTGTCTGTGGTAATGCAAAGCGTGTCACTCCTGAATGTTAGGTTGTATGGTGTGGGCAGGAGGGTAGTTACACCCTCTTGTGTTCGTATTCTCACTCAACCCTTGAGCTTCTTGTCACTTATACCTGCCACTTTTGGTTGGCCCACGCTTTACCTTACCACCTGGCTTCTTTTTCTTGCCGATCTCTTCTTAGTTATTTCTTGATCCGTAATCCTTTGATCCCCCTCTGGGGTTATAATCAGTTCCTGGGTTTTGCCAATTTATGGTCTCTATATAGTATTTAGTTATTATTATTGGTGTTGGAACCCTACCCTTTATTTTAAGTAGTGTTAGGGTTATGTTGTATTGAGGTTGGGGGGGTTCAGGTTAGGGTTAGGGTTGCCTCATTGGGGTTAGTGTTGAGGTTAGGTGAGGGTCAGGGTCACAGTTAGGTTCAGGGCTATATTGGGGTTAGGTTGGGGTGCATCAAGCTTAGGGTTAGGTGTTTAGGGGTGGGGTGGGGTTAGGGTTAAGTTTTAGGGGTAGGGTTGGGTGCATTAGGGTTATATTTTAGGGGTAGGGTTGGGTGCATCAGGGTTAGGGTTAGGTGTTTAGGGGTAGGGTAGGGTGCATCAGGGTTATGGTTAGGTGTTTAGGGGTAGGGTAGGGTGCATCAGGGTTAGGGTCCAGGGTCAGAGTTGTGATTAGATTCAGGGCTAGGGGTTTCGAGTTATGGGTTAGGGTTGCATTAGGGGTAGGGTTAAGTGAGGGTCTGGGTTTAGGAGTAGGGTGGGGTGTGTTAGGTTTAGATTTTAGGGGTGGGGTGGGAGATTAGGGTTGCTGTATTAGAGTTACGGTTAGGCTTTTGGGGTAGAGTGGGGTGCATTGGAGTTAAGATTTGGGATATGGATGGGGTCTGTTTGTAGTTAGGGTTGGGGCTTTGGTGTGTTTGTAGTGGGCAGTGTGGGTTTAGTGGTTTTGGTTAGCTTAAACAGTAGGGGTTCGCTCTGTTTATTGTGATTCGGGTTGGGTGTGGTTGCGGTTTGAGAGGTTTATCAAGCTGGGGTTGGGATTTGTGGTAATTAAGGTCGGGGCAGTTTTGTTTTTCAATGTTGGATTTCCCCCATTTTAGATCTGATTTAAGCCCTTTGGTAACTGAGTTTGTAGGGTTGTTATCCAGTGTTTTTCCCTCCTCTTCCTTTGTGAGGTTGTTCAGTTCATGTTGGTCTCCAACCCCATAAATTCCAGGGATTCAAGACCATGCTCCATGAAGTGTCGGGAGGTAGGTTTGTAGACATCCTTTGTTCTAATAGCACTGAGGTGCCCTGTGAGCCTCATCCTTAGACTATTCCCTGTTTCTCCTACATACAAGATGTGGCATTGTTTGCATCGAATTGCATATACAGCATTGTGCTGTTCACATGTAATTCTTTGTTTAATTAGGGCTGCTTTTCCTGTGTGTCTATTTTGTATCATTTTACGGATTATTAGGTATTTACACGTCCCACATCTTGGGTTTGTGCAGTTCTGGGTTGTCTGTTTTCTTATTCTACTACGAACCAGCATATCCCGAAGGTTTTGAGTTCTTTTGTATGCTGATGTTGTGTTGTATCGGCTAAGTGTGTCAACATCCTCTTTTAGTTTTCCAAATTGGGTTTTAATCACTCCGTGTATTAGTTTGGTCGTTGTATCGTATGTCGTTATCAGTGGTAGTCTTGCTACTTCTCTGTTTGGCCGTGGGCTATTCAGTCCCCTCAGGAAATCTGACTTAAGGTGCCTGAGGAACCTTTTCGTGTAACCTCTCTGTCTCAGTGCAGTAAATAGGGTTGTGGTGGCTTCCCTAAAGTCCTCTCCGTTTGTGCATATGCGGTGAAAACGTGTCAGTTGTGACTTCACCAGCCCCCGAAAGGTATGTTTTGGATGGTGGCTGTTTATGTGCAGGAGTGTGTGTGTGTCTGTTTCTTTAAGGAATACCTTTGTTGCTAACTTGTGGCTGTTATTCTCCTGTTGTAATTTAAATACCGTGGTGTCCAGGAAATCCACACTTTCTCTATGTGTTGTAACTTTAAGTTTAATAGATTGGTGGTGACTGTTGAGAATACCTACAAATTCTTGCAATTCTGTTTCTGTGTGAGTCCAGACTCCCCATATGTCATCCAGGTATCTGTAATAACACATCGGGAGCTTGGAACACTTTTCAAAGACTGTGTTTTCCCAGTCCACCATGTATATGTTTGCGTAGGCCGGGGCAAATTTCTTGCCCATAGCCATGCCCTTAATCTGTAGGTAGAATTGCTCCTGGAATTCAAAGTCATTTTTTGTTAGTCCCAGGTGTAATAGCTGGATTATGGCTGCATCTGGTCTGTGGGGTTGGGGGAACTTTCTAAGGATATTTTCCACTGCCTGTATGCCTCTGTCTGTTTCTATGTTTGTGTATAGGCTTTCAATGTCCATGGTAAAGAGTATTGCGTTCGGGGGTACGGTCAGTGAGTTCACTATTTCTATGAAGTGGTAAGTGTCTTTAATGTAGCGAGGGTGCTTCTGTGATAAGGGGTTTAGGAATGAGTCAATGTATTCTGCTATCCTGTAGGATTCACTACCACAGTCGGACACAATTGGTCTTCCTGGTGGTATTTCTCCTGGTACAGTCCATGTGTCAGGGTGCTTGTGTATTTTGGGTAGTATGTCGAATTTTCTGGGTTGTGGTTGTTCCCCTCTTAGGTGTTCCACTTGTTTCTGATTTAAGTGTTTAGATCTCTTTAGTTCTGTTAAAATGTTTCCAATCTCCTTTCGTGTTTCCTGGTATATTGGTTCTGTTAATTTCGTGTAGTGGGCTGTATTATTCAGCTGTCTGTGAGCTTCAAACAAGTACTGTTGCCTATCCATGATCACAATACTACTGCCCTTATCTGCTGGTTTTATGATTATATCTAGATTGTTTCTAAGCTCTATGATTGCCCATCTCTCTCTTCCAGTGAGGTTTTGCTTGTCTGTCTGTTTAGGGATTTTTTCAATTTGTGATTGAGTCTGTTTAATAAAGTTTAGGATTTCTGGCTCTATCTTATTGTTTGGTGGGGTCCATTCTGATGGTGGTGTAAAAGGTTGCTTGTCTGTTTCTGAATCGCTGAAGTAATCGGTCAGTTTTACTCTCCTGTAGAACCTTTTCCGATCTTCCTGAATTTCTACTTTACAATGTTTTGGGGTTGGAACAAATGTAAGGCCCTTCTTTAAAACCCTCTCCTGTACCTCTGTGGGGTGAAAGAGTTGGGAAATATTAATAACAGTTTTTCCCAGGTTTAATCTACCCTTCTCTTGGGTTAATGTCCTTTTTAGTTTAAAGACTTCATCCACTGGTTTATTATGTTATGGGCAGTGCTATCTGTCCAATGGATGTGGTCAGCCCCCACTTTAAAGGATCTAGCATTAATTGCTGGTATGTAATTCTGTTTTTTTATATGCTGATTAATTCGTCTGATTGTATCCCTCTCCATTTCTGGAAGTAAGTTACTGAAGTTAATTTCCGGCACCCAGATCTGAGCATTTGGGAATTTGCTCTTAGCCAATTTAAGTAATGACTGCAGTTGCTTGGTTGCAGTCAGTGGTCTCTGCGTACGATTATTAATGCCAACTGAGAGCACCACCTTTTTGGTCTCCGGACAGGGTTCCAATTTGTCCAGAATTGCTGTGACATGAATGAATTTAGCTCCTGGAAAGCTATCAATTTGGGTGGTGGGATTTGGGCATCTTTTTATCTTGGAGAGGTAAGAATCTCCTTTTATCAAAATGGATTTTCTGGGTTCCAATTTCCAGGTTATTTTTTTCGGCTGGTGTTGGGGTGCCTCGTCACTCTCTGTGCATCTTCCCCTTCAGAGTCAGGTTCTGCCCCTGTTGGTGTGTTTTCTGTTTCTGTGTCTGCTCCCCCTGCCTCCCCTATTGTGTTCCCTACCTCGGCTACAGCTATTTCTGCCTCTCCTACTGTGTTATCTGTCTGGGCTCTCATTGTTCCTGTCCCCATTTCTGTGTCTATTGGGTTTACCTGTCCGGTCTGGTCGCTCCTTTGTTTCTGTGGAAGGGGTTGTTTTGTGACTTTGATCTCGGGTTCTAGAACTGCTGTATTTCTTGGGATGGTTGGTTTGGTCCAGTCTTTCTTTTGTCTCTGTGGGAGCGGTTGGTACGTGACCCTCGTTTTGGGGTACAGGAATGTTGTGCATGGATTTGTCCCTGGTGTAGGGGGGGTTCTCCCTTCTGTTTGTTTTGGGTCTGAGGAATCCCGAGTGATTTGGTTTAATACGGTCTGATGTTGGTTTCCCATGTATTGCTGGGGTCTATGTGGCTCAGGCTCTTGAGAGCCAAGTGTGATGTCCAGGTCCCTAATGATGGCAACATTGGAAATCCTGGTCCTTGGCCTGTGGGGTGGTGTAGGGCTGGTCGCCGCCCTGGATGGCGGGGAAGGGGGGGTCGCTGCCCTGGACGGCAGGGAAGGGGGGGTTTCGGTGGTCTGCTGGTGGTGTGACGAAGTCGGGGTAGCTGGCCCACGGGGTTGGGGGGTCTGTCGGTGGCGTGACGAAGTCGTGGCAACTGGTGCAAGGGGTGGGGGGGGTCTGCCGGTGGCGTGACGAAGTCGTGGCAGCTGGTCCAATGGGTGAGGGGGTCTGTCGGTGGCGTGGCAAAGTCATGGCAGCTGGCTGAAAGGGTGGGGGGTGTGTTGGTGGCGTGACGAAGTCGTGGCAACTGGTGCAAGGGGTGGGGGCGTCTGCCGGTGGCGTGCTGAATTCATGGCAGCTGGCTCAATGGGTGGGGGTGTGTGTCGGTGGCGTGACGAAGTCGTGGCAACTGGTTCACGGGGTGGGGGGTTCCATCGGTGGCTTGACGAAGTCGTGGCAACTGGTTCACGGGGTGGGGGCGTCCGTCGGTGGTGTGACGAGGTTGTGGCAGTTCGCTCACGGGGTGGGGGTTTCCGTCGGTGGCGTGACAAAGTCGTGGCAGCTGGCCCATGGGGTGGGGGTGGATTTCCAGTCCGTCTGCGGCATGAGGGGGCTGTGATCGCAGGCTGGTGGAACAAGGCTGCCCAGGTATTTGGCCTATGGCGTGGGGGCGTCCTAGTCTGTGTGCCGGTCCGCTGTTCTGTCCCCAATTGTGTGCTGGTCCCTAGCTCTGTCAACCGTGATGCTAATCCAACCACATGTCTCTTTGCCTCGTCAATTGATTGAATTTTGAATTTATGTCTAAGACTCTTTTTAATCCAATGAGTCGCTTTCGCCATTGCTTCTTCCAGGTGCTCCGTCACTGCAGCCTGAGCAAATTCATTTTCTAATTCTTCCAGGTTTGTTGTATAGTGCTCAATTAGATTCTGTTTGGTCTGTTTTGCCCAATTTTCTGAATTCAAAGCCAATTTGGTTAGGGTTTCCTGTGATGGTTTGGCCGGTTTTATAAAGTAGGTTAGTTTATCAGCTTGTTTTAAGATGCCCTTCGGGGCTGATTCTGGCCCTTTAAGAATATCAGATGGTGGACTGTCTGGAAAATTCTATAAATTATTCTAACTGTTATAGCAAATTCATCCCTGGCTCCGGGGAGACTCCTATGTGTACCAGGGTCCGACCTCATATGCGTACGGTTGTCAGACAACCTGCATGTGTTCCGCATAGTGTTAGCCATTAGAAAGGTGCAAAAGGTTTTAAAAGATGTTACTAGCTTATACTTGGTAATAGAGGTCCCCGCTAGTAATTGTAATCTCACCCCACGGTGGCTCCCTGGCTCAGATGGTCTCCTGCCTGGGACTGCGTCCTCCAAACACTCCCCAGCTCAGCCGGCTGTCCCGCCTGGAAAGGCTCCGTTCCCACCAGTCTCACCGTCCCTCCGGTGGCTCTCAGGCTTCGATGGTTCTCTGCCTGCAACAGTACTATCCAAAAACTCTTTAGTTCAGTAAGTTCTCCGGCCTGGAATCTTTTTTTCTCCGATGTTTCGCTTATCCTTAAGCTACATCAGGGAGAAAGGATTTTAATTTTGTTTACAGACGCTTTTCAGTTCGGTGCCTTGGACTGGCCCCTCCCCTGTGTGCTACTATTGGCTGAAGTGTTGTTCCCGCCCACAAGCAGGCTAGCCTTAACCTGGAATTGGTTAGAATTTCTGTCCTGTCTGTAATGAGTCCTGTCTCATGCAGGGCTGGCCCCGCCCCCTTCGCTCCACGTGTTCGTTATTTTTAAATTATATTTTTTTAACCTAATGTTTTAATGTTCCTTTAGTTTATCTTAGATGTTTGGGGTTATTTTTTTTGAGGTAATATTTTTAAAAATATTGCTTTTTAACCTTTGAATCTGTTTTAATGCTCCAGGTCATTCTGGCACCACGGAGTCTGACTGTCTCCGCTGACCCCGGGGATTGATTACCTGTCCGCCTCACCTCATTTTTAAAATAAAAACATGAAGCTACTTCTCCAAACCCCCACCTCCGGCTATGCCTTTTAATTATAAGGGTATTTTAAACAATTAATTAAACTTCCCAACCGCTCGCTCGTTAAACGAAACTCAATCTCCCAGAATGCCTCACGCGTCGCTCGCCTTTCAGCGGCCGCGCAGAAAAAACCGATTTCCAAGGTCCGATTCCCCAAAAAAACTCCCGAATCCGCCGCCACCCACCCCCCGGGGGGAGAGGAGGGGGAAAGAAAGGTTAGGGTTAGGGTTAGGGTTAGGGTTACGGTTACGGTTACGGTTACGGTTAGGGTTAGGGTTAGGGTTAGGTTGTATGGTGTGGGCAGGAGGGTAGTTACACCCTCTTGTGTTCGTATTCTCACTGCATTAGGGTTGGGGTTGGGGTTGGGGTTGGGGTTGGGGTTAGGTTTTAAAATGGTGGACAGAGGGGGTAAACGCCCTCCCTATGTTGTCTGCCTCTTGGTTCTGGCCCGCACCTCAGACTGTTGCTGTTGTCCAAATGAATGCACCTTGTGCTTTAGCTTTAGGCACCATCCAGAGTTCCTGCTTGGCTACTACTGAATGTGTCTCGTCCTCAAGCCTTAAGTATCATCCATCGTTCCTTCTTGGAACACTCCGACCGGTTTCGCCGCCTTGCGGCTCCTCAGGGAGTTACAAACAAACAGACAAAGTCCTCAGTGCGTCACTTGCAAAGGTTAGGTTTTAAAATGGTGCACAGAGGGGGGAAACGCCCTCCCTATGTTGTCTGCCTCTTGGTTCTGGCCCGCACCTCAGACTGTTGCTGTTGTCCAAATGAATGCACCTTGTGCTTTAGCTTTAGGCACCATCCAGAGTTCCTGCTTGGCTACTACTGAATGTGTCTCGTCCTCCAGCCTGAAGTACCATCCATCGTTCCTTCTTGGAACACTCCGACCGGTTTCGCCGCCTTGCGGCTCCAGAGGGAGTTACAAACAAACAGACAAAGTCCTTAGTGCGTCACTTGCAAAGGTTAGGTTTTAAAATGGTGGACAGAGGGGGGAAACGCCCTCCCGATGTTGTCTGCCTCTTGGTTCTGGCCCGCACCTCAGACTGTTGCTGTTGTCCAAATGAATGCACCTTGTGCTTTAGCTTTAGGCACCATCCAGAGTTCCTGCTTGGCTACTACTGAATGTGTCTCGTCCTCAAGCCTTAAGTACCATCCATCGTTCCTTCTTGGAACACTCCGACCGGTTTCGCCGCCTTGCGGCTCCTCAGGGAGTTACAAACAAACAGACAAAGTCCTCAGTGCGTCACTTGCAAAGGTTAGGTTTTAAAATGGTGCACAGAGGGGGGAAACGCCCTCCCTATGTTGTCTGCCTCTTGGTTCTGGCCCGCACCTCAGACTGTTGCTGTTGTCCAAATGAATGCACCTTGTGCTTTAGCTTTAGGCACCATCCAGAGTTCCTGCTTGGCTACTACTGAATGTGTCTCGTCCTCCAGCCTTAAGTACCATCCATCGTTCCTTCTTGGAACACTCCGACCGGTTTCGCCGCCTTGCGGCTCCAGAGGGAGTTACAAACAAACAGACAAAGTCCTTAGTGCGTCACTTGCAAAGGTTAGGTTTTAAAATGGTGGACAGAGGGGGGAAACGCCCTCCCGATGTTGTCTGCCTCTTGGTTCTGGCCCGCACCTCAGACTGTTGCTGTTGTCCAAATGAATGCACCTTGTGCTTTAGCTTTAGGCACCATCCAGAGTTCCTGCTTGGCTACTACTGAATGTGTCTCGTCCTCCAGCCTTAAGTACCATCCATCGTTCCTTCTTGGAACACTCCGACCGGTTTCGCCATCTTGCGGCTCCTCAGGGAGTTACAAACAAACAGACAAAGTCCTTGGTGCGTCACTTGCAAAGGTTAGGTTTTAAAATGGTGGACAGAGGGGGGAAACGCCCTCCCTATGTTGTCTGCCTCTTGGTTCTGGCCCGCACCTCAGACTGTTGCTGTTGTCCAAATGAATGCACCTTGTGCTTTAGCTTTCGGCACCATCCAGAGTTCCTGCTTGGCTACTACTGAATGTGTCTCGTCCTCCAGCCTTAAGTACCATCCATCGTTCCTTCTTGGAACACTCCGACCGGTTTCGCCATCTTGCGGCTCCTCAGGGAGTTACAAACAAACAGACAAAGTCCTCAGTGCGTCACTTGCAAAGGTTAGGTTTTAAAATGGTGGACAGAGGGGGGAAACGCCCTCCCTATGTTGTCTGCCTCTTGGTTCTGGCCCGCACCTCAGACTGTTGCTGTTGTCCAAATGAATGCACCTTGTGCTTTAGCTTTAGGCACCATCCAGAGTTCCTGCTTGGCTACTACTGAATGTGTCTCGTCCTCCAGCCTTAAGTACCATCCATCGTTCCTTCTTGGAACACTCCGACCGGTTTCGCCATCTTGCGGCTCCTCAGGGAGTTACAAACAAACAGACAAAGTCCTTAGTGCGTCACTTGCAAAGGTTAGGTTTTAAAATGGTGGACAGAGGGGGGAAACGCCCTCCCTATGTTGTCTGCCTCTTGGTTCTGGCCCGCACCTCAGACTGTTGCTGTTGTCCAAATGAATGCACCTTGTGCTTTAGCTTTAGGCACCATCCAGAGTTCCTGCTTGGCTACTACTGAATGTGTCTCGTCCTCCAGCCTTAAGTACCATCCATCGTTCCTTCTTGGAACACTCCGACCGGTTTCGCCATCTTGCGGCTCCTCAGGGAGTTACAAACAAACAGACAAAGTCCTTAGTGCGTCACTTGCAAAGGTTAGGTTTTAAAATGGTGGACAGAGGGGGGAAACGCCCTCCCTATGTTGTCTGCCTCTTGGTTCTGGCCCGCACCTCAGACTGTTGCTGTTGTCCAAATGAATGCACCTTGTGCTTTAGCTTTAGGCACCATCCAGAGTTCCTGCTTGGCTACTACTGAATGTGTCTCGTCCTCCAGCCTTAAGTACCATCCATCGTTCCTTCTTGGAACACTCCGACCGGTTTCGCCATCTTGCGGCTCCTCAGGGAGTTACAAACAAACAGACAAAGTCCTTAGTGCGTCACTTGCAAAGGTTAGGTTTCAAAATGGTGGACAGTGGGGGGAAACGCCCTCCCTATGTTGTCTGCCTCTTGGTTCTGGCCTGCACCTCAGACTGTTGCTGTTGTCCAAATGAATGCACCTTGTGCTTTAGCTTTAGGCACCATCCAGAGTTCCTGCTTGGCTACTACTGAATGTGTCTCGTCCTCCAGCCTGCATTAGGGTTAGGGTTAGGGTGAGGGTTCGGGTTAGGGTTACGCTGCATTAGGGTTAGGGTTAGGGTTAGGGTTAGGGTTATGCTGCATTAGGGTTAGGGTTAGGGTTAGGGTTAGGGTTACGCTGCATTAGGATTAGGGTTAGGGTTAGGGTTAGGGTGTTAGGGTTAGTGTTAGGGTTAGGGTTAGGGTTAGGGTTAGGTTTCAAAATGGTGGACAGAGGGGGGAAACGCCCTCCCTATGTTGTCTGCATTAGGGTTAGGGTTAGGGTTACGGTTAGGGTTAGGGTTAGGGTTAGGGTTTCGCTGCGTTAGGGTTAGGGTTAGGGTTAGGGTTAGGGTTAGGGTTTAGGGTTAGGGTTAGGGTTAGGTTTAGGGTTGGGGTTACGCTGCGTTTGGGTTAGGGTTAGGGTTAGGGTTAGGGTTAGGGTTACGCTGCATTAGGGTTAGGGTTAGGGTTAGGGTTAGGGTTAGGGCATTAGGGTTAGGGTTAGGGTTAGGGTTAGTGTTAGGGTTAGGATTACGCTGCATTAGGGTTAGGGTTAGGGTTAGGGTTAGGGCATTAGGGTTAGGGTTAGGGTTAGGGTTAGGGTTAGGGTTAGGGTTACGCTGCATTAGGGTTAGGGTTAGGGTTAGGGTTAGGGTTAGGGTTTGGGTTAGGTTGTATGGTGTGGGCAGGAGGGTAGTTACACCCTCTTGTGTTCGTATTCTCACTCAACACTTGAGCTTCTTGTCACTTATACCTGCCACTTTTGGTTGGCCCACGCTTTACCTTACCACCTGGCTTCTTTTTCTTGCCGATCTCTTCTTCGTAATTTCTTGATCCGTAATCCTTTGATCCCCCTCTGGGGTTATAATCAGTTCCTGGGTTTTGCCAATTTATGGTCTCTATGTCGTATTTAGTTATTATTATTGGTGTTGGAACCCTACCCTTTATTTTACGTAGTGTTGTATTGAGGTTGGGGGGTTCAGGTTAGGGTTAGGGTTGCTGCACTGGGGTTAGTGTTGAGGTGAGGTGAGGGTCAGGGTCGCAGTTAAGTTCAGGGCTATATTGGGGTTAGGTTGGGGTGCATCAGGGTTAGGGTTAGGTATTTAGGGGTGGGGTGGGGTTAGAGTTAAGTTTTAGGTGTAGGGTTGGGTGCATCAGGGTTAGGGTTAGGTGTTTAGGGGTAGGGTAGGGTGCATCAGGGTTAGGGTTAGGTGTTTAGGGGTAGGGTAGGGTGCATCAGGGTTACGGTCCAGATTCAGTGTTGTGATTAGATTCAGGGCTAGGGGGTTGGAGTTATGGGTTAGGGTTGCATTCGGGGTAGGGTTAAGTGAGGGTCAGGGTTTAGGAGTAGGGTGGGGTGTGTTAGGCTTAGATTTTAGGGGTGGGGTGGGAGATTAGGTTTGCTGTATTAGAGTTACGGTTAGGCTTTAGGGGTAGAGTGGGGTGCATTTGGAGAGTTGTGATTAGATTCAGGGCTGGGGGTTGGAGTTATGGGTTAGGATTGCATTCGGGGTAGGGTTAAGTGAGGGTCAGGGTTTAGGAGTAGGGTGGGGTGTGTTAGGCTTAGATTTTAGGGGTGGGGTGGGAGATTAGGTTTGCTGTATTAGAGTTACGGTTAGGCTTTAGGGGTAGAGTGGGGTGCATTTGGAGTTAGGATTTGGGATATGGATGTGGTCTGTTTGTAGTTAGGGTTGGGGCTTTGGTCTGTTTGTTGTGGGCAGTGTGGGGTTTAGTGGTTTTGGTTAGCTTAAACAGTAGGGGTTAGCTCTGTTTATTGTGATTAGGGTAGGGTGTGGTGTGGTTGCGGTTTGAGAGGTTTATCAAGTTGGGGTTGGGATTTGTGGTAATTAAGGTCGGGGCAGTTTTATTTTTTGATGTTGGATTTCCCCCATTTTAGATCTGATTTAAGCCCTTTGGTAACTGAGTTTGTAGGGTTGTTATCCAGTGTTTTTCCCTCCTCTTCCTTTGTGAGGTTGTCCAGTTCATGTTGGTCTCCAACCCCATAAATTCCAGGGATTCAAGACCATGCTCCATGAAGTGTCGGGAGGTAGGTTTGTATACATCCTTTGTTCTAATAGCACTGAGGTGCCCTGTGAGCCTCATCCTTAGACTATTCCCTGTTTCTCCTACATACAAGATGTGGCATTGTTTGCATCGAATTGCATATACAGCATTGTGCTGTTCACATGTAATTCTTTGTTTAATTAGGGTTGCTTTTCCTGTGTGTCTATTTTGTATCATTTTGCGGATTATTAGGTATTTACACGTCCCACATTTTGGGTTTGTGCAGTTCTGGGTTGTCTGTTTTCTTATCCTACTCCGAACCAGCATGTCCCGAAGGTTCCGAGTTCTTTTGTATGCTGACGTTATGTGGTATCGACTAAGTGTGTCAACATCCTCTTTTAGTTTCCCAAATTGGGTTTTAATCACTCCGTGTATTAGTTTGGTCGTTGTATCGTATGTCGTTATCAGTGGTAGTCTTGCTACTTCTCTGTTTGGCCGTGGGCTATTCAGTCCCCTCAGGAAATCAGACTTAAGGTGCCTGAGGAACCTTTTTGTGTAACCTCTCTGTCTCAGTGCAGTAAATAGGGTTGTGGTGGCTTCCCTAAAGTCCTCTCCGTTTGTGCATATGCGGTGAAAACGTGTCAGTTGTGACTTCACCAGCCCCCGAAAGGTATGTTTTGGATGGTGGCTGTTTATGTGCAGGAGTGTGTGTGTGTCTGTTTCTTTAAAGAATACCTTTGTTGCTAGCTTGTGGCTGTTATTCTCCTGTTGTAATTTAAATACTGTGGTGTCCAGGAAATCCACACTTTCTCTATGTGTTGTAACTTTAAGTTTAATAGATTGGTGGTGACTGTTGAGAATACCTACAAATTCTTGCAATTCTGTTTCTGTGTGAGTCCAGACTCCCCATATGTCATCCAGGTATCTGTAATAACACATCGGGAGCTTGGAACACTTTTCAAAGACTGTGTTTTCCCAGTCTGCCATGTATATGTTTGCGTAGGCCGGGGCAAATTTCTTGCCCATAGCCGTGCCCTTAATCTGTAGGTAGAATTGCTCCTGGAATTCAAAGTCATTTTTTGTTAGTCCTAGGTGTAATAGCTGGATTATGGCTGCATCTGGTCTGTGGGGTTGGGGGTACTTTCTAAGGATATTTTCCACTGCCTGTATGCCTCTGTCTGTTTCTATGTTTGTGTATAGGCTTTCAATGTCCATGGTAAAGAGTATTGCGTTCGGGGGTACGGTCAGTGAGTTCACTATTTCTATGAAGTGGTAAGTGTCTTTAATGTAGCTAGGGTGCTTCTGTGATAAGGGGTTTAGGAATGAGTCAATGTATTCTGCTATCCTGTAGGATTCACTACCACAGTCTGACACAATTGGTCTTCCTGGTGGTATTTCTCCTGGTACAGTCCATGTGTCAGGGTGCTTGTGTATTTTGGGTAGTATGTAGAATTTTCTGGGTTGTGGTTGTTCCCCCCTTAGGTATTCCACTTGTTTCTGATTTAAGTGTTTAGATTTCTTTAGTTCTGTTAAAATGTTTCCAATCTCTTTTCGTGTGTCCTGGTAAATTGGTCCTGCTAATTTCGTGTAGTGGGCTGTATTATTAAGCTGTCTGTGAGCTTCAAGTAGATACTGTTGCCTATCCATGATCACTATACTACTGCCCTTATCTGCTGGTTTTATGATTATATCTGGATTGTTTCTAAGTTCTATGATTGCCCGTCTCTCTCTTCCAGTGAGGTTTTGCTTGTCTGTCTGTTTAGGGATTTTTTCAATTTGTGATTGAGTCTGTTTAATAAAGTTTAGGATTTCTGGCTCTATTTTATTGTTTGGTGGGGTCCATTCTGATGGTGGTGTAAAAGGTTGCTTGTCTGTTTCTGAATCGCTAAAGTAATCGGTCAGTTTTACTCTCCTGTAAAACCTTTTCAGATCTTCCTGAATTTGTACTTTACAATGTTTTGGGGTTGGAACAAATGTAAGGCCCTTGTTTAAAACCCTCTCCTGTACCTCTGTGGGGTTAAAGAGTTGGGAAATATTAATAACAGTTTTTCCCAGGTTCAATCTACCCTTCTCTTGGGTTAATGTCCTTTTTAGTTTAAACACTTCATCCACTGGTTTATTATGTTATGGGCAGTGCTATCTGTCCAATGGATGTGGTCAGCCCCCACTTTAAAGGATCTAGCATTAATTGCTGGTATATAATTCTGTTTTTTTATATGCTGGTTAATTCCTCTGATTGTATCCCTCTCCATTTCTGGAAGTAAGTTACTGAAGTTAATTTCCGGCACCCAGATCTGAGCATTTGGGAATGTGCTCTTAGCCAATTTAAGTAATGACTGCAGTTGCTTGGTTGCAGTCAGTGGTCTCTGCGTTCGATTATTAATGCCAACTGAGAGCACCACCTTTTTGGTCTCCGGACAGGGTTCCAATTTGTCCAGAATTGCTGTGACATGAATGAATTTAGCTCCTGGAAAGCTATCAATTTGGGTGGTGGGATTTGGGCATCTTTTTATCTTGGAGAGGTTAGAATCTCCTATTATTAAAATGGATTTCCTGGGTTCCAATTTCCAGGTAATGTTTTTTCGGCTGGTGTTGGGGTGCCTCGTCACTCTCTGTGCATCTTCCCCTTCAGAGTCAGGTTCTGCCCCTGTTGGTGTGTTTTCTGTTTCTATGTCTGCTACCCCTGCCTCCCCTATTGTGTTCCCTACCTCGGCTTCAGCTATTTCTGCCTCTCCTACTGTGTTATCTGTCTGGGCTCTCATTGTTCCTGTCCTCATTTCTGTGTCTATTGGGTTTACCTGTCCGGTCTGGTCGCTCCTTTGTTTCTGTGGAAGGGGTTGTTTTGTGACTCTGATCTCGGGCTCTAGAACTGCTGTATTTCTTGGGATGGTTGGTTTGGTACAGTCTTTCTTTTGTCTCTGTGGGAGCGGTTGGTACGTGACCCTGGTTTTGGGGTACAGGAATGTTGTGCATGGATTTGTCCCTGGTGTAGGAGGGGTTCTCCCTTCTGTTTGTTTTGGGTCTGAGGAATCCCTAGTCATTTGGTTTAATACGGTCTGATGTTGGTTCCCCATGTAGTGCTGGGGTCTACGTGGCTCAGGCTTTTGAGAGCCAAGTGTGATGTCCAGGTCCCTAATGATGGCCACATTGGAAATCCTGGTCCTTGGCCTGTGGGGTGGGGTAGGGCTAGTCGCCGCCCTGGATGGCGGGGAAGGGGGGGTCACTGCCCTGGACCGCAAGGAAGGGGGGGTTTCAGTGGTCTGCTGGTGGTGTGATGAAGTCGGGGTAGCTGGCCCACGGGGTGGGTGGGTCTGTCGGTGGCGTGACGAAGTCGTGGCAACTGGTGCAAGGGGTGGGGGGTCTGCCGGTGGCGTGACGAAGTCGTGGCAGCTGGTCCAAGGGGTGAGGGGGTCTGTCGGTGGCGTGACGAAGTCATGGCAGCTGGCTCAAAGGGTGGGGGGGTGTGTTGGTGGTGTGACGAAGTCGTGGCAACTGGTGCAAGGGGTGGGGGGGTCCATTGGTGGCATGACGAAGTCATGGCAGCTGGCTCAAAGGGTGGGGGGGTGTGTTGGTGGTGTGACGAAGTCGTGGCAACTGGTGCAAGGGGTGGGGGGGTCTGCCGGTGGCGTGACGAAGTCATGGCAGCTGGCTCAAAGGGTGGGGGTGTGTGTCGGTGGCGTGACGAGGTTGTGGCAGTTGGCTCACGGGGTGGGGGTGTCCGTCGGTGGCGTGACAAAGTCGTGGCAGCTGGCCCACGGGGTGGGGGGGGGGGGGGTTTCAGTCCGTCTGCGGCATGAGGGGGCTGTGATGGCAGGCTGGTGGAACAAGGCTGCCCAGGTATTTGGCCTATGGCGTGGGGGCGTCCTAGTCCGTGTGCCGGTCCGGTGTTCTGTCCCCAATTGTGTGCTGGTCCCTTGCTCTATCAACCGTGATGCTAATCCCACCACATGTCTCTTTGCCTCATCAATTGATTGAATTTTGAATTTATGTCTAAGACTCTTTTTAATCCAATTAGTTGCTTTCGCCATCATTTCTTCCAGGCGCTCTGTCACTGCAGCCTGAGCAAATTCATTTTCTAATTCTTCCAGGTTTGTTGTATAGTGCTCAATTAGAATCTGTCTGGTCTGTTTTGCCCAATTTTCTGAATTCAAAGCCAATTTGGTTAGGGTTTCCTGTGACGGTTTTGCCGGTTTTATAAAGCAGGTTAGTTTATCAGCTTGTTTTAAGATGCCCTTAGGGGGCTGATTCTGGCCCTTTAAGAATATTAGATGGTGGATTGTCTGGAAAATTCTATAAATTATTCTCACTGTTGTAGCAAATTCATCCCTGGCTACGGGGAGACACCTATGTGTACCAGGGTCCGACCTCATATGCGTACGGTTGTCAGACAACCTGCATGTGTTCCGCATAGTGTTAGCCATTCCCTGGGTGTAGAAAGGTGCAAAAGGTTTTAAAAGATGTTACTAGCTTCTATTTGGTAATAGAGGTCCCCGCTAGTAACTGTAATCTCACCCCACGGTGGCTCCCTGGCTCAGATGGTCTCCTGCCTGGGACTGCGTCCTCCAAACACTCCCCAGCTCAGCCGGCTGTCCCGCCTGGAAAGGCTCTTTTTCCACCGGTCTCACCTCCCCTCCGGTGGCTCTCTGGCTTCGATGGTTCTCTGCCTGCAACAGTACTATCCAAAAACACTTTAGTTCAGTAAGTTCTCCGGCCTGGAATCTTTTTTTCTCCGACGTTTCGCTTATCCTTAAGCTTCATCAGGGAGAAAGGATTTTAATTTTGTTTACAGCCACTTATAAGCTCGGTGCCTTGGACTGGCCCCTCCCCTGTGTGCTACTGTTAGCTGAAGTTTTGCTCCCGCCCACAAGCAGGCTAGCCTTGACCTGGGATTGGTTAGAATTTCTGTCCTGCATGTAATGAGTCCTGTCTCATGCAGGGCTGGCCCCGCCCCCTTCGCTCCACGTGTTCGTTATTTTTAAATTATATTTTTTTAACCTAATGTTTTAATGTTCCTTCAGTTTATCTTAGATGTTTGGGGTTATTTTTTTTGAGGTAATGTTTTTAAAAATATTGCTTTTTAACCTTTGAATCTGTTTTAATGCTCCAGGTCATTCTGGCGCCACGGAGTCTGACTGTCTCCGCTGACCCCGGGGCTTGATTACCTGTCCGCCTCACCTCATTTTTTAAATAAAAACATGAAGCTACTTCTCCAAACCCCCACCTCCGGCTATGCCTTTTAATTATAAGGGTATTTTAAACAATTAATTAAACTTCCCACCGATTTCCTCCTTTTTAAACCCGCTCGCTCGTTAAACGAAACTCAATCTCCCAGAATGCCTCACGCGTCGCTCGCTTTTCAGCGGCCGCGCAGAAAAAAACGATTTCCAAGGTCCGATTCCCCAAAAAAAACTCCCGAATCCGCCGCCACCCACCCCCCGGGGGGAGAGGAGGGGGAAAGAAAGGTCCCCCAGCCCCAAAAAACCAAAGTAAACCCTTTTATTTAAGAGCGTTGCCCTCGTGTTTGACCCGAGAGAACTCCATATCCCAGAATGCTCGCTTTTCAGTCGCTGAGAAAAAAACCCGATTTCAAAGATAAAAATCACCCGGTGAACGCTCAAAATCTAAAGACTAGATAAAGTTATCGGATTCTCACCCGTGTCCCCAACTCCTCCAGATCCCCGGGGAAAGGGTTTCTTTTAAAAAAACCGAGGTCGATATCCAGCAGCTCCCTGCTGTCGCGTTCCCCGCAGCACCAGGCATCTCTTAAAGGGGCCGTTCCCGCAGCACCAGGCATCTCTTAAAGGGGCCGTCCCCGCATCAATGTCCAGAGACCGTGTCTATGGGAACTACAACTTTTTAAAAAAAATATGTAATCTTTTGTGCCCTTATTGCTGTCCCAAACCTCGTGGGGGGGGTTTGGGAAGATGAGTTCCATGTCTGTCAGACCCACATTTCCAGCCATGCTTTATTTTAAGTGCACCTTTTAAATATTTTAGATTTTAAAATTTAAAAAACCTCCTTGGTGCTCCCTATTTTTATAAGTTGCTTGCTGCTTTTTTTGTGGGGGGGGGCGAAAGGGGAACAAAAAGTTATTTAACCATCTACCTCACTGATCAAGTTTAGGTTTAAGGTATTTGCAAGATATATTCTCTGGGTTTTCTTTTCTTGGCATTTATATCTTTTTTTGTCTGTGGTAATGTAAAGCGTGTCACTCCTGAATGTTAGGTTGTATGGTGTGGGCAGGAGGGTAGTTACACCCTCTTGTGTTCGTATTCTCACTCAACTCTTGAGCTTCTTGTCACTTATACCTGCCACTTTTGGTTGGCCCACGCTTTACCTTACCACCTGGCTTCTTTTTCTTGCCGATCGCTTCTTAGTAATTTCTTGATCCGTAATCCTTTGATCCCCCTCTGGGGTTATAATCAGTTCCTGGGTTTTGCCAATTTATGGTCTCTATGTCGTATTTAGTTATTATTATTGGTGTTGGAACTCTACCCTTTATTTTACGTAGTGTTAGGGTTATGTTGTATTGAGGTTGGGGGGTTCAGGTTAGGGTTAGGGTTGCTGCACTGTGGTTAGTGTTGGGGTTAGGTGAGGGTCAGGGTCGCAGTTAGGTTCAGGGCTATATTGGGGTTAGGTTGGGGTGCATCAGGGTTAGGGTTAGGTGTTTAGGGGTGGGGTGGGGTTAGGGTTATGTTTTAGGGATAGGGTTGGGTGCATCAGGGTTAGGGTTAGGTGTTTAGGGGTAGGGTAGGGTGCATCAGGGTTAGGGTTAGGTGTTTAGGCGTAGGGTAGGGTGCATCAGGGTTAGGGTCCAGGGTCAGAGTTGTGATTAGATTCAGGGCTGGGGGGTTGGAGTTATGGGTTAGGGTTGCATTAGGGGTAGGGTTAAATGAGGGTCAGGGTTTAGGAGTAGGGTGGGGTGTGTTAGGCTTAGATTTTAGGGGTGGGGTGGGAGATTAGGTTTGCTGTATTAGAGTTACGGTTAGGCTTTAGGGGTAGAGTGGGGTGCATTTGGAGAGTTGTGATTAGATTCAGGGCTGGGGGTTGGAGTTATGGGTTAGGGTTGCATTAGGGGTAGGGTTAAGTGAGGGTCAGGGTTTAGGAGTAGGGTGGGGTGTGTTAGGCTTAGATTTTAGGGGTGGGGTGGGAGATTAGGTTTGCTGTATTAGAGTTACGGTTAGGCTTTAGGGGTAGAGTGGGGTGCATTTGGAGTTAGGATTTGGGATATGGATGGGGTCTGTTTGGAGTTAGGGTTGGGGCTTTGGTCTGTTTGTTGTGGGCAGTGTGGGGTTTAGTGGTTTTGGTTAGCTTAAACAGTAGGGGTTAGCTCTGTTTATTGTGATTAGGGTAGGGTGTGGTGTGGTTGCGGTTTGAGAGGTTTATCAAGTTGGGGTTGGGATTTGTGGTAATTAAGGTCGGGACAGTTTTGTTTTTTGATGTTGGATTTCCCCCATTTTAGATCTGATTTAAGCCCTTTGGTAACTGAGTTTGTAGGGTTGTTATCCAGTGTTTTTCCCTCCTCTTCCTTTGTGAGGTTGTCCAGTTCATGTTGGTCTCCAACCCCATAAATTCCAGGGATTCAAGACCATGCTCTATGAAGTGTCGGGAGGTAGGTTTGTATACATCCTTTGTTCTAATAGCACTGAGGTGCCCTGTGAGCCTCATCCTTAGACTATTCCCTGTTTCTCCTACATACAAGATGTGGCATTGTTTGCATCGAATTGCATAAACAGCATTGTGCTGTTCACATGTAATTCTTTGTTTAATTAGGGCTGCTTTTCCTGTGTGTCTATTTTGTATCATTTTGCGGATTATTAGGTATTTACACGTCCCACATTTTGGGTTTGTGCAGTTCTGGGTTGTCTGTTTTCTTATCCTACTCCGAACCAGCATGTCCCGAAGGTTCCGAGTTCTTTTGTATGCTGACGTTATGTGGTATCGACTAAGTGTGTCAACATCCTCTTTTAGTTTCCCAAATTGGGTTTTAATCACTCCGTGTATTAGTTTGGTCATTGTATCGTATGTCGTTATCAGTGGTAGTCTTGCTACTTCTCTGTTTGGCCGTGGGCTATTCAGTCCCCTCAGGAAATCAGACTTAAGGTGCCTGAGGAACCTTTTTGTGTAACCTCTCTGTCTCAGTGCAGTAAATAGGGTTGTGGTGGCTTCCCTAAAGTCCTCTCCGTTTGTGCATATGCGGTGAAAACGTGTCAGTTGTGACTTCACCAGCCCCCGAAAGGTATGTTTTGGATGGTGGCTGTTTATGTGCAGGAGTGTGTGTGTGTCTGTTTCTTTAAAGAATACCTTTGTTGCTAGCTTGTGGCTGTTATTCTCCTGTTGTAATTTAAATACTGTGGTGTCCAGGAAATCCATACTTTCTCTATGTGTTGTAACTTTAAGTTTAATAGATTGGTGGTGACTGTTGAGAATACCTACAAATTCTTGCAATTCTGTTTCTGTGTGAGTCCAGACTCCCCATATGTCATCCAGGTATCTGTAATAACACATCGGGAGCTTGGAACACTTTTCAAAGACTGTGTTTTCCCAGTCTGCCATGTATATGTTTGCGTAGGCCGGGGCAAATTTCTTGCCCATAGCCGTGCCCTTAATCTGTAGGTAGAATTGCTCCTGGAATTCAAAGTCATTTTTTGTTAGTCCTAGGTGTAATAGCTGGATTATGGCTGCATCTGGTCTGTGGGGTTGGGGGAACTTTCTAAGGATATTTTCCACTGCCTGTATGCCTCTGTCTGTTTCTATGTTTGTGTATAGGCTTTCAATGTCCATGGTAAAGAGTATTGCGTTCGGGGGTACGGTCAGTGAGTTCACTATTTCTATGAAGTGGTAAGTGTCTTTAATGTAGCTAGGGTGCTTCTGTGATAAGGGGTTTAGGAATGAGTCAATGTATTCTGCTATCCTGTAGGATTCACTACCACAGTCTGACACAATGGGTCTTCCTGGTGGTATTTCTCCTGGTACAGTCCATGTGTCAGGGTGCTTGTGTATTTTGGGTAGTATGTAGAATTTTCTGGGTTGTGGTTGTTCCCCCCTTAGGTATTCCACTTGTTTCTGATTTAAGTGTTTAGATTTCTTTAGTTCTGTTAAAATGTTTCCAATCTCTTTTCGTGTGTCCTGGTAAATTGGTCCTGCTAATTTCGTGTAGTGGGCTGTATTATTAAGCTGTCTGTGAGCTTCAAGTAGATACTGTTGCCTATCCATGATCACTATACTACTGCCCTTATCTGCTGGTTTTATGATTATATCTAGATTGTTTCTAAGTTCTATGATTGCCCGTCTCTCTCTTCCAGTGAGGTTTTGCTTGTCTGTCTGATTAGGGATTTTTTCAATTTGTGATTGAGTCTGTTTAATAAAGTTTAGGATTTCTGGCTCTATTTTATTGTTTGGTGGGGTCCATTCTGATGGTGGTGTAAAAGGTTGCTTGTCTGTTTCTGAATCGCTAAAGTAATCGGTCAGTTTTACTCTCCTGTAAAACCTTTTCAGATCTTCCTGAATTTGTACTTTACAATGTTTTGGGGTTGGAACAAATGTAAGGCCCTTGTTTAAAACCCTCTCCTGTACCTCTGTGGGGTTAAAGAGTTGGGAAATATTAATAACAGTTTTTCCCAGGTTCAATCTACCCTTCTCTTGGGTTAATGTCCTTTTTAGTTTAAACACTTCATCCACTGGTTTATTATGTTATGGGCAGTGCTATCTGTCCAATGGATGTGGTCAGCCCCCACTTTAAAGGATCTAGCTTTAATTGCTGGTATATAATTCTGTTTTTTTATATGCTGGTTAATTCCTCTGATTGTATCCCTCTCCATTTCTGGAAGTAAGTTACTGAAGTTAATTTCCGGCACCCAGATCTGAGCATTTGGGAATGTGCTCTTAGCCAATTTAAGTAATGACTGCAGTTGCTTGGTTGCAGTCAGTGGTCTCTGCGTTCGATTATTAATGCCAACTGAGAGCACCACCTTTTTGGTCTCCGGACAGGGTTCCAATTTGTCCAGAATTGCTGTGACATGAATGAATTGAGCTCCTGGAAAGCTATCAATTTGGGTGGTGGGATTTGGGCATCTTTTTATCTTGGAGAGGTTAGAATCTCCTATTATTAAAATGGATTTCCTGGGTTCCAATTTCCAGGTAATGTTTTTTCGGCTGGTGTTGGGGTGCCTCGTCACTCTCTGTGCATCTTCCCCTTCAGAGTCAGGTTCTGCCCCTGTTGGTGTGTTTTCTGTTTCTATGTCTGCTACCCCTGCCTCCCCTATTGTGTTCCCTACCTCGGCTTCAGCTATTTCTGCCTCTCCTACTGTGTTATCTGTCTGGGCTCTCATTGTTCCTGTCCTCATTTCTGTGTCTATTGGGTTTACCTGTCCGGTCTGGTCGCTCCTTTGTTTCTGTGGAAGGGGTTGTTTTGTGACTCTGATCTCGGGCTCTAGAACTGCTGTATTTCTTGGGATGGTTGGTTTGGTACAGTCTTTCTGTTGTCTCTGTGGGAGCGGTTGGTACGTGACCCTGGTTTTGGGGTACAGGAATGTTGTGCATGGATTTGTCCCTGGTGTAGGAGGGGTTCTCCCTTCTGTTTGTTTTGGGTCTGAGGAATCCCTAGTGATTTGGTTTAATACGGTCTGATGTTGGTTCCCCATGTAGTGCTGGGGTCTACGTGGCTCAGGCTTTTGAGAGCCAAGTGTGATGTCCAGGTCCCTAATGATGGCCACATTGGAAATCCTGGTCCTTGGCCTGTGGGGTGGGGTAGGGCTAGTCGCCGCCCTGGATGGCGGGGAAGGGGGGGTCACTGCCCTGGACCGCAAGGAAGGGGGGGTTTCAGTGGTCTGCTGGTGGTGTGATGAAGTCGGGGTAGCTGGCCCACGGGGTGGGGGGGTCTGTCGGTGGCGTGACGAAGTCGTGGCAACTGGTGCAAGGGGTGGGGGGTCTGCCGGTGGCGTGACGAAGTCGTGGCAGCTGGTCCAAGGGGTGAGGGGGTCTGTCGGTGGCGTGACGAAGTCATGGCAGCTGGCTCAAAGGGTGGGGGGGGTGTGTTGGTGGTGTGACGAAGTCGTGGCAACTGGTGCAAGGGGTGGGGGGGTCCATTGGTGGCATGACGAAGTCATGGCAGCTGGCTCAAAGGATGGGGGGGTGTGTCGGTGGCGTGATGAGGTTGTGGCAGTTGGCTCACGGGGTGGGGGTGTCCGTCGGTGGCGTGACAAAGTCGTGGCAGCTGGCCCACGGGGTGGGGGGGGGTTTCAGTCCGTCTGCGGCATGAGGGGGCTGTGATGGCAGGCTGGTGGAACAAGGCTGCCCAGGTATTTGGCCTATGGCGTGGGGGCGTCCTAGTCCGTGTGCCGGTCCGCTGTTCTGTCCCCAATTGTGTGCTGGTCCCTTGCTCTATCAACCGTGATGCTAATCCCACCACATGTCTCTTTGCCTCATCAATTGATTGAATTTTGAATTTATGTCTAAGACTCTTTTTAATCCAATTAGTTGCTTTCGCCATCATTTCTTCCAGGCGCTCTGTCACTGCAGCCTGAGCAAATTCATTTTCTAATTCTTCCAGGTTTGTTGTATAGTGCTCAATTAGAATCTGTCTGGTCTGTTTTGCCCAATTTTCTGAATTCAAAGCCAATTTGGTTAGGGTTTCCTGTGACGGTTTTGCCGGTTTTATAAAGCAGGTTAGTTTATCAGCTTGTTTTAAGATGCCCTTAAGGGGCTGATTCTGGCCCTTTAAGAATATTAGATGGTGGATTGTCTGGAAAATTCTATAAATTATTCTCACTGTTGTAGCAAATTCATCCCTGGCTACGGGGAGACACCTATGTGTACCAGGGTCCGACCTCATATGCGTACGGTTGTCAGACAACCTGCATGTGTTCCGCATAGTGTTAGCCATTCCCTGGGTGTAGAAAGGTGCAAAAGGTTTTAAAAGATGTTACTAGCTTCTATTTGGTAATAGAGGTCCCCGCTAGTAACTGTAATCTCACCCCACGGTGGCTCCCTGGCTCAGATGGTCTCCTGCCTGGGACTGCGTCCTCCAAACACTCCCCAGCTCAGCCGGCTGTCCCGCCTGGAAAGGCTCTTTTTCCACCGGTCTCACCTCCCCTCCGGTGGCTCTCTGGCTTCGATGGTTCTCTGCCTGCAACAGTACTATCCAAAAACTCTTTAGTTCAGTAAGTTCTCCGGCCTGGAATCTTTTTTTCTCCGACGTTTCGCTTATCCTTCAGCTTCATCAGGGAGAAAGGATTTTAATTTTGTTTACAGCCACTTATAAGCTCGGTGCCTTGGACTGGCCCCTCCCCTGTGTGCTACTGTTGGCTGAAGTTTTGTTCCCGCCCACAAGCAGGCTAGCCTTGACCTGGGATTGGTTAGAATTTCTGTCCTGTATGTAATGAGTCCTGTCTCATGCAGGGCTGGCCCCGCCCCCTTCGCTCCACGTGTTCGTTATTTTTAAATTATATTTTTTTAACCTAATGTTTTAATGTTCCTTCAGTTTATCTTAGATGTTTGGGGTTATTTTTTTTGAGGTAATGTTTTTAAAAATATTGCTTTTTAACCTTTGAATCTGTTTTAATGCTCCAGGTCATTCTGGCGCCACGGAGTCTGACTGTCTCCGCTGACCCCGGGGCTTGATTACCTGTCCGCCTCACCTCATTTTTTAAATAAAAACATGAAGCTACTTCTCCAAACCCCCACCTCCGGCTATGCCTTTTAATTATAAGGGTATTTTAAACAATTAATTAAACTTCCCACCGATTTCCTCCTTTTTAAACCCGCTCGCTCGTTAAACGAAACTCAATCTCCCAGAATGCCTCACGCGTCGCTCGCTTTTCAGCGGCCGCGCGGAAAAAAACGATTTCCAAGGTCCGATTCCCCAAAAAAAACTCCCGAATCCGCCGCCACCCACCCCCCGGGGGGAGAGGAGGGGGAAAGAAAGGTCCCCCAGCCCCAAAAAACCAAAGTAAACCCTTTTATTTAAGAGCGTTGCCCTCGTGTTTGACCCGAGAGAACTCCATATCCCAGAATGCCTCACGCGGCGCTCGCTTTTCAGTCGCTGAGAAAAAAACCCGATTTCAAAGATAAAAATCACCCGGTGAACGCTCAAAATCTAAAGACTAGATAAAGTTATCGGATTCTCACCCGTGTCCCCAACTCCTCCAGATCCCCGGGGAAAGGGGTTCTTTTAAAAAAACCGAGGTCGATATCCAGCAGCTCCCTGCTGTCGCGTTCCCCGCAGCACCAGGCATCTCTTAAAGGGGCCGTTCCCGCAGCACCAGGCATCTCTTAAAGGGGCCGTCCCCGCATCAATGTCCAGAGACCGTGTCTATGGGAACTACAACTTTTTAAAAAAAATATGTAATCTTTTGTGCCCTTATTGCTGTCCCAAACCTCGTGGGGGGGGGTTTGGGAAGATGAGTTCCATGTCTGTCAGACCCACATTTCCAGCCATGCTTTATTTTAAGTGCACCTTTTAAATATTTTAGATTTTAAAATTTAAAAAACCTCCTTGGTGCTCCCTATTTTTATAAGTTGCTTGCTGCTTTTTTTGTGGGGGGGGCGAAAGGGGAACAAAAAGTTATTTAACCATCTACCTCACTGATCAAGTTTAGGTTTAAGGTATTTGCAAGATATATTCTCTGGGTTTTCTTTTCTTGGCATTTATATCTTTTTTTGTCTGTGGTAATGTAAAGCGTGTCACTCCTGAATGTTAGGTTGTATGGTGTGGGCAGGGGGGTAGTTACACCCTCTTGTGTTCGTATTCTCACTCAACCCTTGAGCTGCTTGTCACTTATACCTGCCACTTTTGGTTGGCCCACGCTTTACCTTACCACCTGGCTTCTTTTTCTTGCCGATCTCTTCTTAGTAATTTCTTGATCCGTAATCCTTTGATCACCCTCTGGGGTTATAATCAGTTCCTGGGTTTTGCCAATTTATGGTCTCTATGTCGTATTTAGTTATTATTATTGGTGTTGGAACCCTACCCTTTATTTTACGTAGTGTTGTATTGAGGTTGGGGGGTTCAGGTTAGGGTTAGGGTTGCTGCAGTGGGGTTAGTGTTGGGGTGAGTTGAGGGTCAGGGTCGCTGCATTAGGGTTAGGGTTAGGGTTAGGGTTAGGGTTAGAGTTAGGGTTAGGGTTAGGGTTAGGGTTAGGGTTAGGGTTAGGGTTAGGGTTAGGGTTAGTGCATTAGGGTTAGGGTTAGGGTTAGGGTTAGGGTTAGGGTTAGGTTGTATGGTGTGGGCAGGAGGGTAGTTACACCCTCTTGTGTTCGTATTCTCACTCAACGCTTGAGCTTCTTGTCACTTATACCTGCCACTTTTGGTTGGCCCACGCTTTACCTTAACACCTGGCTTCTTTTTCTTGCCGATCGCTTCTTAGTAATTTCTTGATCCGTAATCCTTTGATCCCCCTCTGGGGTTATAATCAGTTCCTGGGTTTTGCCAATTTATGGTCTCTATGTCGTATTTAGTTATTATTATTGGTGTTGGAACTCTACCCTTTATTTTACGTAGTGTTAGGGTTATGTTGTATTGAGGTTGGGGGTTCAGGTTAGGGTTAGGGTTGCTGCACTGGGGTTAGTGTTGGGGTTAGGTGAGGGTCAGGGTCGCAGTTAGGTTCAGGGCTATATTGGGGTTAGGTTGGGGTGCATCAGGGTTAGGGTTAGGTTTTTAGGGGTGGGGTGGGGTTAGGGTTATGTTTTAGGGATAGGGTTGGGTGCATCAGGGTTAGGGTTAGGTGTTTAGGGGTAGGGTAGGGTGCATCAGGGTTAGGGTTAGGTGTTTAGGGGTAGGGTAGGGTGCATCAGGGTTAGGGTCCAGGGTCAGAGTTGTGATTAGATTCAGGGCTGGGGGGTTGGAGTTATGGGTTAGGGTTGCATTAGGGGTAGGGTTAAGTGAGGGTCAGGGTTTAGGAGTAGGGTGGGGTGTGTTAGGCTTAGATTTTAGGGGTGGGGTGGGAGATTAGGTTTGCTGTATTAGAGTTACGGTTAGGCTTTAGGGGTAGAGTGGGGTGCATTTGGAGAGTTGTGATTAGATTCAGGGCTGGGGGTTGGAGTTATGGGTTAGGGTTGCATTAGGGGTAGGGTTAAGTGAGGGTCAGGGTTTAGGAGTAGGGTGGGGTGTGTTAGGCTTAGATTTTAGGGGTGGGGTGGGAGATTAGGTTTGCTGTATTAGAGTTACGGTTAGGCTTTAGGGGTAGAGTGGGGTGCATTTGGAGTTAGGATTTGGGATATGGATGGGGTCTGTTTGTAGTTAGGGTTGGGGCTTTGGTCTGTTTGTTGTGGGCAGTGTGGGGTTTAGTGGTTTTGGTTAGCTTAAACAGTAGGGGTTAGCTCTGTTTATTGTGATTAGGGTAGGGTGTGGTGTGGTTGCGGTTTGAGAGGTTTATCAAGTTGGGGTTGGGATTTGTGGTAATTAAGGTCGGGGCAGTTTTGTTTTTTGATGTTGGATTTCCCCCATTTTAGATCTGATTTAAGCCCTTTGGTAACTGAGTTTGTAGGGTTGTTATCCAGTGTTTTTCCCTCCTCTTCCTTTGTGAGGTTGTCCAGTTCATGTTGGTCTCCAACCCCATAAATTCCAGGGATTCAAGACCATGCTCCATGAAGTGTCGGGAGGTAGGTTTGTATACATCCTTTGTTCTAATAGCACTGAGGTGCCCTGTGAGCCTCATCCTTAGACTATTCCCTGTTTCTCCTACATACAAGATGTGGTATTGTTTGCATCGAATTGCATAAACAGCATTGTGCTGTTCACATGTAATTCTTTGTTTAATTAAGGCTGCTTTTCCTGTGTGTCTATTTTGTATCATTTTGCGGATTATTAGGTATTTACACGTCCCACATTTTGGGTTTGTGCAGTTCTGGGTTGTCTGTTTTCTTATCCTACTCCGAACCAGCATGTCCCGAAGGTTCCGAGTTCTTTTGTATGCTGACGTTATGTGGTATCGACGAAGTGTGTCAACATCCTCTTTTAGTTTCCCAAATTGGGTTTTAATCACTCCGTGTATTAGTTTGGTCATTGTATCGTATGTCGTTATCAGTGGTAGTCTTGCTACTTCTCTGTTTGGCCGTGGGCTATTCAGTCCCCTCAGGAAATCAGACTTAAGGTGCCTGAGGAACCTTTTTGTGTAACCTCTCTGTCTCAGTGCAGTAAATAGGGTTGTGGTGGCTTCCCTAAAGTCCTCTCCGTTTGTGCATATGCGGTGAAAACGTGTCAGTTGTGACTTCACCAGCCCCCGAAAGGTATGTTTTGGATGGTGGCTGTTTATGTGCAGGAGTGTGTGTGTGTCTGTTTCTTTAAAGAATACCTTTGTTGCTAGCTTGTGGCTGTTATTCTCCTG
Organism: Heptranchias perlo; assembly: GCF_035084215.1. Classification (NCBI taxonomy): domain Eukaryota; kingdom Metazoa; phylum Chordata; class Chondrichthyes; order Hexanchiformes; family Hexanchidae; genus Heptranchias; species Heptranchias perlo. The sequence goes on from NC_090360.1 coordinate 27,490,561, forward strand.
TTGTAATTTAAATACTGTGGTGTCCAGGAAATCCACACTTTCTCTATGTGTTGTAACTTTAAGTTTAATAGATTGGTGGTGACTGTTGAGAATACCTACAAATTCTTGCAATTCTGTTTCTGTGTGAGTCCAGACTCCCCATATGTCATCCAGGTATCTGTAATAACACATCGGGAGCTTGGAACACTTTTCAAAGACTGTGTTTTCCCAGTTTGTATATGTTTGCGTAGGCCGGGGCAAATTTCTTGCCCATAGCCGTGCCCTTAATCTGTAGGTAGAATTGCTCCTGGAATTCAAAGTCATTTTTTGTTAGTCCTAGGTGTAATAGCTGGATTATGGCTGCATCTGGTCTGTGGGGTTGGGGGAACTTTCTAAGGATATTTTCCACTGCCTGTATGCCTCTGTCTGTTTCTATGTTTATGTATAGGCTTTCAATGTCCATGGTAAAGAGTATTGCGTTCGGGGGTACGGTCAGTGAGTTCACTATTTCTTATGAAGTGGTAAGTGTCTTTAATGTAGCTGGGGTGCTTCTGTGATAAGGGGTTTAGGAATGAGTCAATGTATTCTGCTATCCTGTAGGATTCACTACCACAGTCTGACACAATTGGTCTTCCTGGTGGTATTTCTCCTGGTACAGTCCATGTGTCAGGGTGCTTGTGTATTTTGGGTAGTATGTAGAATTTTCTGGGTTGTGGTTGTTCCCCCCTTAGGTATTCCACTTGTTTCTGATTTAAGTGTTTAGATTTCTTAAGTTCTGTTAAAATGTTTCCAATCTCTTTTCGTGTGTCCTGGTAAATTGGTCCTGCTAATTTCGTGTAGTGGGCTGTATTATTAAGCTGTCTGTGAGCTTCAAGTAGATACTGTTGCCTATCCATGATCACTATACTACTGCCCTTATCTGCTTGTTTTATGATTATATCTAGATTGTTTCTAAGTTCTATGATTGCCCGTCTCTCTCTTCCAGTGAGGTTTTGCTTGTCTGTCTGTTTAGGGATTTTTTCAATTTGTGATTGAGTCTGTTTAATAAAGTTTAGGATTTCTGGCTCTATTTTATTGTTTGGTGGGGTCCATTCTGATGGTGGTGTAAAAGGTTGCTTGTCTGTTTCTGAATCGCTAAAGTAATCGGTCAGTTTTACTCTCCTGTAAAACCTTTTCAGATCTTCCTGAATTTGTACTTTACAATGTTTTGGGGTTGGAAACAATGTAAGGCCCTTGTTTAAAACCCTCTCCTGTACCTCTGTGGGGTTAAAGAGTTGGGAAATATTAATAACAGTTTTTCCCAGGTTCAATCTACCCTTCTCTTGGGTTAATGTCCTTTTTAGTTTAAACACTTCATCCACTGGTTTATTATGTTATGGGCAGTGCTATCTGTCCAATGGATGTGGTCAGCCCCCACTTTAAAGGATCTAGCATTAATTGCTGGTATATAATTCTGTTTTTTTATATGCTGGTTAATTCCTCTGATTGTATCCCTCTCCATTTCTGGAAGTAAGTTACTGAAGTTAATTTCCGGCACCCAGATCTGAGCATTTGGGAATGTGCTCTTAGCCAATTTAAGTAATGACTGCAGTTGCTTGGTTGCAGTCAGTGGTCTCTGCGTTCGATTATTAATGCCAACTGAGAGCACCACCTTTTTGGTCTCCGGACAGGGTTCCAATTTGTCCAGAATTGCTGTGACATGAATGAATTGAGCTCCTGGAAAGCTATCAATTTGGGTAGTGGGATTTGGGCATCTTTTTATCTTGGAGAGGTTAGAATCTCCTATTATTAAAATGGATTTCCTGGGTTCCAATTTCCAGGTAATGTTTTTTCGGCTGGTGTTGGGGTGCCTCGTCACTCTCTGTGCATCTTCCCCTTCAGAGTCAGGTTCTGCCCCTGTTGGTGTGTTTTCTGTTTCTATGTCTGCTACCCCTGCCTCCCCTATTGTGTTCCCTACCTCGGCTTCAGCTATTTCTGCCTCTCCTACTGTGTTATCTGTCTGGGCTCTCATTGTTCCTGTCCTCATTTCTGTGTCTATTGGGTTTACCTGTCCGGTCTGGTCGCTCCTTTGTTTCTGTGGAAGGGGTTGTTTTGTGACTCTGATCTCGGGCTCTAGAACTGCTGTATTTCTTGGGATGGTTGGTTTGGTACAGTCTTTCTTTTGTCTCTGTGGGAGCGGTTGGTACGTGACCCTGGTTTTGGGGTACAGGAATGTTGTGCATGGATTTGTCCCTGGTGTAGGAGGGGTTCTCCCTTCTGTTTGTTTTGGGTCTGAGGAATCCCTAGTGATTTGGTTTAATACGGTCTGATGTTGGTTCCCCATGTAGTGCTGGGGTCTACGTGGCTCAGGCTCTTGAGAGCCAAGTGTGATGTCCAGGTCCCTAATGATGGCCACATTGGAAATCCTGGTCCTTGGCCTGTGGGGTGGGGTAGGGCTAGTCGCCGCCCTGGATGGCGGGGAAGGGGGGGTCACTGCCCTGGACCGCAAGGAAGGGGGGGTTTCAGTGGTCTGCTGGTGGTGTGATGAAGTCGGGGTAGCTGGCCCACGGGGTGGGGGGGTCTGTCGGTGGCGTGACGAAGTCATGGCGGCTGGCTCAAAGGGTGGGGGGGTGTGTTGGTGGTGTGACGAAGTCGTGGCAACTGGTGCAAGGGGTGGGGGGGTCCATCGGTGGCATGACGAAGTCATGGCAGCTGGCTCCCAGGGTGGGGGGGGGTGTTGGTGGTGTGACGAAGTCGTGGCAACTGGTGCAAGGGGTGGGGGGGTCTGCCGGTGGCGTGCTGAAGTCATGGCAGCTGGCTCAAAGGGTGGGGGGGTGTGTCGGTGGCTTGACGAGGTTGTGGCAGTTGGCTCACGGGGTGGGGGTGTCCGTCGGTGGCGTGACAAAGTCGTGGCAGCTGGCCCACGGGGTGGGGGGGGGGGGTTTCAGTCCGTCTGCGGCATGAGGGGGCTGTGATCGCAGGCTGGTGGAACAAGGCTGCCCAGGTATTTGGCCTATGGCGTGGGGGCGTCCTAGTCCGTGTGCCGGTCCGCTGTTCTGTCCTCAATTGTGTGCTGGTCCCTTGCTCTGTCAACCGTGATGCTAATCCCACCACATGTCTCTTTGCCTCATCAATTGATTGAATTTTGAATTTATGTCTAAGACTCTTTTTAATCCAATTAGTGGATTTCGTCATCATTTCTTCCAGGCGCTCTGTCACTGCAGCCTGAGCAAATTCATTTTCTAATTCTTCCAGGTTTGTTGTATAGTGCTCAATTAGAATCTGTCTGGTCTGTTTTGCCCAATTTTCTGAATTCAAAGCCAATTTGGTTAGGGTTTCCTGTGACGGTTTTGCCGGTTTTATAAAGCAGGTTAGTTTATCAGCTTGTTTTAAGATGCCCTTAGGGGGCTGATTCTGGCCCTTTAAGAATATTAGATGGTGGATTGTCTGGAAAATTCTATAAATTATTCTCACTGTTGTAGCAAATTCATCCCTGGCTACGGGGAGACACCTATGTGTACCAGGGTCCGACCTCATATGCGTACGGTTGTCAGACAACCTGCATGTGTTCCGCATAGTGTTAGCCATCCCCTGGGTGTAGAAAGGTGCAAAAGGTTTTAAAAGATGTTACTAGCTTCTATTTGGTAATAGAGGTCCCCGCTAGTAACTGTAATCTCACCCCACGGTGGCTCCCTGGCTCAGATGGTCTCCTGCCTGGGACTGCGTTCTCCAAACACTCCCCAGCTCAGCCGGCTGTCCCGCCTGGAAAGGCTCTTTTTCCACCGGTCTCACCTCCCCTCCGGTGGCTCTCTGGCTTCGATGGTTCTCTGCCTGCAACAGTACCCACGGTGGCTCCCTGGCTCAGATGGTCTCCTGCCTGGGACTGCATCCTCCAAAAACTCCCCAGCTCAGCCGGCTCTCCCGCCTGGAAAGGCTCTTTTTCCACCGGTCTCACCTCCCCTCCGGTGGCTCTCTGGCTTCGATGGTTCTCTGCCTGCAACAGTACTATCCAAAAACTCTTTCGTTCAGTAAGTTCTCCGGCCTGGAATCTTTTTTTCTCCGACGTTTCGCTTATCCTTAAGCTTCATCAGGGAGAAAGGATTGTTTACAGTTGCTTTTCAGTCCGGAGCCTTGGACTGGACCCTCCCCTGTGTGCTACTGTTGGCTGAAGTTTTGTTCCCGCCCACAAGCAGGCTGGCCTTGACCTGGGATTGGTTAGAATTTCTGTCCTGTATGTCATGAGTCCTATCTCATGCAGGGCTGGCCCCGCCCCCTTCGCTCCACGTGTTCGTTATTTTTAAATTATATTTTTTTAACCTAATGTTTTAATGTTCCTTTAGTTTATCTTAGATGTTTGGGGTTATTTTTTTTGAGGTAATGTTTTTAAAAATATTGCTTTTTAACCTTTGAATCTGTTTTAATGCTCCAGGTCATTCTGGTGCCACGGAGTCTGACTGTCCGCTGACCCCGGGGCTTGATTACCTGTACGCCTCACCTCATTTTTTAAATAAAAACATGAAGCTACTTCTCCAAACCCCCACCTCCGGCTATGCCTTTTAATTATGAGGGTATTTTAAACAATTAATTGAACTTCCCACCGATTTCCTCCTTTTTAAACCCGCTCGCTCGTTAAACGAAACTCAATCTCCCAGAATGCCTCACGCGTCGCTCGCTTTTCAGCGGCCGCGTGGAACAAAATTTTGATTTCCAAGGTCCGATTCCCCATAAAAACTCCCGTATCCGCTGCCACCCGCCCCCCGGGGGGAGAGGAGGGGGAAAGAAAGGTCCCCCAGCCCCAGAGAGACCAAGTAAACCCTTTTATTTACGGGTCTTGCCCTCGTGTTTGACCCGAGAGAACTCCATATCCCAGAATGCCTCACGCGGCGCTCGCTTTTCAGTCGCTGAGAAAAAAACCCGATTTCAAAGATAAAAATCACCCGGTGAACGCTCAAAATCTAAAGACTAGATAAAGTTATCGGATTCTCACCCGTGTCCCCAACTCCTCCAGATCCCCGGGGAAAGGGTTTCTTTTAAAAAAACCGAGGTCGATATCCAGCAGCTCCCTGCTGTCGCGTTCCCCGCAGCACCAGGCATCTCTTAAAGGGGCCGTTCCCGCAGCACCAGGCATCTCTTAAAGGGGCCGTCCCCGCATCAATGTCCAGAGACCGTGTCTATGGGAACTACAACTTTTTAAAAAAAAATGTAATCTTTTGTGCCCTTATTGCTGTCCCAAACCTCGTGGGGGGGGGGGGGGTTTGGGAAGATGAGTTCCATGTCTGTCAGACCCACATTTCCAGCCATGCTTTATTTTAAGTGCACCTTTTAAATATTTTAGATTTTAAAATTAAAAAAAACCCCCTTGGTGCTCCCTATTTTTATAAGTTGCTTGCTGCTTTTTTTGTGGGGGGGCAAAAGGGGAACAAAAAGTTATTTAACCATCTACCTCACTGATCAAGTTTAGATTTAAGGTATTTGCAAGATATATTCTCTGGGTTTTCTTTTCTTGGCATTTATATCTTTTTTTGTCTGTGGTAATGTAAAGCGTGTCACTCCTGAATGTTAGGTTGTATGGTGTGGGCAGGAGGGCAGTTACACCCTCTTGTGTTCGTATTCTCACTCAACCCTTGAGCTTCTTGTCACTTATACCTGCCACTTTTGGTTGGCCCACGCTTTACCTTACCACCTGGCTTCTTTTTCTTGCCGATCGCTTCTTAGTAATTTCTTGATGCGTAATCCTTTGATCCCCCTCTGGGGTTATAATCAGTTCCTGGGTTTTGCCAATTTATGGTCTCTATGTCGTATTTAGTTATTATTATTGGTGTTGGAACTCTACCCTTTATTTTACGTAGTGTTAGGGTTATGTTGTATTGAGGTTGGGGGGTTCAGGTTAGGGTTAGGGTTGCTGCACTGGGGTTAGTGTTGGGGTTAGGTGAGGGTCAGGGTCGCAGTTAGGTTCAGGGCTATATTGGGGTTAGGTTGGGGTGCATCAGGGTTAGGGTTAGGTGTTTAGGGGTGGGGTGGGGTTAGGGTTGTGTTTAGGGGTAGGGTTGGGTGCATCAGGGTTAGGGTTAGGTGTTTAGGGGTAGGGTAGGGTGCATCAGGGTTAGGGTTAGGTGTTTAGGGGTAGGGTAGGGTGCATCAGGGTTAGGGTCCAGGTTCAGAGTTGTGATTAGATTCAGGGCTGGGGGGTTGGAGTTATGGGTTAGGGTTGCATTAGGGGTAGGGTTAAGTGAGGGTCAGGGTTTAGGAGTAGGGTGGGGTGTGTTAGGCTTAGATTTTAGGGGTGGGGTGGGAGATTAGGTTTGCTGTATTAGAGTTACGGTTAGGCTTTAGGGGTAGAGTGGGGTGCATTTGGAGAGTTGTGATTAGATTCAGGGCTGGGGGTTGGAGTTATGGGTTAGGGTTGCATTAGGGGTAGGGTTAAGTGAGGGTCAGGATTTAGGAGTAGGGTGGGGTGTGTTAGGCTTAGATTTTAGGGGTGGGGTGGGAGATTAGGTTTGCTGTATTAGAGTTACGGTTAGGCTTTAGGGGTAGAGTGGGGTGCATTTGGAGTTAGGATTTGGGATATGGATGGGGTCTGTTTGTAGTTAGGGTTGGGGCTTTGGTCTGTTTGTTGTGGGCAGTGTGGGGTTTAGTGGTTTTGGTTAGCTTAAACAGTAGGGGTTAGCTCTGTTTATTGTGATTAGGGTAGGGTGTGGTGTGGTTGCGGTTTGAGAGGTTTATCAAGTTGGGGTTGGGATTTGTGGTAATTAAGGTCGGGGCAGTTTTGTTTTTTGATGTTGGATTTCCCCCATTTTAGATCTGATTTAAGCCCTTTGGTAACTGAGTTTGTAGGGTTGTTATCCAGTGTTTTTCCCTCCTCTTCCTTTGTGAGGTTGTCCAGTTCATGTTGGTCTCCAACCCCATAAATTCCAGGGATTCAAGACCATGCTCCATGAAGTGTCGGGAGGTAGGTTTGTATACATCCTTTGTTCTAATAGCACTGAGGTGCCCTGTGAGCCTCATCCTTAGACTATTCCCTGTTTCTCCTACATACAAGATGTGGCATTGTTTGCATCGAATTGCATAAACAGCATTGTGCTGTTCACATGAAATTCTTTGTTTAATTAGGGCTGCTTTTCCTCTGTGTCTATTTTGTATCATTTTGCGGATTATTAGGTATTTACACGTCCCACATTTTGGGTTTGTGCAGTTCTGGGTTGTCTGTTTTCTTATCCAACTCCGAACCAGCATGTCCCGAAGGTTCCGAGTTCTTTTGTATGCTGACGTTATGTGGTATCGACTAAGTGTGACAACATCCTCTTTTAGTTTCCCAAATTGGGTTTTAATCACTCCGTGTATTAGTTTGGTCATTGTATCGTATGTCGTTATCAGTGGTAGTCTTGCTACTTCTCTGTTTGGCCGTGGGCTATTCAGTCCCCTCAGGAAATCAGACTTAAGGTGCCTGAGGAACCTTTTCGTGTAACCTCTCTGTCTCAGTGCAGTAAATAGGGTTGTGGTGGCTTCCCTAAAGTCCTCTCCGTTTGTGCATATGCGGTGAAAACGTGTCAGTTGTGACTTCACCAGCCCCCGAAAGGTATGTTTTGGATGGTGGCTGTTTATGTGCAGGAGTGTGTGTGTGTCTGTTTCTTTAAAGAATACCTTTGTTGCTAGCTTGTGGCTGTTATTCTCCTGTTGTAATTTAAATACTGTGGTGTCCAGGAAATCCACACTTTCTCTATGTGTTGTAACTTTAAGTTTAATAGATTGGTGGTGACTGTTGAGAATACCTACAAATTCTTGCAATTCTGTTTCTGTGTGAGTCCAGACTCCCCATATGTCATCCAGGTATCTGTAATAACACATCGGGAGCTTGGAACACTTTTCAAAGACTGTGTTTTCCCAGTCTGCCATGTATATGTTTGCGTAGGCCGGGGCAAATTTCTTGCCCATAGCCGTGCCCTTAATCTGTAGGTAGAATTGCTCCTGGAATTCAAAGTCATTTTTTGTTAGTCCTAAGTGTAATAGCTGGATTATGGCTGCATCTGGTCTGTGGGGTTGGGGGAACTTTCTAAGGATATTTTCCACTGCCTGTATGCCTCTGTCTGTTTCTATGTTTGTGTATAGGCTTTCAATGTCCATGGCAAAGAGTATTGCGTTCGGGGGTACGGTCAGTGAGTTCACTATTTCTATGAAGTGGTAAGTGTCTTTAATGTAGCTAGGGTGCTTCTGTGATAAGGGGTTTAGGAATGAGTCAATGTATTCTGCTATCCTGTAGGATTCACTACCACAGTCTGACACAATGGGTCTTCCTGGTGGTATTTCTCCTGGTACAGTCCATGTGTCAGGGTGCTTGTGTATTTTGGGTAGTATGTAGAATTTTCTGGGTTGTGGTTGTTCCCCCCTTAGGTATTCCACTTGTTTCTGATTTAAGTGTTTAGATTTCTTTAGTTCTGTTAAAATGTTTCCAATCTCTTTTCGTGTGTCCTGGTAAATTGGTCCTGCTAATTTCGTGTAGTGGGCTGTATTATTAAGCTGTCTGTGAGCTTCAAGTAGATACTGTTGCCTATCCATGATCACTATACTGCTGCCCTTATCTGCTGGTTTTATGATTATATCTAGATTGTTTCTAAGTTCTATGATTGCCCGTCTCTCTCTTCCAGTGAGGTTTTGCTTGTCTGTCTGTTTAGGGATTTTTTCAATTTGTGATTGAGTCTGTTTAATAAAGTTTAGGATTTCTGGCTCTATTTTATTGTTTGGTGGGGTCCATTCTGATGGTGGTGTAAAAGGTTGCTTGTCTGTTTCTGAATCGCTAAAGTAATCGGTCAGTTTTACTCTCCTGTAAAACCTTTTCAGATCTTCCTGAATTTGTACTTTACAATGTTTTGGGGTTGGAACAAATGTAAGGCCCTTGTTTAAAACCCTCTCCTGTACCTCTGTGGGGTTAAAGAGTTGGGAAATATTAATAACAGTTTTTCCCAGGTTCAATCTACCCTTCTCTCGGGTTAATGTCCTTTTTAGTTTAAAGACTTCATCCACTGGTTTATTATGTTATGGGCAGTGCTATCTGTCCAATGGATGTGGTCAGCCCCCACTTTAAAAGATCTAGCATTAATTGCTGGTATGTAATTCTGTTTTTTTATATGCTGGTTAATTCCTCTGATTGTATCCCTCTCCGTTTCTGGAAGTAAGTTACTGAAGTTAATTTCCGGCACCCAGATCTGAGCATTTGGGAATGTGCTCTTAGCCAATTTAAGTAATGACTGCAGTTGCTTGGTTGCAGTCAGTGGTCTCTGCGTTCGATTATTAATGCCAACTGAGAGCACCACCTTTTTGGTCTCCGGACAGGGTTCCAATTTGTCCAGAATTGCTGTGACATGAATGAATTTAGCTCCTGGAAAGCTATCAATTTGGGTGGTGGGATTTGGGCATCTTTTTATCTTGGAGAGGTTAGAATCTCCTATTATTAAAATGGATTTTCTGGGTTCCAATTTCCAGGTAATGTTTTTTCGGCTGGTGTTGGGGTGCCTCGTCACTCTCTGTGCATCTTCCCCTTCAGAGTCAGGTTCTGCCCCTGTTGGTGTGTTTTCTGTTTCTATGTCTGCTACCCCTGCCTCCCCTATTGTGTTCCCTACCTCGGCTTCAGCTATTTCTGCCTCTCCTACTGTGTTGTCTGTCTGGGCTCTCATTGTTCCTGTCCTCATTTCTGTGTCTATTGGGTTTACCTGTCCGGTCTGGTCGCTCCTTTGTTTCTGTGGAAGGGGTTGTTTTGTGACTCTGATCTCGGGCTCTAGAACTGCTGTATTTCTTGGGATGGTTGGTTTGGTACAGTCTTTCTTTTGTCTCTGTGGGAGCGGTTGGTACGTGACCCTGGTTTTGGGGTACAGGAATGTTGTGCATGGATTTGTCCCTGGTGTAGGAGGGGTTCTCCCTTCTGTTTGTTTTGGGTCTGAGGAATCCCTAGTGATTTGGTTTAATACGGTCTGATGTTGGTTCCCCATGTAGTGCTGGGGTCTACGTGGCTCAGGCTCTTGAGAGCCAAGTGTGATGTCCAGGTCCCTAATGATGGCCACATTGGAAATCCTGGTCCTTGGCCTGTGGGGTGGGGTAGGGCTAGTCGCCGCCCTGGATGGCGGGGAAGGGGGGGTCACTGCCCTGGACCGCAAGGAAGGGGGGGTTTCAGTGGTCTGCTGGTGGTGTGATGAAGTCGGGGTAGCTGGCCCACGGGGTGGGGGGGGTCTGTCGGTGGCGTGAAGAAGTCATGGCAGCTGGCTCAAAGGGTGGGGGTGTGTGTTGGTGGTGTGACGAAGTCGTGGCAACTGGTGCAAGGGGTGGGGGGGTCCATCGGTGGCATGACGAAGTCATGGCAGCTGGCTCCAAGGGTGGGGGGTGTGTTGGTGGTGTGACGAAGTCGTGGCAACTGGTGCAAGGGGTGGGGGGGTCTGCCGGTGGCGTGCTGAAGTCATGGCAGCTGGCTCAAAGGGTGGGGGGGTGTGTCGGTGGCTTGACGAGGTTGTGGCAGTTGGCTCACGGGGTGGGGGTGTCCGTCGGTGGCGTGACAAAGTCGTGGCAGCTGGCCCACGGGGTGGGGGGGGGGGGGGTTTCAGTCCGTCTGCGGCATGAGGGGGCTGTGATCGCAGGCTGGTGGAACAAGGCTGCCCAGGTATTTACCTATGGCGTGGGGGCGTCCTAGTCCGTGTGCCGGTCCGCTGTTCTGTCCTCAATTGTGTGCTGGTCCCTTGCTCTGTCAACCGTGATGCTAATCCCACCACATGTCTCTTTGCCTCATCAATTGATTGAATTTTGAATTTATGTCTAAGACTCTTTTTAATCCAATTAGTGGCTTTCGTCATAATTTCTTCCAGGCGCTCTGTCACTGCAGCCTGAGCAAATTCATTTTCTAATTCTTCCAGGTTTGTTGTATAGTGCTCAATTAGAATCTGTCTGGTCTGTTTTGCCCAATTTTCTGAATTCAAAGCCAATTTGGTTAGGGTTTCCTGTGACGGTTTTGCCGGTTTTATAAAGCAGGTTAGTTTATCAGCTTGTTTTAAGATGCCCTTAGGGGGCTGATTCTGGCCCTTTAAGAATATTAGATGGTGGATTGTCTGGAAAATTCTATAAATTATTCTCACTGTTGTAGCAAATTCATCCCTGGCTACGGGGAGACACCTATGTGTACCATGGTCCGACCTCATATGCGTACGGTTGTCAGACAACCTGCATGTGTTCCGCATAGTGTTAGCCATTCCCTGGGTGTAGAAAGGTGCAAAAGGTTTTAAAAGATGTTACTAGCTTCTATTTGGTAATAGAGGTCCCCGCTAGTAACTGTAATCTCACCCCACGGTGGCTCCCTGGCTCAGATGGTCTCCTGCCTGGGACTGCGTCCTCCAAACACTCCCCAGCTCAGCCGGCTGTCCCGCCTGGAAAGGCTCTTTTTCCACCAGTCTCACCTCCCCTCCGGTGGCTCTCTGGCTTCGATGGTTCTCTGCCTGCAACAGTACTATCCAAAAACTCTTTCGTTCAGTAAGTTCTCCGGCCTGGAATCTTTTTTTTCTCCGACGTTTCGCTTATCCTTAAGCTTCATCAGGGAGAAAGGATTTTAACTTTGTTTACAGTTGTTTATAAGTCCGGAGCCTTGGACTGGCCCCTCCCCTGTGTGCTACTGTTGGCTGAAGTTTTGTTCCCGCCCACAAGCAGGCTAGCCTTGACCTGGGATTGGTTAGAATTTCTGTCCTGTATGTAATGAGTCCTGTCTCATGCAGGGCTGGCCCCGCCCCCTTCGCTCCACGTGTTCGTTATTTTTAAATTATATTTTTTTAACCTAATGTTTTAATGTTCCTTTAGTTTATCTTAGATGTTTGGGGTTATTTTTTTTGAGGTAATGTTTTTAAAAATATTGTTTTTTAACCTTTGAATCTGTTTTAATGCTCCAGGTCATTCTGGCGCCACGGAGTCTGACTGTCCGCTGACCCCGGGGCTTGATTACCTGTCCGCCTCACCTCATTTTTTAAATAAAAACATGAAGCTACTTCTCCAAACCCCCACCTCCGGCTATGCCTTTTAATTATGAGGGTATTTTAAACAATTAATTAAACTTCCCACCGATTTCCTCCTTTTTAAACCCGATCGCTCGTTAAACGAAACTCAATCTCCCAGAATGCCTCACGCGTCGCTCGCTTTTCAGCGGCCGCGCAGAACAAAACCGATTTCCAAGGTCCGATTCCCAAAAAAAACTCCCGAATCCGCCGCCACCCAGCCCCCGGGGGGAGAGGAGGGGGAAAGAAAGGTCCCCCAGCCCCAAAAAACCAAAGTAAACCCTTTTATTTAAGAGCGTTGCCCTCGTGTTTGACCCGAGAGAACTCCATATCCCAGAATGCCTCACGCGGCGCTCGCTTTTCAGTCGCTGAGAAAAGAAAAAAACTCGATTTCAAAGATAAAAATCACCCGGTGAACGCTCAAAATCTAAAGACTAGATAAAGTTATCGGATTCTCACCCGTGTCCCCAACTCCTCCAGATCCCCGGGGAAAGGGTTTCTTTTAAAAAAACCGAGGTCGATATCCAGCAGCTCCCTGCTGTCGCGTTCCCCGCAGCACCAGGCATCTCTTAAAGGGGCCGTCCCCGCAGCACCAGGCATCTCTTAAAGGGGCCGTCCCCGCATCAATGTCCAGAGACCGTGTCTATGGGAACTACAACTTTTTTAAAAAAAATATGTAATCTTTTGTGCCCTTATTGCTGTCCCAAACCTCGTGGGGGGGGGGGGGGTTTGGGAAGATGAGTTCCATGTCTGTCAGACCCACATTTCCAGCCATGCTTTATTTTAAGTGCACCTTTAAAATATTTTAGATTTTAAAATTTAAAAAAACCTCCTTGGTGCTCCCTATTTTTATAAGTTGCTTGCTGCTTTTTTTGTGGGGGGGCAAAAGGGGAACAAAAAGTTATTTAACCATCTACCTCACTGATCAAGTTTAGATTTAAGGTATTTGCAAGATATATTCTCTGGGTTTTCTTTTCTTGGCATTTATATCTTTTTTTGTCTGTGGTAATGTAAAGCGTGTCACTCCTGAATGTTAGGTTGTATGGTGTGGGCAGGAGGGTAGTTACACCCTCTTGTGTTCGTATTCTCACTCAACTCTTGAGCTTCTTGTCACTTATACCTGCCACTTTTGGTTGGCCCACGCTTTAACTTACCACCTGGCTTCTTTTTCTTGCCGATCGCTTCTTAGTAATTCCTTGATCTGTAATCCTTTGATCCCCCTCTGGGGTTATAATCAGTTCCTGGGTTTTGCCAATTTATGGTCTCTATGTCGTATTTAGTTATTATTATTGGTGTTGGAACTCTACCCTTCATTTTACGTAGTGTTAGGGTTATGTTGTATTGAGGTTGGGGGGTTCAGGTTAGGGTTAGGGTTGCTGCACTGGGGTTAGTGTTGGGGTTAGGTGAGGGTCAGGGTCGCAGGTAGGTTCAGGGCTATATTGGGGTTAGGTTGGGGTGCATCAGGGTTAGGGTTAGGTGTTTAGGGGTGGGGTGGGGTTAGAGTTATGTTTTAGGGATAGGGTTGGGTGCATAGGGGTTAGGGTTAGGGTTAGGGTTAGGGTTAGGGTTAGGGTTAGGGTTAGGGTTAGGGTTAGGGTTAGGTTGTATGGTGTGGGCAGGAGGGTAGTTACACCCTCTTGTGTTCGTATTCTTACTCAACCCTTGAGCTTCTTGTCACTTATACCTGCCACTTTTGGTTGGCCCACGCTTTACCTTACCACCTGGCTTCTTTTTCTTGCCGATCGCTTCTTAGTAATTTCGTGATCCGTAATCCTTTGATCCCCCTCTGGGGTTATAATCAGTTCCTGGGTTTTGCCAATTTATGGCCTCTATGTCGTATTTAGTTATTATTATTGGTGTTGGAACTCTACCCTTTATTTTACGTAGTGTTAGGGTTATGTTGTATTGAGGTTGGGGGGTTCAGGTTAGGGTTAGGGTTGCTGCACTGGGGTTAGTGTTGGGGTTAGGTGAGGGTCAGGGTCGCAGTTAGGTTCAGGGCTATATTGGGGTTAGGTTGGGGTGCATCAGGGTTAGGGTTAGGTGTTTAGGGGTGGGGTGGGATTAGGGTTATGTTTTAGGGGTAGGGTTGGGTGCATCAGGGTTAGGGTTAGGTGTTTAGGGGTAGGGTAGGGTGCATCAGGGTTAGGGTTAGGTGTTTAGGGGTAGGGTAGGGTGCATCAGGGTTAGGGTCCAGGGTCAGAGTTGTGATTAGATTCAGGGCTGGGGGGTTGGAGTTATGGGTTAGGGTTGCATTAGGGGTAGGGTTAAGTGAGGGTCAGGGTTTAGGAGTAGGGTGGGGTGTGTTAGGCTTAGATTTTAGGGGTGGGGTGGGAGATTAGGTTTGCTGTATTAGAGTTACGGTTAGGCTTTAGGGGTAGAGTGGGGTGCATTTGGAGAGTTGTGATTAGATTCAGGGCTGGGGGGTTGGAGTTATGGGTTAGGGTTGCATTAGGGGTAGGGTTAAGTGAGGGTCAGGGTTTAGGAGTAGGGTGGGGTGTGTTAGGCTTAGATTTTAGGGGTGGGGTGGGAGATTAGGTTTTCTGTATTAGAGTTACGGTTAGGCTTTAGGGGTAGAGTGGGGTGCATTTGGAGTTAGGATTTGGGATATGGATGTGGTCTGTTTGTAGTTAGGGTTGGGGCTTTGGTCTGTTTGTTGTGGGCAGTGTGGGGTTTAGTGGTTTTGGTTAGCTTAAACAGTAGGGGTTAGCTCTGTTTATTGTGATTAGGGTAGGGTGTGGTGTGGTTGCGGTTTGGGAGGTTTATCAAGTTGGGGTTGGGATTTGTGGTAATTAAGGTCGGGGCAGTTTTGTTTTTTGATGTTGGATTTCCCCCATTTTAGATCTGATTTAAGCCCTTTGGTAACTGAGTTTGTAGGGTTGTTATCCAGTGTTTTTCCCTCCTCTTCCTTTGTGAGGTTGTCCAGTTCATGTTGGTCTCCAACCCCATAAATTCCAGGGATTCAAGACCATGCTCCATGAAGTGTCGGGAGGTAGGTTTGTATACATCCTTTGTTCTAATAGCACTGAGGTGCCCTGTGAGCCTCATCCTTAGACTATTCCCTGTTTCTCCTACATACAAGATGTGGCATTGTTTGCATCGAATTGCATAAACAGCATTGTGCTGTTCACATGTAATTCTTTGTTTAATTAGGGCTGCTTTTCCTGTGTGTCTATTTTGTATCATTTTGCGGATTATTAGGTATTTACACGTCCCACATTTTGGGTTTGTGCAGTTCTGGGTTGTCTGTTTTCTTATCCTACTCCGAACCAGCATGTCGCGAAGGTTCCGAGTTCTTTTGTATGCCGACGTTATGTGGTATCGACTAAGTGTGTCAACATCCTCTTTTAGTTTCCCAAATTGGGTTTTAATCACTCCGTGTATTAGTTTGGTCATTGTATCGTATGTCGTTATCAGTGGTAGTCTTGCTACTTCTCTGTTTGGCCGTGGGCTATTCAGTCCCCTCAGGAAATCAGACTTAAGGTGCCTGAGGAACCTTTTTGTGTAACCTCTCTGTCTCAGTGCAGTAAATAGGGTTGTGGTGGCTTCCCTAAAGTCCTCTCCGTTTGTGCATATGCGGTGAAAACGTGTCAGTTGTGACTTCACCAGCCCCCGAAAGGTATGTTTTGGATGGTGGCTGTTTATGTGCAGGAGTGTGTGTGTGTCTGTTTCTTTAAAGAATACCTTTGTTGCTAGCTTGTGGCTGTTATTCTCCTGTTGTAATTTAAATACTGTGGTGTCCAGGAAATCCACACTTTCTCTATGTGTTGTAACTTTAAGTTTAATAGATTGGTGGTGACTGTTGAGAATACCTACAAATTCTTGCAATTCTGTTTCTGTGTGAGTCCAGACTCCCCATATGTCATCCAGGTATCTGTAATAACACATCGGGAGCTTGGAACACTTTTCAAAGACTGTGTTTTCCCAGTCTGCCATGTATATGTTTGCGTAGGCCGGGGCAAATTTCTTGCCCATAGCCGTGCCCTTAATCTGTAGGTAGAATTGCTCCTGGAATTCAAAGTCATTTTTTGTTAGTCCTAGGTGTAATAGCTGGATTATGGCTGCATCTGGTCTGTGGGGTTGGGGGAACTTTCTAAGGATATTTTCCACTGCCTGTATGCCTCTGTCTGTTTCTATGTTTGTGTATAGGCTTTCAATGTCCATGGTAAAGAGTATTGCGTTCGGGGGTACGGTCAGTGAGTTCACTATTTCTATGAAGTGGTAAGTGTCTTTAATGTAGCTAGGGTGCTTCTGTGATAAGGGGTTTAGGAATGAGTCAATGTATTCTGCTATCCTGTAGGATTCACTACCACAGTCTGACACAATGGGTCTTCCTGGTGGTATTTCTCCTGGTACAGTCCATGTGTCAGGGTGCTTGTGTATTTTGGGTAGTATGTAGAATTTTCTGGGTTGTGGTTGTTCCCCCCTTAGGTATTCCACTTGTTTCTGATTCAAGTGTTTAGATTTCTTTAGTTCTGTTAAAATGTTTCCAATCTCTTTTCGTGTGTCCTGGTAAATTGGTCCTGCTAATTTCGTGTAGTGGGCTGTATTATTAAGCTGTCTGTGAGCTTCAAGTAGATACTGTTGCCTATCCATGATCACTATACTACTGCCCTTATCTGCTGGTTTTATGATTATATCTAGATTGTTTCTAAGTTCTATGATTGCCCGTCTCTCTCTTCCAGTGAGGTTTTGCTTGTCTGTCTGTTTAGGGATTTTTTCAATTTGTGATTGAGTCTGTTTAATAAAGTTTAGGATTTCTGGCTCTATTTTATTGTTTGGTGGGGTCCATTCTGATGGTGGTGTAAAAGGTTGCTTGTCTGTTTCTGAATCGCTAAAGTAATCGGTCAGTTTTACTCTCCTGTAAAACCTTTTCAGATCTTCCTGAATTTGTACTTTACAATGTTTTGGGGTTGGAACAAATGTAAGGCCCTTGTTTAAAACCCTCTCCTGTACCTCTGTGGGGTTAAAGAGTTGGGAAATATTAATAACAGTTTTTCCCAGGTGTAATCTACCCTTCTCTTGGGTTAAAGTCCTTTTTAGTTTAAAGACATCATCCACTGGTTTATTATGTTATGGGCAGTGCTATCTGTCCAATGGATGTGGTCAGCCCCCACTTTAAAGGATCTAGCATTAATTGCTGGTATGTAATTCTGTTTTTTTATATGCTGGTTAATTCCTCTGATTGTATCCCTCTCTGTTTCTGGAAGTAAGTTACTGAAGTTAATTTCCGGCACCCAGATCTGAGCATTTGGGAATGTGCTCTTAGCCAATTTAAGTAATGACTGCAGTTGCTTGGTTGCAGTCAGTGGTCTCTGCGTTCGATTATTAATGCCAACTGAGAGCACCACCTTTTTGGTCTCTGGACAGGGTTCCAATTTGTCCAGAATTGCTGTGACATGAATGAATTTAGCTCCTGGAAAGCTATCAATTTGGGTGGTGGGATTTGGGCATCTTTTTATCTTGGAGAGGTTGGAATCTCCTATTATTAAAATGGATTTTCTGGGTTCCAATTTCCAGGTAATGTTTTTTCGGCTGGTGTTGGGGTGCCTCGTCACTCTCTGTGCATCTTCCCCTTCAGAGTCAGGTTCTGCCCCTGTTGGTGTGTTTTCTGTTTCTATGTCTGCTACCCCTGCCTCCCCTATTGTGTTCCCTACCTCGGCTTCAGCTATTTCTGCCTCTCCTACTGTGTTGTCTGTCTGGGCTCTCATTGTTCCTGTCCTCATTTCTGTGCCTATTGGGTTTACCTGTCCGGTCTGGTCGCTCCTTTGTTTCTGTGGAAGGGGTTGTTTTGTGACACTGATCTCGGGCTCTAGAACTGCTGTATTTCTTGGGATGGTTGGTTTGGTACAGTCTTTCTTTTGTCTCTGTGGGAGCGGTTGGTACGTGACCCTGGTTTTGGGGTACAGGAATGTTGTGCATGGATTTGTCCCTTCTGTTTGTTTTGGGTCTGAGGAATCCCTAGTGATTTGGTTTAATACGGTCTGATGTTGGTTCCCCATGTAGTGCTGGGGTCTACGTGGCTCAGGCTCTTGAGAGCCAAGTGTGATGTCCAGGTCCCTAATGATGGCCACATTGGAAATCCTGGTCCTTGGCCTGTGGGGTGGGGTAGGGCTAGTCGCCGCCCTGGATGGCGGGGAAGGGGGGTCACTGCCCTGGACCGCAAGGAAGGGGGGGTTTCAGTGGTCTGCTGGTGGTGTGATGGAGTCGGGGTAGCTGGCCCACGGGGTGGGGGGGTCTGTCGGTGGCGTGACGAAGTCATGGCAGCTGGCTCAAAGGGTGGGGGTGTGTGTTGGTGGTGTGACGAAGTCGTGGCAACTGGTGCAAGGGGTGGGGGGGTCCATCGGTGGCATGACGAAGTCATGGCAGCTGGCTCCAAGGGTGGGGGGGTGTGTTGGTGGTGTGACGAAGTCGTGGCAACTGGTGCAAGGGGTGGGGGGGTCTGCCGGTGGCGTGCTGAAGTCATGGCAGCTGGCTCAAAGGGTGGGGGGGTGTGTCGGTGGCTTGACGACGTTGTGGCAGTTGGCTCACGGGGTGGGGGTGTCCGTCGGTGGCGTGACAAAGTCGTGGCAGCTGGCCCACGGGGTGGGGGGGGGGTTTCAGTCCGTCTGCGGCATGAGGGGGCTGTGATCGCAGGCTGGTGGAACAAGGCTGCCCAGGTATTTGGCCTATGGCGTGGGGGCGTCCTAGTCCGTGTGCCGGTCCGCTGTTCTGTCCTCAATTGTGTGCTGGTCCCTTGCTCTGTCAACCGTGATGCTAATCCCACCACATGTCTCTTTGCCTCATCAATTGATTGAATTTTGAATTTATGTCTAAGACTCTTTTTAATCCAATTAGTGGCTTTTGTCATAATTTCTTCCAGGCGCTCTGTCACTGCAGCCTGAGCAAATTCATTTTCTAATTCTTCCAGGTTTGTTGTATAGTGCTCAATTAGAATCTGTCTGGTCTGTTTTGCCCAATTTTCTGAATTCAAAGCCAATTTGGTTAGGGTTTCCTGTGACGGTTTTGCCGGTTTTATAAAGCAGGTTAGTTTATCAGCTTGTTTTAAGATGCCCTTAGGGGGCTGATTCTGGCCCTTTAAGAATATTAGATGGTGGATTGTCTGGAAAATTCTATAAATTATTCTCACTGTTGTAGCAAATTCATCCCTGGCTACGGGGAGACACCTATGTGTACCAGGGTCCGACCTCATATGCGTACGGTTGTCAGACAACCTGCATGTGTTCCGCATAGTGTTAGCCATTCCCTGGGTGTAGAAAGGTGCAAAAGGTTTTAAAATATGTTACTAGCTTCTATTTGGTAATAGAGGTCCCCGCTAGTAACTGTAATCTCACCCCACGGTGGCTCCCTGGCTCAGATGGTCTCCTGCCTGGGACTGCGTCCTCCAAACACTCCCCAGCTCAGCCGGCTGTCCCGCCTGGAAAGGCTCTTTTTCCACCGGTCTCACCTCCCCTCCGGTGGCTCTCTGGCTTCGATGGTTCTCTGCCTGCAACAGTACTATCCAAAAACTCTTTCGTTCAGTAAGTTCTCCGGCCTGGAATCTTTTTTTCTCCGACGTTTCGCTTATCCTTAAGCTTCATCAGGGAGAAAGGATTTTAACTTTGTTTACAGCCGCTTATAAGTCCGGAGCCTTGGACTGGCCCCTCCCCTGTGTGCTACTGTTGGCTGAAGTTTTGTTCCCGCCCACAAGCAGGCTAGCCTTGACCTGGGATTGGTTAGAATTTCTGTCCTGTATGTAATGAGTCCTGTCTCATGCAGGGCTGGCCCCGCCCCCTTCGCTCCACGTGTTCGTTATTTTTAAATTATATTTTTTTAACCTAATGTTTTAATGTTCCTTCAGTTTATCTTAAATGTTTGGGGTTATTTTTTTTTTTTGAGGTAATGTTTTTTAAAAATATTACTTTTTAACCTTTGAATCTGTTTTAATGCTCCAGGTCATTCTGGCGCCACGGAGTCTGACTGTCCGCTGACCCCGGGGCTTGATTACCTGTCCGCCTCACCTCATTTTTTAAATAAAAACATGAAGCTACTTCTCCAAACCCCCGCCTCCGGCTATGCCTTTTAATTATGAGGGTATTTTAAACAATTAATTAAACTTCCCACCGATTTCCTCCTTTTTAAACCCGATCGCTCGTTAAACGAAACTCAATCTCCCAGAATGCCTCACGCGTCGCTCGCTTTTCAGCGGCCGCGCAGAAAAAAACCGATTTCCAAGGTCCGATTCCCCAAAAAAAACTCCCGAATCCGCCGCCACCCACCCCCCCGGGGGCAGAGGAGGGGAAAAGAAAGGTCCCCCAACCCCAAAAACCCAAAGTAAACCCTTTTATTTAAGAGCGTTGCCCTCGTGTTTGACCCGAGAGAACTCCATATCCCAGAATGCCTCACGCGGCGCTCGCTTTTCAGCGGCCGCGTGGAACAAAATTTTGATTTCCAAGGTCCGATTCCCCATAAAAACTCCCGTAACCGCTGCCACCCGCCCCCCGGGGGGAGAGGAGGGGGAAAGAAAGGTCCCCCAGCCCCAGAGAGACCAAGTAAACCCTTTTATTTACGGGTCTTGCCCTCGTGTTTGACCCGAGAGAACTCCATATCCCAGAATGCCTCACTTTTCAGTCGCTGAGAAAAAAAAAAACCCGATTTCAAAGATAAAAATCACCCGGTGAACGCTCAAAATCTAAAGACTGGATAAAGTTATCGGATTCTCACCCGTGTCCCCAACTCCTCCAGATCCCCGGGGAAAGGGGTTCTTTTAAAAAAACCGAGGTCGATATCCAGCAGCTCCCTGCTGTCGCGTTCCCCGCAGCACCAGGCATCTCTTAAAGGGGCCGTCCCCGCAGCACCAGGCATCTCTTAAAGGGGCCGTCCCCGCATCAATGTCCAGAGACCGTGTCTATGGGAACTACAACTTTTTTAAAAAATATGTAATCTTTTGTGCCCTTATTGCTGTCCCAAACCTCGTGGGGGGGGGGGGTTTTGGGAAGATGAGTTCCATGTCTGTCAGACCCACATTTCCAGCCATGCTTTATTTTAAGTGCACCTTTTAAATATTTTAGATTTTAAAATTTAAAAAAACCTCCTTGGTGCTCCCTATTTTTATAAGTTGCTTGCTGCTTTTTTTGTGGGGGGGCAAAAGGGGAACAAAAAGTTATTTAACCATCTACCTCACTGATCAAGTTTAGATTTAAGGTATTTGCAAGATATATTCTCTGGGTTTTCTTTTCTTGGCATTTATATCTTTTTTTGTCTGTGGTAATGTAAAGCGTGTCACTCCTGAATGTTAGGTTGTATGGTGTGGGCAGGAGGGTAGTTACACCCTCTTGTGTTCGTATTCTCACTCAACCCTTGAGCTTCTTGTCACTTATACCTGCCACTTTTGGTTGGCCCACGCTTTACCTTACCACCTGGCTTCTTTTTCTTGCCGATCGCTTCTTAGTAATTTCGTGATCCGTAATCCTTTGATCCCCCTCTGGGGTTATAATCAGTTCCTGGGTTTTGCCAATTTATGGCCTCTATGTCGTATTTAGTTATTATTATTGGTGTTGGAACTCTACCCTTTATTTTACGTAGTGTTAGGGTTATGTTGTATTGAGGTTGGGGGGTTCAGGTTAGGGTTAGGGTTGCTGCACTGGGGTTAGTGTTGGGGTTAGGTGAGGGTCAGGGTCGCAGTTAGGTTCAGGGCTATATTGGGGTTAGGTTGGGGTGCATCAGGGTTAGGGTTAGGTGTTTAGGGGTGGGGTGGGATTAGGGTTATGTTTTAGGGGTAGGGTTGGGTGCATCAGGGTTAGGGTTAGGTGTTTAGGGGTAGGGTAGGGTGCATCAGGGTTAGGGTTAGGTGTTTAGGGGTAGGGTAGGGTGCATCAGGGTTAGGGTCCAGGGTCAGAGTTGTGATTAGATTCAGGGCTGGGGGGTTGGAGTTATGGGTTAGGGTTGCATTAGGGGTAGGGTTAAGTGAGGGTCAGGGTTTAGGAGTAGGGTGGGGTGTGTTAGGCTTAGATTTTAGGGGTGGGGTGGGAGATTAGGTTTGCTGTATTAGAGTTACGGTTAGGCTTTAGGGGTAGAGTGGGGTGCATTTGGAGAGTTGTGATTAGATTCAGGGCTGGGGGGTTGGAGTTATGGGTTAGGGTTGCATTAGGGGTAGGGTTAAGTGAGGGTCAGGGTTTAGGAGTAGGGTGGGGTGTGTTAGGCTTAGATTTTAGGGGTGGGGTGGGAGATTAGGTTTGCTGTATTAGAGTTACGGTTAGGCTTTAGGGGTAGAGTGGGGTGCATTTGGAGTTAGGATTTGGGATATGGATGTGGTCTGTTTGTAGTTAGGGTTGGGGCTTTGGTCTGTTTGTTGTGGGCAGTGTGGGGTTTAGTGGTTTTGGTTAGCTTAAACAGTAGGGGTTAGCTCTGTTTATTGTGATTAGGGTAGGGTGTGGTGTGGTTGCGGTTTGGGAGGTTTATCAAGTTGGGGTTGGGATTTGTGGTAATTAAGGTCGGGGCAGTTTTGTTTTTTGATGTTGGATTTCCCCCATTTTAGATCTGATTTAAGCCCTTTGGTAACTGAGTTTGTAGGGTTGTTATCCAGTGTTTTTCCCTCCTCTTCCTTTGTGAGGTTGTCCAGTTCATGTTGGTCTCCAACCCCATAAATTCCAGGGATTCAAGACCATGCTCCATGAAGTGTCGGGAGGTAGGTTTGTATACATCCTTTGTTCTAATAGCACTGAGGTGCCCTGTGAGCCTCATCCTTAGACTATTCCCTGTTTCTCCTACATACAAGATGTGGCATTGTTTGCATCGAATTGCATAAACAGCATTGTGCTGTTCACATGTAATTCTTTGTTTAATTAGGGCTGCTTTTCCTGTGTGTCTATTTTGTATCATTTTGCGGATTATTAGGTATTTACACGTCCCACATTTTGGGTTTGTGCAGTTCTGGGTTGTCTGTTTTCTTATCCTACTCCGAACCAGCATGTCGCGAAGGTTCCGAGTTCTTTTGTATGCCGACGTTATGTGGTATCGACTAAGTGTGTCAACATCCTCTTTTAGTTTCCCAAATTGGGTTTTAATCACTCCGTGTATTAGTTTGGTCATTGTATCGTATGTCGTTATCAGTGGTAGTCTTGCTACTTCTCTGTTTGGCCGTGGGCTATTCAGTCCCCTCAGGAAATCAGACTTAAGGTGCCTGAGGAACCTTTTTGTGTAACCTCTCTGTCTCAGTGCAGTAAATAGGGTTGTGGTGGCTTCCCTAAAGTCCTCTCCGTTTGTGCATATGCGGTGAAAACGTGTCAGTTGTGACTTCACCAGCCCCCGAAAGGTATGTTTTGGATGGTGGCTGTTTATGTGCAGGAGTGTGTGTGTGTCTGTTTCTTTAAAGAATACCTTTGTTGCTAGCTTGTGGCTGTTATTCTCCTGTTGTAATTTAAATACTGTGGTGTCCAGGAAATCCACACTTTCTCTATGTGTTGTAACTTTAAGTTTAATAGATTGGTGGTGACTGTTGAGAATACCTACAAATTCTTGCAATTCTGTTTCTGTGTGAGTCCAGACTCCCCATATGTCATCCAGGTATCTGTAATAACACATCGGGAGCTTGGAACACTTTTCAAAGACTGTGTTTTCCCAGTCTGCCATGTATATGTTTGCGTAGGCCGGGGCAAATTTCTTGCCCATAGCCGTGCCCTTAATCTGTAGGTAGAATTGCTCCTGGAATTCAAAGTCATTTTTTGTTAGTCCTAGGTGTAATAGCTGGATTATGGCTGCATCTGGTCTGTGGGGTTGGGGGAACTTTCTAAGGATATTTTCCACTGCCTGTATGCCTCTGTCTGTTTCTATGTTTGTGTATAGGCTTTCAATGTCCATGGTAAAGAGTATTGCGTTCGGGGGTACGGTCAGTGAGTTCACTATTTCTATGAAGTGGTAAGTGTCTTTAATGTAGCTAGGGTGCTTCTGTGATAAGGGGTTTAGGAATGAGTCAATGTATTCTGCTATCCTGTAGGATTCACTACCACAGTCTGACACAATGGGTCTTCCTGGTGGTATTTCTCCTGGTACAGTCCATGTGTCAGGGTGCTTGTGTATTTTGGGTAGTATGTAGAATTTTCTGGGTTGTGGTTGTTCCCCCCTTAGGTATTCCACTTGTTTCTGATTCAAGTGTTTAGATTTCTTTAGTTCTGTTAAAATGTTTCCAATCTCTTTTCGTGTGTCCTGGTAAATTGGTCCTGCTAATTTCGTGTAGTGGGCTGTATTATTAAGCTGTCTGTGAGCTTCAAGTAGATACTGTTGCCTATCCATGATCACTATACTACTGCCCTTATCTGCTGGTTTTATGATTATATCTAGATTGTTTCTAAGTTCTATGATTGCCCGTCTCTCTCTTCCAGTGAGGTTTTGCTTGTCTGTCTGTTTAGGGATTTTTTCAATTTGTGATTGAGTCTGTTTAATAAAGTTTAGGATTTCTGGCTCTATTTTATTGTTTGGTGGGGTCCATTCTGATGGTGGTGTAAAAGGTTGCTTGTCTGTTTCTGAATCGCTAAAGTAATCGGTCAGTTTTACTCTCCTGTAAAACCTTTTCAGATCTTCCTGAATTTGTACTTTACAATGTTTTGGGGTTGGAACAAATGTAAGGCCCTTGTTTAAAACCCTCTCCTGTACCTCTGTGGGGTTAAAGAGTTGGGAAATATTAATAACAGTTTTTCCCAGGTGTAATCTACCCTTCTCTTGGGTTAAAGTCCTTTTTAGTTTAAAGACATCATCCACTGGTTTATTATGTTATGGGCAGTGCTATCTGTCCAATGGATGTGGTCAGCCCCCACTTTAAAGGATCTAGCATTAATTGCTGGTATGTAATTCTGTTTTTTTATATGCTGGTTAATTCCTCTGATTGTATCCCTCTCTGTTTCTGGAAGTAAGTTACTGAAGTTAATTTCCGGCACCCAGATCTGAGCATTTGGGAATGTGCTCTTAGCCAATTTAAGTAATGACTGCAGTTGCTTGGTTGCAGTCAGTGGTCTCTGCGTTCGATTATTAATGCCAACTGAGAGCACCACCTTTTTGGTCTCTGGACAGGGTTCCAATTTGTCCAGAATTGCTGTGACATGAATGAATTTAGCTCCTGGAAAGCTATCAATTTGGGTGGTGGGATTTGGGCATCTTTTTATCTTGGAGAGGTTGGAATCTCCTATTATTAAAATGGATTTTCTGGGTTCCAATTTCCAGGTAATGTTTTTTCGGCTGGTGTTGGGGTGCCTCGTCACTCTCTGTGCATCTTCCCCTTCAGAGTCAGGTTCTGCCCCTGTTGGTGTGTTTTCTGTTTCTATGTCTGCTACCCCTGCCTCCCCTATTGTGTTCCCTACCTCGGCTTCAGCTATTTCTGCCTCTCCTACTGTGTTGTCTGTCTGGGCTCTCATTGTTCCTGTCCTCATTTCTGTGCCTATTGGGTTTACCTGTCCGGTCTGGTCGCTCCTTTGTTTCTGTGGAAGGGGTTGTTTTGTGACACTGATCTCGGGCTCTAGAACTGCTGTATTTCTTGGGATGGTTGGTTTGGTACAGTCTTTCTTTTGTCTCTGTGGGAGCGGTTGGTACGTGACCCTGGTTTTGGGGTACAGGAATGTTGTGCATGGATTTGTCCCTTCTGTTTGTTTTGGGTCTGAGGAATCCCTAGTGATTTGGTTTAATACGGTCTGATGTTGGTTCCCCATGTAGTGCTGGGGTCTACGTGGCTCAGGCTCTTGAGAGCCAAGTGTGATGTCCAGGTCCCTAATGATGGCCACATTGGAAATCCTGGTCCTTGGCCTGTGGGGTGGGGTAGGGCTAGTCGCCGCCCTGGATGGCGGGGAAGGGGGGTCACTGCCCTGGACCGCAAGGAAGGGGGGGTTTCAGTGGTCTGCTGGTGGTGTGATGGAGTCGGGGTAGCTGGCCCACGGGGTGGGGGGGTCTGTCGGTGGCGTGACGAAGTCATGGCAGCTGGCTCAAAGGGTGGGGGTGTGTGTTGGTGGTGTGACGAAGTCGTGGCAACTGGTGCAAGGGGTGGGGGGGTCCATCGGTGGCATGACGAAGTCATGGCAGCTGGCTCCAAGGGTGGGGGGGTGTGTTGGTGGTGTGACGAAGTCGTGGCAACTGGTGCAAGGGGTGGGGGGGTCTGCCGGTGGCGTGCTGAAGTCATGGCAGCTGGCTCAAAGGGTGGGGGGGTGTGTCGGTGGCTTGACGACGTTGTGGCAGTTGGCTCACGGGGTGGGGGTGTCCGTCGGTGGCGTGACAAAGTCGTGGCAGCTGGCCCACGGGGTGGGGGGGGGGTTTCAGTCCGTCTGCGGCATGAGGGGGCTGTGATCGCAGGCTGGTGGAACAAGGCTGCCCAGGTATTTGGCCTATGGCGTGGGGGCGTCCTAGTCCGTGTGCCGGTCCGCTGTTCTGTCCTCAATTGTGTGCTGGTCCCTTGCTCTGTCAACCGTGATGCTAATCCCACCACATGTCTCTTTGCCTCATCAATTGATTGAATTTTGAATTTATGTCTAAGACTCTTTTTAATCCAATTAGTGGCTTTTGTCATAATTTCTTCCAGGCGCTCTGTCACTGCAGCCTGAGCAAATTCATTTTCTAATTCTTCCAGGTTTGTTGTATAGTGCTCAATTAGAATCTGTCTGGTCTGTTTTGCCCAATTTTCTGAATTCAAAGCCAATTTGGTTAGGGTTTCCTGTGACGGTTTTGCCGGTTTTATAAAGCAGGTTAGTTTATCAGCTTGTTTTAAGATGCCCTTAGGGGGCTGATTCTGGCCCTTTAAGAATATTAGATGGTGGATTGTCTGGAAAATTCTATAAATTATTCTCACTGTTGTAGCAAATTCATCCCTGGCTACGGGGAGACACCTATGTGTACCAGGGTCCGACCTCATATGCGTACGGTTGTCAGACAACCTGCATGTGTTCCGCATAGTGTTAGCCATTCCCTGGGTGTAGAAAGGTGCAAAAGGTTTTAAAATATGTTACTAGCTTCTATTTGGTAATAGAGGTCCCCGCTAGTAACTGTAATCTCACCCCACGGTGGCTCCCTGGCTCAGATGGTCTCCTGCCTGGGACTGCGTCCTCCAAACACTCCCCAGCTCAGCCGGCTGTCCCGCCTGGAAAGGCTCTTTTTCCACCGGTCTCACCTCCCCTCCGGTGGCTCTCTGGCTTCGATGGTTCTCTGCCTGCAACAGTACTATCCAAAAACTCTTTCGTTCAGTAAGTTCTCCGGCCTGGAATCTTTTTTTCTCCGACGTTTCGCTTATCCTTAAGCTTCATCAGGGAGAAAGGATTTTAACTTTGTTTACAGCCGCTTATAAGTCCGGAGCCTTGGACTGGCCCCTCCCCTGTGTGCTACTGTTGGCTGAAGTTTTGTTCCCGCCCACAAGCAGGCTAGCCTTGACCTGGGATTGGTTAGAATTTCTGTCCTGTATGTAATGAGTCCTGTCTCATGCAGGGCTGGCCCCGCCCCCTTCGCTCCACGTGTTCGTTATTTTTAAATTATATTTTTTTAACCTAATGTTTTAATGTTCCTTCAGTTTATCTTAAATGTTTGGGGTTATTTTTTTTTTTTGAGGTAATGTTTTTTAAAAATATTACTTTTTAACCTTTGAATCTGTTTTAATGCTCCAGGTCATTCTGGCGCCACGGAGTCTGACTGTCCGCTGACCCCGGGGCTTGATTACCTGTCCGCCTCACCTCATTTTTTAAATAAAAACATGAAGCTACTTCTCCAAACCCCCGCCTCCGGCTATGCCTTTTAATTATGAGGGTATTTTAAACAATTAATTAAACTTCCCACCGATTTCCTCCTTTTTAAACCCGATCGCTCGTTAAACGAAACTCAATCTCCCAGAATGCCTCACGCGTCGCTCGCTTTTCAGCGGCCGCGCAGAAAAAAACCGATTTCCAAGGTCCGATTCCCCAAAAAAAACTCCCGAATCCGCCGCCACCCACCCCCCCGGGGGCAGAGGAGGGGAAAAGAAAGGTCCCCCAACCCCAAAAACCCAAAGTAAACCCTTTTATTTAAGAGCGTTGCCCTCGTGTTTGACCCGAGAGAACTCCATATCCCAGAATGCCTCACGCGGCGCTCGCTTTTCAGCGGCCGCGTGGAACAAAATTTTGATTTCCAAGGTCCGATTCCCCATAAAAACTCCCGTAACCGCTGCCACCCGCCCCCCGGGGGGAGAGGAGGGGGAAAGAAAGGTCCCCCAGCCCCAGAGAGACCAAGTAAACCCTTTTATTTACGGGTCTTGCCCTCGTGTTTGACCCGAGAGAACTCCATATCCCAGAATGCCTCACTTTTCAGTCGCTGAGAAAAAAAAAAACCCGATTTCAAAGATAAAAATCACCCGGTGAACGCTCAAAATCTAAAGACTGGATAAAGTTATCGGATTCTCACCCGTGTCCCCAACTCCTCCAGATCCCCGGGGAAAGGGGTTCTTTTAAAAAAACCGAGGTCGATATCCAGCAGCTCCCTGCTGTCGCGTTCCCCGCAGCACCAGGCATCTCTTAAAGGGGCCGTCCCCGCAGCACCAGGCATCTCTTAAAGGGGCCGTCCCCGCATCAATGTCCAGAGACCGTGTCTATGGGAACTACAACTTTTTTAAAAAATATGTAATCTTTTGTGCCCTTATTGCTGTCCCAAACCTCGTGGGGGGGGGGGGGTTTTGGGAAGATGAGTTCCATGTCTGTCAGACCCACATTTCCAGCCATGCTTTATTTTAAGTGCACCTTTTAAATATTTTAGATTTTAAAATTTAAAAAAACCTCCTTGGTGCTCCCTATTTTTATAAGTTGCTTGCTGCTTTTTTTGTGGGGGGGCAAAAGGGGAACAAAAAGTTATTTAACCATCTACCTCACTGATCAAGTTTAGATTTAAGGTATTTGCAAGATATATTCTCTGGGTTTTCTTTTCTTGGCATTTATATCTTTTTTTGTCTGTGGTAATGTAAAGCGTGTCACTCCTGAATGTTAGGTTGTATGGTGTGGGCAGGAGGGTAGTTACACCCTCTTGTGTTCGTATTCTCACTCAACCCTTGAGCTTCTTGTCACTTATACCTGCCACTTTTGGTTGGCCCACGCTTTACCTTACCACCTGGCTTCTTTTTCTTGCCGATCGCTTCTTAGTAATTTCGTGATCCGTAATCCTTTGATCCCCCTCTGGGGTTATAATCAGTTCCTGGGTTTTGCCAATTTATGGCCTCTATGTCGTATTTAGTTATTATTATTGGTGTTGGAACTCTACCCTTTATTTTACGTAGTGTTAGGGTTATGTTGTATTGAGGTTGGGGGGTTCAGGTTAGGGTTAGGGTTGCTGCACTGGGGTTAGTGTTGGGGTTAGGTGAGGGTCAGGGTCGCAGTTAGGTTCAGGGCTATATTGGGGTTAGGTTGGGGTGCATCAGGGTTAGGGTTAGGTGTTTAGGGGTGGGGTGGGATTAGGGTTATGTTTTAGGGGTAGGGTTGGGTGCATCAGGGTTAGGGTTAGGTGTTTAGGGGTAGGGTAGGGTGCATCAGGGTTAGGGTTAGGTGTTTAGGGGTAGGGTAGGGTGCATCAGGGTTAGGGTCCAGGGTCAGAGTTGTGATTAGATTCAGGGCTGGGGGGTTGGAGTTATGGGTTAGGGTTGCATTAGGGGTAGGGTTAAGTGAGGGTCAGGGTTTAGGAGTAGGGTGGGGTGTGTTAGGCTTAGATTTTAGGGGTGGGGTGGGAGATTAGGTTTGCTGTATTAGAGTTACGGTTAGGCTTTAGGGGTAGAGTGGGGTGCATTTGGAGAGTTGTGATTAGATTCAGGGCTGGGGGGTTGGAGTTATGGGTTAGGGTTGCATTAGGGGTAGGGTTAAGTGAGGGTCAGGGTTTAGGAGTAGGGTGGGGTGTGTTAGGCTTAGATTTTAGGGGTGGGGTGGGAGATTAGGTTTGCTGTATTAGAGTTACGGTTAGGCTTTAGGGGTAGAGTGGGGTGCATTTGGAGTTAGGATTTGGGATATGGATGTGGTCTGTTTGTAGTTAGGGTTGGGGCTTTGGTCTGTTTGTTGTGGGCAGTGTGGGGTTTAGTGGTTTTGGTTAGCTTAAACAGTAGGGGTTAGCTCTGTTTATTGTGATTAGGGTAGGGTGTGGTGTGGTTGCGGTTTGGGAGGTTTATCAAGTTGGGGTTGGGATTTGTGGTAATTAAGGTCGGGGCAGTTTTGTTTTTTGATGTTGGATTTCCCCCATTTTAGATCTGATTTAAGCCCTTTGGTAACTGAGTTTGTAGGGTTGTTATCCAGTGTTTTTCCCTCCTCTTCCTTTGTGAGGTTGTCCAGTTCATGTTGGTCTCCAACCCCATAAATTCCAGGGATTCAAGACCATGCTCCATGAAGTGTCGGGAGGTAGGTTTGTATACATCCTTTGTTCTAATAGCACTGAGGTGCCCTGTGAGCCTCATCCTTAGACTATTCCCTGTTTCTCCTACATACAAGATGTGGCATTGTTTGCATCGAATTGCATAAACAGCATTGTGCTGTTCACATGTAATTCTTTGTTTAATTAGGGCTGCTTTTCCTGTGTGTCTATTTTGTATCATTTTGCGGATTATTAGGTATTTACACGTCCCACATTTTGGGTTTGTGCAGTTCTGGGTTGTCTGTTTTCTTATCCTACTCCGAACCAGCATGTCGCGAAGGTTCCGAGTTCTTTTGTATGCCGACGTTATGTGGTATCGACTAAGTGTGTCAACATCCTCTTTTAGTTTCCCAAATTGGGTTTTAATCACTCCGTGTATTAGTTTGGTCATTGTATCGTATGTCGTTATCAGTGGTAGTCTTGCTACTTCTCTGTTTGGCCGTGGGCTATTCAGTCCCCTCAGGAAATCAGACTTAAGGTGCCTGAGGAACCTTTTTGTGTAACCTCTCTGTCTCAGTGCAGTAAATAGGGTTGTGGTGGCTTCCCTAAAGTCCTCTCCGTTTGTGCATATGCGGTGAAAACGTGTCAGTTGTGACTTCACCAGCCCCCGAAAGGTATGTTTTGGATGGTGGCTGTTTATGTGCAGGAGTGTGTGTGTGTCTGTTTCTTTAAAGAATACCTTTGTTGCTAGCTTGTGGCTGTTATTCTCCTGTTGTAATTTAAATACTGTGGTGTCCAGGAAATCCACACTTTCTCTATGTGTTGTAACTTTAAGTTTAATAGATTGGTGGTGACTGTTGAGAATACCTACAAATTCTTGCAATTCTGTTTCTGTGTGAGTCCAGACTCCCCATATGTCATCCAGGTATCTGTAATAACACATCGGGAGCTTGGAACACTTTTCAAAGACTGTGTTTTCCCAGTCTGCCATGTATATGTTTGCGTAGGCCGGGGCAAATTTCTTGCCCATAGCCGTGCCCTTAATCTGTAGGTAGAATTGCTCCTGGAATTCAAAGTCATTTTTTGTTAGTCCTAGGTGTAATAGCTGGATTATGGCTGCATCTGGTCTGTGGGGTTGGGGGAACTTTCTAAGGATATTTTCCACTGCCTGTATGCCTCTGTCTGTTTCTATGTTTGTGTATAGGCTTTCAATGTCCATGGTAAAGAGTATTGCGTTCGGGGGTACGGTCAGTGAGTTCACTATTTCTATGAAGTGGTAAGTGTCTTTAATGTAGCTAGGGTGCTTCTGTGATAAGGGGTTTAGGAATGAGTCAATGTATTCTGCTATCCTGTAGGATTCACTACCACAGTCTGACACAATGGGTCTTCCTGGTGGTATTTCTCCTGGTACAGTCCATGTGTCAGGGTGCTTGTGTATTTTGGGTAGTATGTAGAATTTTCTGGGTTGTGGTTGTTCCCCCCTTAGGTATTCCACTTGTTTCTGATTCAAGTGTTTAGATTTCTTTAGTTCTGTTAAAATGTTTCCAATCTCTTTTCGTGTGTCCTGGTAAATTGGTCCTGCTAATTTCGTGTAGTGGGCTGTATTATTAAGCTGTCTGTGAGCTTCAAGTAGATACTGTTGCCTATCCATGATCACTATACTACTGCCCTTATCTGCTGGTTTTATGATTATATCTAGATTGTTTCTAAGTTCTATGATTGCCCGTCTCTCTCTTCCAGTGAGGTTTTGCTTGTCTGTCTGTTTAGGGATTTTTTCAATTTGTGATTGAGTCTGTTTAATAAAGTTTAGGATTTCTGGCTCTATTTTATTGTTTGGTGGGGTCCATTCTGATGGTGGTGTAAAAGGTTGCTTGTCTGTTTCTGAATCGCTAAAGTAATCGGTCAGTTTTACTCTCCTGTAAAACCTTTTCAGATCTTCCTGAATTTGTACTTTACAATGTTTTGGGGTTGGAACAAATGTAAGGCCCTTGTTTAAAACCCTCTCCTGTACCTCTGTGGGGTTAAAGAGTTGGGAAATATTAATAACAGTTTTTCCCAGGTGTAATCTACCCTTCTCTTGGGTTAAAGTCCTTTTTAGTTTAAAGACATCATCCACTGGTTTATTATGTTATGGGCAGTGCTATCTGTCCAATGGATGTGGTCAGCCCCCACTTTAAAGGATCTAGCATTAATTGCTGGTATGTAATTCTGTTTTTTTATATGCTGGTTAATTCCTCTGATTGTATCCCTCTCTGTTTCTGGAAGTAAGTTACTGAAGTTAATTTCCGGCACCCAGATCTGAGCATTTGGGAATGTGCTCTTAGCCAATTTAAGTAATGACTGCAGTTGCTTGGTTGCAGTCAGTGGTCTCTGCGTTCGATTATTAATGCCAACTGAGAGCACCACCTTTTTGGTCTCCGGACAGGGTTCCAATTTGTCCAGAATTGCTGTGACATGAATGAATTTAGCTCCTGGAAAGCTATCAATTTGGGTGGTGGGATTTGGGCATCTTTTTATCTTGGAGAGGTTGGAATCTCCTATTATTAAAATGGATTTTCTGGGTTCCAATTTCCAGGTAATGTTTTTTCGGCTGGTGTTGGGGTGCCTCGTCACTCTCTGTGCATCTTCCCCTTCAGAGTCAGGTTCTGCCCCTGTTGGTGTGTTTTCTGTTTCTATGTCTGCTACCCCTGCCTCCCCTATTGTGTTCCCTACCTCGGCTTCAGCTATTTCTGCCTCTCCTACTGTGTTGTCTGTCTGGGCTCTCATTGTTCCTGTCCTCATTTCTGTGCCTATTGGGTTTACCTGTCCGGTCTGGTCGCTCCTTTGTTTCTGTGGAAGGGGTTGTTTTGTGACACTGATCTCGGGCTCTAGAACTGCTGTATTTCTTGGGATGGTTGGTTTGGTACAGTCTTTCTTTTGTCTCTGTGGGAGCGGTTGGTACGTGACCCTGGTTTTGGGGTACAGGAATGTTGTGCATGGATTTGTCCCTTCTGTTTGTTTTGGGTCTGAGGAATCCCTAGTGATTTGGTTTAATACGGTCTGATGTTGGTTCCCCATGTAGTGCTGGGGTCTACGTGGCTCAGGCTCTTGAGAGCCAAGTGTGATGTCCAGGTCCCTAATGATGGCCACATTGGAAATCCTGGTCCTTGGCCTGTGGGGTGGGGTAGGGCTAGTCGCCGCCCTGGATGGCGGGGAAGGGGGGTCACTGCCCTGGACCGCAAGGAAGGGGGGGTTTCAGTGGTCTGCTGGTGGTGTGATGGAGTCGGGGTAGCTGGCCCACGGGGTGGGGGGGTCTGTCGGTGGCGTGACGAAGTCATGGCAGCTGGCTCAAAGGGTGGGGGTGTGTGTTGGTGGTGTGACGAAGTCGTGGCAACTGGTGCAAGGGGTGGGGGGGTCCATCGGTGGCATGACGAAGTCATGGCAGCTGGCTCCAAGGGTGGGGGGGTGTGTTGGTGGTGTGACGAAGTCGTGGCAACTGGTGCAAGGGGTGGGGGGGTCTGCCGGTGGCGTGCTGAAGTCATGGCAGCTGGCTCAAAGGGTGGGGGGGTGTGTCGGTGGCTTGACGACGTTGTGGCAGTTGGCTCACGGGGTGGGGGTGTCCGTCGGTGGCGTGACAAAGTCGTGGCAGCTGGCCCACGGGGTGGGGGGGGGGGTTTCAGTCCGTCTGCGGCATGAGGGGGCTGTGATCGCAGGCTGGTGGAACAAGGCTGCCCAGGTATTTGGCCTATGGCGTGGGGGCGTCCTAGTCCGTGTGCCGGTCCGCTGTTCTGTCCTCAATTGTGTGCTGGTCCCTTGCTCTGTCAACCGTGATGCTAATCCCACCACATGTCTCTTTGCCTCATCAATTGATTGAATTTTGAATTTATGTCTAAGACTCTTTTTAATCCAATTAGTGGCTTTTGTCATAATTTCTTCCAGGCGCTCTGTCACTGCAGCCTGAGCAAATTCATTTTCTAATTCTTCCAGGTTTGTTGTATAGTGCTCAATTAGAATCTGTCTGGTCTGTTTTGCCCAATTTTCTGAATTCAAAGCCAATTTGGTTAGGGTTTCCTGTGACGGTTTTGCCGGTTTTATAAAGCAGGTTAGTTTATCAGCTTGTTTTAAGATGCCCTTAGGGGGCTGATTCTGGCCCTTTAAGAATATTAGATGGTGGATTGTCTGGAAAATTCTATAAATTATTCTCACTGTTGTAGCAAATTCATCCCTGGCTACGGGGAGACACCTATGTGTACCAGGGTCCGACCTCATATGCGTACGGTTGTCAGACAACCTGCATGTGTTCCGCATAGTGTTAGCCATTCCCTGGGTGTAGAAAGGTGCAAAAGGTTTTAAAATATGTTACTAGCTTCTATTTGGTAATAGAGGTCCCCGCTAGTAACTGTAATCTCACCCCACGGTGGCTCCCTGGCTCAGATGGTCTCCTGCCTGGGACTGCGTCCTCCAAACACTCCCCAGCTCAGCCGGCTGTCCCGCCTGGAAAGGCTCTTTTTCCACCGGTCTCACCTCCCCTCCGGTGGCTCTCTGGCTTCGATGGTTCTCTGCCTGCAACAGTACTATCCAAAAACTCTTTCGTTCAGTAAGTTCTCCGGCCTGGAATCTTTTTTTCTCCGACGTTTCGCTTATCCTTAAGCTTCATCAGGGAGAAAGGATTTTAACTTTGTTTACAGCCGCTTATAAGTCCGGAGCCTTGGACTGGCCCCTCCCCTGTGTGCTACTGTTGGCTGAAGTTTTGTTCCCGCCCACAAGCAGGCTAGCCTTGACCTGGGATTGGTTAGAATTTCTGTCCTGTATGTAATGAGTCCTGTCTCATGCAGGGCTGGCCCCGCCCCCTTCGCTCCACGTGTTCGTTATTTTTAAATTATATTTTTTTAACCTAATGTTTTAATGTTCCTTCAGTTTATCTTAGATGTTTGGGGTTATTTTTTTTTTTGAGGTAATGTTTTTTAAAAATATTACTTTTTAACCTTTGAATCTGTTTTAATGCTCCAGGTCATTCTGGCGCCACGGAGTCTGACTGTCCGCTGACCCCGGGGCTTGATTACCTGTCCGCCTCACCTCATTTTTTAAATAAAAACATGAAGCTACTTCTCCAAACCCCCGCCTCCGGCTATGCCTTTTAATTATGAGGGTATTTTAAACAATTAATTAAACTTCCCACCGATTTCCTCCTTTTTAAACCCGATCGCTCGTTAAACGAAACTCAATCTCCCAGAATGCCTCACGCGTCGCTCGCTTTTCAGCGGCCGCGCAGAAAAAAACCGATTTCCAAGGTCCGATTCCCCAAAAAAAACTCCCGAATCCGCCGCCACCCAACCCCCCGGGGGCAGAGGAGGGGAAAAGAAAGGTCCCCCAACCCCAAAAACCCAAAGTAAACCCTTTTATTTAAGAGCGTTGCCCTCGTGTTTGACCCGAGAGAACTTCATATCCCAGAATGCCTCACGCGGCGCTCGCTTTTCAGCGGCCGCGTGGAACAAAATTTTGATTTCCAAGGTCCGATTCCCCATAAAAACTCCCGTAACCGCTGCCACCCGCCCCCCGGGGGGAGAGGAGGGGGAAAGAAAGGTCCCCCAGCCCCAGAGAGACCAAGTAAACCCTTTTATTTACGGGTCTTGCCCTCGTGTTTGACCCGAGAGAACTCCATATCCCAGAATGCCTCACTTTTCAGTCGCTGAGAAAAAAAAAAACCCGATTTCAAAGATAAAAATCACCCGGTGAACGCTCAAAATCTAAAGACTGGATAAAGTTATCGGATTCTCACCCGTGTCCCCAACTCCTCCAGATCCCCGGGGAAAGGGGTTCTTTTAAAAAAACCGAGGTCGATATCCAGCAGCTCCCTGCTGTCGCGTTCCCCGCAGCACCAGGCATCTCTTAAAGGGGCCGTCCCCGCAGCACCAGGCATCTCTTAAAGGGGCCGTCCCCGCATCAATGTCCAGAGACCGTGTCTATGGGAACTTCAACTTTTTAAAAAAATATGTAATCTTTTGTGCCCTTATTGCTGTCCCAAACCTCGTGGGGGGGGGGGGGGTTTTGGGAAGATGAGTTCCATGTCTGTCAGACCCACATTTCCAGCCATGCTTTATTTTAAGTGCACCTTTTAAATATTTTAGATTTTAAAATTTAAAAAAACCTCCTTGGTGCTCCCTATTTTTATAAGTTGCTTGCTGCTTTTTTTGTGGGGGGGCAAAAGGGGAACAAAAAGTTATTTAACCATCTACCTCACTGATCAAGTTTAGATTTAAGGTATTTGCAAGATATATTCTCTGGGTTTTCTTTTCTTGGCATTTATATCTTTTTTTGTCTGTGGTAATGTAAAGCGTGTCACTCCTGAATGTTAGGTTGTATGGTGTGGGCAGGAGGGTAGTTACACCCTCTTGTGTTCGTATTCTCACTCAACCCTTGAGCTTCTTGTCACTTATACCTGCCACTTTTGGTTGGCCCACGCTTTACCTTACCACCTGGCTTCTTTTTCTTGCCGATCGCTTCTTAGTAATTTCGTGATCCGTAATCCTTTGATCCCCCTCTGGGGTTATAATCAGTTCCTGGGTTTTGCCAATTTATGGCCTCTATGTCGTATTTAGTTATTATTATTGGTGTTGGAACTCTACCCTTTATTTTACGTAGTGTTAGGGTTATGTTGTATTGAGGTTGGGGGGTTCAGGTTAGGGTTAGGGTTGCTGCACTGGGGTTAGTGTTGGGGTTAGGTGAGGGTCAGGGTCGCAGTTAGGTTCAGGGCTATATTGGGGTTAGGTTGGGGTGCATCAGGGTTAGGGTTAGGTGTTTAGGGGTGGGGTGGGATTAGGGTTATGTTTTAGGGGTAGGGTTGGGTGCATCAGGGTTAGGGTTAGGTGTTTAGGGGTAGGGTAGGGTGCATCAGGGTTAGGGTCCAGGGTCAGAGTTGTGATTAGATTCAGGGCTGGGGGGTTGGAGTTATGGGTTAGGGTTGCATTAGGGGTAGGGTTAAGTGAGGGTCAGGGTTTAGGAGTAGGGTGGGGTGTGTTAGGCTTAGATTTTAGGGGTGGGGTGGGAGATTAGGTTTGCTGTATTAGAGTTACGGTTAGGCTTTAGGGGTAGAGTGGGGTGCATTTGGAGAGTTGTGATTAGATTCAGGGCTGGGGGGTTGGAGTTATGGGTTAGGGTTGCATTAGGGGTAGGGTTAAGTGAGGGTCAGGGTTTAGGAGTAGGGTGGGGTGTGTTAGGCTTAGATTTTAGGGGTGGGGTGGGAGATTAGGTTTGCTGTATTAGAGTTACGGTTAGGCTTTAGGGGTAGAGTGGGGTGCATTTGGAGTTAGGATTTGGGATATGGATGTGGTCTGTTTGTAGTTAGGGTTGGGGCTTTGGTCTGTTTGTTGTGGGCAGTGTGGGGTTTAGTGGTTTTGGTTAGCTTAAACAGTAGGGGTTAGCTCTGTTTATTGTGATTAGGGTAGGGTGTGGTGTGGTTGCGGTTTGGGAGGTTTATCAAGTTGGGGTTGGGATTTGTGGTAATTAAGGTCGGGGCAGTTTTGTTTTTTGATGTTGGATTTCCCCCATTTTAGATCTGATTTAAGCCCTTTGGTAACTGAGTTTGTAGGGTTGTTATCCAGTGTTTTTCCCTCCTCTTCCTTTGTGAGGTTGTCCAGTTCATGTTGGTCTCCAACCCCATAAATTCCAGGGATTCAAGACCATGCTCCATGAAGTGTCGGGAGGTAGGTTTGTATACATCCTTTGTTCTAATAGCACTGAGGTGCCCTGTGAGCCTCATCCTTAGACTATTCCCTGTTTCTCCTACATACAAGATGTGGCATTGTTTGCATCGAATTGCATAAACAGCATTGTGCTGTTCACATGTAATTCTTTGTTTAATTAGGGCTGCTTTTCCTGTGTGTCTATTTTGTATCATTTTGCGGATTATTAGGTATTTACACGTCCCACATTTTGGGTTTGTGCAGTTCTGGGTTGTCTGTTTTCTTATCCTACTCCGAACCAGCATGTCGCGAAGGTTCCGAGTTCTTTTGTATGCCGACGTTATGTGGTATCGACTAAGTGTGTCAACATCCTCTTTTAGTTTCCCAAATTGGGTTTTAATCACTCCGTGTATTAGTTTGGTCATTGTATCGTATGTCGTTATCAGTGGTAGTCTTGCTACTTCTCTGTTTGGCCGTGGGCTATTCAGTCCCCTCAGGAAATCAGACTTAAGGTGCCTGAGGAACCTTTTTGTGTAACCTCTCTGTCTCAGTGCAGTAAATAGGGTTGTGGTGGCTTCCCTAAAGTCCTCTCCGTTTGTGCATATGCGGTGAAAACGTGTCAGTTGTGACTTCACCAGCCCCCGAAAGGTATGTTTTGGATGGTGGCTGTTTATGTGCAGGAGTGTGTGTGTGTCTGTTTCTTTAAAGAATACCTTTGTTGCTAGCTTGTGGCTGTTATTCTCCTGTTGTAATTTAAATACTGTGGTGTCCAGGAAATCCACACTTTCTCTATGTGTTGTAACTTTAAGTTTAATAGATTGGTGGTGACTGTTGAGAATACCTACAAATTCTTGCAATTCTGTTTCTGTGTGAGTCCAGACTCCCCATATGTCATCCAGGTATCTGTAATAACACATCGGGAGCTTGGAACACTTTTCAAAGACTGTGTTTTCCCAGTCTGCCATGTATATGTTTGCGTAGGCCGGGGCAAATTTCTTGCCCATAGCCGTGCCCTTAATCTGTAGGTAGAATTGCTCCTGGAATTCAAAGTCATTTTTTGTTAGTCCTAGGTGTAATAGCTGGATTATGGCTGCATCTGGTCTGTGGGGTTGGGGGAACTTTCTAAGGATATTTTCCACTGCCTGTATGCCTCTGTCTGTTTCTATGTTTGTGTATAGGCTTTCAATGTCCATGGTAAAGAGTATTGCGTTCGGGGGTACGGTCAGTGAGTTCACTATTTCTATGAAGTGGTAAGTGTCTTTAATGTAGCTAGGGTGCTTCTGTGATAAGGGGTTTAGGAATGAGTCAATGTATTCTGCTATCCTGTAGGATTCACTACCACAGTCTGACACAATGGGTCTTCCTGGTGGTATTTCTCCTGGTACAGTCCATGTGTCAGGGTGCTTGTGTATTTTGGGTAGTATGTAGAATTTTCTGGGTTGTGGTTGTTCCCCCCTTAGGTATTCCACTTGTTTCTGATTCAAGTGTTTAGATTTCTTTAGTTCTGTTAAAATGTTTCCAATCTCTTTTCGTGTGTCCTGGTAAATTGGTCCTGCTAATTTCGTGTAGTGGGCTGTATTATTAAGCTGTCTGTGAGCTTCAAGTAGATACTGTTGCCTATCCATGATCACTATACTACTGCCCTTATCTGCTGGTTTTATGATTATATCTAGATTGTTTCTAAGTTCTATGATTGCCCGTCTCTCTCTTCCAGTGAGGTTTTGCTTGTCTGTCTGTTTAGGGATTTTTTCAATTTGTGATTGAGTCTGTTTAATAAAGTTTAGGATTTCTGGCTCTATTTTATTGTTTGGTGGGGTCCATTCTGATGGTGGTGTAAAAGGTTGCTTGTCTGTTTCTGAATCGCTAAAGTAATCGGTCAGTTTTACTCTCCTGTAAAACCTTTTCAGATCTTCCTGAATTTGTACTTTACAATGTTTTGGGGTTGGAACAAATGTAAGGCCCTTGTTTAAAACCCTCTCCTGTACCTCTGTGGGGTTAAAGAGTTGGGAAATATTAATAACAGTTTTTCCCAGGTGTAATCTACCCTTCTCTTGGGTTAAAGTCCTTTTTAGTTTAAAGACATCATCCACTGGTTTATTATGTTATGGGCAGTGCTATCTGTCCAATGGATGTGGTCAGCCCCCACTTTAAAGGATCTAGCATTAATTGCTGGTATGTAATTCTGTTTTTTTATATGCTGGTTAATTCCTCTGATTGTATCCCTCTCTGTTTCTGGAAGTAAGTTACTGAAGTTAATTTCCGGCACCCAGATCTGAGCATTTGGGAATGTGCTCTTAGCCAATTTAAGTAATGACTGCAGTTGCTTGGTTGCAGTCAGTGGTCTCTGCGTTCGATTATTAATGCCAACTGAGAGCACCACCTTTTTGGTCTCCGGACAGGGTTCCAATTTGTTCAGAATTGCTGTGACATGAATGAATTTAGCTCCTGGAAAGCTATCAATTTGGGTGGTGGGATTTGGGCATCTTTTTATCTTGGAGAGGTTGGAATCTCCTATTATTAAAATGGATTTTCTGGGTTCCAATTTCCAGGTAATGTTTTTTCGGCTGGTGTTGGGGTGCCTCGTCACTCTCTGTGCATCTTCCCCTTCAGAGTCAGGTTCTGCCCCTGTTGGTGTGTTTTCTGTTTCTATGTCTGCTACCCCTGCCTCCCCTATTGTGTTCCCTACCTCGGCTTCAGCTATTTCTGCCTCTCCTACTGTGTTGTCTGTCTGGGCTCTCATTGTTCCTGTCCTCATTTCTGTGTCTATTGGGTTTACCTGTCCGGTCTGGTCGCTCCTTTGTTTCTGTGGAAGGGGTTGTTTTGTGACACTGATCTCGGGCTCTAGAACTGCTGTATTTCTTGGGATGGTTGGTTTGGTACAGTCTTTCTTTTGTCTCTGTGGGAGCGGTTGGTACGTGACCCTGGTTTTGGGGTACAGGAATGTTGTGCATGGATTTGTCCCTTCTGTTTGTTTTGGGTCTGAGGAATCCCTAGTGATTTGGTTTAATACGGTCTGATGTTGGTT
The DNA here is from genome assembly GCF_035084215.1 of Heptranchias perlo. Taxonomy (NCBI): domain Eukaryota; kingdom Metazoa; phylum Chordata; class Chondrichthyes; order Hexanchiformes; family Hexanchidae; genus Heptranchias; species Heptranchias perlo. The sequence continues at coordinate 27,531,510 of NC_090360.1, forward strand.
CCCCATGTAGTGCTGCGGTCTACGTGGCTCAGGCTCTTGAGAGCCAAGTGTGATGTCCAGGTCCCTAATGATGGCCACATTGGAAATCCTGGTCCTTGGCCTGTGGGGTGGGGTAGGGCTAGTCGCCGCCCTGGATGGCGGGGAAGGGGGGGTCACTGCCCTGGACCGCAAGGAAGGGGGGGTTTCAGTGGTCTGCTGGTGGTGTGATGGAGTCGGGGTAGCTGGCCCACGGGGTGGGGGGGTCTGTCGGTGGCGTGACGAAGTCATGGCAGCTGGCTCAAAGGGTGGGGGTGTGTGTTGGTGGTGTGACGAAGTCGTGGCAACTGGTGCAAGGGGTGGGGGGGTCCATCGGTGGCATGACGAAGTCATGGCAGCTGGCTCCAAGGGTGGGGGGGTGTGTTGGTGGTGTGACGAAGTCGTGGCAACTGGTGCAAGGGTTGGGGGGGTCTGCCGGTGGCGTGCTGAAGTCATGGCAGCTGGCTCAAAGGGTGGGGGGGTGTGTCGGTGGCTTGACGACGTTGTGGCAGTTGGCTCACGGGGTGGGGGTGTCCGTCGGTGGCGTGACAAAGTCGTGGCAGCTGGCCCACGGGGTGGGGGGGGGTTTTCAGTCCGTCTGCGGCATGAGGGGGCTGTGATCGCAGGCTGGTGGAACAAGGCTGCCCAGGTATTTGGCCTATGGCGTGGGGGCGTCCTAGTCCGTGTGCCGGTCCGCTGTTCTGTCCTCAATTGTGTGCTGGTCCCTTGCTCTGTCAACCGTGATGCTAATCCCACCACATGTCTCTTTGCCTCATCAATTGATTGAATTTTGAATTTATGTCTAAGACTCTTTTTAATCCAATTAGTGGCTTTTGTCATAATTTCTTCCAGGCGCTCTGTCACTGCAGCCTGAGCAAATTCATTTTCTAATTCTTCCAGGTTTGTTGTATAGTGCTCAATTAGAATCTGTCTGGTCTGTTTTGCCCAATTTTCTGAATTCAAAGCCAATTTGGTTAGGGTTTCCTGTGACGGTTTTGCCGGTTTTATAAAGCAGGTTAGTTTATCAGCTTGTTTTAAGATGCCCTTAGGGGGCTGATTCTGGCCCTTTAAGAATATTAGATGGTGGATTGTCTGGAAAATTCTATAAATTATTCTCACTGTTGTAGCAAATTCATCCCTGGCTACGGGGAGACACCTATGTGTACCAGGGTCCGACCTCATATGCGTACGGTTGTCAGACAACCTGCATGTGTTCCGCATAGTGTTAGCCATTCCCTGGGTGTAGAAAGGTGCAAATGGTTTTAAAATATGTTACTAGCTTCTATTTGGTAATAGAGGTCCCCGCTAGTAACTGTAATCTCACCCCACGGTGGCTCCCTGGCTCAGATGGTCTCCTGCCTGGGACTGCGTCCTCCAAACACTCCCCAGCTCAGCCGGCTGTCCCGCCTGGAAAGGCTCTTTTTCCACCGGTCTCACCTCCCCTCCGGTGGCTCTCTGGCTTCGATGGTTCTCTGCCTGCAACAGTACTATCCAAAAACTCTTTCGTTCAGTAAGTTCTCCGGCCTGGAATCTTTTTTTCTCCGACGTTTCGCTTATCCTTAAGCTTCATCAGGGAGAAAGGATTTTAACTTTGTTTACAGCCGCTTATAAGTCCGGAGCCTTGGACTGGCCCCTCCCCTGTGTGCTACTGTTGGCTGAAGTTTTGTTCCCGCCCACAAGCAGGCTAGCCTTGACCTGGGATTGGTTAGAATTTCTGTCCTGTATGTAATGAGTCCTGTCTCATGCAGGGCTGGCCCCGCCCCCTTCGCTCCACGTGTTCGTTATTTTTAAATTATATTTTTTTAACCTAATGTTTTAATGTTCCTTTAGTTTATCTTAGATGTTTGGGGTTATTTTTTTTTTTTTTGAGGTAATGTTTTTTAAAAATATTACTTTTTAACCTTTGAATCTGTTTTAATGCTCCAGGTCATTCTGGCGCCACGGAGTCTGACTGTCCGCTGACCCCGGGGCTTGATTACCTGTCCGCCTCACCTCATTTTTTAAATAAAAACATGAAGCTACTTCTCCAAACCCCCGCCTCCGGCTATGCCTTTTAATTATGAGGGTATTTTAAACAATTAATTAAACTTCCCACCGATTTCCTCCTTTTTAAACCCGATCGCTCGTTAAACGAAACTCAATCTCCCAGAATGCCTCACGCGTCGCTCGCTTTTCAGCGGCCGCGCAGAAAAAAACCGATTTCCAAGGTCCGATTCCCCAAAAAAAACTCCCGAATCCGCCGCCACCCACCCCCCCGGGGGGAGAGGAGGGGAAAAGAAAGGTCCCCCAACCCCAAAAACCCAAAGTAAACCCTTTTATTTAAGAGCGTTGCCCTCGTGTTTGACCCGAGAGAACTCCATATCCCAGAATGCCTCACGCGGCGCTCGCTTTTCAGCGGCCGCGTGGAACAAAATTTTGATTTCCAAGGTCCGATTCCCCATAAAAACTCCCGTAACCGCTGCCACCCGCCCCCCGGGGGGAGAGGAGGGGGAAAGAAAGGTCCCCCAGCCCCAGAGAGACCAAGTAAACCCTTTTATTTACGGGTCTTGCCCTCGTGTTTGACCCGAGAGAACTCCATATCCCAGAATGCCTCACGCGGCGCTCGCTTTTCAGTCGCTGAGAAAAAAACCCGATTTCAAAGATAAAAATCACCCGGTGAACGCTCAAAATCTAAAGACTAGATAAAGTTATCGGATTCTCACCCGTGTCCCCAACTCCTCCAGATCCCCGGGGAAAGGGTTTCTTTTAAAAAAACCGAGGTCGATATCCAGCAGCTCCCTGCTGTCGCGTTCCCCGCAGCACCAGGCATCTCTTAAAGGGGCCGTCCCCGCAGCACCAGGCATCTCTTAAAGGGGCCGTCCCCGCATCAATGTCCAGAGACCGTGTCTATGGGAACTACAACTTTTTAAAAAAATATGTAATCTTTTGTGCCCTTATTGCTGTCCCAAACCTCGTGGGGGGGGGGGGTTTGGGAAGATGAGTTCCATGTCTGTCAGACCCACATTTCCAGCCATGCTTTATTTTAAGTGCACCTTTTAAATATTTTAGATTTTAAAATTTAAAAAAACCTCCTTGGTGCTCCCTATTTTTATAAGTTGCTTGCTGCTTTTTTTGTGGGGGGGCAAAAGGGGAACAAAAAGTTATTTAACCATCTACCTCACTGATCAAGTTTAGATTTAAGGTATTTGCAAGATATATTCTCTGGGTTTTCTTTTCTTGGCATTTATATCTTTTTTTGTCTGTGGTAATGTAAAGCGTGTCACTCCTGAATGTTAGGTTGTATGGTGTGGGCAGGAGGGTAGTTACACCCTCTTGTGTTCGTATTCTCACTCAACTCTTGAGCTTCTTGTCACTTATACCTGCCACTTTTGGTTGGCCCACGCTTTACCTTACCACCTGGCTTCTTTTTCTTGCCGATCGCTTCTTAGTAATTTCGTGATCCGTAATCCTTTGATCCCCCTCTGGGGTTATAATCAGTTCCTGGGTTTTGCCAATTTATGGCCTCTATGTCGTATTTAGTTATTATTATTGGTGTTGGAACTCTACCCTTTATTTTACGTAGTGTTAGGGTTATGTTGTATTGAGGTTGGGGGGTTCAGGTTAGGGTTAGGGTTGCTGCACTGGGGTTAGTGTTGGGGTTAGGTGAGGGTCAGGGTCGCAGTTAGGTTCAGGGCTATATTGGGGTTAGGTTGGGGTGCATCAGGGTTAGGGTTAGGTGTTTAGGGGTGGGGTGGGATTAGGGTTATGTTTTAGGGGTAGGGTTGGGTGCATCAGGGTTAGGGTTAGGTGTTTAGGGGTAGGGTAGGGTGCATCAGGGTTAGGGTTAGGTGTTTAGGGGTAGGGTAGGGTGCATCAGGGTTAGGGTCCAGGGTCAGAGTTGTGATTAGATTCAGGGCTGGGGGGTTGGAGTTATGGGTTAGGGTTGCATTAGGGGTAGGGTTAAGTGAGGGTCAGGGTTTAGGAGTAGGGTGGGGTGTGTTAGGCTTAGATTTTAGGGGTGGGGTGGGAGATTAGGTTTGCTGTATTAGAGTTACGGTTAGGCTTTAGGGGTAGAGTGGGGTGCATTTGGAGAGTTGTGATTAGATTCAGGGCTGGGGGGTTGGAGTTATGGGTTAGGGTTGCATTAGGGGTAGGGTTAAGTGAGGGTCAGGGTTTAGGAGTAGGGTGGGGTGTGTTAGGCTTAGATTTTAGGGGTGGGGTGGGAGATTAGGTTTGCTGTATTAGAGTTACGGTTAGGCTTTAGGGGTAGAGTGGGGTGCATTTGGAGTTAGGATTTGGGATATGGATGTGGTCTGTTTGTAGTTAGGGTTGGGGCTTTGGTCTGTTTGTTGTGGGCAGTGTGGGGTTTAGTGGTTTTGGTTAGCTTAAACAGTAGGGGTTAGCTCTGTTTATTGTGATTAGGGTAGGGTGTGGTGTGGTTGCGGTTTGGGAGGTTTATCAAGTTGGGGTTGGGATTTGTGGTAATTAAGGTCGGGGCAGTTTTGTTTTTTGATGTTGGATTTCCCCCATTTTAGATCTGATTTAAGCCCTTTGGTAACTGAGTTTGTAGGGTTGTTATCCAGTGTTTTTCCCTCCTCTTCCTTTGTGAGGTTGTCCAGTTCATGTTGGTCTCCAACCCCATAAATTCCAGGGATTCAAGACCATGCTCCATGAAGTGTCGGGAGGTAGGTTTGTATACATCCTTTGTTCTAATAGCACTGAGGTGCCCTGTGAGCCTCATCCTTAGACTATTCCCTGTTTCTCCTACATACAAGATGTGGCATTGTTTGCATCGAATTGCATAAACAGCATTGTGCTGTTCACATGTAATTCTTTGTTTAATTAGGGCTGCTTTTCCTGTGTGTCTATTTTGTATCATTTTGCGGATTATTAGGTATTTACACGTCCCACATTTTGGGTTTGTGCAGTTCTGGGTTGTCTGTTTTCTTATCCTACTCCGAACCAGCATGTCGCGAAGGTTCCGATTTCTTTTGTATGCCGACGTTATGTGGTATCGACTAAGTGTGTCAACATCCTCTTTTAGTTTCCCAAATTGGGTTTTAATCACTCCGTGTATTAGTTTGGTCATTGTATCGTATGTCGTTATCAGTGGTAGTCTTGCTACTTCTCTGTTTGGCCGTGGGCTATTCAGTCCCCTCAGGAAATCAGACTTAAGGTGCCTGAGGAACCTTTTTGTGTAACCTCTCTGTCTCAGTGCAGTAAATAGGGTTGTGGTGGCTTCCCTAAAGTCCTCTCCGTTTGTGCATATGCGGTGAAAACGTGTCAGTTGTGACTTCACCAGCCCCCGAAAGGTATGTTTTGGATGGTGGCTGTTTATGTGCAGGAGTGTGTGTGTGTCTGTTTCTTTAAAGAATACCTTTGTTGCTAGCTTGTGGCTGTTATTCTCCTGTTGTAATTTAAATACTGTGGTGTCCAGGAAATCCACACTTTCTCTATGTGTTGTAACTTTAAGTTTAATAGATTGGTGGTGACTGTTGAGAATACCTACAAATTCTTGCAATTCTGTTTCTGTGTGAGTCCAGACTCCCCATATGTCATCCAGGTATCTGTAATAACACATCGGGAGCTTGGAACACTTTTCAAAGACTGTGTTTTCCCAGTCTGCCATGTATATGTTTGCGTAGGCCGGGGCAAATTTCTTGCCCATAGCCGTGCCCTTAATCTGTAGGTAGAATTGCTCCTGGAATTCAAAGTCATTTTTTGTTAGTCCTAGGTGTAATAGCTGGATTATGGCTGCATCTGGTCTGTGGGGTTGGGGGAACTTTCTAAGGATATTTTCCACTGCCTGTATGCCTCTGTCTGTTTCTATGTTTGTGTATAGGCTTTCAATGTCCATGGTAAAGAGTATTGCGTTCGGGGGTACGGTCAGTGAGTTCACTATTTCTATGAAGTGGTAAGTGTCTTTAATGTAGCTAGGGTGCTTCTGTGATAAGGGGTTTAGGAATGAGTCAATGTATTCTGCTATCCTGTAGGATTCACTACCACAGTCTGACACAATGGGTCTTCCTGGTGGTATTTCTCCTGGTACAGTCCATGTGTCAGGGTGCTTGTGTATTTTGGGTAGTATGTAGAATTTTCTGGGTTGTGGTTGTTCCCCCCTTAGGTATTCCACTTGTTTCTGATTCAAGTGTTTAGATTTCTTTAGTTCTGTTAAAATGTTTCCAATCTCTTTTCGTGTGTCCTGGTAAATTGGTCCTGCTAATTTCGTGTAGTGGGCTGTATTATTAAGCTGTCTGTGAGCTTCAAGTCGATACTGTTGCCTATCCATGATCACTATACTACTGCCCTTATCTGCTGGTTTTATGATTATATCTAGATTGTTTCTAAGTTCTATGATTGCCCGTCTCTCTCTTCCAGTGAGGTTTTGCTTGTCTGTCTGTTTAGGGATTTTTTCAATTTGTGATTGAGTCTGTTTAATAAAGTTTAGGATTTCTGGCTCTATTTTATTGTTTGGTGGGGTCCATTCTGATGGTGGTGTAAAAGGTTGCTTGTCTGTTTCTGAATCGCTAAAGTAATCGGTCAGTTTTACTCTCCTGTAAAACCTTTTCAGATCTTCCTGAATTTGTACTTTACAATGTTTTGGGGTTGGAACAAATGTAAGGCCCTTGTTTAAAACCCTCTCCTGTACCTCTGTGGGGTTAAAGAGTTGGGAAATATTAATAACAGTTTTTCCCAGGTGTAATCTACCCTTCTCTTGGGTTAAAGTCCTTTTTAGTTTAAAGACTTCATCCACTGGTTTATTATGTTATGGGCAGTGCTATCTGTCCAATGGATGTGGTCAGCCCCCACTTTAAAGGATCTAGCATTAATTGCTGGTATGTAATTCTGTTTTTTTATATGCTGGTTAATTCCTCTGATTGTATCCCTCTCTGTTTCTGGAAGTAAGTTACTGAAGTTAATTTCCGGCACCCAGATCTGAGCATTTGGGAATGTGCTCTTAGCCAATTTAAGTAATGACTGCAGTTGCTTGGTTGCAGTCAGTGGTCTCTGCGTTCGATTATTAATGCCAACTGAGAGCACCACCTTTTTGGTCTCCGGACAGGGTTCCAATTTGTCCAGAATTGCTGTGACATGAATGAATTTAGCTCCTGGAAAGCTATCAATTTGGGTGGTGGGATTTGGGCATCTTTTTATCTTGGAGAGGTTGGAATCTCCTATTATTAAAATGGATTTTCTGGGTTCCAATTTCCAGGTAATGTTTTTTCGGCTGGTGTTGGGGTGCCTCGTCACTCTCTGTGCATCTTCCCCTTCAGAGTCAGGTTCTGCCCCTGTTGGTGTGTTTTCTGTTTCTATGTCTGCTACCCCTGCCTCCCCTATTGTGTTCCCTACCTCGGCTTCAGCTATTTCTGCCTCTCCTACTGTGTTGTCTGTCTGGGCTCTCATTGTTCCTGTCCTCATTTCTGTGTCTATTGGGTTTACCTGTCCGGTCTGGTCGCTCCTTTGTTTCTGTGGAAGGGGTTGTTTTGTGACACTGATCTCGGGCTCTAGAACTGCTGTATTTCTTGGGATGGTTGGTTTGGTACAGTCTTTCTTTTGTCTCTGTGGGAGCGGTTGGTACGTGACCCTGGTTTTGGGGTACAGGAATGTTGTGCATGGATTTGTCCCTTCTGTTTGTTTTGGGTCTGAGGAATCCCTAGTGATTTGGTTTAATACGGTCTGATGTTGGTTCCCCATGTAGTGCTGGGGTCTACGTGGCTCAGGCTCTTGAGAGCCAAGTGTGATGTCCAGGTCCCTAATGATGGCCACATTGGAAATCCTGGTCCTTGGCCTGTGGGGTGGGGTAGGGCTAGTCGCCGCCCTGGATGGCGGGGAAGGGGGGGTCACTGCCCTGGACCGCAAGGAAGGGGGGGTTTCAGTGGTCTGCTGGTGGTGTGATGGAGTCGGGGTAGCTGGCCCACGGGGTGGGGGGGTCTGTCGGTGGCGTGACGAAGTCATGGCAGCTGGCTCAAAGGGTGGGGGTGTGTGTTGGTGGTGTGACGAAGTCGTGGCAACTGGTGCAAGGGGTGGGGGGGTCCATCGGTGGCATGACGAAGTCATGGCAGCTGGCTCCAAGGGTGGGGGGGTGTGTTGGTGGTGTGACGAAGTCGTGGCAACTGGTGCAAGGGGTGGGGGGGTCTGCCGGTGGCGTGCTGAAGTCATGGCAGCTGGCTCAAAGGGTGGGGGGGTGTGTCGGTGGCTTGACGAGGTTGTGGCAGTTGGCTCACGGGGTGGGGGTGTCCGTCGGTGGCGTGACAAAGTCGTGGCAGCTGGCCCACGGGGTGGGGGGGGGGTTTCAGTCCGTCTGCGGCATGAGGGGGCTGTGATCGCAGGCTGGTGGAACAAGGCTGCCCAGGTATTTGGCCTATGGCGTGGGGGCGTCCTAGTCCGTGTGCCGGTCCGCTGTTCTGTCCTCAATTGTGTGCTGGTCCCTTGCTCTGTCAACCGTGATGCTAATCCCACCACATGTCTCTTTGCCTCATCAATTGATTGAATTTTGAATTTATGTCTAAGACTCTTTTTAATCCAATTAGTGGCTTTTGTCATAATTTCTTCCAGGCGCTCTGTCACTGCAGCCTGAGCAAATTCATTTTCTAATTCTTCCAGGTTTGTTGTATAGTGCTCAATTAGAATCTGTCTGGTCTGTTTTGCCCAATTTTCTGAATTCAAAGCCAATTTGGTTAGGGTTTCCTGTGACGGTTTTGCCGGTTTTATAAAGCAGGTTAGTTTATCAGCTTGTTTTAAGATGCCCTTAGGGGGCTGATTCTGGCCCTTTAAGAATATTAGATGGTGGATTGTCTGGAAAATTCTATAAATTATTCTCACTGTTGTAGCAAATTCATCCCTGGCTACGGGGAGACACCTATGTGTACCAGGGTCCGACCTCATATGCGTACGGTTGTCAGACAACCTGCATGTGTTCCGCATAGTGTTAGCCATTCCCTGGGTGTAGAAAGGTGCAAAAGGTTTTAAAAGATGTTACTAGCTTCTATTTGGTAATAGAGGTCCCCGCTAGTAACTGTAATCTCACCCCACGGTGGCTCCCTGGCTCAGATGGTCTCCTGCCTGGGACTGCGTCCTCCAAACACTCCCCAGCTCAGCCGGCTGTCCCGCCTGGAAAGGCTCTTTTTCCACCGGTCTCACCTCCCCTCCGGTGGCTCTCTGGCTTCGATGGTTCTCTGCCTGCAACAGTACTATCCAAAAACTCTTTCGTTCAGTAAGTTCTCCGGCCTGGAATCTTTTTTTCTCCGACGTTTCGCTTATCCTTAAGCTTCATCAGGGAGAAAGGATTTTAACTTTGTTTACAGCCGCTTATAAGTCCGGAGCCTTGGACTGGCCCCTCCCCTGTGTGCTACTGTTGGCTGAAGTTTTGTTCCCGCCCACAAGCAGGCTAGCCTTGACCTGGGATTGGTTAGAATTTCTGTCCTGTATGTAATGAGTCCTGTCTCATGCAGGGCTGGCCCCGCCCCCTTCGCTCCACGTGTTCGTTATTTTTAAATTATATTTTTTTAACCTAATGTTTTAATGTTCCTTTAGTTTATCTTAGATGTTTGGGGTTATTTTTTTTTTTTTTTTGAGGTAATGTTTTTTAAAAATATTACTTTTTAACCTTTGAATCTGTTTTAATGCTCCAGGTCATTCTGGCGCCACGGAGTCTGACTGTCCGCTGACCCCGGGGCTTGATTACCTGTCCGCCTCACCTCATTTTTTAAATAAAAACATGAAGCTACTTCTCCAAACCCCCGCCTCCGGCTATGCCTTTTAATTATGAGGGTATTTTAAACAATTAATTAAACTTCCCACCGATTTCCTCCTTTTTAAACCCGATCGCTCGTTAAACGAAACTCAATCTCCCAGAATGCCTCACGCGTCGCTCGCTTTTCAGCGGCCGCGCAGAAAAAAACCGATTTCCAAGGTCCGATTCCCCAAAAAAAACTCCCGAATCCGCCGCCACCCACCCCCCCCGGGGGGAGAGGAGGGGAAAAGAAAGGTCCCCCAACCCCAAAAACCCAAAGTAAACCCTTTTATTTAAGAGCGTTGCCCTCGTGTTTGACCCGAGAGAACTCCATATCCCAGAATGCCTCACGCGGCGCTCGCTTTTCAGCGGCCGCGTGGAACAAAATTTTGATTTCCAAGGTCCGATTCCCCATAAAAACTCCCGTAACCGCTGCCACCCGCCCCCCGGGGGGAGAGGAGGGGGAAAGAAAGGTCCCCCAGCCCCAGAGAGACCAAGTAAACCCTTTTATTTACGGGTCTTGCCCTCGTGTTTGACCCGAGAGAACTCCATATCCCAGAATGCCTCACGCGGCGCTCGCTTTTCAGTCGCTGAGAAAAAAACCCGATTTCAAAGATAAAAATCACCCGGTGAACGCTCAAAATCTAAAGACTAGATAAAGTTATCGGATTCTCACCCGTGTCCCCAACTCCTCCAGATCCCCGGGGAAAGGGTTTCTTTTAAAAAAACCGAGGTCGATATCCAGCAGCTCCCTGCTGTCGCGTTCCCCGCAGCACCAGGCATCTCTTAAAGGGGCCGTCCCCGCAGCACCAGGCATCTCTTAAAGGGGCCGTCCCCGCATCAATGTCCAGAGACCGTGTCTATGGGAACTACAACTTTTTAAAAAAATATGTAATCTTTTGTGCCCTTATTGCTGTCCCAAACCTCGTGGGGGGGGGGGGTTTGGGAAGATGAGTTCCATGTCTGTCAGACCCACATTTCCAGCCATGCTTTATTTTAAGTACACCTTTTAAATATTTTAGATTTTAAAATTTAAAAAAACCGCCTTGGTGCTCCCTATTTTTATAAGTTGCTTGCTGCTTTTTTTGTGGGGGGGCAAAAGGGGAACAAAAAGTTATTTAACCATCTACCTCACTGATCAAGTTTAGATTTAAGGTATTTGCAAGATATATTCTCTGGGTTTTCTTTTCTTGGCATTTATATCTTTTTTTGTCTGTGGTAATGTAAAGCGTGTCACTCCTGAATGTTAGGTTGTATGGTGTGGGCAGGAGGGTAGTTACACCCTCTTGTGTTCGTATTCTCACTCAACCCTTGAGCTTCTTGTCACTTATACCTGCCACTTTTGGTTGGCCCACGCTTTACCTTACCACCTGGCTTCTTTTTCTTGCCGATCGCTTCTTAGTAATTTCGTGATCCGTAATCCTTTGATCCCCCTCTGGGGTTATAATCAGTTCCTGGGTTTTGCCAATTTATGGCCTCTATGTCGTATTTAGTTATTATTATTGGTGTTGGAACTCTACCCTTTATTTTACGTAGTGTTAGGGTTATGTTGTATTGAGGTTGGGGGGTTCAGGTTAGGGTTAGGGTTGCTGCACTGGGGTTAGTGTTGGGGTTAGGTGAGGGTCAGGGTCGCAGTTAGGTTCAGGGCTATATTGGGGTTAGGTTGGGGTGCATCAGGGTTAGGGCTAGGTGTTTAGGGGTGGGGTGGGATTAGGGTTATGTTTTAGGGGTAGGGTTGGGTGCATCAGGGTTAGGGTTAGGTGTTTAGGGGTAGGGTAGGGTGCATCAGGGTTAGGGTTAGGTGTTTAGGGGTAGGGTAGGGTGCATCAGGGTTAGGGTCCAGGGTCAGAGTTGTGATTAGATTCAGGGCTGGGGGGTTGGAGTTATGGGTTAGGGTTGCATTAGGGGTAGGGTTAAGTGAGGGTCAGGGTTTAGGAGTAGGGTGGGGTGTGTTAGGCTTAGATTTTAGGGGTGGGGTGGGAGATTAGGTTTGCTGTATTAGAGTTACGGTTAGGCTTTAGGGGTAGAGTGGGGTGCATTTGGAGAGTTGTGATTAGATTCAGGGCTGGGGGGTTGGAGTTATGGGTTAGGGTTGCATTAGGGGTAGGGTTAAGTGAGGGTCAGGGTTTAGGAGTAGGGTGGGGTGTGTTAGGCTTAGATTTTAGGGGTGGGGTGGGAGATTAGGTTTGCTGTATTAGAGTTACGGTTAGGCTTTAGGGGTAGAGTGGGGTGCATTTGGAGTTAGGATTTGGGATATGGATGTGGTCTGTTTGTAGTTAGGGTTGGGGCTTTGGTCTGTTTGTTGTGGGCAGTGTGGGGTTTAGTGGTTTTGGTTAGCTTAAACAGTAGGGGTTAGCTCTGTTTATTGTGATTAGGGTAGGGTGTGGTGTGGTTGCGGTTTGGGAGGTTTATCAAGTTGGGGTTGGGATTTGTGGTAATTAAGGTCGGGGCAGTTTTGTTTTTTGATGTTGGATTTCCCCCATTTTAGATCTGATTTAAGCCCTTTGGTAACTGAGTTTGTAGGGTTGTTATCCAGTGTTTTTCCCTCCTCTTCCTTTGTGAGGTTGTCCAGTTCATGTTGGTCTCCAACCCCATAAATTCCAGGGATTCAAGACCATGCTCCATGAAGTGTCGGGAGGTAGGTTTGTATACATCCTTTGTTCTAATAGCACTGAGGTGCCCTGTGAGCCTCATCCTTAGACTATTCCCTGTTTCTCCTACATACAAGATGTGGCATTGTTTGCATCGAATTGCATAAACAGCATTGTGCTGTTCACATGTAATTCTTTGTTTAATTAGGGCTGCTTTTCCTGTGTGTCTATTTTGTATCATTTTGCGGATTATTAGGTATTTACACGTCCCACATTTTGGGTTTGTGCAGTTCTGGGTTGTCTGTTTTCTTATCCTACTCCGAACCAGCATGTCGCGAAGGTTCCGAGTTCTTTTGTATGCCGACGTTATGTGGTATCGACTAAGTGTGTCAACATCCTCTTTTAGTTTCCCAAATTGGGTTTTAATCACTCCGTGTATTAGTTTGGTCATTGTATCGTATGTCGTTATCAGTGGTAGTCTTGCTACTTCTCTGTTTGGCCGTGGGCTATTCAGTCCCCTCAGGAAATCAGACTTAAGGTGCCTGAGGAACCTTTTTGTGTAACCTCTCTGTCTCAGTGCAGTAAATAGGGTTGTGGTGGCTTCCCTAAAGTCCTCTCCGTTTGTGCATATGCGGTGAAAACGTGTCAGTTGTGACTTCACCAGCCCCCGAAAGGTATGTTTTGGATGGTGGCTGTTTATGTGCAGGAGTGTGTGTGTGTCTGTTTCTTTAAAGAATACCTTTGTTGCTAGCTTGTGGCTGTTATTCTCCTGTTGTAATTTAAATACTGTGGTGTCCAGGAAATCCACACTTTCTCTATGTGTTGTAACTTTAAGTTTAATAGATTGGTGGTGACTGTTGAGAATACCTACAAATTCTTGCAATTCTGTTTCTGTGTGAGTCCAGACTCCCCATATGTCATCCAGGTATCTGTAATAACACATCGGGAGCTTGGAACACTTTTCAAAGACTGTGTTTTCCCAGTCTGCCATGTATATGTTTGCGTAGGCCGGGGCAAATTTCTTGCCCATAGCCGTGCCCTTAATCTGTAGGTAGAATTGCTCCTGGAATTCAAAGTCATTTTTTGTTAGTCCTAGGTGTAATAGCTGGATTATGGCTGCATCTGGTCTGTGGGGTTGGGGGAACTTTCTAAGGATATTTTCCACTGCCTGTATGCCTCTGTCTGTTTCTATGTTTGTGTATAGGCTTTCAATGTCCATGGTAAAGAGTATTGCGTTCGGGGGTACGGTCAGTGAGTTCACTATTTCTATGAAGTGGTAAGTGTCTTTAATGTAGCTAGGGTGCTTCTGTGATAAGGGGTTTAGGAATGAGTCAATGTATTCTGCTATCCTGTAGGATTCACTACCACAGTCTGACACAATGGGTCTTCCTGGTGGTATTTCTCCTGGTACAGTCCATGTGTCAGGGTGCTTGTGTATTTTGGGTAGTATGTAGAATTTTCTGGGTTGTGGTTGTTCCCCCCTTAGGTATTCCACTTGTTTCTGATTCAAGTGTTTAGATTTCTTTAGTTCTGTTAAAATGTTTCCAATCTCTTTTCGTGTGTCCTGGTAAATTGGTCCTGCTAATTTCGTGTAGTGGGCTGTATTATTAAGCTGTCTGTGAGCTTCAAGTAGATACTGTTGCCTATCCATGATCACTATACTACTGCCCTTATCTGCTGGTTTTATGATTATATCTAGATTGTTTCTAAGTTCTATGATTGCCCGTCTCTCTCTTCCAGTGAGGTTTTGCTTGTCTGTCTGTTTAGGGATTTTTTCAATTTGTGATTGAGTCTGTTTAATAAAGTTTAGGATTTCTGGCTCTATTTTATTGTTTGGTGGGGTCCATTCTGATGGTGGTGTAAAAGGTTGCTTGTCTGTTTCTGAATCGCTAAAGTAATCGGTCAGTTTTACTCTCCTGTAAAACCTTTTCAGATCTTCCTGAATTTGTACTTTACAATGTTTTGGGGTTGGAACAAATGTAAGGCCCTTGTTTAAAACCCTCTCCTGTACCTCTGTGGGGTTAAAGAGTTGGGAAATATTAATAACAGTTTTTCCCAGGTGTAATCTACCCTTCTCTTGGGTTAAAGTCCTTTTTAGTTTAAAGACTTCATCCACTGGTTTATTATGTTATGGGCAGTGCTATCTGTCCAATGGATGTGGTCAGCCCCCACTTTAAAGGATCTAGCATTAATTGCTGGTATGTAATTCTGTTTTTTTATATGCTGGTTAATTCCTCTGATTGTATCCCTCTCTGTTTCTGGAAGTAAGTTACTGAAGTTAATTTCCGGCACCCAGATCTGAGCATTTGGGAATGTGCTCTTAGCCAATTTAAGTAATGACTGCAGTTGCTTGGTTGCAGTCAGTGGTCTCTGCGTTCGATTATTAATGCCAACTGAGAGCACCACCTTTTTGGTCTCCGGACAGGGTTCCAATTTGTCCAGAATTGCTGTGACATGAATGAATTTAGCTCCTGGAAAGCTATCAATTTGGGTGGTGGGATTTGGGCATCTTTTTATCTTGGAGAGGTTGGAATCTCCTATTATTAAAATGGATTTTCTGGGTTCCAATTTCCAGGTAATGTTTTTTCGGCTGGTGTTGGGGTGCCTCGTCACTCTCTGTGCATCTTCCCCTTCAGAGTCAGGTTCTGCCCCTGTTGGTGTGTTTTCTGTTTCTATGTCTGCTACCCCTGCCTCCCCTATTGTGTTCCCTACCTCGGCTTCAGCTATTTCTGCCTCTCCTACTGTGTTGTCTGTCTGGGCTCTCATTGTTCCTGTCCTCATTTCTGTGTCTATTGGGTTTACCTGTCCGGTCTGGTCGCTCCTTTGTTTCTGTGGAAGGGGTTGTTTTGTGACACTGATCTCGGGCTCTAGAACTGCTGTATTTCTTGGGATGGTTGGTTTGGTACAGTCTTTCTTTTGTCTCTGTGGGAGCGGTTGGTACGTGACCCTGGTTTTGGGGTACAGGAATGTTGTGCATGGATTTGTCCCTTCTGTTTGTTTTGGGTCTGAGGAATCCCTAGTGATTTGGTTTAATACGGTCTGATGTTGGTTCCCCATGTAGTGCTGGGGTCTACGTGGCTCAGGCTCTTGAGAGCCAAGTGTGATGTCCAGGTCCCTAATGATGGCCACATTGGAAATCCTGGTCCTTGGCCTGTGGGGTGGGGTAGGGCTAGTCGCCGCCCTGGATGGCGGGGAAGGGGGGGTCACTGCCCTGGACCGCAAGGAAGGGGGGGTTTCAGTGGTCTGCTGGTGGTGTGATGGAGTCGGGGTAGCTGGCCCACGGGGTGGGGTGGTCTGTCGGTGGCGTGACGAAGTCATGGCAGCTGGCTCAAAGGGTGGGGGTGTGTGTTGGTGGTGTGACGAAGTCGTGGCAACTGGTGCAAGGGGTGGGGGGGTCCATCGGTGGCATGACGAAGTCATGGCAGCTGGCTCCAAGGGTGGGGGGGTGTGTTGGTGGTGTGACGAAGTCGTGGCAACTGGTGCAAGGGGTGGGGGGGTCTGCCGGTGGCGTGCTGAAGTCATGGCAGCTGGCTCAAAGGGTGGGGGGGTGTGTCGGTGGCTTGACGAGGTTGTGGCAGTTGGCTCACGGGGTGGGGGTGTCCGTCGGTGGCGTGACAAAGTCGTGGCAGCTGGCCCACGGGGTGGGGGGGGGGGTTTCAGTCCGTCTGCGGCATGAGGGGGCTGTGATCGCAGGCTGGTGGAACAAGGCTGCCCAGGTATTTGGCCTATGGCGTGGGGGCGTCCTAGTCCGTGTGCCGGTCCGCTGTTCTGTCCTCAATTGTGTGCTGGTCCCTTGCTCTGTCAACCGTGATGCTAATCCCACCACATGTCTCTTTGCCTCATCAATTGATTGAATTTTGAATTTATGTCTAAGACTCTTTTTAATCCAATTAGTGGCTTTTGTCATAATTTCTTCCAGGCGCTCTGTCACTGCAGCCTGAGCAAATTCATTTTCTAATTCTTCCAGGTTTGTTGTATAGTGCTCAATTAGAATCTGTCTGGTCTGTTTTGCCCAATTTTCTGAATTCAAAGCCAATTTGGTTAGGGTTTCCTGTGACGGTTTTGCCGGTTTTATAAAGCAGGTTAGTTTATCAGCTTGTTTTAAGATGCCCTTAGGGGGCTGATTCTGGCCCTTTAAGAATATTAGATGGTGGATTGTCTGGAAAATTCTATAAATTATTCTCACTGTTGTAGCAAATTCATCCCTGGCTACGGGGAGACACCTATGTGTACCAGGGTCCGACCTCATATGCGTACGGTTGTCAGACAACCTGCATGTGTTCCGCATAGTGTTAGCCATTCCCTGGGTGTAGAAAGGTGCAAAAGGTTTTAAAAGATGTTACTAGCTTCTATTTGGTAATAGAGGTCCCCGCTAGTAACTGTAATCTCACCCCACGGTGGCTCCCTGGCTCAGATGGTCTCCTGCCTGGGACTGCGTCCTCCAAACACTCCCCAGCTCAGCCGGCTGTCCCGCCTGGAAAGGCTCTTTTTCCACCGGTCTCACCTCCCCTCCGGTGGCTCTCTGGCTTCGATGGTTCTCTGCCTGCAACAGTACTATCCAAAAACTCTTTCGTTCAGTAAGTTCTCCGGCCTGGAATCTTTTTTTCTCCGACGTTTCGCTTATCCTTAAGCTTCATCAGGGAGAAAGGATTTTAACTTTGTTTACAGCCGCTTATAAGTCCGGAGCCTTGGACTGGCCCCTCCCCTGTGTGCTACTGTTGGCTGAAGTTTTGTTCCCGCCCACAAGCAGGCTAGCCTTGACCTGGGATTGGTTAGAATTTCTGTCCTGTATGTAATGAGTCCTGTCTCATGCAGGGCTGGCCCCGCCCCCTTCGCTCCACGTGTTCGTTATATTTAAATTATATTTTTTTAACCTAATGTTTTAATGTTCCTTTAGTTTATCTTAGATGTTTGGGGTTATTTTTTTTTTTTTTTTGAGGTAATGTTTTTTAAAAATATTACTTTTTAACCTTTGAATCTGTTTTAATGCTCCAGGTCATTCTGGCGCCACGGAGTCTGACTGTCCGCTGACCCCGGGGCTTGATTACCTGTCCGCCTCACCTCATTTTTTAAATAAAAACATGAAGCTACTTCTCCAAACCCCCGCCTCCGGCTATGCCTTTTAATTATGAGGGTATTTTAAACAATTAATTAAACTTCCCACCGATTTCCTCCTTTTTAAACCCGATCGCTCGTTAAACGAAACTCAATCTCCCAGAATGCCTCACGCGTCGCTCGCTTTTCAGCGGCCGCGCAGAAAAAAACCGATTTCCAAGGTCCGATTCCCCAAAAAAAACTCCCGAATCCGCCGCCACCCACCCCCCCCGGGGGGAGAGGAGGGGAAAAGAAAGGTCCCCCAACCCCAAAAACCCAAAGTAAACCCTTTTATTTAAGAGCGTTGCCCTCGTGTTTGACCCGAGAGAACTCCATATCCCAGAATGCCTCACGCGGCGCTCGCTTTTCAGCGGCCGCGTGGAACAAAATTTTGATTTCCAAGGTCCGATTCCCCATAAAAACTCCCGTAACCGCTGCCACCCGCCCCCCGGGGGGAGAGGAGGGGGAAAGAAAGGTCCCCCAGCCCCAGAGAGACCAAGTAAACCCTTTTATTTACGGGTCTTGCCCTCGTGTTTGACCCGAGAGAACTCCATATCCCAGAATGCCTCACGCGGCGCTCGCTTTTCAGTCGCTGAGAAAAAAACCCGATTTCAAAGATAAAAATCACCCGGTGAACGCTCAAAATCTAAAGACTAGATAAAGTTATCGGATTCTCACCCGTGTCCCCAACTCCTCCAGATCCCCGGGGAAAGGGTTTCTTTTAAAAAAACCGAGGTCGATATCCAGCAGCTCCCTGCTGTCGCGTTCCCCGCAGCACCAGGCATCTCTTAAAGGGGCCGTCCCCGCAGCACCAGGCATCTCTTAAAGGGGCCGTCCCCGCATCAATGTCCAGAGACCGTGTCTATGGGAACTACAACTTTTAAAAAAAATATGTAATCTTTTGTGCCCTTATTGCTGTCCCAAACCTCGTGGGGGGGGGGGGGGGTTTGGGAAGATGAGTTCCATGTCTGTCAGACCCACATTTCCAGCCATGCTTTATTTTAAGTGCACCTTTTAAATATTTTAGATTTTAAAATTTAAAAAAACCTCCTTGGTGCTCCCTATTTTTATAAGTTGCTTGCTGCTTTTTTTGTGGGGGGGCAAAAGGGGAACAAAAAGTTATTTAACCATCTACCTCACTGATCAAGTTTAGATTTAAGGTATTTGCAAGATATATTCTCTGGGTTTTCTTTTCTTGGCATTTATATCTTTTTTTGTCTGTGGTAATGTAAAGCGTGTCACTCCTGAATGTTAGGTTGTATGGTGTGGGCAGGAGGGTAGTTACACCCTCTTGTGTTCGTATTCTCACTCAACCCTTGAGCTTCTTGTCACTTATACCTGCCACTTTTGGTTGGCCCACGCTTTACCTTACCACCTGGCTTCTTTTTCTTGCCGATCGCTTCTTAGTAATTTCGTGATCCGTAATCCTTTGATCCCCCTCTGGGGTTATAATCAGTTCCTGGGTTTTGCCAATTTATGGCCTCTATGTCGTATTTAGTTATTATTATTGGTGTTGGAACTCTACCCTTTATTTTACGTAGTGTTAGGGTTATGTTGTATTGAGGTTGGGGGGTTCAGGTTAGGGTTAGGGTTGCTGCACTGGGGTTAGTGTTGGGGTTAGGTGAGGGTCAGGGTCGCAGTTAGGTTCAGGGCTATATTGGGGTTAGGTTGGGGTGCATCAGGGTTAGGGTTAGGTGTTTAGGGGTGGGGTGGGATTAGGGTTATGTTTTAGGGGTAGGGTTGGGTGCATCAGGATTAGGGTTAGGTGTTTAGGGGTAGGGTAGGGTGCATCAGGGTTAGGGTTAGGTGTTTAGGGGTAGGGTAGGGTGCATCAGGGTTAGGGTCCAGGGTCAGAGTTGTGATTAGATTCAGGGCTGGGGGGTTGGAGTTATGGGTTAGGGTTGCATTAGGGGTAGGGTTAAGTGAGGGTCAGGGTTTAGGAGTAGGGTGGGGTGTGTTAGGCTTAGATTTTAGGGGTGGGGTGGGAGATTAGGTTTGCTGTATTAGAGTTACGGTTAGGCTTTAGGGGTAGAGTGGGGTGCATTTGGAGAGTTGTGATTAGATTCAGGGCTGGGGGGTTGGAGTTATGGGTTAGGGTTGCATTAGGGGTAGGGTTAAGTGAGGGTCAGGGTTTAGGAGTAGGGTGGGGTGTGTTAGGCTTAGATTTTAGGGGTGGGGTGGGAGATTAGGTTTGCTGTATTAGAGTTACGGTTAGGCTTTAGGGGTAGAGTGGGGTGCATTTGGAGTTAGGATTTGGGATATGGATGTGGTCTGTTTGTAGTTAGGGTTGGGGCTTTGGTCTGTTTGTTGTGGGCAGTGTGGGGTTTAGTGGTTTTGGTTAGCTTAAACAGTAGGGGTTAGCTCTGTTTATTGTGATTAGGGTAGGGTGTGGTGTGGTTGCGGTTTGGGAGGTTTATCAAGTTGGGGTTGGGATTTGTGGTAATTAAGGTCGGGGCAGTTTTGTTTTTTGATGTTGGATTTCCCCCATTTTAGATCTGATTTAAGCCCTTTGGTAACTGAGTTTGTAGGGTTGTTATCCAGTGTTTTTCCCTCCTCTTCCTTTGTGAGGTTGTCCAGTTCATGTTGGTCTCCAACCCCATAAATTCCAGGGATTCAAGACCATGCTCCATGAAGTGTCGGGAGGTAGGTTTGTATACATCCTTTGTTCTAATAGCACTGAGGTGCCCTGTGAGCCTCATCCTTAGACTATTCCCTGTTTCTCCTACATACAAGATGTGGCATTGTTTGCATCGAATTGCATAAACAGCATTGTGCTGTTCACATGTAATTCTTTGTTTAATTAGGGCTGCTTTTCCTGTGTGTCTATTTTGTATCATTTTGCGGATTATTAGGTATTTACACGTCCCACATTTTGGGTTTGTGCAGTTCTGGGTTGTCTGTTTTCTTATCCTACTCCGAACCAGCATGTCGCGAAGGTTCCGAGTTCTTTTGTATGCCGACGTTATGTGGTATCGACTAAGTGTGTCAACATCCTCTTTTAGTTTCCCAAATTGGGTTTTAATCACTCCGTGTATTAGTTTGGTCATTGTATCGTATGTCGTTATCAGTGGTAGTCTTGCTACTTCTCTGTTTGGCCGTGGGCTATTCAGTCCCCTCAGGAAATCAGACTTAAGGTGCCTGAGGAACCTTTTTGTGTAACCTCTCTGTCTCAGTGCAGTAAATAGGGTTGTGGTGGCTTCCCTAAAGTCCTCTCCGTTTGTGCATATGCGGTGAAAACGTGTCAGTTGTGACTTCACCAGCCCCCGAAAGGTATGTTTTGGATGGTGGCTGTTTATGTGCAGGAGTGTGCGTGTGTCTGTTTCTTTAAAGAATACCTTTGTTGCTAGCTTATGGCTGTTATTCTCCTGTTGTAATTTAAATACTGTGGTGTCCAGGAAATCCACACTTTCTCTATGTGTTGTAACTTTAAGTTTAATAGATTGGTGGTGACTGTTGAGAATACCTACAAATTCTTGCAATTCTGTTTCTGTGTGAGTCCAGACTCCCCATATGTCATCCAGGTATCTGTAATAACACATCGGGAGCTTGGAACACTTTTCAAAGACTGTGTTTTCCCAGTCTGCCATGTATATGTTTGCGTAGGCCGGGGCAAATTTCTTGCCCATAGCCGTGCCCTTAATCTGTAGGTAGAATTGCTCCTGGAATTCAAAGTCATTTTTTGTTAGTCCTAGGTGTAATAGCTGGATTATGGCTGCATCTGGTCTGTGGGGTTGGGGGAACTTTCTAAGGATATTTTCCACTGCCTGTATGCCTCTGTCTGTTTCTATGTTTGTGTATAGGCTTTCAATGTCCATGGTAAAGAGTATTGCGTTCGGGGGTACGGTCAGTGAGTTCACTATTTCTATGAAGTGGTAAGTGTCTTTAATGTAGCTAGGGTGCTTCTGTGATAAGGGGTTTAGGAATGAGTCAATGTATTCTGCTATCCTGTAGGATTCACTACCACAGTCTGACACAATGGGTCTTCCTGGTGGTATTTCTCCTGGTACAGTCCATGTGTCAGGGTGCTTGTGTATTTTGGGTAGTATGTAGAATTTTCTGGGTTGTGGTTGTTCCCCCCTTAGGTATTCCACTTGTTTCTGATTCAAGTGTTTAGATTTCTTTAGTTCTGTTAAAATGTTTCCAATCTCTTTTCGTGTGTCCTGGTAAATTGGTCCTGCTAATTTCGTGTAGTGGGCTGTATTATTAAGC
This sequence comes from Heptranchias perlo, assembly GCF_035084215.1. Lineage (NCBI taxonomy): Eukaryota > Metazoa > Chordata > Chondrichthyes > Hexanchiformes > Hexanchidae > Heptranchias > Heptranchias perlo. The sequence goes on from NC_090360.1 coordinate 27,553,131, forward strand.
TGTCTGTGAGCTTCAAGTAGATACTGTTGCCTATCCATGATCACTATACTACTGCCCTTATCTGCTGGTTTTATGATTATATCTAGATTGTTTCTAAGTTCTATGATTGCCCGTCTCTCTCTTCCAGTGAGGTTTTGCTTGTCTGTCTGTTTAGGGATTTTTTCAATTTGTGATTGAGTCTGTTTAATAAAGTTTAGGATTTCTGGCTCTATTTTATTGTTTGGTGGGGTCCATTCTGATGGTGGTGTAAAAGGTTGCTTGTCTGTTTCTGAATCGCTAAAGTAATCGGTCAGTTTTACTCTCCTGTAAAACCTTTTCAGATCTTCCTGAATTTGTACTTTACAATGTTTTGGGGTTGGAACAAATGTAAGGCCCTTGTTTAAAACCCTCTCCTGTACCTCTGTGGGGTTAAAGAGTTGGGAAATATTAATAACAGTTTTTCCCAGGTGTAATCTACCCTTCTCTTGGGTTAAAGTCCTTTTTAGTTTAAAGACATCATCCACTGGTTTATTATGTTATGGGCAGTGCTATCTGTCCAATGGATGTGGTCAGCCCCCACTTTAAAGGATCTAGCATTAATTGCTGGTATGTAATTCTGTTTTTTTATATGCTGGTTAATTCCTCTGATTGTATCCCTCTCTGTTTCTGGAAGTAAGTTACTGAAGTTAATTTCCGGCACCCAGATCTGAGCATTTGGGAATGTGCTCTTAGCCAATTTAAGTAATGACTGCAGTTGCTTGGTTGCAGTCAGTGGTCTCTGCGTTCGATTATTAATGCCAACTGAGAGCACCACCTTTTTGGTCTCCGGACAGGGTTCCAATTTGTCCAGAATTGCTGTGACATGAATGAATTTAGCTCCTGGAAAGCTATCAATTTGGGTGGTGGGATTTGGGCATCTTTTTATCTTGGAGAGGTTGGAATCTCCTATTATTAAAATGGATTTTCTGGGTTCCAATTTCCAGGTAATGTTTTTTCGGCTGGTGTTGGGGTGCCTCGTCACTCTCTGTGCATCTTCCCCTTCAGAGTCAGGTTCTGCCCCTGTTGGTGTGTTTTCTGTTTCTATGTCTGCTACCCCTGCCTCCCCTATTGTGTTCCCTACCTCGGCTTCAGCTATTTCTGCCTCTCCTACTGTGTTGTCTGTCTGGGCTCTCATTGTTCCTGTCCTCATTTCTGTGTCTATTGGGTTTACCTGTCCGGTCTGGTCGCTCCTTTGTTTCTGTGGAAGGGGTTGTTTTGTGACACTGATCTCGGGCTCTAGAACTGCTGTATTTCTTGGGATGGTTGGTTTGGTACAGTCTTTCTTTTGTCTCTGTGGGAGCGGTTGGTACGTGACCCTGGTTTTGGGGTACAGGAATGTTGTGCATGGATTTGTCCCTTCTGTTTGTTTTGGGTCTGAGGAATCCCTAGTGATTTGGTTTAATACGGTCTGATGTTGGTTCCCCATGTAGTGCTGGGGTCTACGTGGCTCAGGCTCTTGAGAGCCAAGTGTGATGTCCAGGTCCCTAATGATGGCCACATTGGAAATCCTGGTCCTTGGCCTGTGGGGTGGGGTAGGGCTAGTCGCCGCCCTGGATGGCGGGGAAGGGGGGGTCACTGCCCTGGACCGCAAGGAAGGGGGGGTTTCAGTGGTCTGCTGGTGGTGTGATGGAGTCGGGGTAGCTGGCCCACGGGGTGGGGGGGTCTGTCGGTGGCGTGACGAAGTTATGGCAGCTGGCTCAAAGGGTGGGGGTGTGTGTTGGTGGTGTGACGAAGTCGTGGCAACTGGTGCAAGGGGTGGGGGGGTCCATCGGTGGCATGACGAAGTCATGGCAGCTGGCTCCAAGGGTGGGGGGGTGTGTTGGTGGTGTGACGAAGTCGTGGCAACTGGTGCAAGGGGTGGGGGGGTCTGCCGGTGGCGTGCTGAAGTCATGGCAGCTGGCTCAAAGGGTGGGGGGGTGTGTCGGTGGCTTGACGACGTTGTGGCAGTTGGCTCACGGGGTGGGGGTGTCCGTCGGTGGCGTGACAAAGTCGTGGCAGCTGGCCCACGGGGTGGGGGGGGGTTTTCAGTCCGTCTGCGGCATGAGGGGGCTGTGATCGCAGGCTGGTGGAACAAGGCTGCCCAGGTATTTGGCCTATGGCGTGGGGGCGTCCTAGTCCGTGTGCCGGTCCGCTGTTCTGTCCTCAATTGTGTGCTGGTCCCTTGCTCTGTCAACCGTGATGCTAATCCCACCACATGTCTCTTTGCCTCATCAATTGATTGAATTTTGAATTTATGTCTAAGACTCTTTTTAATCCAATTAGTGGCTTTTGTCATAATTTCTTCCAGGCGCTCTGTCACTGCAGCCTGAGCAAATTCATTTTCTAATTCTTCCAGGTTTGTTGTATAGTGCTCAATTAGAATCTGTCTGGTCTGTTTTGCCCAATTTTCTGAATTCAAAGCCAATTTGGTTAGGGTTTCCTGTGACGGTTTTGCCGGTTTTATAAAGCAGGTTAGTTTATCAGCTTGTTTTAAGATGCCCTTAGGGGGCTGATTCTGGCCCTTTAAGAATATTAGATGGTGGATTGTCTGGAAAATTCTATAAATTATTCTCACTGTTGTAGCAAATTCATCCCTGGCTACGGGGAGACACCTATGTGTACCAGGGTCCGACCTCATATGCGTACGGTTGTCAGACAACCTGCATGTGTTCCGCATAGTGTTAGCCATTCCCTGGGTGTAGAAAGGTGCAAAAGGTTTTAAAAGATGTTACTAGCTTCTATTTGGTAATAGAGGTCCCCGCTAGTAACTGTAATCTCACCCCACGGTGGCTCCCTGGCTCAGATGGTCTCCTGCCTGGGACTGCGTCCTCCAAACACTCCCCAGCTCAGCCGGCTGTCCCGCCTGGAAAGGCTCTTTTTCCACCGGTCTCACCTCCCCTCCGGTGGCTCTCTGGCTTCGATGGTTCTCTGCCTGCAACAGTACTATCCAAAAACTCTTTCGTTCAGTAAGTTCTCCGGCCTGGAATCTTTTTTTCTCCGACGTTTCGCTTATCCTTAAGCTTCATCAGGGAGAAAGGATTTTAACTTTGTTTACAGCCGCTTATAAGTCCGGAGCCTTGGACTGGCCCCTCCCCTGTGTGCTACTGTTGGCTGAAGTTTTGTTCCCGCCCACAAGCAGGCTAGCCTTGACCTGGGATTGGTTAGAATTTCTGTCCTGTATGTAATGAGTCCTGTCTCATGCAGGGCTGGCCCCGCCCCCTTCGCTCCACGTGTTCGTTATTTTTAAATTATATTTTTTTAACCTAATGTTTTAATGTTCCTTTAGTTTATCTTAGATGTTTGGGGTTATTTTTTTTTTTTTTTTTTTTGAGGTAATGTTTTTTAAAAATATTACTTTTTAACCTTTGAATCTGTTTTAATGCTCCAGGTCATTCTGGCGCCACGGAGTCTGACTGTCCGCTGACCCCGGGGCTTGATTACCTGTCCGCCTCACCTCATTTTTTAAATAAAAACATGAAGCTACTTCTCCAAACCCCCGCCTCCGGCTATGCCTTTTAATTATGAGGGTATTTTAAACAATTAATTAAACTTCCCACCGATTTCCTCCTTTTTAAACCCGATCGCTCGTTAAACGAAACTCAATCTCCCAGAATGCCTCACGCGTCGCTCGCTTTTCAGCGGCCGCGCAGAAAAAAACCGATTTCCAAGGTCCGATTCCCCAAAAAAAACTCCCGAATCCGCCGCCACCCACCCCCCCGGGGGGAGAGGAGGGGAAAAGAAAGGTCCCCCAACCCCAAAAACCCAAAGTAAACCCTTTTATTTAAGAGCGTTGCCCTCGTGTTTGACCCGAGAGAACTCCATATCCCAGAATGCCTCACGCGGCGCTCGCTTTTCAGCGGCCGCGTGGAACAAAATTTTGATTTCCAAGGTCCGATTCCCCATAAAAACTCCCGTAACCGCTGCCACCCGCCCCCCGGGGCGAGAGGAGGGGGAAAGAAAGGTCCCCCAGCCCCAGAGAGACCAAGTAAACCCTTTTATTTACGGGTCTTGCCCTCGTGTTTGACCCGAGAGAACTCCATATCCCAGAATGCCTCACGCGGCGCTCGCTTTTCAGTCGCTGAGAAAAAAACCCGATTTCAAAGATAAAAATCACCCGGTGAACGCTCAAAATCTAAAGACTAGATAAAGTTATCGGATTCTCACCCGTGTCCCCAACTCCTCCAGATCCCCGGGGAAAGGGTTTCTTTTAAAAAAACCGAGGTCGATATCCAGCAGCTCCCTGCTGTCGCGTTCCCCGCAGCACCAGGCATCTCTTAAAGGGGCCGTCCCCGCAGCACCAGGCATCTCTTAAAGGGGCCGTCCCCGCATCAATGTCCAGAGACCGTGTCTATGGGAACTACAACTTTTTTTAAAAATATGTAATCTTTTGTGCCCTTATTGCTGTCCCAAACCTCGTGGGGGGGGGGGGGGTTTGGGAAGATGAGTTCCATGTCTGTCAGACCCACATTTCCAGCCATGCTTTATTTTAAGTGCACCTTTTAAATATTTTAGATTTTAAAATTTTAAAAAACCGCCTTGGTGCTCCCTATTTTTATAAGTTGCTTGCTGCTTTTTTTGTGGGGGGGCAAAAGGGGAACAAAAAGTTATTTAACCATCTACCTCACTGATCAAGTTTAGATTTAAGGTATTTGCAAGATATATTCTCTGGGTTTTCTTTTCTTGGCATTTATATCTTTTTTTGTCTGTGGTAATGTAAAGCGTGTCACTCCTGAATGTTAGGTTGTATGGTGTGGGCAGGAGGGTAGTTACACCCTCTTGTGTTCGTATTCTCACTCAACCCTTGAGCTTCTTGTCACTTATACCTGCCACTTTTGGTTGGCCCACGCTTTACCTTACCACCTGGCTTCTTTTTCTTGCCGATCGCTTCTTAGTAATTTCGTGATCCGTAATCCTTTGATCCCCCTCTGGGGTTATAATCAGTTCCTGGGTTTTGCCAATTTATGGCCTCTATGTCGTATTTAGTTATTATTATTGGTGTTGGAACTCTACCCTTTATTTTACGTAGTGTTAGGGTTATGTTGTATTGAGGTTGGGGGGTTCAGGTTAGGGTTAGGGTTGCTGCACTGGGGTTAGTGTTGGGGTTAGGTGAGGGTCAGGGTCGCAGTTAGGTTCAGGGCTATATTGGGGTTAGGTTGGGGTGCATCAGGGTTAGGGTTAGGTGTTTAGGGGTGGGGTGGGATTAGGGTTATGTTTTAGGGGTAGGGTTGGGTGCATCAGGATTAGGGTTAGGTGTTTAGGGGTAGGGTAGGGTGCATCAGGGTTAGGGTTAGGTGTTTAGGGGTAGGGTAGGGTGCATCAGGGTTAGGGTCCAGGGTCAGAGTTGTGATTAGATTCAGGGCTGGGGGGTTGGAGTTATGGGTTAGGGTTGCATTAGGGGTAGGGTTAAGTGAGGGTCAGGGTTTAGGAGTAGGGTGGGGTGTGTTAGGCTTAGATTTTAGGGGTGGGGTGGGAGATTAGGTTTGCTGTATTAGAGTTACGGTTAGGCTTTAGGGGTAGAGTGGGGTGCATTTGGAGAGTTGTGATTAGATTCAGGGCTGGGGGGTTGGAGTTATGGGTTAGGGTTGCATTAGGGGTAGGGTTAAGTGAGGGTCAGGGTTTAGGAGTAGGGTGGGGTGTGTTAGGGTTAGGGTTAGGGTTAGGGTTAGGGTTAGGGTTGGTGTTAAGGTAGGTGTTAGGTGTTAGGTGTTAGGGTTAGGGTTAGGGTTTAAAATGGTGGGCAGAGGGGGGAAACGCCCTCCCTATGTTGTCTGCCTCTTGGTTCTGGCCCGCACCTCAGACTGTTGCTGTTGTCCAAATGAATGCACCTTGTGCTTTAGCTTTAGGCACCATCCAGAGTTCCTGCTTGGCTACTACTGAATGTGTCCCGTCCTCCAGCCTTAAGTACCATCCATCGTTCCTTCTTGGAACACTCCGACCGGTTTCGCCATCTTGCGGCTCATCAGGGAGCTACAAACAAACAGACCAAGTCCTTAGTGCGTCACTTGCAAAGGTTAGGTTTTAAAATGGTGGGCAGAGGGGGGAAACGCCCTCCCTATGTTGTCTGCCTCTTGGTTCTGGCCCGCACCTCAGACTGTTGCTGTTGTCCAAATGAATGCACCTTGTGCTTTAGCTTTAGGCACCATCCAGAGTTCCTGCTTGGCTACTACTGAATGTGTCCCGTCCTCCAGCCTGAAGTACCATCCATCGTTCCTTCTTGGAACACTCCGACCGGTTTCGCCATCTTGCGGCTCATCAGGGAGCTACAAACAAACAGACCAAGTCCTTAGTGCGTCACTTGCAAAGGTTAGGTTTTAAAATGGTGGGCAGAGGGGGGAAACGCCCTCCCTATGTTGTCTGCCTCTTGGTTCTGGCCCGCACCTCAGACTGTTGCTGTTGTCCAAATGAATGCACCTTGTGCTTTAGCTTTAGGCACCATCCAGAGTTCCTGCTTGGCTACTACTGAATGTGTCCCGTCCTCCAGCCTTAAGTACCATCCATCGTTCCTTCTTGGAACACTCCGACCGGTTTCGCCATCTTGCGGCTCATCAGGGAGCTACAAACAAACAGACCAAGTCCTTAGTG